>NC_060119.1:279628740-280264510 GCF_021461395.2 Schistocerca americana | reverse complement strand
GAATAATAATAAGTCAGAATTTTGGAAATAAGCAGTCGATAGGGAAATTTGATGTGTAAATAAAAATGAAGCTTGGGAACTAGTAAATAAACCAGTGAATACGAATATTGTTGATGTAAAGTAAAATTTTTCAACAAAATCAGAAAATACTTGTAAACTAAGGTTAGTTGTAAGGGCCTTTCAACAAAAAGAAGTTGTCGATAATATTTTTCACCAGTTACAGTGGTGCAAACATTGAAACTTTTGGGTCATAGTGTTGTCGAAATGGTTTAATAGTAGAATAAATGGATTTACAAACTTCACGTCTAAATGATAAAATTTTCTCAGAAATGATGTAAAGCAACGTCCAAGATATGGAAAAGAAACAGGCTGAGCTCTTTAATTATTTGAGGCTTTGTATAGATTGGTAGAAAGTTCTAGATCGTGTTAAGCTTGTTTGGAACAGTTTTTAAACTCTAGATTTTAAAA
Source organism: Schistocerca americana (assembly GCF_021461395.2). Taxonomy (NCBI): domain Eukaryota; kingdom Metazoa; phylum Arthropoda; class Insecta; order Orthoptera; family Acrididae; genus Schistocerca; species Schistocerca americana. Next base: position 280,264,042 of record NC_060119.1, on the reverse strand, counting down.
GAAGTAAATTTGAGTACTTCCTATATGTATTGATAGCTGCAAATTATGTGACCTATTTAATTGTCTTTGTTGATGATCTGCTGATTTGTGATAAAAGTAAAGGGAAATCATAATATGTGAAGAATCTCTTATCCAAGTGATTTCAAATGAAGGACTCAAATTGAATAAAGATTACCTCAGGATAAATATTGACAAAGACTCAAATTGAATAAAGATTGCCTCAGGATAAATATTGACAATAACTATCTAAAGAACGTGATGACTTTTAGTCATTACAGTTATATTGAACCTCTAAGGAAGAAACAGGACAACCATTGGACATTCTGAATGGTACAGTACACCAGCAAAAGTTAATTATAAATTACAAGCAGCACGGGGTGTCAATTATGAGTATAAGTACAGCGACTCTGTGATAGCTAGGAACAAAGCCAGAGTAGGTTACAAAATTGGTAAAATTATACCCTCTTTAAGTATGCTTTGTAAGTATTGAAATATTAGTACCAAACGAAAAGTTTGAAGTTAACATACAGGAGAACAGAAAATATTTATGTCTTAGCTCGCTCTGTAGATGCGGATTGGGCATATAATAGTGTAGGTGGTAAGTTCACATCAGGCTGTTTAATTAGTTTATCTGGAAATCTAAGAAACAATGAAGTGTTTCAAAATCTTGTGGTAAGGTCTCATGGGACTAAACTGCTGAGGTAATCGGTCCATAAGCTTACGGACTACTTAATTTATCTTATACTAACTTACGCTAAGGACAACTCACACCCATACCCGAGGGGGGGGGGGGAGGGAGGTCGTGGCGGACCGTGACAAATGGCGCCGCAGACCACGGGGCTCTGTCTTTCACTTTGGCTTAGTATGCTGTATTATTAGAAGCTGTCACTGATATTATTTTAATTCTGGATATTCTGAATATTTTTATAAGCATGTTACAGCATATGAAGACGACTCAAGGGCGGTCATTAATGCTAGGTATCGTTACTTAACTAAACATTCAAAGTATGTTAAAGTACACAACCGTCTTCTGAATGTATTTTATATGAATTAGAAAAATTTAGAGAACTATGTGGCATAAATTTTTACCAAATCTCTGAGCAAGGATAAATTTGTAAAATTTTTAGAAATGTGCAATGCACAGAGATATGATTATGAAATGAATATATAAGAAGGCGTGTTGGAATGTCATACATTTACATAGTCCAATCATATTAATGTGACCACCACCTATGTTTGAAGGCAACTTGCAATAGTCACTCATAGATTACAGGTGGTAGCAGTAACAGTGGAGGGTATATAAAGCATGTTTGGGGGGAGGGGGGGAGGGGTTTGCAGAAAAGAGTGCAACCATTGTCGTATTGCGGAAATGAAACATTCATCTGATGTCCAAAAGGGCATGATCACTGATTTTCAGGCCAAAAGCGGATCGTTTGCGAAAGGACCATGTTTGTAAACTGTTAGCGTACCGAAGTGCTTAAAGCATATCTTGCATGGTAAAATGGCACAATCGAAAACCAGCATTGACGCAAGTTTTGTGCACCGCGGACGTCAGGAGTGAACAACGGCTGTGGAGGTGTATATGGGCCAACAGACGTGCAATTAGCAGCAACTGTCGCCCCAGTGTTTCTTCAACTAGCGTTCAGCAAACGTTTCAGTCAATGTAAGGGCCTCTGCAACAGGTGCCTGGCTAATGCACCCTTTCTCAGTGCTGTTCATCGGCAACAATGGCTGGAATTTTCAATCCAACATCGCAATTGGACGTCCACTGAGCGGAGATGGATGACCTATTGCCATACATCATGTTTTCCCTTACATCAGACTGAAAGCATTCACTTGTTGAAAGGGTCCAACCAGATGTGGGAGCGTTATGGTCGGGGGTAGGATTTCGTGGAATTCCTGGGGGTTAGGTCGATATTTTGGAGGCACAATGGATCGAAACAACTCCATCTTTATCGATATGCACCATGTACAACCCCAACATTGTTTTTCCTGAGCATTATGACATCTACCAGTAAGACAATGTGAACGTGGCACAAAGCTCGCAGCGTACATGTGTGGTTCAAACACCACCGTACTCCCTGGCCACATAACTCCTCGTATTTATATCCAATAGACAATCTCTGCGACCAACTTGATCGGGTGTCACAACATGATCGTCAACCGAGGAACCTCGTGCAGCTGGCGAGTGCTCTTGAGTCGTCATGGCTCTGCATCCCTGTCTGTGCTTCTCAGAGCCCTATTAACTCCCTTTCTGCACGTCTTGCAGCAGTCCACACTGCAAAAGGTGGTTATTCAGGCTTTTGGCAGGTAGTCGCATTGATGTGATGGTATCAACAGTATCGAGAGGACTCTCAGCCACGAGTATGCATGTGTGCACAACAGTTAGAAACTTCTGTGCCATCACTGCATTTACTGTGTAAAGATAGATGTACGTTTTATTTGCCTTGTCGTTAGTAAATATTCTTAAGACAGCACAGCGTTGTGTTTACAATTTTTGGTTAAAATTGTGTATACTCAAACGATGCTTACACATGTTGGACTGTACATGAAGTTGCTTGAAGAGAAAGTAGTTAAAAACTCCGGCAGGAACAACAAACCTTTTGAGTTGTGGATACAGGTTTGAAAGCAGCGTTTGCATTTGTCAATATTGTTGTGACATCTTAAGTATAATTAACCTTGAAATTTTTCTTTATTGATTCTTTTCGTTTGATTGGGAACTCGTACTGGCTTGGTTAGTTGATTGCACCACTGCTAGTGTTTAGCTTTCGGTGACCTAGTGCATTTCCAACTGCGAGAGAAAGCAAATATAGCTGCCTGCAAGAATACATGATTTTGACCTTGTTTTATAATCTGTCTAAAAATATGTGTCAACTGATTAAATCCTGAAGCTTACTACTAATCCCTTTAATTAAAGAAAGTGCTCCCTGTGTATTAATGATCCGTCTAATAATGCTGTTTATGCATTGACAATTTTCGTAGCAAACTAATCCTGGAATGAAAATATCTTACCTTATAATGTAATTGCTTAGAAATGCTCTGCTTGCTGCTCCCTGTGCGCCAACTGCAAATTTCTAACTATAGTTTCTGAGAGCTTAGTGCAATATTCGAAACAACAAGTAAACTATTTTTATACACATCATTGAGTGAGACACTCCTTTATATAAAAAGGTCTTGGATTGAGGATATGGACAATGTTATTGGGTGAAATATTCCTTCAACAAACTGTTTTTACATGATCCGATACGTTAATAATTGTATAAAATTCATGTTAGAACACTCATCAACACTGATAAAGGGCAACATTGAAATCAAACTCGTACTGTCACAAATGTAAGGCAAACAACTGATAAACATAAAATATACGTTAAAGTGATAATTACATAATCTTTAATGAAGAATCTAAAGATTCCTTATGTGGATGTCTCATTCAACAGTGCTTCTAAATTACGCGCGACTGCAGTGTGACTAAATAAAAAATATTGGCTTCATTCTTCTTCATACACTTTTCTATTGTCATTACTTCTCATTCCATTCTAGATCACTAATCGAATCTTTCTCGTCTGTTTCATAATATTCAAATAAAAATCATTTTACGTAAACAAAGAAACCATCACAAGTACTAATCATCAGAGAAACACACCAAAGCACAATCAACAAGATATGTACCTTGGGTAAAATCGTCACGCAATCCTTAACAATACCCAACATCTTCCATACTTCGTGTCTTAAATAATAAATGCCTGCATAATATTCACAAAAAATTCTCTATCCTCACTTATTATCTCATCACAGCCTAATTATAAAAATGTATAAATCATTGCTTCAAACAATTCATCTATAATATATCCTTAAGTCTTCACCTCGAATACGACACCTATAGCAAAAATTTTACAGTCAATGAAGAAACCCTGGTTATAGTTCAGTGTCAGAGTATCTCAGTGCAAGACGCTGAAATTACCGACAGTATTTGTTACACGTGTGCAAATATATATACGCTATCTGTTTTATGATTCCTATCTGGATTCCACTATTGCATAGTATTGTACATTTCCCTGCGAGGGAAAATGCGTTATGACGCGCAAAATTAGATTCCATTATTTCTCACGCGCCTTTTATCTTCTGTGATGCCTTTGTCTTTAACGAAAAAATCTTTCCTGTTTTCTTGTACGTAAACTTTGCTTGCACAGTGATGGACTGTAAAGATCTCGGTCAACTATCTTAGAACATGGCGTAGAATATGCTCTGTAACAATATTTGTATCATTTACATGAAAATCATGACACAGTGAAAGTAAACATACGAAATGGCTTATACTCATATCACTGTATGAGGCAAAAAAACGGCTGTTGTTATATACTTCAAAATTTAAATGAAAGAAAACCTGCAGAAGAAACTTAACTACGTACACACAGTTGACGTCAAAAGAAATGAAATACGTTTTGGCACAGCGTGACTGTTATATACTGATACGTTGTTGTCGACAATTGAATGAAGAAAGTCGCATAATTATTCAATGAATTGGTAATGTGATGAAATTCTCTCGAGTCTTTCGTTCTCGGTGTTCCAAAATGTACTAAGTTGGGCTGTGGAATTTGTCGAATCTCAAAGTCTGCTATAAAGTACTGTAAATTTCTGGCACTTGTTCTTTGTTTTCAAGAGAATGGGCGTACTAGAATTAAAGCTTTTTGTCCAACTTCAAATTTGCTAGTGTGATTTATTTTGTTTCGATGCATTTTCCTCTTCTCAGCTGCCTTTCTTTTTTAAAAAAAAAATTAATTCTTCGTTCTTGGTCTTTTATTATACAGAAAACCCACCACCTTGTGTAGTTAGTGGGTTATTCATACACCCCACCACCTTGCGTAATTAGTGGGTTCTTAACCTGTTACAACGTTAGTTGCGGCTACTTTACGAAGTTTACAAATGAGCTACAAGTAGTGTTAGTTACAATGGGCAAGTTATTTTACCGTTAATGTTACTCTAATTATTCTAGTGGTATGGTTAAGAACTAAACGTCTACACTGCCTGCAGCGTCACAGGTGTGTCAGTGGACTATATAAACCTACTTTGCACGGCCTTGCCCACCGACCTAACTCCGATGAGCGCGCTCCTGACACTGGGCGGGCCAAATATATCTTGAATATTTCGCTGCTGGTTCCTATTAAATGTTTCCTAATTCTAAGTCCTACTTACTACAAAATCTAATCAATTCCGGTGCTTTGTCTTCATTCATTATCGTTGTACTCCGCTCCTCCTAGTCCTGCACGTGGCGGATTCCAGCTGTAATAGCAGTCGACCTCTTCACGCACAGGCGATTTGGGATTGGGATATAGTTATTTATCGCCACTCACGATTCTCTCAGATATTCCAAAAGAACGCTTCGTGATACCTTGTCAGCCAGGTTGTTAGTATCCGAAATGTATCCTCTTGTCGCAGTAGTGTAAAAGTGTCATTGTTCAGTAGTTGGTGTCTTAGCGCACCTCCTACATCATTGTATACAAGGCACTCGTAAACCACATGGTCGGGAGTACCCTCTGGTTCACCACAGTCGCACGAAGGCGCAGCCCTTTTTCCTTAAATCGGGATTTAGCCAGGAGCCCAGCACTACGGATAACATCTGAGCCTAAAATCAGCTCCGCAGGCAACCCCGAAAATACTGATAAAATCCCAGGTTCACTTTTGAATACACGCAGAATCGAGAGAAGTTAACTAGCACATGAGACAGGATCCTGGTTCATCTCAAACCACCAAAATACAGATTAGTTGGATCGGAACCAGTTCTCCGCCAAGACGGTAACGTAGCTGCCAAAAGAGAGCAAATTGGCTTCATATTAATTTCACTGCGTATCAACGCGTTGATTTCACTGTTGAGCGTGTATCGTTTCCCCCACCCGAAAACTGCGACTGATCCCTTTATCCGAGGTGCTGTTCCCTTGCGTTAGCGTCAACATGATTCTGCCTTATCCGTCTCTCTTGTGGGCAATGTCTAAAATGTCCCTGGTCTACACATGCAAAGCAACTGAAATGGCTCATATACAGTGCAGGCTACTTTTCTGGCGCTTTACAAATAGTTACTGGCCACAGACAATAATCGACATATCTGATACCTTCAGTCTTATGAGCCAAGGATTTCAATCCATGAAGTTCCTGGGTGGATAGGCGAACGAGACTAGAGATCTTTCCCGAGGAGTAATTCCCCCCACATTGTTCGAAACAATCTTCCGTTCCCTACATGAAGAACAAAAGGCCCTTGTTACAGATCTTACTCTATTCGTCACTTTGTTCACGGCCGTAATTCGTATCAATCATTGCCGTAGCGAAGATTACCTGCTTGCAATCCCACATATGAAAACTATATGTTGTTTCCCATGATACTATTGGAGGATGTAACATCAGCAGGATTCCAATATCTTCTTTTCTTTCTGTTCACTACCATGTTATAAACATAAAAGTCCAGCCTCTCATGCAACTAACTGCTTGATACTCGGGTTCAAGTAAAAGTTTCTTGAGTAATTCACATGATCACTAAAAAATATACAAAGGAGCAGTATTGCAGTTTTTTATTATACATAGTCGTCTCTATAATGGCCTGTAATTTTAGCCGCCAGCTAAGATAAAATTTTCATTCTTCCAGCTAGCACACGTTGGCTATAACAGCAGGTACCATCGCTGGTACAGATTTTTCCCGCTGTTGCAACCTGTTTCTCTTATCACATCTTCTCTCTGCCTTGTAATAATAATACAGCGTAACGTATAACAACTATGAACATACATTTGAAAAAATGGCTCTGAGCACTATGGGACTTAACGTCTGAGGTCATCAGTCCCATAGAACTTAGAACGACTTAAACCTAACTAACCTAAGGACATCACACACATCCACGCCCGAGGCAGGATTCGAACCTAGGACCGTAGCGGTCGCGCGATTCCAGACTGTAGCGCCTAGAACCGTTCGGCTACCACGGCAGGCATACATTTTAAAAGTCAGTCAATTAACTAACGTAAGTTGGCATAGGAAAATGTAGTTAGCCATCGCAATAGCAAGGAGGGGGGGTCAGGTAATCTGTACCCACCTTTTGGGTCTGTAATCGGGTCAATTACTGTACATTTTAAACTTTTGAAAAAAAATGTTATTTTCGCTTATTCTACCAGATTCCATAAATGTTTTAAAATTTTCAGTTGATCTTAACCCAAAAACTTAAGTCTCTGTAGTAGGTGCCACTTTCCCCAATGACCATCATAATCAGGTTTAATGGGTATCTCTTTAAAAAATATGTTTGAGTGAAATTAACGAAATTTAGATTTTTTTGTATTTTTTCCATGGTGGGTAGTACACGTTACTGAAAAGGTTAACACATCAGAACATCTTTAAAGAGATTGATCTTAATATAAGTCAATAACAATCAATAAGCTCAGTTTTCTTAAAAAAGAATTGGGAGGACATAAAGTATCTCTCCCCCCTTGGTAATGGGCGCTATGAAAAATGCGACGGTATTGCTAGTGTTAACGAGTCACTTGCTGTTTTAATGGATAGAACTGTGCTTTTAATTATCACCCATTAAGATAAACATATCAGAGTGGTACCTCACAAATGGTGTGCGTACACTAGTTTCAAACTGATGAAAATATGCTTCTGGACTTTTTGTTAATTTTTAAACGCTCAGTATCATGTTATTTTCTTTACTCCTCTTACGGCGATATAACAACGTTCACAGTAACGGAGCACCAAAACAATCTGATGTGAAGTTCCTCTATGAGCTAACTGGAAAAGTAATCTTCTTCCTTTTTAATAAAGTCGAAAGAGCGTTGGTAATTCCAAATCTTTATGAACCAAAAGTTCCCTTTCGGAGGCGAAATACCTGAAACGTCCTGATCACTGAAGATCAGGGAAAAGATATATTTCACGGAACATTGGCCACTTCATTTCAGAGCGCCTGGGACTTTGCATGAAATCTCGCAGCCCAGAGCTGGAGCTCTAAAACGGAAAGGGGAATAAAACGTAGGCAAGGGGCACACAAAGGGTCGGACGGCAAGAGAACGGACGAGCTAAGAGACAGGCAGTCAGCAGCAAATCTCGTGGGGCGCCGCCGATTTCCGTGCCATTTAACGGTGGCTGCCGCAGGCTCTGCGCAACCCACCGAGCCTCCAAGCCCCCACCCCGCCATTACTGCTCCTCCATGGAGAAAAAAAGCGGCAGTCTGCTCCAGACATGTCCCGCACGACCTTCCTATATAGAAGCGCCGTTTACGATTCTTGTGTGAACTAGAACAACGAAAGCGAAATGAGTTTTCATCTTGTTGGTGTACTACCTCAGGGCACTGTTCTTGATCCTTTTCATTTTCTGCCAGGACATGTTGGTGAGATAGGATCTATGCGCTGTTGTCAACTAATAATCGATAACCAGAAGTAATACAGAAAGCAGACTAGTTTATATGTAGCAGCAGGACTTCGCAAAAAGCGTTATCATCTGCAGAAAGTGAAGGAATTAGCACGAAAATTGGCTGTGGTGTTGCCACTTAAGTATTTCACAAGGGAACTGTATACAAATAAACACACGTACACAGTAGACAGTTTTGTTTCTGAGAGTTAGACGCCAATTGACACTGCTCCCACCAGATACACCTAGAATGTAAACAACTTACCCTTGTTTGCAGATCTAGGAAAGATCGATAAGTAGACAGGATTTTGAGATTCCTGTTCCAGCTCTCACCTCGTAAGGTGGGATGCAATGTAACTGCTTGCAATGAGTCCCTGATTAGTAATGAGATTGTGAATGATGGAAGAATGTCACGATTAAAAAAACAGCATGTTAAATGACAAAGAGTTGTAGTGTGAGAGAAGTGGCACACAACATTCAGCTAAGAACTGGCTTCACAGCCGTTAATGAATACTAAAGAAAACCAGTTTAAATGCATAGAGACCTTATCTGAAGTGTACGCAAAAGAACCATCAAGTACAATTGGCACCAGTCCAAGTATTTTGCTAGTTGGAGAATCTTTGAGGGAGTTTGAACAAGATACAGACAGAGAACAAAACTACCAGATACCGCTCAAGGTGACGATCTTAGGTGCTCATCGTGAAATATTTCCTTATGGCTGACACCGTCAGTTTGAGGCCACATTGTGAGTGGTAGCATCCGCCGGGCGAATGAGGCGATGTCCGTACGCATTCGAGATTGCTACGTTCCTGTCAAGGCGATGAACAACTACATGCAGGACTATATCAAAACGCCTCTACGATGGAGATGAAGTTATATCTGTTGATCTGTATCGAAGCAGAAGACTGAATTAGCTCGATGTGACGGCGCTTCTACATTTTCTATTGCTTCGCAGTGGGCACCTTGTTCTGTGTTTCCAACTTACCTGTTGTGACATGGTGAAGTAACCACATCTTTAGCCAACAGACGTTTCACGTTCTGGCTCTGTCCCAATCGTAAGAAAAACGGTCGTCTCTGAACTGCTACACTTTCACGATGAAAAAGAAGGGGCCGCTTAAAATTGAAGAGTTTTAACTGTTACTGCCATTTTACCAGTTTCTCCCTAATCTATTGCAGGAGATATCCGTTACACTCCTTAGTACATTAGGAGTAATTATAATAATGTCTCTTTTCCCCTGGGAGTTTTGTTTATGGCTTAAATCACAACTGAAAATTAAAGAAATTCGGAATGAAATTGCTAGCGAAAAATTAGTTAATCAGTGAGCTTTCCATTTCTAAACTGTGTTGAATGTGTATTGAAACTGCATGAGTATTGGCTATTGTTGGACTTTTTTTATTGTTTGAGGCTTACGATGGGTGCACGCGTATGTGTCCTGAAATGTGATGACACTAAAGCACAAGTGTCGATTTGTCATTTACTCCAAATAGTAGGCTTTATGTATTTGCGAAAATGTGAGTCGTTCAGTCTTGAGTGTACCGCTCTCCACACAATATAGGAAGAAGGACAAGCTTTCATTATGTACGCCAGTAGGTACCTTGGACTGCAACTTAGTTGAAGCACTTTGAGTTCATGTTATATCACATGGTGATTTGGGTAAAATCTGAATTCTCCTAGAATATCGGACATTGATGAAATTATTGCATAGATACATCCGGAATCATTCATACGAAACTTAAAGTGGCATTTTTCAGATTTTAAAAAATTTTTAAGTGCTGAAATCACTGCTGTGCAAATGATGTCATCGAACACAAATGCTGCTTATGTGCTGCTTCGCAAGGCATTCAGTGGGAACGAGAGGTTTGCTTTACAGTCTTCTTATAAGTAAACTACTGTCCACATTTTAATTTTTTTGGAGCTTTTATTAAACGCATTATAATAGCGTTGTGAGGTCCAGCGACTGTACAATGACAGTCACTGCGTGCTCCACAAACTTCACCATTATGCAAGCTCACAGTAATTCACAATAACGTATTTAAATGTAAGAGATTGTCACACAAGGAAATTCAAAATTCATGGAGTTCATTTAGCACAACCCACACTGCAACTGATTTACATTTAACTGTAAAACTTTTAAGCAAGTTGATGGTCTGACGATGCAATATTGGAAATCACGTCACAAGGTTGAAGTTTGTGTGATGCAATTGAAACAGCAGAATTGAACCGTCAAGGACTCTGTCTTAAGAAAATAGTGTATCTGAAAAGATGAAGAATGAACGCTCTTACTAAACAAAGAAGACGTAAGAATATTGCAAATTATTTCAACAGTTTACACAATAAAATAGTACTCATAGAAAACATGCAGAAAACAAAAGAGTGTATTACATTGACTGAACATCGCATGGCACAGCAGCATAGTCACACACACTTTGAAGACACATAGGAAATAAACAATGGCATACATCAGAATACTTGAAACACCATGTCACCACTATGTTCACAGGCCGTCAAAAAGTACGTGGATGGAACACATGATGACCAGAATAGTTCTGGAAAATAAACAATGCAAAAGGACATATTTGTATAAAATATTCTGCGTAGCAATTGAAACGAACGTCTAGAAAGAAAACCTAACATATATAACTATTGCTAAAAATGAATGTAGTTTACAAAAGAACGTATCAATAGGTTCAAAAACTTGATTGAAAACAATTTAGAAGTGTGCATTCGTGTTTCTAAGATAGACAGAGGCTATCCTACTTTTAAAGTAATTTTATCTGCGATTTTCTCGTTGTAAGATTAGAAACAGCACTTAAAAGCACGTGGCTTGTACTGTAGTCTGACTTTAGAAATGGGTAATAAGACAGAGAACAACTTTTCGAATCTGTATGTACAGAACAGGGAATCAGTGATCATAAGGCCGTTGCAGCATCCCTGAATATGGAAGTTAATAGGAATATAAAAAAAGGGAGGAAGGTTTATCTGTTTAGCAAGAGTAATAGAAGGCAGATTTCAGACTACCTAACAGATCAAAACTAAAATTTCTGTTCCGACGCTGACAATGTTGAGTGTTTATGGAAAAAGTTCAAGGCAATCGTAAAATGCGTTTTAGACAGGTACGTGCCGAGTAAAACTGTGAGGGACGGGAAAAACCCACCGTGGTACAACAACAAAGTTAGGAAACTACTGCGAAAGCAAAGAGAGCTTCACTCCAAGTTTAAACGCAGCCAAAACCTCTCAGACAAACAGAAGCTAAACGATGTCAAAGTTAGCGTAAGGAGGGCTATGCGTGAAGCGTTCATTGAATTCGAAAGTAAAATTCTATGTACCGACTTGACAGAAAATCCTAGGAAGTTCTGGTCTTACGTTAAATCAGTAAGTGGCTCGAAACAGCATATCCAGACACTACGGGATGATGATGGCATTGAAACAGAGGATGACACGCGTAAAGCTGAAATACTAAACACCTTTTTCCAAAGCTGTTAAACAGAGGAAGACCGCACTGCAGTTCCTTCTCTAAATCCTCGCACAAACGAAAAAATGGCTGACATCGAAATAAGTGTCCAAGGAATAGAAAAGCAACTGGAATCACTCAACAGAGGAAAGTCCACTGGACCTGACGGGATACCAATTCGATTCTACACAGAGTACGCGAAAGAACTTGCCCCCCTTCTAACAGCCGTGTACCGCAAGTCTCTAGAGGAACGGAGGGTTCCAAATGATTGGAAAAGAGCACAGATAGTCCCAGTCTTCAAGAAGGGTCGTCGAGCAGATGCGCAAAACTATAGACCTATATCTCTTACGTCGCTCTCTTGTAGAATTTTAGAACATGTTTTTTGCTCGCGTATCATGTCATTTCTGGAAACCCAGAATCTACTATGTAGGAATCAACATGGATTCCGGAAACAGCGATCGTGTGAGACCCAACTCGCCTTATTTGATCATGAGACCCAGAAAATATTAGATACAGGCTCCCAGGTAGATGCTATTTTTCTTGACTTCCGGAAGGCGTTCGATACAGTTCCGCACTGTCGCCTGATAAGCAAAGTAAGAGCCTACGGAATATCAGACCAGCTGTGTGGCTGGATTGAGGAGTTTTTGGCAAACAGAACACAGCATGTTGTTATCAATGGAGAGACGTCTACAGACGTTAAAGTAACCTCTGGCGTGCCACAGGGGAGTGTTATGGGACCATTGCTTTTCACAATATATATAAATGACTTAGTAGATAGTGTCGGAAGTTCCATGCGGCTTTTCGCGGATGATGCTGTGGTATACAGAGAAGTTGCTGCATTAGAGAATTGTAGCGAAATACAGGAAGATCTGCAGCGGATAGGCACTTGGTGCAGGGAGTGGCAACTGACCCTTAACATAGACAAATGTAATGTATTGCGAATACATAGAAAGAAGGATCCTTTATTGTATGATTATATGATAGCGGAACAAACACTGGTAGCAGTTACTTCTGTAAAATATCTGGGAGTATGCGTACGGAACGATTTGAAGTGGAATGATCATATAAAACTAATTGTTGGTAAGGCGGGTACCAGGTTGAGATTCATTGGGAGAGTGCTTAGAAAATGTAGTCCATCAACAAAGGAGGTGGCTTACAAAACACTCGTTCGACCTATACTTGAGTATTGCTCATCAGTGTGGGATCCGTACCAGGTCGGGTTGACGGAGGAGATAGAGAAGATCCAAAGAAGAGCGGCGCGTTTCGTCACTGGGTTATTTGGTAACCGTGATAGCGTTACGGAGATGTTTAATAAACTCAAGTGGCAGACTCTGCAAGAGAGGCGCTCTGCATCGCGGTGTAGCTTGCTCGCCAGGTTTCGAGAGGATGCGTTTCTGGATGAGGTATCGAATATATTGCTTCACCCTACTTATACTTCCCGAGGAGATCACGAATGTAAAATTAGAGAGATTAGAGCGCGCACGGAGGCTTTCAGACAGTCGTTCTTCCCGCGAACCATACGCGACTGGAACAGGAAAGGGAGGTAATGACAGTGGCACGTAAGGTGCCCTCCGCCACACACCGTTGGGTGGCTTGCGGAGTATCAATGTAGATGTAGATGTAGATGTAGAATTGAGTGCAATAAGATTTCGAGAGACACTAATGTACCCATCGTAGCAGACATGCAATAGCACACAACGATCAGGGAATAACAGCTGTAAATCAATTGAATTCGAGTAGACGGCGGAAATAGTTTTAAATAGGAAAGCAAGTCATTCAAATTTCGTATATTTGAAGGTAGACGCACACTGAAAGGCGTCAATATTATCAGGTGGCTGTCGAAATTAGACAGTTTGATTATCGAAGAGAGGACTCACTTGAGGTTGTCTGTTCAAACACTGTGAACGTCGTAATAGGTTTCAGCTTAAGAAAGTAAACGAAAATTTTCATCTTTTTTGTTGTAGATAAATTAACACATTAATCTGTCAGAGACATTCAAAACTGAAAACTAAAAATAAATTTAGTATTTCACTGGGAGTAATACACTGATGGTATATTGCCTCAGAAATTATTTTATCATCATAAGAGGATATGGATAACTAATTCAGTGTATTTTATTTATCAATCTACAGAATTAACAATACATACATATATAAATTGATGCTTGTTCCGTAGATCATGAATGCGGCATTTCGCAATTATGTGGAATGCGCCACTTTAAAATAAGTTTACTTTACACAAAATAAACTTTTTGTACAGTTACTACTACATATCTAAGAATTCATCTATTAAGTAGAAGGAGTTGTCATTCAGAAATTCTTTTAATTTGCTTTTAAATGTTGTTTGGGTGTCTGAAGACTTTTAATACTGTTTGCCAAATGTCCAAACATTTTTGTGGCAGCATAATTCACCTCTTTCTGCATCAAAGTGAGGTTTAGTCCACAAGACCAATCTTTCTTCTAGTATTGTAGCTATGCACTTCTCTGTTATTTTTGAATTGGGACGGATTATTAATGACAAATTTCATAATTGCAAAGATACTGTAAATATCCCGAGTTCTTTAAATAAATGTACGTAAGGTGATCTTGGGTGGGCTCCAGCTATTATTCTGACTTTTGTGCAATGAATACTTTCTCTCTTAATGACGAATTGCCCCAAAATATGATGCCACTTGTAAGCAGTGAATGAAAATAGGCATAGTAGGCTACTTTAGTAAAATGTTTATCACCAAAATTTATAGTAACCCTAATAACATCAGTACCTGAACCTAACCGTTTCAGCAGATCATCAATGTGTTTCTTCCAATTCAATTTCTTATCAACGCCCACACCCAGAAATTTTGAGTATTCTCCCTTAGCGACAGACTTCTGAAACTTCCTGGCAGATTAAAACTGTGCTGGATCGAGACTGAAACTTAGGATCTTTGCCTTTTGCTGGAAAGTGCTATACCATCTGAGCTATCCAAGCATGACTCACGCCCCATACACACAGACTCAGTTCTGCCAGTACCTCGTCGCCTACCTTGCAGACTTCACAGAAGCTCTCCTGCGAAACCACTCCTGGAAGAAAGGATATTGCGGAGACATGGCTTAGCCACAGCCTGAGTGATGTTTCCAGAATGAGATATTCACTCTGCAGCGGAGTACGCGCTGATATGAAACTTCTAGGCCGAGTAAAACTGTGTGCCTGATCAAGACTCAAACTTGGGAAGAAAAACTGTGAGGACAGTGTGTGAGTTGTGCTTGGATAGCTCAGATGGTAGAGCACTTGCCTGAAAAAGGCAAAGGTCCCGAGTTCGAGTCTCGGTCCGGCACAAAGTTTTAATCAGCCAGCATGTTTCATATCAGTGCACATTCCGCTGCAGGGTGAAAATTTCATTCTGTAAATGTCCTCCAGGCTGTGGCTAAGCCATGTCTCTGCAATATCCGTTCTTCCCAGAGTGCTGGTTCTCCTAGGTTTACAGGAGATCTTCTGTGAAGTTTGGAAGGTAGGAGACGTGGTACTGGCAGAAGAAAGGCTGTGAGGATGGAGCGTGAAACATGCTTGTGTAGCTCAGATGGTAGAGCACTTGCCCGCAAAAGTCGAAGGTCCCAAGTTCGAGTCTCAGTCCTACACACTGTTTTAATCTGGTAGGAAGTTTCATAACAAGGCATACTCTGCTGCAGAATGAAAATCTTATTCTGGATATAGCCTTCTGCTCGTAGTCTACATTTATCTACACTCCTGGAAATGGAAAAAAGAACACATTGACACCGGTGTGTCAGATCCACCATACTTGCTCCGGACACTGTGAGAGGGCTGTACAAGCAATGATCACACGCACGGCACAGCGGACACACCAGGAACCGCAGTGTTGGCCGTCGAATGGCGCTAGCTGCGCAGCATTTGTGCACCGCCGCCGTCAGTGTCAGCCAGTTTGCCGTGGCATACGGAGCTCCATCGCAGTCTTTAACACTGGTAGAATGCCGCGACAGCGTAGACGTGAACCGTATGTGCAGTTGACGGACTTTGAGCGAGGGCGTATAGTGGACATGCGGGAGGCCGGGTGGACGTACCGCCGAATTGCTCAACACGTGGGGCGTGAGGTCTCCACAGTACATCGATGTTGTCGCCAGTGGTCGGCGGAAGGTGCACGTGCCCGTCGACCTGGGACCGGACCGCAGCGACGCACGGATGCACGCCAAGACCGTAGGATCCTACGCAGTGCCGTAGGGGACCGCACTGCCACTTCCCAGCAAATTAGGGACACTGTTGCTCCTGGGGTATCGGCGAGGACCATTCGCAACCGTCTCCATGAAGCTGGGCTACGGTCCCGCACACCGTTAGGCCGTCTTCCGCTCACGCCCCAACATCGTGCAGCCCGCCTCCAGTGGTGTCGCGACAGGCGTGAATGGAGGGACGAATGGAGACGTGTCGTCTTCAGCGATGAGAGTCGCTTCTGCCTTGGTGCCAATGATAGTCGTATGCGTGTTTGGCGCCGTGCAGGTGAGCGCCACAATCAGGACTGCATACGACCGAGGCACACAGGGCCAACACCCGGCATCATGGTGTGGGGAGCGATCTCCTACACTGGCCGTACACCACTGGTGATCGTCGAGGGGACACTGAATAGTGCACGGTGCATCCAAACCGTCATCGAACCCATCGTTCTACCATTCCTAGACCGGCAAGGGAACGTGCTGTTCCAACAGGACAATGCACGTCCGCATGTATCCCGTGCCACCCAACGTGCTCTAGAAGGTGTAAGTCAACTACCCTGGCCAGCAAGATCTCTGGATCTGTCCCCCATTGAGCATGTTTGGGACTAGATGAAGCGTCGTCTCGTGCGGTCTGCACGTCCAGCACGAACGCTGGTCCAACTGAGGCGTCAGGTGGAAATGGCATGGCAAGCCGTTCCACAGGACTACATCCAGCATCTCTACGATCGTCTCCATGGGAGAATAGCAGCCTGCATTGCTGCGAAAGGTGGATATACACTGTACTAGTGCCGACATTGTGCATGCTCTGTTGCCTGTGTCTATGTGCCTGTGGTTCTGTCAGTGTGATCATGTGATGTATCTGACCCCAGGAATGTGTCAATAAAGTTTCCCCTTCCTGGGACAATGAATTCACGGTGTTCTTATTTCAATTTCCAGGAGTGTATGTTGTCACGCCATTTACTGTACAGAATTGTAGAAACTGTTTTTTCTCAAAATTTAGTGATAGTGCATTTGCAAAGAACCACTTAATAATTTTCTGAATGACATTATTTGCAATTTCCTCAGCTGATTCGTCCTTTTTGGATGTGATTACTATACTTGTATCATCAGCAAAAAGAAGTAGCTTTGCATCTTCATGAATATAGAGTGTCAAGCCGTTAATATATATTAAGAACAATAAGGGGCCTAAGACTGAACACTGTGGGACACAGTTCTTGCTACCTCCCCAGTCAGAGGACTCTGCTAGTTTTTGCAGACTATCTGTGCTGTTAATTTCAACCTTCTGCATTCTTCCAGTTAGGTATGAATTAAAACATTTGTGCACTGTCTCACTCATACCATAATACTTAAGCTTATCTAGAAGCATTTCATAATTCACATAATGAAAAGCCTTTAAGAGATCACAAAATATCCAAATGGGTTATGTTCAGTTACTCAATACATTTAATATTTGATCAGTGAAAGCATACATAGGATTTTCTGTTGAAAAGCCTTTCTGAAAACCAAATTGACATTTTGCTACTACTTCATTGTTAGAAATATGTGATGCTACTCTTGAATACATTACTTTTTCAAGCATTTTGGATGAGTTGTTAGATGTGAGACTGGGCAGTAGTTGTTATCATCAGATCTATCCCCTTTTTAATGCAATGGTTTAACAATAGCGTATTTCAGTCTATCTGGATAAATGCCCTGCTTCAGTGAGCTAGTACATATGTGACTAAGAATCATACTTATTTGCTGGAAACAAGCTTTTAGTACTCTTTTGGAAATGCCATTAATTCCATGTGAGCTTTTACCTTTGAGTGAATTTATTATTTTCCTAATTTCAGTAGGAGAGGTGGGGTGAATTTCAATTTTACCAAATTCCTTAGGTACTGCCTCTTCCATACACTGCCTTGTATTTTCTAATGAATAGCTGGATCCTATTTTCTCTACAATAAAAAATGATTATTAAGAACGTTTTCTACTTCTGACTTCTTGCTAACAAACTTTTCATTGTGTTTCACAGAAATACAGTCTTCCTGTGCTCTCAGTTGCCCTGTTTCTCTTTTGACAACATTCCAAAAGTGTTTTCATTTTATTACCATATGTGCTAATTAAAAAATAATGCACATACTTTTGGAATTTTTAGTAACTTTACTTAATACAGTGCAATAGTTTTTATGTTGTTTCACTGTTTTGGGATCATTATTCCTCCTAGCTGTAAGATACATTTCCCATTTCTGTTTACAAGATACTTTTATCCCTTTAGTAAGCCATGGCTTTTACATGGTTTCTTACAATTATATTTCACTGTTTTCTTAGGGAGGCTTTTTTTCAAATATACTCATAAAGGTATCATGAAATGGGTTAAAGTTTAAATTAGCATCATCTGTACACCTTATCCCAGTCTAACTCTCGCAAGTTTTCTCTAAAATTTTGAATTGTTAAATCGTTAATTGAATGCACTACTTTGGGGGAATGTTTTGCATTACTGTATGGAGTTATATCATGTACTATAACTAGATGTGCATCATTATCAGACAGACCATTCTTAACAAGAAAAGGATTTATTTGGTTAAATTTACCTTGGTATCATCTGTCAGTGTGCTGCATTCCTGTGACACCCGAGTAGGACAATCAATAACTGATGTCAAATACAGTGAACCTAGTAATACTTCAAGGTCAAGCTTTCTATCGGGCTCTTTCAGAAAATCTACACTAAAATCCTGACAAACAATAATTGGCTTTGCTCTATCTGACAGATAACACAACAAAGAATCCAAGTTTTTCAACAACAGTTGAAAATTTCCCAATGGGGACTTATATGTGCCACTGTTTAGCTAAAGCTCACATGCACATGCTTCTGTCCGCAGCTCGTGGTCGTGCGGTAGCGTTCTCGCTTCCCGCACCCGGGTTCCCGGGTTCGATTCCCAGCGAAGTCAGGGATTTTCTCTGCCTCGTGATGACTGGGTGTTGTGTGATGTCCTTAGGTTAGTTAGGTTTAAGTAGTTCTAAGTTCTAGGGTACTGATGACCATAGATGTTAAGTCCCATAGTGTTCAGAGCCATTTTAGCCACATGCTCCTCTATGTTGCTCTATACAAAATGTTTTAGTTTCCAAATTTATCACACTATGACAGATTTTAACATATATAGCAACTCCTACTCTCTCCATAGTGTCTGTGCTTACATGTGCTGAACGCTTATATCCACCTACATTTACCATTTCCATACCTATGACTAGATGATGTTCAGACACACATAGTACATCTATTCCACTCTCAGTTTCTAAGTCTTCTAAACTAAGAAGAAACTCATCTACTTTGTTTTTCAATCCCCTGATATTCTGATGCAATATATTAACATTATTTTTTGTTGTGCTTTTATGTGAAGCTTGTGACATACTAACATTATTTTTCACTGTACTGTTATGAGAATCTTGTGGTATTTTCACTCTAGTACTTGCCTGTCTAAACTTCTCATTAAGCTTAATTTCAATCAATGTAGGACGACTGGACACTGATCTTAGCTTAAAAAAGTACTCCAATGAGTTTCAGTGCCTCCCTTTAGTGGAGACATACTGATATTTAGAAGTACAAATTATATAGTCATGAAGAAACTCATTTAAGCATTTTAGAGATACAATCTAACAGCAAAAAATAATTTTTAAAGAATAAAATACATAAAATAAATTTAGTGAAATCACAGAAAATTGCACAATGTTATGAACTTAAATGCTCACTTATCTTCATGTAGCAGCAATTGTTCACTTTAACATAACGATGACTCATTTGCTTTATTCCAAAGCTGGACAATCATGCAATTGAAAGACGAGTTTTACTTACATTTTAAAAAATGGGAGCATTGTAGAACGTGATTGTTTAATTACTACAATGCATCCTACGTAATTTTCAGTTTACTTATAAACTACGGGGTCTGTTTTACATTAACAGATATTATGTGAATTTCGAAAGAACATAGCTATATTCACAAAAAACTGAAACATATGAATTAGTTATAAAGAATTGACTTAGAAGTCATCTCATAGTTAGAGCGAATGTAAATTTTTTCTGGGTTCATTACTGTGTAATGTTATTTGTACACCTTTTCACCCCTTGTTAAAACACTCTTACTCCTCCATGTTTCCCTGGATTTTCTAACACAACACGTAATTTTCCCTGCGGGATTTCCTTCATAATTGTACTGAGAAATAACCTCTTATACGCAAACAAAACGTCAAAACCATTTAATGGTTAGTGTATGCCACAATCGGAAATACACAAGAAATCAATCCTAATAACACCTTATCACAGAAAATAACTCTTCCGTTAGCTCATAGTCCAATTACGGCGACTGGTGACTATACACGGACAGATAAATCGCTGAAGCTCAGTTTCGTTGCGAAAGGAATAGTGTAACTAAATCTGCTGCAATGGATTCACGTTACAGTCCCGTTCTTTTTTTTATTAACTTTGAACAGAATATATTCAATCCAATGCCCAATACACACGTCACTTACGTAGGAATTCAATTCAAGTTGTTCATTCAATTTTATATCAAATAAATTTCGTTTTGCTAGTTGTATTTGAACTCCAACAATTGGATGATAGTTGATGAAACATAAATGCACAAGAGAAAAATCGATAAAGATGTGCATTTTCTTTTGAAGATAATCCGAATTCATAATATGCCTAACGGTTCCTATCTTAGATTGTAATCGAACAGTCATTAATAGTTCAGAAATGAATACCTTTCTGAAAGTATTGTTGGCATATGTGAAATATAAACGCCTTACATTGTTTACAACAAATTTACAGTATTTATCTGAGAGTTTCTGTGTAGTTTATAACGTGGAAATCATTAGAAATACATGTCGTTTTCCAAACAAGAAGAAATATAAGGTAAAAATTAACTGTATTGTTAGGACACTATCGACAAGGAGACACCGAAAGCGGTGGCCTCCGAGTAAATGTCTAACGACATGATGGAGGTTGCAGTTAAGTTGCTGGGAGCCAGTTATCGGAGCGCAATGACATGCTCACCACAAGCGCGACTGAACTGTCCGCTTGGCTGTAATTTTGGGGTATAATTATAATGAATTCTTAGCTTTTACTCCACAACACTGATCAATTACGAGCACTCAGTCTTCTGAAGGGGAGATCTTTGTTCTTCATACCCAAAACATTTGTGTAAGAAAAGTTTGTTCTGTTGTAAAATAACGTAAACTACATAAAATTCCTCAAAATTATCCGTCTCTTTCCATTTCGATCATTCCAATTGGATTACTCTACGTGCTTTCTCAAACTCTCTCTCTGTCCATTTCCTTCCTCTCTCTGTTCGCCTCTATCACAGAAACACTATATGTCTATCTCCTCCTGCCCCTGTCCATCTGCTCCTTGCCACTGTCTCCATCTGCAAGTTGCCCTCTCCCCATCACCTCACCTCGCATCGTAGTCCATTTGCTCGGGCCCCCTGTATCTATTCCTCATCCCCTCTATCTCCTGCTCCCATCTCTCAGTCCATCTCCTCCTTTCCTTTCTCTCTGTCCATCTCCAGTTTCTCTATCCATTTCTCCCCCCCTTCTCCCCTACTGACTGTCTCTGTTGTCCTGCTACTCTGTGTCTGTTGCCATCATCTCTCCCCCCCCCCCCCCCCTCTAGGCCCATGTCTCCCTTCCGGCTTTCTCTCCCCTCGTTATTACTCCCACCCCCACAGGAGACTCGTAGTCCTTACCCTCGCGTTATTTCTTCGTAGATAGTAAGTAATATGTGTATCAAGTTTGGTTGAAACCCATCCTGAGTTTTAGAAGGTGTTTTCATCCGCAGCTTTGCCGGTATACATACAGGCCACATATATTTCACATATATTTTACATATTTAAGACATATTTGTACGCTTGTATCTCTAGCGACTTACGCCCCGCACTTTCGTTTTTACGCAACTCATTGTTATCTATGATGTCGGATCTCCTGAAATATGTGTCGTAAAATAACTTAATTTTGCATGTAACTGAGAGATATAAGTGAATACTGTCTGCGAAACGTGTTGAGCACGTCGATAGTAGCAAAGAAGTAATACATTTAAACTTCATGCCTAATATATCAGTTCTGCTCCGTGAACAGTGAAAGTGTAGTGAGTTAGCGATAAAAAATTTTCGATCCATCATTTTGATGGCGGAAGAGGGCGACGGTTTGCGTCAGCGAGAGAAGGTTTCGTAAGCGTTTGAAACTATGTGTAAATTTCGTTGCAAGTCAATATGTGTGGATGAATAAAATGAAATCTGGGTATTCGCACGCCGTGGGTTATATTCTTCTTCATCCTCCACCCCCCTCCCCGTCAATCACGTCTCTGAGAGGCAGATTCTTTCCAGGCTCAGGCGATATTTATACCAAGTTTCGTTGAAACTAGTCCAGTTGTTTAGGGGGAGATGTGGAACACACAGATATTGATAGAATATATATTTTTATGTGATTCATGGATCTGGGTTGTGATTTTAATTTTTGGTTGTACAGTCTTTGTACATTCTAGGACGAAAAAGACCCCTTTCGTTGTCATCCGCGGCGCGCAACAGTGGTATTTGGACGATATTCTACACCCCATTTTATTGCTCTTCATGGTAATCCATAATGGGTCTCATTACAGCAACATAATTCTCGTCTGCGCACGGAGAGAGCTTCTACAGCTAGTCTACGGCTTCCCAAACAGCATCTCGGCCAGAAAGTTCTCCTGGTCTCTCCCCCGTTGAGAACGTTTGGCGCATTATGAGCAGAGACCTCAAACCATTTCGGTATCTAACGCCACTTGTACAGAACGTGGCACAATAACACTAAGGAGAACATCCAATAACTCTGTAAATCACTGAAAAGCCGAATAATCGCCTGTATAAGGGCCAAAGATGAACCAGCATGTTATTGAGTTCCTTAATATGTGAATCTCCTTCTGTTGAATAAATGATCCAGTTATTTCTGAAACTGCAGTCATTTATTTATTTGTACGTGTCAACAATATCCACTGATTTACATCCCATTAGTATAATTCCTTGATGGTGCGTCGTATTTTCTTTTCTTATGGTGTATTTATCCTTTCCATTCCCTTGGCAGTGTGGCTCAGTCAGTATGTCATAATTATGGTTAATATGCAAACAAAACCAGTGAACATGAAGGGTTTCTCAATACCGTTTTCATTCGTTGAATCATGCAGAAGACAGTCTTTCGGTGTAACTAGAAACGGAAGATATATTAATTTGGCTTATAAGAAACTTGCTAATTATAATGTAGGGGTTCTTTGACACCAGAGGAATGAGGTAAGAAGCCACTGACAAACGACACCTCAGGTAGAGGTAGGTACTTGTGGTCATGTCTGGAGTATGTTGAATTAGTTAATTCTATTATTCGGATAATTATAGTGTATTAAATAATTTGGCTGACAAAAAATAGAACCACCTACAAGACATGGTCTCGTGTCAGTGTAAATCATTACAGGTACACAGCATCGGCTGCTATGTAAATGATTAGAATAGTTACAGTTCTGTGTGATAGGTAAAATGGTCACCAGACTCTATTAGTGGTGTTCATGTTTAGTATTGTTACCAGGCCTGGTAGGGTGTGTAAAGTTCTTGAACAGCATCAGCTGTCATCAATGCGAAGGACACGGAGATGCTGCGAATTCTTGTGAGACAGCATTGTCAGCACTGACAGAGTTGGAAAGGGATCCCCACGTGGGTCCTATTTTGGATGGCTGGTCAAATTGTACAATTTCGATATTTTTTGGGTATTCGGATAGGACAGTGGTCATATGGGGACGCCATGGGAACGTGAGGGCAGCCATACTCGTCCTAGCCGACCACGCCTAACCACCACAAGGGACAATCGCCGTGTTGCGCACTAACCACATTGTAACAGTTTACATACATGACTACCATCCGAAAACAAAGTAATATACCTTCCGCCACATCCTGTGCCATCCTGCATCACTGCACGGAGACTGTCAGCAGCTCAACTAGAGAATTATAGTCCCATGTGCTGTTTGTCTTTAACACCACAACATAAACGGCTGTATGTGAATAGGTACTATGACCGGAAAGGCGTCGCACTGTACTCAGGGATGGGCCGCAGTTGTGCACTACGTCAAATACCACTGCCGGACCTGTGGAGATGTCTATGGTAATCCAGCATTATTTAGTGCCTCCAGAGTAGTAGGTTTAAGGCCTTAAGTATTATTTTAAAGATATATTTATCTGCAATGTGTAGAGCAGAGATGTAATTCATTTTCAGGATGTTCATTTGCCGCTCTCTTTACGAAACGGAGACGACCCCAAGACAATTGGCACACATTCATCAACTCGAAGTATTGGAGGCTTTAGCAACGAGCGCCCCCATTTACGATTTTATCATCACTCCAAGAAACATGAACAACTTAATACTATTTAAGGCAAAGTAATTAAAGTAAATCCTACAGAAAATTGTGTAAGTGCATGTCACGTTACACTTACGCTATCGAAGCAAACACTAAGCAATAAGATGAAGACAATCCAACTTATGTGATTTGGTTTTTTTTATCAAACCGGAATTTTACGTTGCTACTGCTGAACGGAGGACCACAAGTCAAAATGAGTTCTTCAATAAGAATCTCTTACCCAGGAAAAGGTCTTTTAATTTTACTGCGTAGGCTTCCGCGGCCAGAGTCAGTCGACATAAAAGTTTTCTGGGTATGGTACCGCGTCATAATGTAAAAACTACTGCTGCTGGAGAAAAACCAACGTTTCGGCCACGATTGCAGCGGCCTTCTTCTGGGACCTAGACCCAGAAGAAGGACGCTGCAATCGTGGCCGAAACGTTGGTTTTTCTCCAGCAGCAGCAGTTTTTACATTATGACGCGGTATCATACCCAGAAAACTTTTATGTCGGTCTTTTAATTGTTTGAAAATATTCACACACGTGGGAAGCGAGGCAGTATAAAAGCCAGATGAAATAAAATATAATCCGTTTGTTTGCGTGACCATTTTGCGCAGCAGCTGTTAACATCTGTTAGCACACATTATCGGTGCTGTGCTGTTTCTACATCTTGTTTTTGGAAATTATTGCATATTCTGTGTTTGTATTTGTGGTTTTACGTTTTACTTTTCTGTTTCTTTCGCACTTTGTTTTGTTTCTATTCTTGTATTTTGTATATTAGTTTGTGTGTGATTTTTTCCTTGTGTTGGTGACAGTTGGGTGTTTGTTCTTTTCTGTTTCTTGATTTTCTTGTTCAGCTTTGTTACTAACCTCTCTTTGTATCTATTGGTTCTGACTATTTGTATTATAGTATTGATTTCTTTTTTGTAACTGTCCATATCTAATGGTACTGTGTTTAATCTGTGGAGCAAGTATCTAAGTGCTGCCTGCTTTTGAGAATTGAGGTGTTGTGATGTCTCACGTATAAATGGGTCTTTTGTTGTCAGTTTTCAGCGCTTGGCAAATGTGTGTTGGTTGTTTTGAATCTGTATGGTGATCTCCAAGAACTTTAACTATTTCACTCTTTCTCTATTGAAAATTGTATCTTATCATGAACAGAATTTATGTCTGTATGAATCTGGTCATTTATATTATTTGGTTCATCTATCAGGGTTTCTAATCCAGTATAGTATGTTGTACCTACGTGGCACTAATTTGGCAAATTGTTTTATAAAGTTCATAAATATATGGGTCTATTGGAATACATATTCTCTACACCAAATGACAGGAGAGTGGCTGTGTCATTTGATGGAGAGAATATGCATTCCAATATACAAATACCTGAAGCAATAAGCATTATAGAACAGAATCTTAAGACACGTTGTAAACTTCGACATGAATACATCAAAGAAACGGGCAGACTTCTAAAGCTAATAATAGAACAGAATTATTTTCAGTTCAATAATGAATTCTATTTACACTGTGAAGGATTACCAATGGGATCTTCAGTGTCTGCAACCATAGCAAACATACTTATGAACTTTGTCTGCGTTTTTTCTTTGTTCTTGACAGTGTCTTGAAATTACACATAAACGGCATAGAAATTATGTGAAACAGCTTATATTGCTTCCTCACTGCACCACTACCTTCTGTCGGAGAAGGTGTTAAGTTACCCATTATTCTTCACAAGAATGTACCAAAGATGAGAACAAGCTACAAAAAAAGTCGTACAGTCGTGGAAAAACTAGAAAAAAGTCAAGTGATTCTAAGGACTCCACTGCACTGTTTTGTTGCACGGCGTGTAAAGAGGGGGCAAGACAAGGCTCTTAAAATGATAATGACTTCCTTTCCTTTATCTTTGCACTTAAACCTGACTGTGTACCACTCATGTTACTAACATTGTCATAAGACTGCAATCGACATGGTTCTATTCTAACGTTGTATTTTTATGGAGATCTAGGATAACCTCCCTAGAACTTTCACGGGTATTTTGAGTATGGGAACAAAACACAAAAATCTTTTACGGTTACCTGGCTTCGACGGTTGAAGCAGGAGGCAATACTCTATGTTTGATCGTGTGACATCCCTCTGAAAGACATTTCTGCCTATATTGCACGTTATGTTGCATAGATGACCAGTTCCAGCCACTTCAATGGCCATCTTCTGATCAATAATCCCATATCTCTATAGAAAGTCTAATATACTGTAAGATCTTTGATTACGGATCTGCCGATGGCCATTGAACTGGCTGCCATTGGTTATTTATGTAACAAAACTTGCGATTTAACAATGAAGTGTTCTAAAAGGATACTAGACCCTTAAACTAACATCTTCCGCTAATTCCTCCCTTGAAACAATACTACAGCGGACAGCTGATCGTCGAGTTCTGCGTCTACTGTTGAATCGGCAGCTAGTCCATAGTATGTTGCTATTTGAGTTTCACCAATTATTTTACTCACTATCTTGTTTCCCATAAGGCTGACGAATTTTTCACAAATCGTTTTGGACAAATACTACGGATGGCCACTACCTTCAGAACCAAGTTCTTGAATAGGTTTTTTTTTCAAATATGGAGCAAAATGAGCATTTAGTTCAAGAGAACCTAAATACACTCCTGGAAATGGAAAAAAGAACACATTGACACCGGTGTGTCAGACCCACCATACTTGCTCCGGACACTGCGAGAGGGTTGTACAAGCAATGATCACACGCACGGCAAAGCGGACACACCAGGAACCGCGGTGTTGGCCGTCGAATGGCGCTAGCTGCGCAGCATTTGTGCACCGCCGCCGTCAGTGTCAGCCAGTTTGCCGTGGCATACGGAGCTCCATCGCAGTCTTTAACACTGGTAGCATGCCGCGACAGCGTGGACGTGAACCGTATGTGCAGTTGACGGACTTTGAGCGAGGGCGTATAGTGGACATGCGGGTGGCCGGGTGGACGTACCGCCGAATTGCTCAACACGTGGGGCGTGAGGTCTCCACAGTACATCGATGTTGTCGCCAGTGGTCGGCGGAAGGTGGACGTGCCCGTCGACCTGGGACCGGACCGCAGCGACGCACGGATGCACGCCAAGACCGTAGGATCCTACGCAGTGCCGTAGGGGACCGCACCGCCACTTCCCAGCAAATTAGGGACACTGTTGCTCCTGGGGTATCGGCGAGGACCATTCGCAACCGTCTCCATGAAGCTGGGCTACGGTCCCGCACACCGTTAGGCCGTCTTCCGCTCACGCCCCAACATCGTGAAGCCCG
Organism: Schistocerca americana; assembly: GCF_021461395.2. Classification (NCBI taxonomy): domain Eukaryota; kingdom Metazoa; phylum Arthropoda; class Insecta; order Orthoptera; family Acrididae; genus Schistocerca; species Schistocerca americana. The sequence goes on along the minus strand of NC_060119.1, from coordinate 280,236,345 downwards.
CCTCCAGTGGTGTCGCGACAGGCGTGAATGGAGGGACGAATGGAGACGTGTCGTCTTCAGCGATGAGAGTCGCTTCTGCCTTGGTGCCAATGATGGTCGTATGCGTGTTTGGCGCCGTGCAGGTGAGCGCCACAATCAGGACTGCATACGACCGAGGCACACAGGGCCAACACCCGGCATCATGGTGTGGGGAGCGATCTCCTACACTGGCCGTACAACACTGGTGATCGTCGAGGGGACACTGTATAGTGCACGGTACATCCAAACCGTCATCGAACCCATCGTTCTACCATTCCTAGACCGGCAAGGGAACGTGCTGTTCCAACAGGACAATGCACGTCCGCATGTATCCCGTGCCACCCAACGTGCTCTAGAAGGTGTAAGTCAACTACCCTGGCCAGCAAGATCTCCGGATCTGTCCCCCATTGAGGATGTTTGGGACTGGATGAAGCGTCGTCTCACGCGGTCTGCACGTCCAGCACGAACGCTGGTCCAACTGAGGCGCCAGGTGGAAATGGCATGGCAAGCCGTTCCACAGGACTACATCCAGCATCTCTACGATCGTCTCCATGGGAGAATAGCAGCCTGCATTGCTGCGAAAGGTGGATATACACTGTACTAGTGCCGACATTGTGCATGCTCTGTTGCCTGTGTCTATGTGCCTGTGGTTGTGTCAGTGTGATCATGTGATGTATCTGACCCCAGGAATGTGTCAATAAAGTTTCCCCTTCCTGGGACAATGAATTCACGGTGTTCTTATTTCAATTTCCAGGAGTGTACTTACCATTATTTGTGGTCCAAAAATTTCGTTATCAGCACGAAAAGCAAGTCCTCCTGTAGTCAGATTATTAACTATTTCTACCACTCACCGAAACATTTCTTATCAATAGTATTTCTCTGTTTCAATCATGTACTGTAGTTCACCATCGATACGTCTATCGTTCTTCGACTGCAGAAGCTGCGTCAGTGAATTTCTGCGGCGATGAGCGTTGTTTCAGTGAGAAGGCACGTTTTCTTCCCCCTTCTTCCAGTCAGAAAGTCCACTGCTTAAAAACAGAATCACTGTAAATTTACAGATAATACAAAACACGTTTTCTGTAGATTCAAAATTTAACAGTCATTTTATTTCCTTTTTCTCTCCATGTACCAGTGTGTAAAGCACAATTTTTATCATTTATAGACGCACTTAAATCTACTTAGATGATCTAAGTTGATCTTGACAGAGTCTGAACATTTCGTTAGACATAGTTTCATGCGTTCGTTTTCCTCTTCTTCCCATTACGATGGATCTTCCTGCAGCGCTGGCGGTTTTACTAATTACAGTGGGTCCTGCAACCGGTTTCGATTTTATGATCGGCTAGTTTAACACTCGCATTCAACAAATCTCACTTACACAATACTGCTTCACAACAACTTCAACTTTAGTAGAACTTATCGGCCATTTCTTAGAAGACAGGTGCAGGATGTTCTGGTTCAGTACAATCTACACTGAGGTTACCTATGGAGTGATCTCTCTTCGTAAAATACAAAGTAACATTTGGCAGTTTCTCCAAAAATTCAGCTGCTCGTTTCTGTGATTTTCTTTTGCCGGCACCACTGGCAAACTTTCTCACATGATGCGATTCCGTTTCGTGTCCTGACTACGAGGACTGGAACTCAAACATGAGTTGTGCACTAACTGGTTATAGTAAGCGGCGCCTTTCTACTTACTATCCACAGCCAATCTGCAAACTCACTGTACATTACAACTCTCGAAATAATACTGTCGCATTAATTATCCGTTACACTTTATAAAAATAGACAAGCGATGACAGCAGCTGACAAATGAAGGAATGGGCGATGGGTATGTATCTCACAGCACATCGAGTTAAACAGCCTATTACTGTGGTCATGATCTTCTACCTGAATCCACGCATTGAGTTTATGAACTGCAACTCGTTGAAGTAAAAGGATCATGACGTGTTATGCATTTTTGCGAAGACTGTTTCTCTGCTTTTTTGGCACTATGTGTTCTATAATTACGAGATCCTGCGAAACGCTTCTATTCAACGAGAAAACATGAATCGCGATTCTCATGCACCGTATTGGAACTTTTTTCTTGAAACTAATCTATGCTAATTTATCAAGACGGTGGCTGTAACAAACGAAGAAATTTGTTCCATATTTTCGTTCGTATTTTAGCTTACGGTCGTTCCTTGAGTCTTTCATGATTCCTTTTAGGCAGCAAGTTGACATTGAGATTTTGATCATACTGCACCCCCCTCCCTTCTGCCTGCTGGGTCTACAGTCCACCCTAAGCCCCCCCCCCCCACCCAATCCAACCCCTAATCAAGCCCTTCTGATAAACGACCACATATTGCCAAGTTATTTGTAAATTTCATTCAGAGTCAATAACACCACACACCTTCTCAACCCGTTTCCTTTAATTTCGTTTCCCCCTCCTAGTCTGGGAGCTGAATTTTCTTCGTCATGCAGTGTGCTGTGGTAGCAACGCTGTCGACGGCAGACGGACGTGGAGCACGATGTCTTTGTTTTTTTTTTGTATTGAACAATAATAAACAAACATTACTCAAAGTTCTTATTCATTATTTATTAATTTAAAATAATCTGAAACATAAAATGAAGCATCAGGCGTTCAACCTTGAACAAACAATGGCTACAAGCAATGTATGTATATCCGCAGGAGTTGTGTATCTAAGAATATCTTAGTGGGTTCTCACTACTTGAAGCTAAACAATGAAGTAAACGTGGGTCTTACAAGTAAAACTAACCAAGGGATAGACTTAAAATCTGAGCGGCTTTGAATTATGTTGCAGAGCAGAGCAAACTAAGATACACATATATTTTTATACGTGTCCAAGGGTCATGAAGAGGGAGCACCACCTACTTGAAAAACCTGAGTTTAATGTTGCTGAATGAAAACTGTTGAAACTTTAACATATAAAAAATACTTCAAGTAAATGTTTACGGTTTAAGTTACAACGGTGCATCCAGATCTGTCGAAAATCATTGTTTTCGAAATTCCCCTCCTCCGCACTATTTCTTTTTCATTTCTGTATCACTAACAGCAAAACGTATAGCGTCGCTACTACAACATTCAATTATATACACTAAAGAGCTAAAGAAACTGGTACACCTGCCTAATATCGTGTAGGGCCCCCGCGAGCTCGCAGAAGTGTGGCAACATGACGTGACATGCACTCGACTAATGTCTGAAGTAGTGCTGGAGGGAACTGACATCATGAATCCGGCAGGACTATCAACAAATTCGTAAGAGTACGAGGGGGTGGAGATCTCTTCTGAACAGCTCGTTGAAAGGATTTACAGATATGCTCAATAATGCTCACGTCTCGGGAGATTGGTGGCCAGCGGAAATGCTTAAACTCGAAAGACTGTCCCTGAAATCACTCTGTAGCAATTCTGGACGTTTGAGGTGTCGCATTGTACTGCTGGAATTGTCGAAGTCCGTCCGAATCCACAATGAACATTCTTTCTTCTTTATTCGTATCAGAGGTAAACTAATATGAACACATAAACAATACATACAAAGAAACCAATACAGTATTCGCCCACAATAGGGCAACTTTGATAGCATTGGGTACTGCAGACGTTAAGTCCTTTATGCTACAGCTGGTTGGGCATAAGTTACATTTGAAGAGATGCCGGGTTGCCTGCAATTCACCGCATTCGCACAGTGTTGTGTTGGCATTTGGTAGTTGGAAGCTCCATTTAAAGGAGATTGTCCCTCGATCTTGCGACTTCGGTCCGTAGTATGTTCAAGGACTTCCAGATGACCAACTTCTCCATGTGTCCAGGCAGCAGGGATTCTTGTGGTGTCATGCAGTTTGACAGGTGTTGGCATCTTTCTTTTTGTGGTGTCACCGCCAGACACCAGACTTGCTAGGTGGTAGCTTAAATCGGCCGCGGTCCATTTAGTACATGTCGGACCCGCGTGTCGCCACTGTGTGATCGCAGACCGAGCGCCACCACAAGGCAGGTCTCGAGATAAGAGATAGCACTCGCCCCAGTTGTATGACGACTTTGCTAGCGACTACACTGACGAAGCCTTTCTCTCATTTGCCGCCAGACAGTTAGAATAGCCTTAAGCTAAGTCCATGGCTACGACCCAGCAAGGCGCCATTAGCCTTACATAGTTTGATAGCTATCGTATGAAATGTCTCAACAAGAAGAACGATGTATACAACAAGGATAAGTAAAAGTTAAGTATTCGAGGAGCTGCATACTTTTCTTATTAGCTTTCACTACTTATCCTGTTCCAGAAGTCACGCCCGTCTGCGTTAGATAGCGTGCATAAAGGCCTCCTCTATCTACGAGGTGTTGGCACATTTACCAACACATCACTTTTCACTTGGTGAGTAGGGTAGCCGCAGCTGATCCTTCTGATCCTTCTAAGGGCTGCGAAGTTGTTAGGAAACTCTTCCTGGACTTCAGTCTTGGCTTGGCAGGTGATTTCCAAAGAGTGGCTGTAAGGTCACTGTATTTGATTTATGCCTCTCGAAGTTAGCGGCGACCTCTCTTCTGATGTCACATGGAGCAATCCTAGCAAGACATTGAACTTTGTCCATGGGGGTTGGCCTTAGGCAGCATGTAACAATCTTACAGCTGTCATTTAAGGCTACATCAACCTGCTTTACATGTACTGAATTGAACCACACTGGGCTAGCGTACTCTCCTGCAGAATAGCATAAGGCAAGAGCTGTTGTTCTTAATGTTTGTGGATGTGTACCCCAGTTCGATCACGCCAGTTTCCGAAGAAGGCAGTTTCTGGAGGATACTTTCCGCTTCTGCTTCAGACAATGTTCCTTGGAGGTTAGTGTACGGTCGACAGTGACACCCAAATACCTGGGGTGGGAACAGTATTCTTGTGCAACTCCAATCCAGAATATTTCAAGTTCCCTGTCAGCTTGTTTATGTTTCAGATGGAATGAACACATTTGCGTTTTCTTAGGTTTGGGTGCTAGCTGATTCTTTTCGTAGTAAGTACCAAGCTGTTGTAGACCGTGTGTAAGCATTATCTCTGCATATTCAAACAGATTGCCCTCGGCAGCAAGAACAAGGTCATCAGCATATATGAAAGTTTTGCATCCTTGAGGCTGTGGTTAATCGTTGATCGTTTAAATAAAATAGGTGACAGTACACTTCCTTGATGGAGACCGTTGTTTTGAGTTCTCCATCGGCTGTATTTTCCTTGGAAGTCCACGAGGAAACGTCGATTCCGTAGGAGTGTTGCAGTTATCCTTGTCAGCGCGTAGTCGTTAGTCAGGTTGTAGATTGTGTGCAGTAACACTCCGTGGTTTACGGTGTCAAAGGCCGCCGAAAGGTCAACAAAAGCTACACCTGTTATCTTTCTCTGCTCAAAGCCATCTTCTATGAATTGAGAAAGATAAAGGATTTGTGAGGTGCAATTCTTGCCTGATCTAAGGCCAGCTTCCTGCGAGATAAGAAGTGGATCAACTACCGCAGTTAAGCGGTGAAGAATCGTTCGCTCAAGGATCTTATAGAGATGGCAAAGGAGATATATTGGCCCGTAGTTCTTCGTATCCGTTGGTGACTTTCCAAATTTTATTATCGCAATCACGCGTGCCTTGCGCCATAATTTCGGGATCTTGAAAAAAGCCAGACAGTGGTTATACAAGTTTAAGAGCCAGTCTTTGGTTGCGGTGCTAAAATGTTTAATTAGCTCTACACAAATGTCGTCTAATCCTGCTGTCTTGCCATTTTTGTATTTGTGAATGGCTTCTTCTAATTCACCTAGTTTGAATGGTATAGTCAGGTTATTAGTCTCTGACTTGAAGCCCGATTTTTTGATAGGACATCTTGGTTTAGCATTCTCAAGAATCTGTGTAGCAATTTCATTTGGAGTGATGTTAGTGTGATTGGCATGTTTGGTTTGATCCTTATTTAGTTTCCTCAGCAGTTTCCAAGTCTTCTGGCTACTAATTGAAAGAACTGTTTCCTCCGTAAGTATAATCCATCTTTCTCTTTTGTTTTCTGCTATGGAAGAGATTACTTCTTGACCAGCCAGGATGGTTTGCTCGTTGAATAGACATTAATGGATGCAGGTGATCGGACAGGATGCTTACGTACGTGTCGCCTGTCAGAGTCGTATCTACACATATCAAGGGTCCCATACCAATCCAACTGCACACACCCAACACCATTAAAGAGCCTCCACCAGCTTCAACAGTCACCTGCCGACATGCTGGATTCATGTAGTTGTCTCCACACCCGTACACGTCAATCCGCTCGTTCGACTAGGCAACATGTTTCTAGTCATTAACAGTCCAATGTCGGTTTTGACGGGCCCAGGTGAGGCTTAAAGCTTTGTGTCGTGCAGTCAGAAATTTATACGAGTGAATCTTCGGCTCTGAAAGCCCATACCGATGATGTTTCGTTGCATGGTTCGCACTCTGACATTTGTTGACGATCCAGCAGTGAAATCTGCAGCAGTTTGCGGAAGGGGTGCGCTTATGTCATTTTGAACGATTCTCTTCATTCGTTGTTGGTCCCGTTCTTACAGGATCTTTTTCCGGTAGCAGTGATCTCGGAGATTTGATGTTTCACCGGATTCCTGATACTAAAGGTACACTCGTGAAAATGTCGTACAGGAAAATCCGCACTTTATCGATACCTCGGAGATGCTGAGTCCCATCGCTCCTGCGCGTAACATCACGTTCAGACTCACTTAAATCTTGAAAATCTGCCATTTTAGTGGCAGTAAGCGATCTAACACTTGCGCCAGACGCAATTTGTCTTGTACAGGGTGGAGAAAAATTGTGTCACGAAATTTTAACCTTCTAGAGCAGATGGCAGTACGTACAAGAATTACTAATTGTGTGTAGGTCGCCAACGCACCATTATTAACCTACGGAAACTTGACGCCACGCTCTCCGATTGGACGCGGAATCGCCATGTTCCCGTTCGCCGGTTGACAGGCAACGCAATGGTTGTCGGTTCACACCTACCTACAAACATGTGACGAGGGCGAGGGTCATCATAAGCTTGAATACATTACACCTTCAAATCTTCCCAACATCCATTTGTTTGTTATATTTCTCTCCTACTAATTTCACTCCATTCACGTGCGCCTCCATAATATACACGAAGGTGAATTAAATGAAAATCTTAATTTTTTTTAATATTATTTATTGTGCAGAAGTGGTACAAAGCTGTATAAATTTTCAACATAATCTCCCCCACGCTACATGCAAATCCTCCAGCGCTTACAAAGTGCACAAATTCCTTTAGAAAAAATTATTTTGGTAATCCGCGCAAACACTCATGCATCGCGTGGCGTACCGCTTCATCAGAACGGAACTTCTTTCCTCCCATTGCGTCTTTGAGTGGTCCAAACATAAGGAAATCACTTGGGGCAAGGTCTGGTGAGTGGAGTGGATGAGGAAGACACTCAAAATGCAGGTCTGCGATTGTTGCAACTGTTGTACGGGCAGTGTGGGGCCTTGCATTTTCATGTTGCAAAAGGACACCTGCTGACAGCAATCCACGTCGCTTTGATTTGATTGCAGGCCGCTGATGATTTTTTAGGAGATCTGTGTATGATGCGCTGGTGACAGTGGTCCCTCTAGGCATGTAATGCTCCAAGACGACGCCTTTTTCGTCCCAGAAGAGAGTCAGTATAATCTTCCCTGCTGACGGTTCTGTTGGAAACTTCTTAGTTTCTGGGGATGAGCAATGGTGCCAGTCCTTGCTCGCTCTCTTCGTTTCCGATTGGTGGAAGTGAACCCAGGTTTCGTCCCCAGTAAAGATTCTTGCAAGGAAGCCCTCACCTTCTCGTTCAAAGCGTCGAAGAAGTTCTTCACAAGCATCAACACGTCGTTCTCTCATTTCAGGAGTCAGCTGCCGTGGCACCCATCTTGCAGACACTTTGTGAAACTGGAGCACATTATGCACAATGTGGTGTGATGACACATGACTAATCTGTAAACATGCTGCAATGTCATTCAGTGTCACTCGGCGGTTTTCCTTCACTATGGTTTTAACTGCTGCAATGTTCTGTTGAGTCACAATACGTTGTTCCTGACCTGGACGACGAGCATCTTCCACTGGAGTCACACCATTTGCGAACTTCCTTCTCCATTCGTAGACTTGCTGGTGTGACAAACATGCATCACCGTACTGAACCTTCATTCGTCGATGAACTCCAATAGGTTTCACACCTTCACTAAGCAAAAACCGAATAACAGAACGCTGTTCTTTCCTGGTGCAAGTCGCAAGTGGGGCGCCCATCTTTATACTGATACTGCGACTGCTAATTTCCAATAGGCGTCTCTGCAGTTCTGAATCGTGCTGACATTAACAGGCTACGCATCCTGAAACACTTCTCAATTGATAATAGTCATTTAAAATTTCTTTTTCACACACGAATTACGCATAGTTTTGAACACCTTGCTCTCCATCTAGGCACTATGTTCAATTGTCCTAAGTAGAAACATCACTCATTTATGACTTTATTGATCATTTGTACTATTCTCTTTGAAATATATCAATTGCTGATCAGTTTAGTGTCCATATAATACATTTTCAGGCCTACATTTTAAATGGTTCTGCTCCGTCCTTGCTTTCGTTGTTTAATTTTATCTTCGTTACTCCTCCTCCTGTTTCCTGGCCGTTGTCTCTCATCGCCACGGGTCCGGCATGTTAATCTGCATTTGTCAATATCAGTGGAAGAGGGTGACCAGATATCAATCCTGTCGCCATCCCTGTTCCCCGAGACGTAATCCCATCTGTCTGCGTCTATTTTTATGCATGCGAAAATGTTATCTAAAAGTCGTCTAAATATGGTGGGTCGTGAGAACAGGCCCTCTATTCACCTAGCCGGATGTGTGTAAGTTAGTTGCTTGGTTTGTGAAGGAAAACGACTAAACTGCTTTGTTATCAGTCCCTTTTCCCTAGGTCCCACAAGTCTCAGATGAAAATCATACACCAAAGGAATCCTCTCACTTAAAATCTGAAAAAGGAACAAAATGAGCAAAACGAACCCTGTGACAATACAGGAGGAGAAAACGAGAGAAGCAAGCCAAACGCGAAAATTTCAACAGGAAGGGTGGAAAGTGTTAAAACAATACAGTGGTTGGCCTGGGTTGGCTGATCACAAGGATTAAAAATGGATGAGCGAACCATTTTGAAACACGCTAAAATCTCCATCCTAAAACCACAAGACAAAAGAAACACAGGTGGTAACAGGACGAAGTCGAAAAGACAGTAGCTGAAGGAACGAAGAACAGTTAAAATCGAGGAAGGGTGGAGACCTGGGAGAGAAGGCCAAACACCTACCCTTATACTGAGTGATAAAAAAAAAACCTCAAGAACAAAACGTAAAACTATATCAGCTGTAGAGGCATTGTCACATGACACCAGAGGTAGTGCATCAAGGAAGGTTCAAAGACCACCTCAGAGCGGCTAGATTGTGGCAGTCCAACAGGATGTGAACCACTGTTAATCGAGAGCGGCATCGACTCCAAGCTGTGTACTCTCGAAGTAGGAGATGACTTTGAGCCACAAAAATATGGCAGACGCGGAGCCAGCAAAGGACAAAGGAGTCCCTGCGAGGGGCCCACATGCATGACCTCCATACGTTCTTTGTCTCCATTATACCGTGTAACTTATTTGGCGTACTGAGGGTGTGCCATTCGGTATTCCAGATCCAAAAAACTTCACGTTGTAAGACAAATCAGAGATCAGTCTCCAATGTCCCTCACTCTGTTTAGCGGTAGCTTGTTTGACCAGCATGTCAGCGAGTTCATTTCCCGGGATTCCGAAATGTTCTTGGGTCCAGATGAATACCACTGAACGTCCATGGTTTCCAAGGGCATAAACAGACTCCGGGATAGTCATTATCAGGGGATGGAAGCACTGGTGGAGATCTTGTAGGCTGCTTAAGTAGTCACTAGAGATGAGGAAGGATTCACCTGCACAGGATCGGATGCGCTCAAGACCACGAGAGATGGCTACCAACTCTGCAGTGACACCATTGAAGCCATCTGCCAACGAGCGCTGTTCAATATGTCCTATGTGAGCATAGGCGAAGCCAACGTGACCATCAACCACCGATCCGTCGGTGTAGACTACTTCAGAGCCCCGGGACGCATCAAGAATATAGAAACAATGGCGGCGAAGGGCCTCAGGAGGAGAGTCCTTCGGGCCATGGTGTAGATCCTGACGAAGCTCTGGTCGAGGTACGAGGGAGAGTCAAATGAAAACCTTAAATTTCTAGTAACAAATCGAAATTTCGCGCCGTTATCCCTAAGTTGGTAAGCGTGCTACAAACAGCGTGCAGAATGGCCTGTAGGTAGCAGCATAGTGCAGATGTACACATACCGTCGCAGTATCAGTATAAAGATGGGCGCCCCACTTGCGACTTGCACCAGGAAAGAACAGCGTTCTGTTATTCGGTTTTTGCTTAGTGAAGGTGTGAAACCTATTGGAATTCATCGACGAATGAAGGTTCAGTACGGTGATGCATGTTTGTCACACCAGCAAGTCTACGAATGGAGAAGGAAGTTCGCAAATGGTGTGACTCCAGTGGAAGATGCTACTCGTCCAGGTCAGGAACAACGTATTGTGACTCCACAGAACATTGCAGCAGTTGAAACCATAGTGAAGGAAAACCACCGAGTGACACTGAACGACATTGCAGCATGTTTACAGATTAGTCATGTGTCAGCACACCACATTGTGCATAATGTGCTCCAGTTTCACAAAGTGTCTGCAAGATGATTGCCACGGCAGCTGACTCCTGAAATGAGAGAACGACGTGTTGATGCTTGTGAAGAACTTCTTCGACGCTTTGAACGAGAAGGTGAGGGCTTCCTTGCAAGAATCTTTACTGGGGACGAAACCTGGGTTCACTTCCACCAATCGGAAACGAAGTGAGCGAGCAAGGACTGGCGCCATTGCTCATCCCCAGATACAAAGAAGTTTCCAACAGAACCATCAGCAGGGAAGATTATACTGACTCTCTTCTGGGACGAAAAAGGCGTCGTCTTGGAGCATTACATGCCTAGAGGGACCACTGTCACCAGCGCATCATACACAGATCTCCTAAAAAATCATCAGCGGCCTGCAATCAAATCAAAGCGACGTGGATTGCTGTCAGCAGGTGTCCTTTTGCAACATGAAAATGCAAGGCCCCACACTGCCCGTACAACAGTTGCAACAATCGCAGACCTGCCTTTTCAGTGTCTTCCTCATCCACTCCACTCACCAGACCTTGCCCCAAGTGATTTCCTTATGTTTGGACCACTCAAAGACGCAATGGGAGGAAAGAAGTTCCGTTCTGATGAAGCGGTACGCCACGCGGTGCATGAGTGTTTGCGCGGACTACCAAAATAATTTTTTCTAAAGGAATTTGTGCACTTTGTAAGCGCTGGAGGACTTGCATATAGCGTGGGGGAGATTATGTTGAAAATTTATACAGCTTTGTACCACTTCTGCACAATAAATAATATTAAAAAAAATTAAGATTTTCATTTAATTCACCTTTGTGTATATCATGGAGGCGCACGTGAATGGACACGGAGGAAAGGTAGTAGAGGAAAGGCTCCAGTTCAGTGAGAAGGGGCTGGACGCGGACGGCAATCGTAAACCCCAATTGGGATCACTGTTCTGGAAAATGAATCACCCTGTTAGGAGAAAGGAGACGGTAATTCGGATATTGAGGCGAACTGCGAATGTGCACGAAATAATTTTCAAACAGTTGTTGTCGCCTGATCCGCAATGGGGAGAACCCCAGCTTCCACGGGTAGGCTGTTCCCGTCTCAAGCCGAAATCCGCAGTGATGTATAGGGTCCAGCATCCGTAATGGTGAGGACGATGCTGAACCATACACCAGGCTCTCATAGTCAACAAGGGACTGTACCAGGGCTTTGTACAACTATAACTGTGTAGGGCGATCTGCACCCCAGCCAGTGTGACTCAGGCATTGAAGAATGTTTAGAGAAGATGGAGAAGCCAAGATAAGCGGGCACGGAAAACCAGTCTTGGAAAGCGATAAGTGTCCACTACGTTAAGCAGTCGGTCATCAAGGTAAAGTTCCGGACGTGGGTCGACAGTACGACGACAGAAGTGCATGACGCAAGTCTTGGCGGCTCAAAACTGAAACCAGTCGGTGAGGGCCCATGACTGCACCTTTCGTATGGCTCCCTGCAGCCGACGTTCAGGCCCACCGATTGTAGATGAGCGAAAGAAAATACGGATGTCGGGAAACACCTAATAACCACATTCAGGATGGCTGGCACACCAGTCCTCGTTCTAACCCTCCTCGTGTATTCGACCAACGGCCACTTCGTCTCTTCGAAACCCAGAAGCGGCCTTCCAACTCGATTGGCTGGGAGAGTCGAAGTTAATCTGAACTAAACGCAAATAGGATCATTACATCAGAAAAATAGAGTTGATTCGTATATGTTACATTAACCCCTATACGATCACCGTTTTCTCAGTTTTTAACTTTATGAGTTCGTCCGCAAAGCCTGCTGAGAATTATTTTGCTGACATGGAATATCCTGGCCCGATTACTTTTGCGTTTCTGAATATTTTGTTATAACCTATAAATATTTACCGACATCCAGTAGGTAATTACTGAAGGAGCTTACCAAACTAACGGACTATAAAGAATCAACTCAATATTCTTACCGTATAATAGTGTCAACCGGGCGCCGGAAATCAACAAGGAAAATTTACAATTGGTGGCAACCACAATATCAGGATGAATAAATTTTTGTTGTTGTTGTTTCTTAGCGATCTCAGTCCTAGGTTGCAAGTCTTTACTTTACTTCCAGTGCATCCGTGCATTTGCTTCGTTTGTCGAATATTTGTACTTCATCTACGTCCACAACTACATTTACATCTTTACTCCGCAATTCAACAAACGATGTGTGTGTTGGGAGGTACATTATGAACCGCTATCGTCCACTGCAAATTCTACCTTTTATATTTACGGAATGAAACATTGCCTCTACCCGTTTGTAAGAACTCGAATTTCTCTAATATTTACGTCGTGATCCAGAATCGTGATGTTTGTTACAAGTATTAGTTTTTCTCGGCTACATTTGACATGTTTATGCGAGGAAATTTGCTGGTAGCGTTCTCCACAACGCACAACGCCACATTTGTAGCGCTCCTACCCCCTTCCCCCCGGATGTTGTTAATCATAATCTCATATTAACAAAACGAACTCGTGTCATATGTTAGAGATGTTCTACGTGTATCGTCTTATGATAGCCCTCACTTACGAACAAGGGACGTGAAGAGGCGTTTTGCGTGTATACATAAATTAAATAGTTTAGAACGAACGATTACGGAATGATGTGGAGCTGAATAATTAAAGATCATGAAGAATATCTTTTATGGTTGATCGACCGTGTGCTATCCCGTAACCACGAACTGTGGTTCATACATGACACTATAGCTTTATTTCGATTCACTATTGGTTTTAGGATTTTAACATTCACGGGTGTCGACCAGTGACGAAAGATGGCTGAAGTCAGCACTCTAAGGGGATTTGAATGTTCACTATACCAATTTTATTGACAGAGTCTTGGCACATCACACTCGGATTCTACATGTTACAACCTGTCACACCAAACAATTTGAAACGAAGAAGTATATAATACATAGGAACTATACGCATTTTTCTGAAGGCTTACATAGTACCCATTTTTACCTACTTAAGGGGCAGCGCCAGAGCCACAACAACAGAATTCCCTTGCTTCTTGCTCTGATCTCGGACATAATTTCTAGGCCTTTCGGTACCATAATATCTGAAGCAGTATCAGGTAGCTGCAGTACGCCGTTTTCAGTCGAATTTCGTATTAGGACAAATATAAATTAAGAAAGTCAGTATAGTCATAAAGGCGCAGAGCGACGATTGAGAGCTTTGTACAGAAAAAGTTCTGGAAGTCAGTCTGATCTGTTGTGTAATGCGTGATATATGGAAGAAATTAAATCTTAATGGGGTAAACACCTAGGCCCCTACGAGTAGCTTTGCAAATTTTTCCCGACTAAATACCATGTGGTTATTGTTAGTGGACAGATGGAACTATTAGATGGCAAAATATAATAAGGAACTACATTTGTACGTCAAAAGACGCTCTTTAAACAGTGACATTGTAAAAGAAGTACTACTCTACCAGTAACTTTGATAATAAGAATAATATTAATCTACTTTAAATAAACATGGCACTACACATAAAAAAATAAGTTCCTAGTACTAACTGTTACCTGAACCAGGATCTGTTTAGATACCTAGGAGATTCGTAGTAATAATGCAATACACATTTGATCCATTTGTTAACGCAATTACGTTTGTTTCAGTGAAAATACTTACAATGAAAAAACACTGGAATATATAATCACCAAAACATGCACGCAAAACATTGACTAATTTCACAATTCTTGGTTGGTTCTGAGCACTATGGGACTTAAGTTCTGAGGACATCAGTCCCCTAGAACTTAAAACTACCTAAACCTTACTAACCTAAGGACTTCATACACATCCATGCCCGAGGCAGGATTCGAACCTGCGACCGTAGCGGCCGCGCGGTTCCAGAGTGTAGCCCCTAGAACCGCTCGGCCACTCCGGCCGGCTCACAATTCTTCAGATGATTAAAAATTATCGTGATGTGGTTGCGTCGCTGTTGAACACGTCATCTTAGTGTCGTTGTGCCGCATTGCTATTGTATTCAGCAAATCATCCACGAAGAGTATGCCGGCCAGCTATTTAAAAGTTATCCCGATAAACCTCGAAAATTTGTGTATGAAAGATGAAGAAAACACTTTCGGGAACAGAGTGCCGGGGACTGGCCGTTTATGTTGCCTTCATCATTTCATCATCATCCTCATCATTCGTGACAGTGGCTGCATTGGACTGTGAAATAAGTTGGACTGTGAAAAAAATGGAACTTTGTGCGAGCGCTGATGACCGCGCAGTTGAGCGCCCCACAAACCAAACAACATCGTAGACAACAGAGAGCGGAAAATTTTGAAATTAAACCATATCATTCACGCATTATCTGATGAGCACAAATGGTACTGATCTACCTACACTGCCTGTTCATGGAGTATTATTGTAATTACGAGTAAAATGTGAACCACCACAATAATTCCAAGCGGTCAGCTTTAGGTCGAATGCCGCCGAGCTGGCGATTCCGGTTCCAGAGACTATTTAAATGAATCTGTATAAAGCGTACCCAGACGCGTGTTCCCACCTCTTATTGGAAACTCCAGCCACACTTAATATGCGCAGTCTGCATAGGCTTCATATTAGGATTTCGGAATGAAACGCAATATCTTAGGACGACAGTCATTGGCAGGCCAGATTTCATCGTCAGAGCTGTGCTGCGGCGGGAGTCGTGGAGCCCCCTTATTAAAGCCGGCGCACCTGCTACGGGAGGAGTAAGACGTGGGTTGCAGAGATTAATAGCGAAGTGACGATATGAGGAGCACTGCGGCTTGTTGCAAACCCTTCCTAGCGCGTGCGCCTCACAGAATCGTTTTATTACGTTTATACGCCCGAACTTAACTCAGAATGAGTTCTCTTACCTTCGTCGTTTTCCGTATAGTAAGACATTCCATGAAATTCTTTCGCAGTTTTATTGCCAGGAGCAGTGTAACGGCACCAAGTGACTACCGCTGCATAGCAAGATTTGAGAAAACTAACAGGGTACAGCTGGCATCTTATCACTCAAATAAGAACCGTAATTTGTTTTCCTTTCCAGGTTTCCTGAGCACCCCTTAGATACTGACTGTAATAAGTACTTGAAAGTCTGTGAATGGCAACAGGACTTTCAGAACACCCATTACACGTAACGAAATTTGGTTTGTTGTATGCGTCAGCCAAGAAGGGAACCATTATGAGACGTATAGGCAGAATGTGCGCCTGTAACGTTTTGTCACAGCCATCGTCAAATTACTGAGCGTTGTACTTATTAGGATATATTGTAAATAACCAGAAATGTCTTGATGGTAGAAGTACTGCTTTATTTTACACGACAATGTTCGTCAGAAAGGATGAATATAGAAAGTATATCGCTTTTGCCGGAGATGACCGACATCATAAATGCTTAATTCGTTTGCAATTGCTGGTTTTGATCCCCTTCCAAATGACTGTATTTTTGTACTGATGCATTATACACAGGTACCTAGGCAGGATGGTCATAATTAAACGCACGCTACTTTAGAGTGCTCCCATAAAATCCGAGTGATAGTAGGACAAAGGAGCTCTGTGGAAATATTTGTAAGGAAATGCAGGAAAGAAATAGAAAATTGAAAGAAACATGTTTTTATTTTTCGTACTAGAGGATCACATTTGTTAATTGCGTAGTATGTTTACGTTCCATTTTACAAGCGTTGCTCAATGTTGACGACTATCTACATCCACAACGGCCTGGAAACACGCATGAGATTCCTCAATTGCTGCGCAAAATATCTCAGGTGGGATGTTGGCTGCCTCCTTCATTGTGCTCATCTTTAACGTGGGTTAGTGTCCTGACAGTAAGCCGCGTCTTTCAGCTAACCCCACAGCCAGACATCATAGTGGTCGAAATCTGGTGATCCTGAGGGCCACGCAGTTAGGAACAATCGACCAATGATTCGGTTTTCTCCAAGTGTTCAAATGGCTACAGAGCGTTTTATGTCGTCGTGTTGCTCTTTTATGGCACACACGTTGGTCTTCACTTCCCGATAGTAGATTGCGGGACGTAAAATCTCTTCCCTGTGCTCGGACATCTTCCTCCCGGCCTCGTCGTCGAGAGGAGGTAATTTTAACTGGACTCCGGATAGGGCACTGTCTTTTAAGTGGTGAACCTCCCACGCTTTGTCCTCACTGCTCTCAACCATGGTGAGACACTTTTACTTGAGTACCCCTATTTTAATCCACTACGCACCCGTTTACAGTTGTCGCCTGATATATCTTCCCTTTTAGCAGATGACACGAGCTCAGCGGATCACGTCCTTGAGTTTTTCAGTATCAGTGAGATGACATCGGTCCTTTGAAGCTCCTTTTTGGGGAATACAACCTCCTCCACCCCCCACCCCCCCAATCATTGGTAGTATTCTAAGATTTCCTTCCGTATTTAGTTTCCCTCCTCCTTGAGTTTCGCTTCCATAGCTGCTGATTTCACATTCGGTCTTTTACCTTTCCCAAACCCACAGAATGGGCGCTTATGACCGTAGCAGTTTTTTGCCGTAAAACCATACGAAAAAAATAAAAAAAAAACTCACGGGATATATGACATGGAGCTTTAAGTGCATTAAAAAGTTTGTGTCTAAGGCACTTCTCTCTCACAGGGAAGGGATCAGTCGTTGCTGCAGCATACCAGAGTAACGTATGCCGTTGGTGCTACATGTCCTGGGTACTTGGAGGGCAACTTCCCCTACGTTGCCATATCAGTATCAGTGCCTAAGGGTAATTCATGACGCTTACACTACTAACAACGCAATTGGTTCAAATGGTTCTGAGCACTATGGGACTTAATATCTGAGGTCATCAGCCCCCTAGAACTTAGAACTACTTAAGCCTAACTAACCTAAGAACATCACACACACCCATAGCCGAGGCAGGGTGCGAACCTGCGACCGTAGTAGTCGCGCGGTCCCGGACTGAAGGGCCTCGAACCGTTCGGACACAGCGGCCGGCAACAGCGCAAATCTTGCACCGTGCAGTCTGAACATCATTCCCATAAAGTTGGATATACATACAGTTAATTGTTTTCTGTCTACACCGGATCAATCAGAGAGAGTTTAATTATAGCCACCTTGTATAATATCTCTGAAAGACAGTTATTTTAATCATTTCTGAATAATAGATGCAGCCTCAAACTCAGGGAATTGTAGAAGAATGTGATGTCAGCTGACAGACTGGTCTTCTCATAGTCATTGTTTAGTCACTACTTTACTCTGATATTATAAATTAATAAAAGTAAAATAATGGCTGAACGATAAGTATGAGCAGACCAGTCTGTCAGCTGACATCACTGCAATTTTCTTGGCTTAAGCCTACAGTTGTCATTCAGAAATGATCAAAAATTGTATAATAAGGCAGAATAATGGTACAGTGGGATCGTCTTTGATAACTAATCAAAACGCCCTCTGTCCTGGGTTTGAAATCCGCCACCGTTTAAGTTTTGATTAATAATATGCATTGGCGGCCGAAGACTTCCGGCATAAGAAGTCAGCCTCATTCTGCCAGCAGCCTTGGCAACGAGGACGGATTAGCGCAATGAGGTTCGTGACACTCTCTTGTCCTTGGGGTGGGAAACTGCCCATAAAGGCGGAAGAATCAGCAATGATCAACGACATAAGGATGCAGAAGGCAATGGAGACCACTGCATTAACGACACTATCGTATAGCCACAGCACATGTGGCCGTATAATTGAAAAAGTGTCATGATATTCTCCATTGGTAAAAGATTCCGGGATAGTCCCCCATTTCGATCACTGGGAGGGTACTGCCAAGGAGGAGGTGACCATGAGAAGAAGATTGAATAACCAACGGAAGGATAACATTTTACGAATCGGGCGATGGAGTGTGAGAAGCTTGAACGCGGTAGGGAAGCTTGAAAATCTGAAAAGGATCATTCAGAGGCTAAATCTAGATGTATCAGGGGTCAGTGACGTGAAATGGAAAGAAGACAAGGATTTCTAGTGAGATGAGGATAGGGTAACATCAACGGCGGCAGAAAATGGCATAACAGAAGTAGGATTCGTTATGAATAGTGTTATGGGTTAAAGTCAGCGCCGGCACGCCAGTCGGAAACAACAGAGAAGAGATGGCTGTGAGAAGGGGTTAACCAATCACACGCAGACCGACATCCATCCAGGACACAACGCGACAGCAGCGGCCCGTAAGTGAAGAGAACATAGGCACCGCGCCCGAGCTGTGGCAGCCCACTTTGTTAGCAGCTTCAACGTTAGAGACTTCGTTAGATATCTCTATTAGCAGAGACTTCTGTATGTCTATTCTGATGATGAGTGATTACTTTGTATATCGAACTATGCTTGCGACACATCTACAAAAGTTAAGTATTTGTATCTTGCGTTATTGTAATAAAACATTAAAGAATTGTTTGACTGTTTGTCTAGCGAACCGAGTATGCAGGATTCCTAGACACAACAGTTTAGTAGGGCAGAGAGTGTGCTACTCTGAAAAGTTCTGTGATAGAGTTGTTCTTATCAGAATCGACAGAAAACCAACTTCGAGAACAATAGCTCAAGTACACATGCCTACGTCGCAAACTGAATATGAAGAGACAGAAAAAGTATATGACGATATTGATAGGGTAATACTGTACATAAAGGGAGACGAAAATCTAATAGTCATGGTGGACTTGCACGCAGTTGTAGGGACAGGGTTAGAAGAAAAGGTTACATGAGAATGTGAGCTTGGGACAAGGAATGATATAGGAGAAAGACTAATTGAGTTGTTTAATAAATTCACCTACTAATGGCGAATACACTGTTCGAGAAACACAAGAGAAGGTATACTTGGGAAAGGCCATGTGATACGTGAAGATTACATCATCGTTAGACAGAGATTTAGAAACCAGATACTGCGTTGTAAGACGTACCCAGGAGCAGATATAGACTCAGATAACTATGTAGTAGTGAAGAAGAGTAGGCTGAAGATTAAGAGAAGTGGGATACGGAAGCACTTAGGAATTACGAGAAACGCTTGAAGTTCTCTAAGGCTATAGATACATCAAAGAGAAATAGCTCAGTAGCCAGTACAGTGGAAGAAGAGTGGACATCTCTAAACAGGACAATCACAGAAGTTGGAAAGAAAAACATAGGTACGAAGAGGGTAACTGCGAAGAAACCGTGGATAACACAGGAAATACTTCAGTTGATCTATGAAAAAAAGGAAGTACACAAATGTTCAGGGAAATTGAGGATTGCTGGAATGCAAGCCGCTGAGGAATTAAATAAACAAGAAGTGTAGGGAAGCAAAGATGAAATGCTGCATGAAAAATGTGAAGAAGACGAAAAGGAAATGATTGTCGGAAGGACTGGCTCAGCATATAGGAAAGTCAAATCAATCTTGGGTAAAATTAAAACCATAGGTGGCAACATTAAGAGTGCAACTGGAATTCCACTTTAAATGCAGAGGAAATAGGAAATAGGTAGAAAGACTACACTTATTGCCTCTATGAGGCGGAAGATTTGTCTGGTTTGATGGTAGAGGAATCAGAATAGATAGGTGATCCAGTATTAGAATCAGAATTTAGGAGAGCATTGGAGGACTTAAGATGAAATAAGGCAGAAATGATTGATAACATTCCATGAGAATTTCTAAAAGCATTAGGGGAAGTGGTAACAAAACGCCTAATCACGTTGGTGTGTAGACTGCTTGAGTCGGGTGACCAACCATCAGACTTTCGGAAAAATATCATCCACACAATTCCGAAGACGGCAAGAGTTTACATGTGCGATAATTACCGCACAATCGCCTTAACAGCTCATGCGTCCAAGTCGCTGATGAGAATAATATCCAGAAGAATGGAAAAGAAAACTGAGGAAGTGTTAAATGACGATCTTTTTGGCTTTAGGAAACCTAAAGGCAACAGAGAGCAATTCTGACGCTGTGGCTGATAATGGAAGCAAGACTAAAGAAAATTCAAGAGACATTCGTATGATTTATCGACCTGGATGAGCGTTCGACAGTGTAAAATGGTGGAAGATGTCGGAAATTCTGCTAAAAATAGGGTAAGTTATAGGGACAGATGAGTAATACGAGGGTTGTCCAGAAAGTAAGTTCAGATCGGTCGCGAAATGGAAACTACTCGGAAAATCCGGTAAAATTTTGCACAGATGTGTTGGGCAGGGTCTCTAGTATGCCCGTTGATCGTGTCGCGTTGTTCTTTACTGTTTTGAGTGAATAGTGAGTACGTAAAGGTGCGTATGCAATAACGTCTCCCGCCAAGTATGAGGGCCTGGTTATAGATTTCGCCTGTGTCATGCAGGCCACACAACACAACTGTCGAGCAGTTCCTTCTTCATGCCAATTCTCGGCCGTACACTGCAGGGGCAATGAAGACGCTCCTGCAGCGTTTCTGATGAGAAGTGTTAGATCACCCGCAATGCTGTCCGTAATTGGCTCCCTGTGAGTTTCATCTCTGCTCAAAATAACCGCTGGCTATGAAGACAAAATTTTTCCACAGACAACGAGCTGCAAACCAGTGCAGATAACTGGCCGAAAGCACAAGCGGCTACTTTCTGTGACGAGGATATTAGAAAGTTGATACGGCACTACGACAAAATACGAAGTTGGAGCGGCGAGTATGTAGAGAAGCAGGTGCAAGATGTACCTAATTGTTGCAAATAAAATGTCCCTGGTTTTCACTGTGGTTTCCATCATTTCGCGACCGCTCGGAACTTACTATCTGGGCAATCCTCATATATATATATATATATATATATATATATATATATATATATATATATATATATATATATATAAGAGCCAAGAGGAAACAATTAGAATGGACGACCAAAAACCAAGTGCTCACATTAATGTAGGTGTAAGACAACGATGTAGTCTTTCGCCCCTACTGTTCAGTCTGCACATTGAAGAAGCAAAGATGGAAATCAAACAAAGTTTCCGGCATTGAATTACACTTCAGGGTGAAAGGGTATCAATGATACGATTCTCTGATGATATTGCTCTCCTGAGTGAAAGTGACGAAGAATTACATGTCCTGCTGAATGAAATACACAGTCTTACGAGAGAATGTACAGAGACAAAGAGTAAATCGAGGAAAGAGGAAAGTAATGTAAGTAACGGAAATGTGAACAGCAGAAACTTAACATCAGGATCGATGCTCACGAAGTACATGAAGTTAAGGAATTCTGCTACCTAGGCAGCAACATACTCAATGACGAACGGAGCAAGGACATCAACACCGGACTACCACTGGCAAAAAGGGCATTCCTGTCCACGAGAACTCTCCTAGTATCAAACATAGGCCTTGATTTGAGGAAGAAATGTCTGATAACGTACGTTTGGAGCACAGCATTATATGGTAATGAAACATGGACTGTGGGGAAACCGGAACAGAAGAGAATCGAAGCATTTGGGGTGTGCTGCTACAGAGAAATTTTGGAAACTGAGTAGAATGATATGGCAAGAAAAACGAGGTTCTGCGCAGAATCAGAGAGGAAAGTAATATGTGGAAAACACTCACAAGTAGAAGGAGCAGGATGATAAGAAATCTGCTGAGACATCAGGGAGTGACTTCCATAGTATTAGACGGCTCTGTAGACGGCAAAAACTGAAGGGGAAGGCAGAAATTGGAGTATTGAAGTACATCCAGCAAATAGGTTAGGACGAAGTTTGCAAGTGCTACTCTAAAATAAACAGGTTGACACAGGAGAGGAACTCGTTGAGGGCTGCATCAAACCAGTCAGAAGTCTGACGAATCCAGAAACAAATTAATTGTACATGAGAGGCTCTGTGTCCCATTTTCATGAATAAAGTGTTGCCCAATCGGTTTAGTGTATGTGTGTGGAGAGAGAGAGAGAGAGAGAGAGAGAGACAGACAGAGAGAGATAGAGAGTAGTAGTGCATGGGGAAGGATGTTGCCTCCTTCTATCTCAGTGGGTCCAGTTTGGTTTCGCTGAAACTGTTAGTGAATAATGCAGTTGCTACCTTACTAAATTACTTCTGTGATGATTACTATGGTTTCTCCATTATCAATATTTCTGATTACTCCGTTTTTTTGTTTACACTTTCACACTATTTTCCGTATTCATTGTGCTTCAAGGCAAGTGTCCAGTTTTAATCATACGGCGATTTCATTGAGGCAGATACTTCTGTTCATATTTATTTCATTCAGATATTTGTCTTGAAGACATGCGAATAAAGATGTTATATGCCAGAATCGCCTGTATTATATGCAAAGGGTTTAATTTCTATTGCATTTCTACGGAAGAAAAGACTCTTATAGTGTCAAAGCTATATACTTTTCCTTACCTGTGTAGAACTAAGAACACAACATAATGCAAATGACATGTTTTATTACGACCCTTGTAATCAATAAGATTGTAAAGGTAGCACAGATCAGTTGAAGATGTAGAGAAAGTGAAAGTCTCGTTTCCAAGTAAATACCTAAGCCGTTTTAATTCATATACAAGTAGCTAAGGAATGAAATAAATTGGCAGTGAAGGGAAGTTAAGATGAAATGGCCGCAGGAAAAATGTGAATAAATCGAAAAGAGAGTGATTGTCGGAAGGACTGGGTCAGCCTATAGGAAAGTCAACTCAGTCTTTGGTAAAATTAAAACCAAAGTTGGTAACATTAAGAGTGCAACGGGAATTCCACTTTAAATGCAGAGGAAAGAGCAAGCAGGTAGAAAGGATACACTAAAGGCCTCTATGAAACGGAAGATTTGTCTGATGTGATAGAAGAGGAAGCTGCAGTCGCTTTTGAATAGATAGGGGATCCATTATTAGAATCAGAATTTAACAGAGCTTTGGAGGCCTTAAGATCAAATAAGGCAGAAGGGATTGATAACATTCCGTCAGAATTTCTAAAAAGACTGTGGGAAGTAGGAAGAAAACCACTATTCGCGTTGTCATGTAGAATGTATGTGTCTGGCGACATACCATCTGACTTTCGGAAAAAATATCACCAACACAATTCCAAGGTCTGCAAGAACTGACAAGTGCAGAGAATTATCGCACAATCAGCTTAACAGCTCATGAATCCATGTTGCTGACGAGAGTTGTACACAGAAAAATCGAAAAGAAAATTGAGTATAGGTTAGAAGACGATCAGTCTGGCTTTAGGAAACGGAAAGAGAAGCCATTCTTACGTTGCGGCTGATAATGGAAGCAGGACTAATGAAAATCAGGAAACGTTCGTAGGATTTGTCGACCTGAATAAGCGTTCGGCAGGGTACTGGTGCAAGATGTTGGAAATTCTGAGAAAAATAACGTAAGCTATAGGGAAAGATGAGTAAATGGGTACAATATGTACAAGAGCCATGAGCAAATAGTAAGAGTTGACGACCAAGAACACAGTGCTCAGACTAAGAAGGCTGTAAGACAAGGATGTAGTCTTCGGCCCTACTGTTCAGTCTCTACATCGAAGGGGAAACGATGCGAAAATACAACATTCAGGAATGGAATTAAAATTCAAGGTGAAAGAATATCAATGTTACGATTCGCTGATATCATTACTTTCCTTAGTGAAAGTGAAGAGGAATTCCATGATTTGCATGATCTGCTGAATGAAATGAACAGTCTAATGAGTACAGAATATTCACTGAGAGTAAATCGAAGAAAGACGACAGCCATGAGAAATAGCAAAAATGAGAGCAGCGAGAAACTTACCATCAAGGTTGATGGTCACGAAGTAGATGAAGTTAAGGAATTCTGCTACCTAGGCAGCAAAATAACCAATGACGGACGGAGCAACGAGGACATCAAAAGCAGACTAGCTCTGGCCAAAAAGGAATTCCTGGTAAGGAGAAGTCTCCTAGTATCAAGCATAGGCCTTATTCTGAGGAAGTAATTTCTGAGAATATACGTTTGGAGCACAGCATTATCTGGTAGTGAAACATGGGCTGTGGGAAAACCGGAACAGAAGAAAATTGAATCATTTGAGATGTGCTGCTACGGGCGAATTTTGGAAATTGAATGTACTAGTAGGTTAAGGAATGAGGAGGTTCTGCGCAGAATCGGAGATGAAAGTAATACGTGGACAACACTGACAAGGAGAAGAGACAGGATGATAAGAGGTCTATTGAGCCATCAGGGAATGACTTCCATAGTGCTACAAGGTGCTGTAGGTGGCAAAAACTGTAGAGGAAGGCAGATATTGGAATACGTCCACCAAATATTTGAGGACGTAGTTTGCAAGTGCTACTCCGAGATGAAGAGGATGACAACGGAGAGGATTTTGTTGCGGGCCGCATCAATCCAGTCAGAAGACTGAAGGAAAAAAAAAAAAAAAAAAACTAAGGCTTCGTGTGCTGAGTTGATCTGAGCCAGCGACACCTACATACGTCACGTGACAGTGAACGTTTCGCGTATGCGCAAAGGGCTTTCTTTATCTTTATACTCAAAGGAACTATGGGTAGTTTCACGAGGCTCTGCCGTCCATTCGGCAGTGCGAGACTTTTATACCACTGGAGATGCTGTGTGCAGGCACTATTAGCCCTAAGAAATCACCTAATAGTACAGCGTAACGTGCAGCGTACTAGCTAGCTGGACAATAAAATGATACGCGTCTGGATCAAATCTGCGGATCCGTATTCTGGCGTACCAGTCATCCTGCTTGTGGTTTTTTCGGGTTATCACGCTCGTTTAGTCAAGTGGAGCTCTAGTTTCCCAGTTCTGCTACAGAAAAAAGCGATATGTAAAGAGCTAAAATATGATAACAAGATTTGAATAACACGATTGATAAATTCCCTCTCTCAATTTACCTTGACGACTGTAGCGTAAGGAAGGGCATTCGTCCATAAAGTTAAATAATAAAATAAAAATTGTCAAATCCTGTAGTATTGGGCACAGTATTTGATGGGATACACATTCTGGGAAGGGAGAGGTTTAGCATTAATGCTATGCGGAATACGGAAATAGGTAACTGATAGAAGTAATAGAAAAGACGCAAATGAACAGAATTTACTTAAGTCTGCGTTGCTGCGCTACCTAACTAGGCGGAGGAAATTCATTCTTGTTGTATTCACTCTCTTTCTTTCTTTTCAAGATATTTCCGCCGTTTGACCATAAATTGTTCATTTATACAGTACAATTATGATTGTGGCCCTGCAGCCCTTCTCAAGCGCATGTTGAATTGAAAGTTAATACGGTCCTGGGTATAGGAACAAGAAGTAATTATAAGTTTGGAAAACATTGGTCACACGTTAAAATGAATTTGACTTACGTATGACATGTCATCGTAGGGAAACAAAAAAATTTCTGCTCTTATAGACCAGTTGTAGTATTAGAGGATATGAGAACATACCGAGATTACATGATTATGGCTGACGTTGTGCACAGTAAATAACAATTAACACACAGTATGGCGTATTTAAGAGACAGTATATGCCAGCGACCTACCCTCGTCAGTTCTCGTCATCTTCTGACTTTAGCTTATGCAAAACAGTGGCAGATACCGTAGCAAATCTGCCCTGTTGTGTGGGCCACAAGGTCTTTGGATTAATATAGCTATTACTAAGTAAGGGAAGCTGGATATTTTCTTGGGTAAATAATATGTCCTTATAATACATGTTGACAACAGCTGTTAACATGGATACATTGTAATATTCAATACTCGCATTATAAATATATCCATTTTAGATGCACAGTAAAATTTTCTTCCATAAACGATTGAGCGTCTGCAACATTACAAAATCGTAATTTACTGACTCATCAAGATTTACATGAAAGATGTCATAACTTCCACGACCGACTCGGAAACTGAAGGATCCTGAGCAAGAGCTTGCTCAGCGAAATTCTCTTCACTTTCCTGAAATACGAAAGTCCCCGCAATGGAACAAGACTCTTCAGCAGAGGTGGAACGAAATGGCAAAGTGAGGATACAGGTGACAGATTAAAATGGTTATTGAGGAAGACGTTTGGAAATGGCCATGGATGGAGTAGATGGAGCGAGAAACTGTGATACATCGGAGAGTTATATTATGTACTGGACCATATACTTCATTATTAGATAATTGTATAATAAATTCATATTAACATAGTCCCACTACTAAAAATGTATGAAGACCTGAACCAAACATAATAAGTTTTATGGTACATCCATAATCTATACTATGTACCTAAACCATATGCTGCATAATAACATGAATGTTATTAATTACATATTACTGTAGTTCATCTTCATGAACCATGTGAAACTCTGAACCAAACATAATATTCCGTTTTCAAAGTGACATAAACTATGTGATCAAAAGTATCCGGAAACCTGGCTGAAAATGACTTACAAGTTCATGGCACCCTCCATCGGTAACACTGGAATTCAGAATGGTGATGGCCCACCCTTTAGCTTTGAGCCGGCCGGTGTGGCCGTGCGGTTCTAAGCGCGTCAGTTTGGAACCGCGTGACCGCTACGGTCGCAGGTTCGAATCCTGCCTCGGGCATGGATGTGTGTGATGTCCTTAGGTTAGTTAGGTTTAAGTAGTTCTAAGTTCTAGAGGACTGATGACCTCAGTAGTTAAGTCCCATAGTGCTCAGAGCCATTTAGCCTTGATAATAGCTTCCACTCTCGCCGGCATACGTTCAACCAGGTGCTGGAAGGTTTCTTGCAAAATGGCAGTCCATTCTTCACGGATTGCTGCACTGATGAGAGGTATCGATGACGCTCTGTGAGGCCTGGCACAAAGTCGACGTTCCAAAACATCCCAGAGGTATCGTATAGGATTCAGGTCAGGACTCTGTGCAGGCCAGTCCATTACAGGCCGTGCATTATGAACAGGTGCTCGATCGTGATGAAAGATGCAATCGCCATCCCGGAATTGCTCTTCAACAGTGGGAAGCAAGAAGGCGCTTTAAACATCAATGTAGGCCTGTGCTGTGCTATGAAAAACACGACCACACCGTAACACCACCGCCCCCGAATTTTACCGTTGGCACTACACACGCTTGCAGATGACGTTCACTGGGAATTCGCGATACCCACATCCTGCCACTGGATCGCCACATTGTGTACCGTGACTCGTCACTCCACACAACGTTCTTCCACTGTTAAATCGGCCAATGTTTATGCTCCTTACACCAAACGAGGCGTCATTTGGCATTTACCGGCTTGATGTGTGGCTTATGAGCAGCCGCTCGATCATGGAATCGAAGTTTTCTCACCTCCTGCCTAACTATCATAGTACCTGCAGTGGATCCTGATGCAGTTAGGAATTCTTGTGTGATGGTCTGGATAGATGTCTGCCTATTACACATTACGACCCTCTGCAAATATCGGTAGTCTCTGTCAGCCAAAACAGACGAAGTCGGCCTGTACGCTTTTGTGCTGTACTTGGCCCTTCATGTTTCCACTTCACTATCACATCGGAAACAGTGCACCTAGGGGTGTTTAGGAGTGTGACCACGATCTACATTCGCGAGATACGAGCAGCGCCCCATTCTGCTCTCTTACGATGTTTAATGACTACTGAGGTCGCTGATATGGAGTACCTGGCAGTAGGTGGGAGCACAATGCATCTAATGGGAGTAACGTACGTTTTTGGCGGGTGTCCGGATACTTTTGATCAAATAGTGTACCTATATAATTTTTTTACAGATAGTGAAGTGTGTTGTCTGCCAAATATTATTGGGAGCTATGAAAATTCTTATTTTACTATGGTTGTTGAAAGGTCCTGTTAGACGCACATGACGGATGTAGTACGTTAAGACCAACTTAATCCATGTAGCAGAGGTAAAAAGCAATCACAGTTCAGTGATTTCACTACCAGGCAATACGATACTGAAAATACAAGTAACAACAATACAGCTAATCCAGCAGGCTAAGAAAGAACATTGGGTTTGGAGAGAGGGGAGGTATAATTGGAGTTGGAGGTAGGGGCTGTGGTGGTGTGAAAGATAGTGCATTGGTATACTAACCCTTTGCAACCCTTTGTACAAGTACTTGACCATACATTGCACTATTACACAAATATCCATTCATTTTCGCACTGATGAACAAGAGGCGATCTGAAGCACACACAATTCGTTCTATAAACAACATGACAAATTGATATATTACATAATGAACACTGATAAGCCAGAACATTATGACCGCCTACCTAATAGCATGTATGTCCACCTTTGACATGCATAACAGCGAAGATGCGTCGTGGCATGGAAGCAATCAGGCCTTTGTACCTCTGCACACACAGGTCACCTAATACTCTTAAATTCTGGGAGATTTCAGATTTGGCGAGTTGGGGGCCAGTGTATCTGTTAACTCGCCACTATGTTCCTCAGACCAGTCCATAACATCCCTGGCCTTGTGCCATGACGCATTTTCTTCTTGAAAAATTCCACTGCCGTCTGGAAACATGATCGTCATGCAGGGGCGTATGTGGTCTGCAACGAGTGTGCGATATTCCCTGGACGTTATGGTGCTTCTCACGAGCTCCACTGGAGCCACGGGTACCCACGTGAATTTTCCCCAGAGCATAAAAGAGCCGTCACCAGCTTGTCTCCGTCTCAGAGTACTGCTATCAAGGATCTGCTGTCCCCCCTGGAAGATGACAGATTCACGCTCTTCCATCGACATGATGAAGAAGATATCAGGATTCATCAAACCAAGCAAAGCTCTGCCACTTTGCCTACGTCCAGTGCCGATGATCCACGTGCTCATTTCGGTCGTAATTGCCGATGTCGTGGTCTTCACGGTGGAAAAATCATGGATCGTCGGCTGCGGAGACATATCGTTAGGAGTGGCCAGTGCACCTCGGTTCAGACACATTTGTACTCTGCCCAGCATTTAAGTCTGATGTTAGTTCCACCACAGTTCGCCGCCTGTCCTGTTTTTACAGTCTGTGACGTCTGACATCTGTAATGAGGAATGGTCGCCCAACTCCATGACGTCTGTACATAGTTTCACCTTGGTTCGCCACGTGTTGAAGGCTTTAAGACATTTACCACAGCACTCCTAGAACACAAGACAAATCGTAAAGTTTCCAAAATGCTCGTGCAGAGCTTCCAGGCTGTCCCAATCGGCTCTCACTTAAACTCAGATAGATAGCAGGCATTTCCCATTCTGCAGGCAGACAGGACGCTCACTGATATTGCATCCACTGTGCGTATGTCTGACTAGCAGTCGTGCCTCGCCATGTGACACTGCCATCGCCTGGACGGGTCTATACTGATAATAAATCAGAGGTCATAATGTTCTGGCTAATCAGTGTATATGCCCATATACACCATAACTGTCAATCTCGCATTGATATGATGTTCACATTGCCTACATGCGGAAATCTGAGTCATGCTAATTCGTCCACAAACATTCTAAATCCCTAGAATGAAATGAGAATACATTCATTTTACAATTGGTAAACAAGAAAATTATTAAAATTATTAGAGGATAAATGAAATATTAATAAAAGTATTAACATCTCCTTTAGAACATGCGTGTGCATTACGGAGATACTACAGCAGTACGAACTTTAGAGTGAGAGACAGGGTAAAGAGGAGGAAAATGCATAACTATGTAATGTACTTAACCACATATAGTGCCATCCATATTTAAACATATACAGTAAACTACACATTAAAGTAGGTGCAATATAGATAAAAAATAGCACTCTGTGGCGTACTATGAAAAAAGGGGTTTTATACACTCATACAACATACACGGGTGTCACCCGCGGTCTAGGGAAGCCGGCACGGTAGCTCAGCGCGTTCGGTGAGAGGGTTAGTTGCCCTCAGCAATAAAAAAAACTGAGTTGATCGGTCAACAACGAACTTAAACGGATGTCTTACGACGTCCGCCTAGAGCAGATGCAACGAACGAAAGCGAACAAAATGAGATTAAAAAAAAAAAGTGGGTAGCGTCTTTGATGCATAATCGATCCCCGCCACTGCCTAAATTTTGATAAATAATCAGCATTGGCGGACGAAGACTTCCGGCATAAGAAGTCAGCCTCATTCTGCCAACGGCCTTGTCAAAGAGGGCGGAGGAGCGGATAGAGGTTCAGGGCACTCTCTTGTACTAGGGGTGGGAAATTGCCCCTAAAGGCGGAAGAATCAGCAATGATCAACGACATGAGGGTGCAGAAGGCAATGGAAACCACTGCATTAAAGACACGTAACGTGTATCCACAGGACATGTGGCCTGTAATTGAAGAAGTGTCACGATGATCTCTCCATTGGCAAAAGATTCCGGAATAGTCCCCCATTCGGATCTCCGGGAGGGGACTGGCAAGGGGGAGGTTACCATGAGAAAAAGATTGAATAATCAACGTAAGGATAACGTTCTACGAGTCGGGGCGTGGAATGTCAGAAGCTTGAACGTGGTAGGGAAACTAGAAAATCTGAAAAGGGAAATGCAAAGGCTCAATCTAGATATAGTAGGGGTCAGTGAAGTGAAGTGGAAGGAAGACAAGGATTTCTGGTCAGATGAGTATCGGGTAATATCAACAGCAGCAGAAAATGGTATAACAGGTGTAGGATTCGTTATGAATAGGAAGGTAGGGCAGAGGGTGTGTTACTGTGAACAGTTCAGTGACCGGGTTGTTCTAATCAGAATCGACAGCAGACCAACACCGACAACGATAGTTCAGGTATACATGCCGACGTCGCAAGCTGAAGATGAACAGATATAGAAAGTGTATGAGGATATTGAAAGGATAATGCAGTTTGTAAAGGGGGACGAAAATCTAATAGTCATGGGCGACTGGAATGCAGTTGTAGGGGAAGGAGTAGAAGAAAAGGTTACAGGAGAATATGGGATTTGGACAAGGAATGAAAGAGGAGAAAGACTAATTGAGTTCTGTAACAAGTTTCAGCTAGTAATAGCGAATACCCTGTTCAAGAATCACAAGAGGAGGAGGTATACTTGGAAAAGGCCGGGAGATACGGGAAGATTTCAATTAGATTACATCATGGTCAGACAGAGATTCCGAAATCAGATACTGGATTGTAAGGCGTACCCAGGAGCAGATATCGACTCAGATCACAATATAGTGGTGATGAAGACATTAGTCAGAAAGAATCAATACGCAAAGAAGTGGGATATGGAAGTACTAAGGAATGACGAGATACGTTTGAAGTTCTCTAACGCAAGAGATACAGCAATAAAGAATAGCGCTGTAGGCAGTACAGTTGAAGAGGAATGGACATCTCTAAAAAGGGCCATCACAGAAGTTGGGAAGGAAAACATAGGTACAAAGAAGGTAGCTGCGAAGAAACCATGGGTAAGAGAAGAAATACTTCAGTTGATTGATGAAACGAGGAAGTACAAACATGTTCCGGGAAAATCATGAATACGGAAATACAAGTGGCTGAGGAATGAAATAAATAGGAACTGCAGGGAAGCTAAGACGAAATGGCTGAAGGAAAAATGTGAAGACATCGAAAAAGATATGATTGTCGGAAGGACAGACTCAGCATACAGGAAAGTCAAAACAACCTTTGGTGACATTAAAAGCAACGGTGGTAACATTAAGAGTGCAACGGGAATTCTACTGTTAAATGCAGAGGTGAGAGCAGATAGTTGGAAAGAATACATTGAAAGCCTCTATGAGGGTGAAGATTTGTCTGATGTGATAGAAGAAGAAACAGGAGTCGATTTAGAGGAGATAGGGGATCCAGTATTAGAATCGGAATTTAAAAGAGCTTTGGAGGACTTACGGTCAAATAAGGCAAAAGGAATAGATAACATTCCATCAGAATTTCTAAAATCATTGAGGGAAGTGGCAACGAAACGACTATTCACGTTGATGTGTAGAACATATATGAGTCTGGCGACATACCATCTGACTTTCGGAAAAGCATCATCCACACAATTCCGAAGACGGCAAGAGCTGACAAGTGCGAGAATTATCGCACAATCAGCTTAACAGCTATCGCATCGAAGCTGCTTACAAGAATAATATACAGAAGAATGGAAAAGAAAACTGAGAATGCGCTAAGTGACGATCAGTTTGGCTTTAGGAAAAGTAAAGGGACGAGAGAGGCAATTCAGACGTTACGGCTAATATTGGAAGCAAGGCTAAAGAAAAATCAAGACACTTTCATAGGATTTGTCGACCTGGAAAAAGCGTTCGACAATATAAAATGGTGCAAGCTGTTCGAGATTCTGAAAAAATTTGGGGTGAGCTATAGGGAGAGACGGGTCATATACAATATGTACAACAACCAAGAGGGAATAATAAGGGTGGACGATCAAGAACGAAGTGCTCGTCTTAAGAAGGATGTAAGACAAGGCTGTAGCCTTTCGCCCCTACTCTTCAATCTGTACATCGAGGAAGCAATGATGGAAATAAAAGAAAGGTTCAAGAGTGAATTAAAATACAAGGTGAAAGGATATCAATGATACGATTCGCTGATGACATTGCTATCCTGAGTGAAAGTGAAGAAGAATTAAATGATCTGCTGAACGGAAAGAACAGTCTAATGAGTACACAGTATGGTTTGAGAGTAAATCGGAGAAAGGCGAAGGTAATGAGAAGTAGTAGAAATGAGAACAGCGAGAAACTTAACATCAGGATTGATGGTCACGAAGTCTATGAAGTTAAGGAATTCTGCTACCAAGGGAACTAAAATAACCAATGACGGACGGAGCAAGGAGGACATCAAAAGCAGACTCGCTATGGCAAAAAAGGCATTTCTGGCCAAGAGAAGTCTACTAATATCAAATACCGGCCTCAATTTGAGGAAGAAATTTCTGAGGATGTACGTCTGTAGTACAGCATTGTATGGTAGTGAAACATGGACTGTGGGAAAACCGGAACAGAAGAGAATCGAAGCATTTGAGATGTGGTGCTATAGACGAATGTTGAAAATTAGGTGGACTGATAAGGTAAGGAATGAGGAGGTTCTACGCAGAATCGGAGAGGAAAGGAATATGTGGAAAACACTGATAAGGAGAAGGGACAGGATGATAGGACATCTGCTAAGACATGAGGGAATGACTTCCATGGTACTAGAGGGAGCTGTAGAGGGCAAAAACTGTAGAGGAAGACAGAGATTGAAATACGTCAAGCAAATAATTGAGGACGTAGGTTGCAAGTGCTACTCTGAGATGAAGAGGTTAGCACAGGAAATGAATTCGTGGCGGGCCGCATCAAACCAGTCAGTAGACTCAGCCAACTGAGCGAGTCTTACAGATGACAGTATGATAGTGATGAAAATATAATATGCCTTGATGGTATCTGAAGCGCACATTAACGTTTTAAATTTTAAAATTCCATACAAATACATACATCCCGCAACAGGTAAATAAAATTATCAGAAGTGGTTAAGACTCTAAATTCATGAAAATTAATGACACTGTTAGAAGGTCCTATGGATCAACATACAGATGTTATGGACATAGATTAGCTTAAACTTATCTACATGGCCCTGCCAGATTCCAACACACAGTCACAAAATCACTGGTGCTGTTATTTAGGTAGTATGGACCTTAAGCTACAGCAGTGACTAAAAAAGTAGTTGGCTATGAACATATGGAAGGGATGGGCGTTACAGGGGAGGCAAGAAGGCAAGGTATAACAGATACAGCACTTTGTGATACGTACGCTTTTATTGATTTCTAGTTCAACATGCAGGCTACAAAACCGAAATCAAGACTGTGTACAGTAAATAAACGATTTACAGTCAAATTGTGGAAATTTCTTTTAAAAATATTTTACATGGCTGTGGTCCCACACGAAGGATGAATCGTTACGTGATTCTTGATCTTGCTGTATAATATTTTTGTGGGTTATTTTGGAAATGGCCCATCCCCACTGGAAAAGGCCCAACCCTCCTCGCAATTCCATTTGAAAGAAAGGCTTCACTCGCCTTTCCTGGCAACAGGCGCAGCCTACAATGACTGGTTTGATTGAGTTAGTAGTGAGGAGATACTCAATCGGACTGGCAATAAATGAAATTTCTTTTAAAGATTTGACCAAAAGTAGGGTGATGATAGGACACTGCCTGAGGCAACAAGGAACCGTCATTTGGTACTGGAGGATAGTGCAGGCTGTAAGACTTGTACAGGGAGGCTAACGTAGTACAAATGGATGTGGCCTGTACAGTAGTTACTCGGTGAAGAGGCCTGCGTAGGATAAACTACAATCGAAAACTGGATAAGAACTGGCTTCGAACAGCAGACCACTACAAAAACAGGAAAAGACGAACGGCAGCATAAAACGAGTCGAAAGACAGATAATGTTAAAGAATTGCTTTTTTTATTTTAATTCATCCCTTTTCTTGGGCTTCTCTCCCGTCACAAATGTAGACCGTTCAAGTTATGAGGTACGCAGATGTGGACTGCTTTGTCGAAAAACAGGAAACGTGGCTCTCTCGCTGTTACAGAGGACGAATATTGTTGACAAATACAGTACTCAGTCCAGTACTTTTTTATATCGTCGGACATGTAGTGCTCTGTTGGCGGACAGAGGTCGTCATATCCCCCGTATTGCGTCTCGTGATGGCTTGGGTCCTACCCGCGTACAGTGCCGAGACTGCCTGCTGCTCCATTTCAGAAAAGTGCCGTCACGGCCAAACGCGGTTCGTTATTGGAAGTTTGGTTAGAGACGCACGGCTGCAAGTGACTCGTGAATTGGGTGAGCGCTCTGTGCGCCGCGATCACGTCACAGCCAGCCGACGGCTCCGCCAGAAAGAGAGCTGCCGCGGCCTTATAAAGCAAAGCAGAACAGGGCCGGCACAAAGGCGGCGCAGTTTAATGAGACGCCCGTTCCGGCCCAGTTGCGCAAGTGGCGCCCTCGAGCCGCCTGCAGTGGTTTAATTACTGCGTTCCTCCAGACGGCGAGTACCTGCATGTATAGGCGCACCACTTGGGTAGTCGCTAGTTTTACTATAAGCCGGGGAAATGACGCTGGTCCCTGCACTTCTTTACGTCGCTAACAGTTGGACAGGTAGTCTATTAGCTAAGAGGAACAGCTCTTGGCTTCAGGAAAGCGTTTCATGCAGTCCCGCACTGTCACCTAGTGAACAAAAGAAGGGCATTCGCAACATCAGGCCAGTATCGTAGCTGGATTGAAGAGTTTGTACGAAAGAAAATGCATCTTGTCACTCTTGGCGGAGAGGAGTCAATACAGGGTGTTTCAAAAAGGTACGGCCAAACTTTCAGGAAACATTCCTCACACACAAAGAAAGAAAATATGTTATGTGGACATGTGTCCGGAAACGCTTACTTTCCACGTTAGATCTCATTTTATTACTTCTCTTCTAATCACATTAATCATGGAATGGAAACACAGCAACAGAACGTACCAGCGTGATTTCAAACACTTTGTTACAGGAAATGTTCAAAATGTCCTCCGTTAGCGAGGATACATGCATCCACCCTCCGTCGCATGGAATCCCTGATGCGCTGATACAGCCCTGCACTATGCGACTTAACTTCTGAGGTCATCAGTCGCCTAGAACTTAGAACTAATTAAACCTAACTAACCTAAGGACATCACACACATCCATGGCCGAGGCAGGATTCGAACCTGCGACCGTAGCGGTCGCTCGGCTCCAGACTGTAGCGCCTAGAACCGCACGGCCACTCCGGCCGGCTGAGCGTACGAACACTTCGACTGAAATGTGCAGGAGCTCCATCGTGCACGAACCACATGTTGTGTCGTACT
This sequence comes from Schistocerca americana, assembly GCF_021461395.2. Taxonomy (NCBI): domain Eukaryota; kingdom Metazoa; phylum Arthropoda; class Insecta; order Orthoptera; family Acrididae; genus Schistocerca; species Schistocerca americana. The sequence continues at coordinate 280,200,049 of NC_060119.1, read as the reverse complement.
TGTAGAGGCACATGTTCTAGCAGCACAGGTAGAGTATCCCGTATGAAATCATGATAACGTGCTCCATTGAGCGTAGGTGGAAGAACAAACTAAAATGAGCTCTAACATGGAAATTAAGCGTTTCCGGACACATGTCCGCATAACATCTTTTCTTTATTTTTGTGTGAGGAATGTTTCCTGAAAGTTTGGCCGTACCTTTTTATAACACCCTGTAGATGTAAACATACCTAAGGGTCTACCCCAAGGGAATGTAAACAGCACACACCATGATTCAGAGTTCCTATTACAGGCTTCTAGGACTTGTAGAGGACAATTAGCAGATGACATTTTGACAACGTACTCATGTCCAGAAACGTACTGTTTGGATGTAAACAATGAGTTTCGGATCACGTTCGTATCTCCCCCAATTCAAGGTACACACACAGTGGAGCGAATCAGCTCTCACCTGTGTTCAGAAGGAGCAAACGACATCAGCGATGTTTCGAGTACGTGTTCCCAGGTGCTCTTCTACGTGACAATGAGCGTCTGCTTCTAAATCTGGAATGTAGTGCCTCGATGCAGCACCACAACCGACTCGTCCTAGATTCGAACGTATTAATTTCTCGCAGCCTTTGTTGTACTCGGATGCAGGTGTTATGTGACGTATTTACAACAGGGAATAAAGGAAAAGCACTATTTTGCTTTTGTTCTACAGTATTACCTTTATTGCGTTAGTCTGCTTTCGGCTTACAAGGCCATCTTCAGACATCTACTGACTTTTGTCGCCTAAGAAGCCACAAGATTACTGAGACAAAATGCAAAGTCAACAGAACACATTTGATTTAACAAACAGTGTCTGTAACGCAAAATTACGCCAAATTACGTCTCCATAAAATCAAGAGGAACATCTGCCGCTGCAAATAAAGCCATAGATGTCGCGAGATATACGTGAGTAAAGGAGGAAATGAAGAAATGTTATCATGTTCGTGACAACGTGTGTACTCATCTAAAAGTGGTAAATATAACTATCACATCGAAGTACACCCATGTGAGTTTCATGTTTTTGGACGTGAAGTTCATCAAAGGGTAACAGCTCTTGTTTTTGACGTATTTTTGCGACAGAACAAGACACTATCTGTGGTTAGTAACGTGAGTGCGCCTTGAAATATGTCAATAGAAAATCAAACAGGCCATGAAAAATATTTATAAGCTAAGAAATGTGTATATTACAATTATAGTGTTTAAGAAAAATGTTAAGAAAAATGTTTTGTAAAATTTATTTACGTTTTTGCATATCGATGGTTACAGTAAAGTATCCGCACCAAGCTCTTTATTGGCGGGAGAGCCCGCGCATTGATACGTAGTGAACGTGGCGAGTAGCGAGCAGCATTGTCGACAGAACACTCTTGTGTCAACCTTCGTGCAGTGAAGTTATGTGTAGAGACAGAGCGGTGTGCCTGTTTGTCACCAGCTATATGTTACTTGAAGAATACTATAATTATGTAATGGGTAACTATTCATGAATTATTAAAGATCGACGTCATGAAGACATCAAAGGTATTTAACCGCTAACTGAATATTGTAAATTTTATGTTACATTTTTTATCTGTTACGTAGAGAACGTGGCGAGTAGCGAGCAGCATTGTCGACAGAACACTCTTGAGTCAACCTTCGTGCAGTGAAGTTGTGTGTAGAGACAGAGCGGTGTGCCTGTTCGTCACCAGCTATATGTTACTTGAAGAATACTATAATTATGTAATGGGTAACTATTCATGAATTATTAAAGATCGACGTCATGAAGACATCAAAGGTATTTAACCGCTAACTGAATATTGTAAATTTTATGTTACATTTTTTATCTGTTACGTAGAGAACGTGGCGAGTAGCGAGCAGCATTGTCGACAGAACACTCTTGAGTCAACCTTCGTGCAGTGAAGTTATGTGTAGAGACAGAGCGGTGTGCCTGTTTGTCACCAGCTATATGTTACTTGAAGAATACTATAATTATGTAATGGGTAACTATTCATGAATTATTAAAGATCGACGTCATGAAGACATCAAAGGTATTTAACCGCTAACTGAATATTGTAAATTTTATGTTACATTTTTTATCTGTTACGTAGAGAACGTGGCGAGTAGCGAGCAGCATTGTCGACAGAACACTCTTGTGTCAACCTTCGTGCAGTGAAGTTATGTGTAGAGACAGAGCGGTGTGCCTGTTTGTCACCAGCTATATGTTACTTGAAGAATACTATAATTATGTAATGGGTAACTATTCATGAATTATTAAAGATCGACGTCATGAAGACATCAAAGGTATTTAACCGCTAACTGAATATTGTAAATTTTATGTTACATTTTTTATCTGTTACGTAGAGAACGTGGCGAGTAGCGAGCAGCATTGTCGACAGAACACTCTTGAGTCAACCTTCGTGCAGTGAAGTTATGTGTAGAGACAGAGCGGTGTGCCTGTTTGTCACCAGCTATATGTTACTTGAAGAATACTATAATTATGTAATGGGTAACTATTCATGAATTATTAAAGATCGACGTCATGAAGACATCAAAGGTATTTAACCGCTAACTGAATATTGTAAATTTTATGTTACATTTTTTATCTGTTACGTAGAGAACGTGGCGAGTAGCGAGCAGCATTGTCGACAGAACACTCTTGAGTCAACCTTCGTGCAGTGAAGTTGTGTGTAGAGACAGAGCGGTGTGCCTGTTCGTCACCAGCTATATGTTACTTGAAGAATACTATAATTATGTAATGGGTAACTATTCATGAATTATTAAAGATCGACGTCATGAAGACATCAAAGGTATTTAACCGCTAACTGAATATTGTAAATTTTATGTTACATTTTTTATCTGTTACGTAGAGAACGTGGCGAGTAGCGAGCAGCATTGTCGACAGAACACTCTTGAGTCAACCTTCGTGCAGTGAAGTTGTGTGTAGAGACAGAGCGGTGTGCCTGTTCGTCACCAGCTATATGTTACTTGAAGAATACTATAATTATGTAATGGGTAACTATTCATGAATTATTAAAGATCGACGTCATGAAGACATCAAAGGTATTTAACCGCTAACTGAATATTGTAAATTTTATGTTACATTTTTTATCTGTTACGTAGAGAACGTGGCGAGTAGCGAGCAGCATTGTCGACAGAACACTCTTGAGTCAACCTTCGTGCAGTGAAGTTGTGTGTAGAGACAGAGCGGTGTGCCTGTTCGTCACCAGCTATATGTTACTTGAAGAATACTATAATTATGTAATGGGTAACTATTCATGAATTATTAAAGATCGACGTCATGAAGACATCAAAGGTATTTAACCGCTAACTGAATATTGTAAATTTTATGTTACATTTTTTATCTGTTACGTAGAGAACGTGGCGAGTAGCGAGCAGCATTGTCGACAGAACACTCTTGAGTCAACCTTCGTGCAGTGAAGTTGTGTGTAGAGACAGAGCGGTGTGCCTGTTCGTCACCAGCTATATGTTACTTGAAGAATACTATAATTATGTAATGGGTAACTATTCATGAATTATTAAAGATCGACGTCATGAAGACATCAAAGGTATTTAACCGCTAACTGAATATTGTAAATTTTATGTTACATTTTTTATCTGTTACGTAGAGAACGTGGCGAGTAGCGAGCAGCATTGTCGACAGAACACTCTTGAGTCAACCTTCGTGCAGTGAAGTTGTGTGTAGAGACAGAGCGGTGTGCCTGTTCGTCACCAGCTATATGTTACTTGAAGAATACTATAATTATGTAATGGGTAACTATTCATGAATTATTAAAGATCGACGTCATGAAGACATCAAAGGTATTTAACCGCTAACTGAATATTGTAAATTTTATGTTACATTTTTTATCTGTTACGTAGAGAACGTGGCGAGTAGCGAGCAGCATTGTCGACAGAACACTCTTGAGTCAACCTTCGTGCAGTGAAGTTGTGTGTAGAGACAGAGCGGTGTGCCTGTTCGTCACCAGCTATATGTTACTTGAAGAATACTATAATTATGTAATGGGTAACTATTCATGAATTATTAAAGATCGACGTCATGAAGACATCAAAGGTATTTAACCGCTAACTGAATATTGTAAATTTTATGTTACATTTTTTATCTGTTACGTAGAGAACGTGGCGAGTAGCGAGCAGCATTGTCGACAGAACACTCTTGAGTCAACCTTCGTGCAGTGAAGTTGTGTGTAGAGACAGAGCGGTGTGCCTGTTCGTCACCAGCTATATGTTACTTGAAGAATACTATAATTATGTAATGGGTAACTATTCATGAATTATTAAAGATCGACGTCATGAAGACATCAAAGGTATTTAACCGCTAACTGAATATTGTAAATTTTATGTTACATTTTTTATCTGTTACGTAGAGAACGTGGCGAGTAGCGAGCAGCATTGTCGACAGAACACTCTTGAGTCAACCTTCGTGCAGTGAAGTTGTGTGTAGAGACAGAGCGGTGTGCCTGTTCGTCACCAGCTATATGTTACTTGAAGAATACTATAATTATGTAATGGGTAACTATTCATGAATTATTAAAGATCGACGTCATGAAGACATCAAAGGTATTTAACCGCTAACTGAATATTGTAAATTTTATGTTACATTTTTTATCTGTTACGTAGAGAACGTGGCGAGTAGCGAGCAGCATTGTCGACAGAACACTCTTGAGTCAACCTTCGTGCAGTGAAGTTGTGTGTAGAGACAGAGCGGTGTGCCTGTTCGTCACCAGCTATATGTTACTTGAAGAATACTATAATTATGTAATGGGTAACTATTCATGAATTATTAAAGATCGACGTCATGAAGACATCAAAGGTATTTAACCGCTAACTGAATATTGTAAATTTTATGTTACATTTTTTATCTGTTACGTAGAGAACGTGGCGAGTAGCGAGCAGCATTGTCGACAGAACACTCTTGAGTCAACCTTCGTGCAGTGAAGTTGTGTGTAGAGACAGAGCGGTGTGCCTGTTCGTCACCAGCTATATGTTACTTGAAGAATACTATAATTATGTAATGGGTAACTATTCATGAATTATTAAAGATCGACGTCATGAAGACATCAAAGGTATTTAACCGCTAACTGAATATTGTAAATTTTATGTTACATTTTTTATCTGTTACGTAGAGAACGTGGCGAGTAGCGAGCAGCATTGTCGACAGAACACTCTTGAGTCAACCTTCGTGCAGTGAAGTTGTGTGTAGAGACAGAGCGGTGTGCCTGTTCGTCACCAGCTATATGTTACTTGAAGAATACTATAATTATGTAATGGGTAACTATTCATGAATTATTAAAGATCGACGTCATGAAGACATCAAAGGTATTTAACCGCTAACTGAATATTGTAAATTTTATGTTACATTTTTAATCTGTAATGGGTAAGCGATCTCCAAACTAAAGTTTTATAAATTGAATCATTATAAAGAGTTAAAAATTTACGTTCAATCATTTTCAGAATAGATCTCAGTCAGTATTATTTTTCATTGAACCCAGTAACCACAAGATTTAACTTTTTTTGAGTTTTTTCATTTTTTTATTGAATAATGACATTGAATTTTTCACCAGTAACTTCAATCAAAAAAGCAACTGAATAATAAGTACAGTTTTAGCCCACATATTTGCAATCCCAGTAAATGAATGCCAACCCAAATAATTATCAACAATAGGTCAGAGTGAGTATATTCAGACATAGAATCAGATGACGTTATCCAGAGGCGACCCAGTAAAATAAAAGGTAAGGAAAATATGCATGTATGTTTTGAGTGTGACATCCCACAGGCTACTGATTTACGCACTCTCAAGACCCTGACACAAAAATTACATCAAAAAGATATCTTTGCCACAAAATCTGGTAAAGGCAACAGTATTGTATTTTTGAACAAACTTGATTATCTGGATAAAGTTAACTATTTCCTCAGTATACTTGCTTCCAAGTCCTTCCTAAAGACCCCAGTACATTGTCAAAAGAGTATTTTAAATAGGCAATCAGTTTATGCAAAAGCATATTCTCTGATTTTGAACCAAAACTGTTAGCTAATACGAACTAACTCTGTGCCTCCTAGAGTGTATGGGCTTTCTAAACTACATAAACAAGGTGTTACAGTTCGTCCAGTTGGATCGTCATTCACTGCCCATCTTACAGACTAGTTAGTAAACTGGCCACGATAATTAAGGGCAAGACTAAATTCAAACCAATGCATGGTATTTCAAACTCTGTTGACCTTGTAAATAAGATAAAAGATATATCTGTCTCACACAGTGGTGAATTAATATCCTTTGATGGGTGCAGTTAGTTTTCCAATATACCAGTAGTGGATGCATCGATATTCTGTCAGAATTAATGTTCAGGTCCAATGTCAATCCTGTGAAATCGAATGGCTGGAGACTGACCACTCAGACTTGTTTAGCAAAAATCTACTTCCAATTCTAAGTGACTCTGTATAAACAATTAGATGACTTAGCTGTGGGTTCCGCTCTTAGTCCAGTGTTTACTGAAATATTCATGGACGATTTTGAAAAACATTTTCTGAAAAAAGAATCTTTGAGTGCAAATATAAAATAGTGGTTTAGATATGTACATGTGTTGTGTATATACACTGGCACTACAAGACAGCTCAATACATTTTTGTAAAACCTGGACAGTCAGCATAAAAATACTCAGTTCACAATGGAGATTGGCAACAAATCCACAAACTTCTTAGATCTCACCACTGACGTCAGTACACGGACTCATTGTTTCCAAATTCACAGAAAAACTTTAATTACAGACACATTAATGCCTTCTCGCTCACAACACCCAGAGCTCACAAATATCCAGCTTTCCACTCAGTAGTACACTGTCTCCTGTCTGTTCCCATGCCCACAAATGATTTTAAGGCAGAGTCAGGCGCAATAAAATTTATTGCCTCAACCAATGGCTACAGTCCACTTCTGATAGACCGCATCTTACATAGGAAACAAAAATTGCAAACTATATTCCTCTTCTATGCCCCCTCTTCTGCCTCTTATACTGTCTCCATCAAGAGGTGTACATTACCATATGTAGGAGAGGCATCACAGATTGTAGCAAAGATACTGAAATCTTGCAAGTATAAGCTTTCCTACTATGTTAAGAACAACACAGCACAGTGTATTTTCAATAGCAAAGATAAGATCCAGTTACTAGCCAACAGAGGGGTATACAGAAATACCGGTTCTCATTGTGTCAAGTTTTACAGTGGTGAGTCAAGCAGGGACATAGCAACCTGGCTGGCTGAACATGATTGCAACTGGAGGTTGCAGAATTCTAGCTCCATATTAGCTGAACATAAACTGAATGAGGGTCACAGCTACCAACGAGAGTCCCATGTCCTTCACTTAGCAAACAAAGCGCAAAACCTCAACCTGCTTGAAGCCCTGTAAATTAACAAACGCGTAGCCCATAGCCCAGATCTAATTTTAAGTGACAAGACACAGCTTAATACTTCTCCTAAGATTCACGTAATCCTCTCTTTATTTCATTACTTCCCATACTGTCTGTTCCTACACATTCCCCCAGTTTCCTGCATCGATTGAGTTCTTTTATTTTATGGAAATTGTGTATGTAAACCATGTAGGCTTTAGTTACAGTTGTTAAGACTTTCTTTTAACTGGTATTTGTATTAATTTCTATGTCTAACACCTCTTGTAGTTGCGTTATCAACTACAGTTTCAATTTTACTTGCATCATTTATTTAATTTAAACCGTTACATACGCATAGTGTTTATGTGCGTCCTGTTTGCTCCTATTATATTTGTATACTGTTCAACGTTTTCCTTTTAAAATGCAGTACTACCACACTCTCAAACACGACATTTACTGTATGGTTTCTGGACAACATGGTTGCGTAGAGAAGCAGCAATTAGTGTGATTAATCAATAATTCAAGAACAGTCTTAATCGCATTTATTATTGTTATAATGCCGCCAACCGGTTTCAACCCGACGTAGGGGTCATCTTCTGGGCGTTTACATCATTGGTCGACTGCTTGTGGTGTCACTCCTGTCTACATAGTTTCCTGCCGTTATGTAGACAGGAGTGACACCACCAGCAGTCGACCAATGGTGTGAACGCCCAGAAGATGACCCCTACGTCGGGTTGAAACCTGTTGGCGGCATTACTGTATGGTCCCTCACACTCTTCCATTTTCCTGGATTTCTTCGTTCCTGTTTATCTTATTGGTATTGGTTAAGTTGCTAATATGTTCTGTAGTTACATTGATAATTCTTTCTTTTTTTTTAATTGGTTTGTGTATCACTCTCCATGATTTATACCTCCTGAAGTCAAGTACAATTTTATTTACGTTTCTGCTTCAATCAAGATGTGTAGCATCTTTTCCAATGTTGTTTACAAAAACTGTAACTTCTTTGACGACAACAGTCAGTAAACATCTGAAGACGGCCTTGTAAGCCGAAAACCTGTTAACTAAATAAAAGTAATAGTATAGAAAACAAGCAGACAGGCGCTTTTCATTTATTATAATGTTGTTCTAGCAAGAACCGAAGGAAGATTCAGAGAATGAAGACGATGCCCTCTCCTGTGAATGTGAATGCGTTCAGTGAAGGGGGAGCTTTGAAAATGATCCGATTTCCAAACTGGCTTTACACCCAAATAGTACATTTCTAGACGTGGGTACCTGATGCAGACTCCATCTACTAAGCCTCTCTGATACCTCAAGAAGTCTGTTGTAGGAATTTTGAATCACCCTGAATGTTACATATGTCATCCTTCCTGTAGTGGCTGTAACGCCCTAATACCAGGCCATACTTTTAAAAATGGATCTGTTGAAGACATTGGCAAATGTGTGTGCCTTGATGCAAGAGTCTTTGGCCTTCCACATTATACATACATCGTTTCATGTTCCACTGCAACACACGAGCCATATTATCTGTGAGGGTTTTTCTCTCTCTGCCGTTTATTAATTGGTGTCGAGATTGTTGGCCTTTTGTAGTTGAAAGTACACAGAAACGCACATTGGCACTCTCCCACACACTTCATAATCCATTACGTGTGTGGATGGGTTCACTTCGGATTCATCAGTCAACTCGAGTGTTGTATGTTTTGGCAGCTTTGCACTTGTGTCGCCCTTTTATGTTTCTGTGCGGTCGTTTGAACTTCAACTTCAACGGCGGTGTTGGTGGTAACAAGTGTTAGGGTATGCTGTCTGCTGTGTACAGAGACACTATTGGTTCAGGTGTGGCTTCCTTTTTGGCACAATCGGTACTTTGCGTGCCAAGACCAAAGAAGAATCAATAAAAACGTTTCCAGTGGACGTGGGTATGAAAATACATACTTTCTAATATTTTATGAGCGAATAGAGCGAGCCGCAATGTCCAGAATCTCTTTTCAAGAAAAACGTGTTGGTTTTACAGAAGAGATTTTCGTTCCCCAAAAGGGTTCTAAGGATGACTGAAAAACAAACGTTCATTCACAACCTTAGTGTTGTGCTTCTTGAAGTTCTTCCGATCGGATCATTTTTTGGCAGTGCACCATGGATACGTTACACCTATATTTCCTAAGACAACCTTTCAGCCACTCTGAAGACAAGTTGCTTGCAAGATTCTTAACTCACATTACAGTGTGAAGTAAACGCTCATATGTCTAAGATAATACTGTTCGTAACAGGAGAGTTAGTCAAAGATAAAACTTTATCCCTCTGAGAGTAAAGCAAACCAAACGCAAAGTCAGCGGCTCCACAGTGCTTAGGAAATATATGGTTGATTGTTACTGATGTCAAATGTTATAATGTCAGGCAGTAAATACCTAGGACAATATTTCGTATATGTGAGCACAGATATGAAATAAGTAGATCACATGATTTGTAGAGCTGGAAACCATGTTCTCTGTTCAGCAGGTTGCCTGCTAATTGTATTTAAACAGCATCCTTGGCCACTGAATCGAAATAAGATGAGGCCGTTGCCAGTATCTTAACTACCCCGTACCCGATGTAATGACTAGTGGAAACACACTGTCCTCTCACATTAACGTGACGACCTCTCAAATGCCTGAATAACCACCTTTCGCAGCGCGGATCCCTGTGAAACGTGCAGCAAGAAAGTGAATAAGCTTGTAGGAGGTGTCGACACGGATATGGGGCCATGCCGAATGCAGTGAGTGGCCAGGTGCTCTAGGTTTCTCAGTTGAGTATCCATAGCGCTAACGCCCCGATCGAGGTGGTCCCTCAGATTCTCGGTTGGGCTTAAAAAAATGGTTCAAATGGCTCTGAGCACTATGGGACTTAACATCTTAGGTCATCAGTCCCCTAGAACTTAGAACTACTTAAACCTAACTAACCTAAGGACATCACACACATCCATGCCCGAGGCAGGATTCGAACCTGCGACCGTAGCAGTCCCGCGGTTCCGGACTTAAGCGCCTAGAACCGCACGGTCACCGCGGCTGGCTTGGGCTTGAAACCGGGGAGTTTGGAGGCCAGCGGAGTACAGTAATCTGAACCTGGTGCTCTTCGAGCCATGCATGTACGCTGCAACGTGTGTGACACACAGCACTGTCCTGCTGGTAGATGCCATCATGTCGAGGCAAAAGAAACTGCATTTAGGTGTGGATATGTTCACCATCGCTAGATGCATGATTTCGCTTACCTATTGTGCCTTTGAGAATGACGAGATCAACCAGGGAATTCGCGAAAACGTTCCTCAGACTATAACGCTACCTCCTCCGTCCTCGACCTGGCCGACGGTTGTTGCAGGGCCACCCACGGCAACTACCATATGTCCGGTGGGGTATAAAAGTCATTCTTATAAAAAGAGCACCTTTCGCCATTGAATAGACGTCCTGTTGAGGTGCTGGCGTGCAAACTCCAACCTTCGTTGCCTATGAGCAGCAGTCAGTGTGGGTCCACGAACCAAGCATCTGTTGTGGAGGCCCATAAGCAGCAACCGCCGCTGACGAGATACTGTTCATAGTCCCTTGGTTCATTGGGGCGGTTGGCTGCTCAACAGTGGCACGTCTGTTTGCCCATGCATACTCCCCGCTGCCATGGTTCACACCTGCCATCAATGGCCTCAGCTGTTAAGTGCCATAGTGCTCAGGGCCATTTGAAAATGGTTCAAATTGCTCTGAGCACTATGGAACTTAACATCTGAGGTCATGAGTCCCCTAGAACTTAGAACTACTTAAACCTAACTAACCTAAAGACATCACACACATCCATGCCCGAGGCAGGATTCGAACCTGCGACCATAGCGGTCTCGCGGCTCCAGACCGTAGCGCCTAGAACCACTCGGCCATCGCGGCCGGCTACACTTGCTCTAAATAACTACTGCAAGTGGAACATCCTACCACCAAAGTCGCCACAAAATTCTGCATTTGATGCATCGGTGAAGTGTAACGTTTTGCTGTACTACATAAAGTACCCGTAGGGCTTTTCATTAGTCGGTAGCAGCGCATGGTTCACATACGTATAAAAAGTTATGGCTTGGTGAAAGAGAGGGGTCTGTTACTCGTGTTGCTCTAATTGCACATCATGCTATTGTTTTCATATCAGGCAAGAGCTGTTGTCGTAATTGATGAGATTCCCTGAAATCCAGCGACAGTTTCTCTGGGAGTTCGTATACCAGATAAATGCAGCCAAGCTATGAGAGAATAAAAAAGAAGGTCAAGATCTGCAATGTCGCTATTTTTAACGTTTGATTTTGAGCGTATGTACTCGTACAAATCTGTGAGCAGAGGTTACTGTTGCAGTTCGTAGAAGCGGTACATCTCTCTCATTTTTCAGCTGACAGTGTCCTGGAATTTTTTTCAGTGAAAGATTCAGCAGTTAATCCGCAGTTATCTCCACACTGAATTTTCTTTGGTATTGTTGATAAACCATCAGAGATGTTACCTACAACCAGTCACATACTCTGCCTCGTGCCTTCACTGGACATCTACTGTTTCTATTGCCTTTTTGGAGTAATCGGTATGGTGGCTATAAAGCGTTGGAGACAAATGGCTACATGTTTCGTTTAATAGAAATAACGAATTTCTTTTTACTGCACAATTTTCCTCCCACTAAAGATATAATAAAAAGAATGATTTATGTACACCATGCGTATGTAATCATTTATAACTGCTGATATCCCTACCTGCGGATAGCGTCGTATAGCAACGCGTGTTGCTCATGCTGCACTACTTCGAGCCTTTGAAATCTCTGCTAACTTAAATTAGGATGGTAATTTGAGAATATTTAGTGGAATTTGGCATCGCATGGGAATTATCCTTTTTTTCAGGGATTAAAAGAGAGAAACCTCTCACTTCTGCTAATCAAGAAAGTCTTGTAACAACAACTCGTTAATTATAACACATTCTGACGAGTAGGCTAATAGGTTTTTCTGGTTTTTCATCATTTCATGTAATAGAATTTCCAAATTGACAAGCGTGGTACTAGAGATCTCTCGAAATAGTATAATGGTTGCTCTCTAGTTTTGCTACCATTCAGTTTTATTCGAATTTAGAGGTAGTTAGAAACATATATGCTGCTGTCAAGCAAATGCTTGAAAGGAATAACTGGCGACTCAGTTTCACATAACATCACGCCATTTGATGGAGTACTTATCTTCACGAGGCCTGATCTCCCCATTTGCACCAAAAACAATATAATGAAAATAGTTTTGTGTATTGTATTTGACAATAACGTCCAATAAAATATCATAAATATGATATTTCCAATAAAATACCGTAAATATGATACACTCAATTATTTACTGGAGTGCGTAATGTATATAAACCAAAAGGGAATACTGTAACAAAACACTCAAAATCATTTCTCACTCAAATTAGCTCTAAGTGCTTTGAACTTGAAAACAAGTAAACGTATTTATAAATTCATTACATACGGCAAAACGAAAATCTTATGACATTTAAATTAGCGCTTACCACGTGACTGTTTCCTTCATTTCTTGGTTCATGAAAAACACCACTTTTCTACATCTACATCTATATCTACATGAATACTCTGTAAATCACATTTAAGTGCTTGGCAGAGGGGTCATCGAATTACGTTCACAATTCTTTATTATTCACGTCACAATGTGCAGTTTCTTTATATTCGCAGAAAAAAAACACATGTATCATAAATAAAAAACGTTAATTAATTAATAATTTTGCTGTACAAATATATGTATGAAGTAGTCGCAGTTTTATTTTTCCTCGTCTTTCTGAATGTTACAGTTGGTTCTATAGGCCACTGCCTGAAGTCATTTGAAATGAAATAAATAAAAACAGTGTAACATTCAATACAAAGTAAAAAAGAAGAATGTAGTCACCAAATGCCCTGAATATTTGAGGGATTCTACAAACCAGGTTCTTTATTTTGAAGGTCACTTTATTCCCATAAACCAAATGGAGCAGCATATAGTAAATCAAATCACATGATTTACACCCGCGCGGGGTAGCCGCGCGTTCTACGGCGCCATTCCACGGTTCGTGCAGCTTCCCCCCGTCAGTGGTTCGAGTTTTCCCTCAGGTATGGGTCTGTATGTTGTCCTTAGCGTAAATTAGTGTGAGTTAGAGTAAGTAGTGTGTAAGCCTAGGGACCGATGATCTCCGCAGTTTTGTCCCATAGGAACTTACCACAACAACAACATGATTGATTAGTCGCCCTCTATAGTAGAATCGGTGTAAGCTGGTCCCTGATAGTTGCAGTGGCCTGGTCGTGATAGCTGCACGGACATACCTCAACCAACAACGTTAGGCGATTTTGTAAACGTCTGCATGATAATGCCTCAGTGTTGTCACAGCTCTGTACACGGCTACTGTTTCCGCTCGCATCCGTTAGAGCTTCGCGATAGTTGAAAGCTTCCCTCAGCGTTGTGATCTGCCAAGGATCTACTTACGCCGTCTCGACTATAACTGCTGCATTAGGACAACTGGATTTATCGAGCATTAAGAGCCATGGCTAAAGAAGTATGAGTACACTGTGTTATTATTTTAAATCTTTAATTCACTACAACAGTGATACGTTACTTTACTGTAGAACCACAACACATCCCATCCACGAAATGCCACTTCGATTATCGTCACAGTTATTCTTCTAACGTATATTGTAATTCGTTATGTGGGACTGCTAAGTAGTTCCACCGACCTAAAAACTCCTACATTGTAAAATGTAAAACTGTAAACGTAGAAATTTATCCATTTTAATAGGACGTAGACTAGTAAAATTCAATTGTTCCACCCCCAGTTGCCCACTTCTGCCTATGGTGAGTGCTGCTGCCTACGGTGATATACGAAACATAATGTCCTGTACTCAGCTGCAGATTCTGTTCTTGCGACATTTATTTATGACTCATGGTACTGGGAATCTAAGACAAAATTTTGATTATGATTTCCGTTACTGCAATAAGTCGAATATCCTGATCACATTATTGTAACTTTTCACTCTGGATCTTTCGTCCAGGGTGTTTGACATCTCCCGTGTTACCCGTTAACCGGAATAGCGCCAAATGTGTTAGTTAACACACCAGCGCCTTTTGTGCTCTAAACAATATCGACTGCCCTACACATTGTTAAATCTTTCTGTATTTTTATATTCATTATCTTTTAGTATGTGAAATGTTCCTAAACATCCCGTAACATCTGATTTCAGTGGACTACATTTTCTGTTGATCTTTTCGTAAATGTGACGCTTTCGCCTTCAAAGTGACATGAATGCCATTGATTTTATTTTGTAGCAATTTACCGTTTGTTTTCTAACACTTCGGAACGTTTTATATTTATCCGTCTTTTTGACTGAAGTTATCAAATTTCAGTTCCTTTGTTTGATGTCTGATTCTTGGTCGAGCACATAGGTACTATTTTGGAACTTACTAGACCTATTCGTTTGAAATCGATTACTTTTTTTTTTTAGTTTTAACACACTGAAAACGTGAAACCTATCAAGTCCGTTTCCATGGGATGTTTTTATACATGCAGATGTCGCAAGAATAGAAAATTGTAGTTAAATGCTGCAAGAGTTGCAGAGAATTGACGCTAATTGCAAGAAATGTCAGTTTACGGTCAACATAAATAACTGTAACGTATTGCGCACAAATTGGCCGAAAGACCAATTGCGGTTCGACTGCGTTATTTGCAGACTGTCACTGTAGTCTCGCCTGAAAATTTCTAGCGTTATGTACAGCATAAAGTAGAATGATGATATAAATATAAGTGTAGAAAAACAGATGCTCGAAAAGAGATTCATTGAAAGAATACTAAGAAACTGTAACTCATTCATGTCGGTGGTAACCATTGTTCAACTGATTCTTGAGTATCGTCCCTCAGTCGCAGACCTTATAAGGTGGATTTATGGAGGACCTAGAGGAGATTCAAAGAACTAAGGAAGATTTGAGTTTATCGTTTCGTCGACGACAGTGGTGCTACAGACGGAGCACAACATCGCTCTTTCAAGGGAACGATTTCGTAATTTCCGTTAAGCGATATAGGGTAAACACGGAAAATGTAAATATGGGTCGTTGCAGAAGTCCATCGTTCTCACGGACGTAGGGGAGCGGCTTATGAGACACAGGTAAATAAAAAATAGAATCACCACAACCGTACTGGCAAACAAATTTATTTCACATGGCTACTTTCATTGCAACACTAAAGCTGTCTTTAAGGTCTCATTTACCAAAGAACTATTGGTATAGTTACAGCGCCTAAGTGTGATAGCTGAATAAACTCAAAAAAGCATCGAAAATTAACTGAAACTATAAATGGAATAACAACAATTACGCTGTGAGTGTAAATGTCAAACACATATAATGTTTATCACAGACTGTGAAATTTTACCACACTCTACATTCTATGGTATGCATGAGTATTCCCTCAACATTAGCTTCTCTTGCGTTTCAGGACTGGTTTGTCCATTTCCTAGAATGAGAGACAAGAATTCTCGTCTATTTGCTTCCGACCACTCCTTTGTTACACTTTTTTTTTCTTCAAACACGCCATGATACTTTCAATATTGATATCATTGAATTCCAGGTCCAAATTGCGTCTCTTTTCCGTTACGGTTCCCTATACATTATGCCATCATATATGATGTAAGTGGCGTATTTTAGAGTTGTATTCTCGTTGTACCGTTTTCAAATTGTACCAAATGTGTAATTTTGACTGGAACTTCTCAAACTGTTTTACATTTTAATGTTATCTGCACCATTTTTCGAGAGCGTGTTGTTGTAGTTGTTGTACATATGACCGATCATTTATATATGCCGTGTATGTTAAGAGCTGAGTGCTCTGTGCTCTGGTCTCACAACACTGGTACGATGTAGTCACGGACAGCTACTTATATTGGTACCACACTGTCTACGTGCTGTTGTAGGTGTGTTGCCCGTAACACTGTCTTGATTAATTTTGTCTAAGATATGGTATTATATGTGGATGACGTACATGTAGGTAATCTTTGCAAATTTATCGTTAGTTTCCTTACCATTACGAGTTTGTGTTTATTATCTATTGACAAAACAGTGCATATGACAGTCGTGAATCCAGCATCCACCATTATCTATGAGATTTTATATTTCCAAGAGTTTCTGACTAGGTTGTTAATTTTTTTTCCTTTGAGGTCGTCTGTCCCAAACATAGTATTCAGATATGCTGTTGTGTATTTATATTTATCTTGCGATTAGCCTGTACCATTTCGGTTCTTTACTGTTACCTTTCATTCCTTACACCACTTTTATTTCCTTCTTCATAAGTTTTCTATACATTAACGCACATTTTTCCAACTGGATCCTATCTGATATTTTGTCCCTTCGTTAAATCTAATGTTGCTTTAGACTTAGTTGTATTATACTGGTACAATTTGTAAGTGAACCAAATGTTATCTTTTGTAAGTTCCACCTTTCTTTCGCATGTGCCAATAGCTACATGTACGGTGACTATGATATAGTTTTCATTGTATGGTTTTGTGATTCTAGTGTCGGTTACATTTTAAAAATATGTCTATTTGACATACACGCTCAAAGTGTAATTCTTGTTATTCCATTTATGACTGTAGTCTTTTTGTGGAGCATTTTTATATTAATTCACTATCAGGCACTGTAGCAACATGAATTGTACTTCGGTAAACATAACCTGAAGATGGCTTAAGTGTAGCGCCGAAATTATTGTTTTGAAATAAATTTCTTTGAGTATACGGCTGTGGCGGTTCTTTTCTTTTTTATAAATTTGGATGAGATTTGAAAAATTCTAGTCCATAATAAGATACCAGTGTTTTACCAATTAGCTACTTCACACATCACGACTCAGCGAAATAAACCTATTTCGTTAAGGATCTGTTTGACAAGTGAGTGCATCATGGAGGTGCCTATCTCCCAGGAGATGTGGTGGCACCAGAAGAGACGCTTTAATGTATCATGTAGTTCCATCTCCGATATCGTTAGTGCAGCAATCACAGACCACAGTAAGTAAGATGATGTTGGAAATTTCAGCTGGACAAAAATTGTAGACTTCCATTAAGGAACTATGTTGGCAAACATGGCTAGAGCCACTGAGAAATTTGTAGTTGACTGCTCTTTTCTGTTCCAGAATGTACATACAGCAGATGAGGGGTTCATTAGGAGGAACAGTTTTAAACCTAATACGAAACATCAATTAGGCCTTTGTTTCTGTGAATAGACTGTTTGTTATGTCCGCTCATCGAATCCGTACATTTGCTGAAGTTACATTCTTTAGAGTGTAAATGTAGATCATTTTTCTTTTAAGACTTTGTGAGTATTTCTGTTATTGAAAAACTCAGATGCTGGTAGCAAATTTCATTCGCGTCATCCTGAAATATTTCTAATTTGAAACACGCGAAGTATTAGACATTTGACTGCTTGTAAACAATGCACATTTAGTGCAGCCAAGAGATGCTGGTTGCAGAAAAATTTCTTGTGGTTTCCTCTCGAGAGAGGACCGTCGTCTTCCTTTACGTTGGCTTTGGCCCCTAAGTACACTCAAGTTCTTCCTTGACGAGGAAAAGTTCCGTCCAGGACGAAAACTTTGGCAGTTAGGGGCCTCGCTTTATGGCGCCGCCTGCTGACTTGTGTTGCTGATATTCTGAGTTATGACCTCCGAACAGCAAGAGGAAGCCCGACGACCCTCACCGGCAGTAAACCGGAAAATAATTTCCCCCACACGACACTTTAGGTGATCGCTTATTTCTTGAAGACAGCGTAGTGCCAACAAGATGTATCTTCTAGAACTGGTCCTCTGGAGATACGACAAACAAGTGGGAACACTGCTTCCGTTCTCGTGGTATACGAGTATTTCTCTCCGACATAATAAGCTGGACATCATACGCGTAAGTAAGGTAGCATGTTGTTGTTACTCGTTGATCCTGTACACCGCTAAAATCAATTCATATTTGATTTATAATTCCGGTCGCAACAAAGCAGTATCAGAAAGATAGACGGTTATCTGTTACCATGATAGAAGCATTTTGTTTTATCACCTTTATGTCAGGATTGATTCCTCAAACGAGAACGGCGTCATAGTACACAATTTAGATATGCAGTAGAGAAGAAGATTCTGTATATTCCATTCATATTCCAAGATGAACAGCCGCAATACTTTTAATACACAGCTGCTGGTACAAAACGATATATATGTACAATAAATATATATGTACAATAATTTACATAGAAGTCGTGAATGGAAGAAGTCAATTCCAAATACATACGATATATACTACTACAACACACGGAAGATCCATTTAATAACTTTCTTGACAGAGAACCTTCTAGCGTATCGATGGTAAATCAGCGCGTTATTTTAGAAAATTATATAACCATCATCACAGCGATTAAATTCTCCACTATGTATAAAACCGAGTTCAAATACCAATGCGTACATCATTTCACCAGAGACTAAGCGAGAAATTATGTTTCTTGATGAAATAGATATATAAAGATGTATTAAGGTGTGTGATCCTATTATGCATCCCCTCCTTCCAAAGGTAGAGCATTATTATGCGTCTTTTCCTGTATGTTTACTTCTGATTTCGTCACTCGTTTGTAGTTAGTAGGTATAGTAGATTACACTGTTCAGACTGCAGCAGTCGTGAGCTGGATCTTCAGATTGACAGTTTGTATGTAAGGCTTACTTCACAGACGCTCTTTAGGAAGCCCATATGGTGAAATAACTGTCCAGTTATTTTGGCTTTTAAATTTTATGTCACGTAAAATAGTTTCGTTCCTCCGTTATCTGGTTTTTCTTGCTATGGGCATATACCAAAACTTCTTGTCGAGGGTTAGCGAATTTTCAAAGCGCAAACATTGTGTTAACCACTAAATTTCGTGTTACACTGTTGGAAATAGTTCCAATTGTGAATTAAGAGGAAAATAGTTGCTTAGAGGAATCACAATATATATTTTTGTACTTCAAGCTCTCATCAATATTGAGCACAAAAAACATAAATTTTTGTTTCCACGCAGACGTTTATTTCGGCGTAGCGCAACTGTTAAAGCAGCTTCTCCACAGATCGGAATATTGTTGAAATGATTACATCCCGCCTCCAGCTGTTTGTCTTGCTCATTTTCTTCTTTGTAATATTACACCGTATTAGCTAGAAGCCACTTTCAGGTGTCATAAAAATAACCAGTACGGATTCAGTGCCCCATAAATCAGTCAAACTTAAAGTCAATGAGACGCCACAAACGCAGATACAGTACGAGGGTAGTTTACTCATATATCGTTATTTGTTGTGGCTTTGTTATGTAGAACATAGTATTTTAGAAATCAATTGACTGCAGCTCAGACTTTCACATGACGAATAAAATCTTCCACACTGTCTGTTTAAATACTTTTATTAAAAATTCGCTACCAGTTTCATACTAATAAAGACTCATCCTCTTGTGACGGAGACAGATGGCATGCTATCTGACGACGAGCGATGGGACTTGGCTCTAAGAAATCATTTTATCTCATCACGACCGTTTGAAAGAAACTATCACCTGAACATCTATCTCTGCTAAACCGAAATCGCTAGTAAATTTTTATAAAAGTTTTTTAACGGCCAGTGTGGCATATTTTGTTCACCATCATTCTGAAGAAACAAGATAGGCACCTACTGTATTATTATTTTGACTGTTAGAGTATAAACCATGGCTATTTTATTAAACGTATCACATCACTTCTAACCCTGTATGAGAGGCCTTGATAGACGCAGATTACATATTAGACCAGTGTACGACATATCTGTACGTTGTTTCCATGATTTCAGTAATCCGGCTGTGTAGCCACAGTTTGTAACCTTAGCATGACCTCTTTGCAACAGTATTTTTAGCAATTTCGTACCCTCATTAACCAATTGTCATATCACAACGTGTAAGTCGAGTTTGGTGCTGACTGGTAAAACAAGTAGTTTAAAATTTCTGTCAGCACTCATATTTGTTCCGATAGTGGTACAGCTTACAGATATGACATTTGTCCGCTCATGTATACTGGCTGGGGCACTCTGAAATTAAAGCATTCGGAATAGCCTAGACTGGAGTAATGTGCAAACCGCTTCTTGACACATGCGGTATCCTGAAATCGCCAGTAAGTCGTTATTAAAGTTACGCTATTTCGAGATCTGGTTCACAACTGTGTTTCATCTGTAACTGAGTTTTGATTCTCTGATTTCCTACTGGATCTTTTTATCTCGAAACGGACTTAGGTAGAAATTGTACACTAGTGTAACTGTCAATTATATGAACCCATTGAAGACAGAAACACAGCTATTAAACCGATATATTCAGTCAGCTGTAGGAGGAATCTGTGCCAGGGTACAACTCGGCAAATCACTGCCAATGGTGAAGAAGTCGATAAGTGACAGGAATAGTCGTAACACAGACTGAAGGCGTAACCCCAAGTGCTTCATTTAGTAATCAGACATTTAGCCACTGAGAGTAGCAATCTGTGAATCAGTAATCAACAATTTCTCGGTAATAATCCCCTATAAAATAAATGTTTGCCATTTCTTGAAGAGGAGGCGTAGTAGTACCGGTGATGTCTTCGAACTCAGATGTTCTGGATTCAAATTTTCGTTTAGCTACCAAGATTTCGATTTTCAAGAGTTTTCCATGTGTCATCTTTCTTGAATATGGCTCTGAGCACTATGGGACTTAACATCTGTGGTCATCAGTCATCTTCCTTGAATATCTTTCGGCAACACGATACCCTAGTCCCCTCTATATCCTTGTTCAGCTGAAGACATACGTCACCTCTTATCCAATCATCGTCGATGAGACATGATACTGAGCTTGATCATTCTGTGCCTCCACAACTCAATTATGTAAACGTTAACAAAACCACGACAGATATATTTCGGTTAAATTTATTACGCCTCAAAAGGTTTCGGCCGAAACGAACACCTTCAGGTAAGTTCGAAATTTCACCAACAGTGTTCGTAACTAATTCCTACTAACTGGCAGAAATGCGCCAGTGTCACGCAGTAAACAAGTTTAGTCGCCACACAGAACGCTAGAACGCAGTTTCTGGAACGTACAGAGTTCACTGAAACCATTTTCAGATCATTTGGCACAAGCTCAGCCTATAGTACAGGCAGGGAACTTGATGCTGCACCATGATGTACAGCTACAACAGCACAGATAAGAGCGTTTGTGAGCTCACGCGTGTCAGCACGAACTTGAACGAACCGGCTACTAGCAGCAGTGGGCCTGTGGACACACACACCTCTAGTCTGTCTTCCAGTGACGTCACAGCATCGACGTGCCCGGCTCGATTGGCGCCGTCAGATGATCACTTTCAAGATCGAATGGCACACCATTGTCTTCAACGATGCAAGCTGATTCTGTCTGCACGCAAGTGATGGACACACACGAGGTAGATCTAGTAAGTGCTGTCTCGCAGAGTGCGTATACATCTGAGACACAATGGCTCTATCCGAGACCTCACGGTCTTGAGCGCGATAAGCTACAACTGTCACTCACCTTTAGTGTTTCTGGACGGCACGCTTACCAGCGCTCGGTGAGCGCAGACTGTTGTTAGACCCGTTCTTTTGCAGTTATTGCGAGAGGAAGGTGACGTGTTATATCAACAGGATAGTGCTCACCCACACACTGCCCGTGAAGCTCAATTTGTTCTGCAAGACGCGCAGCAACCTCCCTCGGCAGGACAATCCCTGGTCTCGTCTTCCATCACGTGTGTGGACGAGATGTGACTCGAGCAACGCCTCAACCAACAGCACTTACGTGAGCAGGTCGAGCGGGTGTGGCATAACGTAACCCAGGACAGTTTCCGCCATCCGTAGAATCGACTGGATCTCAGGTTCAGTGCCTGCATCGTCGCCCATGGGGGCTACGCCACGTATGGTGTTTGAGGGTGTGTCAGCATGGGTCTACGCCCCGTGCTTCAGAACCTCGTGTGCTGCTGATCTTTAAATGTAACATTTTCATATATTTCATAGGCACTGTTGCAACAATAAATCTTGAGTGAATTAGGAACCTCTAAAAGGGTGTACTAAATTCTCTGCCGCCAGTGTAGATACTTTATCTAGACGCAGATGCGACAGATACTCTGAAGGACATAACATTCAGATCACATGATGTAACTATTATCTGAATTGGAGATCCGACAGCGAGATCTGTGTTTCGCATACGCTATACGGCCAAACTCTGAATATTTCACAAGCACACGTGAAGTCATTTCACGACGGAGCTGAGCAAGAACAGAAGGACGTAAATTCCGGGCATATTTATTCAGATATGCGGGAGGCTGGCGGAGCGGCCTGCGCACACTGCTAGCTACACACGAGACCGCCACTTCCGCTTTTAAGCAACTCCCCCTCCGTCCCGTGGCTCCGGCCCTCAGGGCTGGCCGTACCTGCGGGACGAACTTCACCTTCTGCTCTAGAATCTAATCTGCATTTCAATGTTCGTCTGCGAAGTTCGGGCTAGTGTCACCTAATCCGAGACTACCGCTGTCGCCTTATAAGCACAAACACAAAACTCTTGGTACGTACAGATCCTAGGTAAAAATTTGACCGTTATGAGCGTGTTGTTATCATACAGATTTATTTAAACAATAAGAGAGCACTTGGAATCACTTGAGAGGTGGACGGAACTGCACTACTGGCCATTAAAATTGCTACACCACGAAGATGACGCGCTGCAGACGCGAAATTTAACCGACAGGAAAAAGATGCTGTGATATGCAGTTGATTAGCTGACATGAGGAAAGTTTCCAACCGATTTCTCATACGCAAACAGCAGTTGACCGGCGTTGTCTGGTGAAACGTTGATGTGATGCCTCGTGTAAGGAGGAGAAATGAATACCATAAAGTTTCCGACTTTGTTAAAGGTCGGATTGAAGCCCATCGCGATTGCGATTGTCCTATCGCGACATAGCTGCTCGCGTTGGTCGAGATCCAATGACTGTTAGCAGAATATGGAATCGGTGGGTTCAGGAGGGTAATACGCAACCCCGTGCTGGATCCCAACACCTCGTATCGCTAGCAGTCGAGATGACAGGCATCTTATCGGCATATCTGTAACAGATTGTGCAGCCACGTCTCGATCCCTGGGTCAACAGATGGGAACGTTTGCAAGACAACAACCATCTTCACGAACAGTTCGACGACGTTTGCAGCAGCGTGGACTATCAGCTCGGAGACCATGGCTGCGGTTACCCTTGACGCTGCAACACAGACAGGAGCGGCCTGCGATGGTGTACTCAACGACGAACCTGGGTGCACGAATGGCGAAACGTCATTTTTCGGATGAATCCACGTTCTGTTTACAGTTTCATGATAGTCGCATCCATGTTTGGCGACATCTCGGTAAACGCACATTGGAAGGGTGTATTCGTCATCGCCATACTGGCGTATCACCCGGCGTGATGGTATGAGGTGCCATTGGTTACACGTCTCGGTCACGTCTTGTTTGCATTGACGGCACTTTGAACAATGGACGTTACATTTCAGATGTGTTGCGACCCGTGGCTCTACCCTTCATTCGATCCCTGTGAAACCCTACATTTCAGCAGGATAATGCACGACCGCATGTTGCAGATCCTGTACGGACTTTTCTGGATACAGAAAATGTTCGACTGCTGCCCTGGCCAGCCCATTCTCCAGATCTCTGACCAATTGAGAACGTCTGGTCAATGGTGGCCGAGTAACTGGCTCGTCAAAATACGCCAGTCACTACTCTTGGTGAACTGTGGTATCGTGTTGAAGCTGCATGGGCAGCTGTACCTGTACACGCCATCCAAGCTCTGTTTGACTCAATGCCCAGGCGTATCAAGGCCGTTATTACGGCCAGAGTTAGTTGTTCTGGGTACTGATTTCTCATGATCTATGCACACACATGGCGCGAAAATATGATCACATGTAAGTTCTAGTATAATATATTTGTCCAATGAATACCCGTTTATCACCTTCATTTTTTCTTGTTGTAGCAATTTATTGGTCAGTAGTTTATAATGACAGGGAGTAGATGGTTTCCATTAAATTACACATAGAAACTGGTCGAGAGTTCGGCGTGTTACACACGGCCTGTAACGCCCTCACAAGCTGTTTGTTCAAATTACAATAACTGTGTAGTAGTCATCGTGACATTTCGGGGATAAGGCTATCGGTTCCAATACACAGCTCCAACTATATGTGAAAATGGGGATCTATTGCCAGAAATGACAATCTCCTTTCCCTTTCAACCCCAGCCAAAATAATACGTGCTAATCGTGATGAAATTTGAATCACTATCAGACAGATAAGGTAGTGGTACTTACAATTTCACATAATAAACTGAAATATCAAGTGTAGTTATTACTTGTCAATACAGCTCTAAGGTCACTACGGACAGTACCACTACATAATTAATTTCTTGTCATAGAAGTGATTCTCTTACTGGGAATTAACTGCATCAGGTGCACCAGGAGAGGATTTCGTCGTCTGGCGGGACAACAAGGTATTTTAATCCGAATAAAGAAGCATATGGTCAAATTTTTAAGAAAATGCTATTGCTATAATATGAACTGTGATTATTGTGAACCAAATAACACGCACGCGACAGCGTAAATGCGTCACGATACAACAGAGGTTACGTATTCACGCTTCCTCTGTTTAATCCGAGCAGAATTATTAAACTAAGTTTTCTGGATAAAATATTAAATGTTATTACACTGAATAATGATGATCCAACGCCGAAATACTACATGGAAACTCTCAACTACATTCATTTACTAAGAAACTGACGAAAAAAGCCGTTACTAAGTGAAGAGTTTGCCACATAACAATTATTCGAGGAAGATGACTTCTCATTTCTTTAATGGCACTGATTACTTTCCAGTTTTAAGATTCAAAGTTTTAATAGCTGATCCACTATAAAAACAAGAAAAAATTATCTTTTCATTTTTTATTTTTTTATTAATGTAAATTCCTTAATATCACAAATACTTTTGGTGGTTTTTGTGTGCCTATAGTTATCCAGATTATTTACCCTATCACATCCGGTTGCACTTGCGAGTAGGTAAATGATCTTATCCGAGGCAACAATGACATGCGGTTAATCACTTAAGCTAAGTGCATTGCTAGAATTAAGATAACTCATTTGGAGTATTATATCTTAGCCAACCGATGCACATTGACTGTCTTTTACGAGCTAAGCGTTCCCAACCGTCAAATTACTGTGGCACAACACGATGATCGTCCTCGACTCTTCACTGAATTCCTGGATACAACTCTGTGTCTCTGTGTGTGTGGCGTCCGGTGATTCTGGCTGAAATTTCTGCCAGACACTGCGTGACTCGCTGCTAAGGCAGCCATTTGTACTTCATAATAATGGATTGTACGTTATTTCGGGCAGTTGTCCTCAATAACATACGGGAATAATAAAGTACGCGAAAATACTTAATTTCACATAGTGTAATTTTTTCTAGAGTTCATTTAGCGTAAATAATTAAGGACACAAAAGAAATTTCGTGAATAACTGATCACCTGAGAAACTGAACCACAAATGTAGTAGTCGTTTTTGAAGGAAACCTAACGTCGAATATCGGTACTGTCAATGTCAATGTCGCAACTGGGAAAGAGTGAGAACCCGTTAATATCGTATTCTTTGTGTGTAATAAATTCGGCATTTGTATCTGCATTAATGTGTGAAGTAAGTAAACATCTCTCTGGTGATTTACTCTTCGATTAGCCAGCCGACGGTCTCCAAGGTCACATATCGGCACTAGGTGTCAACACTTCGTGGTCTTTTGTGATCATTGCTGCCAACCTCAGTGTGGCACTGCGTTGCATGGCAAAGCCTTGTCCTGTGTTTCATTTAGTGTTGTTTTGAGGCGGATCGAGTACGATAAAGTTCGATTATTCGCTTTTGAGTATGTGAGCTAGTTGATGACAAAACAGATATTAATTTTAGAGTTAATAATTTCCTATTTACAAATATGAGCGATTTGGTGCCAGATTAGATTAAGGGAAATTCTCATGCACATGTAGTGCCTAGCTACAAGAGTCATTCCATTAGCTTTTATCGTATGACTTTAAGACTTTACTTTCGAAAATTTATGCATATTTTCGAAAATTTAAGCATATTTTTGACACTAAGCTTCAAAAAGAAAATAACTGAAAAATTACAGAATCAGTTGATGGACACTTTTATGAAGTGAAATGAAAATTGGGAACATGATTTTTCTCACTTTTACCCTGTATGGAGACATTATAACAAAACTGGAAATCCAGATGAAGTTATTTCACAAGACCAGAAGAAAACTGTACAGTCATTTTGCAATACTTATTGATGCTTAGCTTTTCAATGGCTTGACTAATATATACGCGCATAATTTAAATTTGACTGGTAGGCAACGGAATAACAATTTTGAATGTGTATCGTATCATAGATAGTCTTAAAATCAACTACCAAAAAAGAAACAAAATATCTTCAATGGATATGAAGCTGTCTTCACCTGGAGTGACTAGTGAAAGTCTCAGATACCTTTCATTAAATGTTGAAGCAACTTCAGTGATTTGCTTGTAGTGACAGAAACTGGTTATTTGTATTAAGCAATATAAATTAACAAGCAATGTTGAATTTGAGGATTTGTTTACTCAGTTGAAAATTTAAAGATGCAAAAACTCAGTTTAAATATACATGATCTTTATGCGGAAATTATATAATTAAACAAATTATTAGATCAAATACATACTTCTGATGATTTTGCTGTATTGTCCACTTTGCAAATATGGCAATAAATATTTAAGAAACGAAAGATGATCCCATAAACTTGTATAAGTTAATTTTATTTCTACAGTCTATTGCACCACTTCAGTATTCAAAAAGAGAGAGTTTTTCTGATGAATATTAAGTGGTGAGATAAAAGAAACACGTTTTGTTTATTTATCTCAGCTTAAAATTTTGCTTTGCAGATGTTCAGCGATGGCAATACTGCTAAAAGCGACAGAAATTATATTTTTAAACAAAGTAATTAAGCAAAGTAAACAATACTTTATTTTGATAAAACACATTTTCTGCCTTTAAGAACCAATGCATTGTATTTTCTCAAAAAAAGATGTCAGCCGTAATCCTTCATGCCCATGCGGATCGCTCTTGGCATGAATACTGATTGGCAGTTACTCCAGTGCACCTCGCACCGACTGGTGAGTGTCCCACGTTACGAACCACTTCATCTTAATATCCTGAATTAACAAAGGAAAAGTGTTAAATTTGCATCTGTTAGGCAGCTGGAGCACAGCAAGAATTAAAATTTACAATCATGGTTACAGCAGTCGTACAAACGCAGTTTCTTACGTGCTGTATATATTTAAATAAAAACAGCAAAGAAATTAAGGAGTTGCGGTTTCGGCTGCACTGATTTGTTTCACGTTACTCACCTAATCAGTTCCCCGTAAAAATAGTACCATAATCAGATATAGAAACCTCGTTCTCCTTCTTTCTTTCCCTTTCTCAATCAAGATAGAACTGCGGTACTACAAATTTTCTGCGTTTCCCTCTATGTGTGAAGCGGTAACAAAGCAGTCTGTGTAAAGTGGTACATGCTTGTTGTCGGGATTGAGCGAGGCACGGCGTATGACTCGTAGGCTGCGTAACAGAATGTGCTATTATTTAGATATGATGTACGAAATAAAAGAAATGAAAAAGGACAATTATGGTTAATGCATTCATTGTCATAATCAAATCTTCCTACAATTAATGTAAAATATTACGATCTTGCTGTGAGATCTAAGCACATTTTCTAAGTGGACGGTATTCTGCGGAGCACATACTGCGATTTGAACGTTTGCACGTGATTTGTACTGAATGGTTTTCGGAGTTCCTCGCAGAATGTAAAAGACGATTCAAATAAATTGTTATCTACAGTGGTGTGAACCGTGATTTATAATAGGCGTTCACATGTATTTAGGACAATGTTTGTTATTATTGCGCGCAGTTGAATTAACATGAAGAATGCCACATTTCTTTTATTGTGAATTTAAACTTTGCTTTCCAAAATCAGTTGTGTCGTACGTTGCAGTGAGCTGTGAATCGAACGCTTACGCGACTTTTGTGTGTTTGTGGTCCAAAAGGAACTATTTTCCGTAGTAACGAACTATGCATCACACTATTAGCTGTCTAATGCTGTTTACTATTCGCCACTCGGAGTTCCATTGGTTTGTAGTATACCACATACAGACAGCGAATTCAACAAATTGTTATTTAAACTATTTTCCTTTCCGATATGATAAGCAGATCGTTAACTGAGTGTGTTATGAAACAAAATTTTTAACAGTGCAAATTACGTTTGGTGATCGTAGGGAGGCAAAATCCTGTTCTTCATATTCAAACCCGTCATCGACATTTCGATTTGCTTACATAGAGGGGAAGGGGTCAATGATTGACAACATAATGTTCCCCTTCCTTCATCCATCCTATTCCTCTTCTAAGCCAGACCAGTCAAAGAGCGTCTATACTGACACACTCATATTTATAACTCCCAGTCATGAATATCGTAAAAAAAGAGCCAATTAGTATTTAACCCTATCTTGTTCTCATAATTTATTCTATGTACCACACTTGGCCCCCATGCACGACTATCTAAGCACCATCTTGGTACCGAAAGTAAAGTATCACTTTTAAAAAAAGAATTTTTTGTACTACATGCTGATTCGTTCTATGTCAGTGCAAAATACACATGTCCCCCCTCTACTTAAATGCTCCAATGTTAGTTCTACGTTTAAACTGTTGTATTATTTATAAAAATACACAATGGTTTACTCTAGGTCAAAACTCGACTGCGGATCGATCTTTATACCTAATTCGTGTTGAAATTGTCTCGCCAGTATTGCTGGCAGGGAGATGTCATTGAGATCAACCTCTTCCTGAGACCTCCACCATCCCATCTTCCGACTACAATTTGTTATAATTTACATATATCTCCTTGTCTAGACAAAGTATTGGAAGATATTACTATTCACTATAAGAGAATAATATTGTATATAGCATTTTAATTCTCGCTTTTGACTTCATGCTACTTCTGGGCTTATGAGGCGCCTTACACGAGCGTCCAAAACGTCCTCCGCTCGGCCACGTTATGGGGATATATCTTCTACAGTGGCGTCAACGATGTGAGGTAACTTGGAAAATATAAGAGTTTTCAGATGCCTGGCTTAGCGGTCACACGAAGTCGCGATGCAGACATCAGGTATGCTCCCTCTCTTGTCTAATAGTATATCTTTCTCGGAGATTCGTGATGAAGTGGTACCAGAAGAGGTGGGGCTTAGCGCGTATCTCTCCTCGGTAGATGACTGAGTGCAGTCATGAGTCGGGCCGTGGAGTAGGAGCAACTCTTTGTAGTACCGACGCAAGTTTCACATTAATAAATTTTGAAAGGGGCCGTATTCTTGGATGTGTGACGGTACGTCACGTAAATGTTGACATTTTATGAATATAATTAGTATAAAAGATACTGTTAATGTTCTTGAAACAACTGATATGCAGCGATAATCTAAGAGTGGCATCTTTATTTAATATCTATGAAAATAAAAAAGGATCGAAAGAGTCGCGATTGTTCGGCCGAGGAGGAAGGACGTACTTTATGGTACACACACCGTTTTGTTTCGCGATACGGAAGGCAGGCATTGAGCGGCTATACTTATTTTATGTAAGTTATTCTGTACCGGCTAAAATAAACTAATTATTGTTATCTCAAAATAAATTTCCTTGTAATAGTTGTCACCTCAAAAGCTCGCACTTGCAAATTATTTTTAATAAGCATTTTTTCAGTAATTTGATCTGCGGGAAGCTCATCTTCCGATGCAGCCTCTGGTCAGCCATTAAGTGCCGAAGTATTAATTTATTTTTCATTGTTAACAATAACTGTAAATGCCAGAGATTTCGTTGAAGAACCCTTTTTAAATTGCAACAGATAGTTTATTTACGTTAAAGTTCATTTTTTAATGTATACAGATTCCATGAGTTCAGTACGTTTTATCTTGGCCGCTCCATGGCAACAATCGAAATTCCCTCAAGCCTTGCTTTGCAATCAATAAATAGAAATTAACAAAATTACATTCAATTCAGTTAATGGCAACTATATTTTAGTCATCACGTTCAAAATCTAAAGTTGGTACTTGAATAACAGCGGCCCTTCAAGAACCCGTTTCATATTATGCGCGTAAGTAAAAGTGATAAGAAAAGATAATATCCCCGAAGGAAAGAATCATTCTCTAACAAAAGAAAAATTCGTGCTGATAAATTAAAAATAAATAAATATGTAAAATATATATATATATATAATTTTTTATATATAACATAACAAATGACACCGACGTAACAGATGGAGTCGCTTCGAAACAGTTTGTTGAACACACATGTTATCTCTGTCGCTCTCTCACTTCCTCTCTCTCTCTCTGTCTTCTTACGAGTAAAATCACACTCGAATAGTTTTAGATTTTGGTTGCGGGAGATGACACGAAGTCAACCGCCCTCTGCCACATTGGCCAGTCTCCAGAATATACAAGCACGGGATATGAGTGGTAGAGTCTCTTTTGTCCAATTGGTAGTTCAATTGCTGGTAGTACATGACTAGCCAAAAAGAAATTTACGTATATTTCTTACGCATATTCGGTTATTCATTGTTCATTCCGTGAGACAAAAATCTCGATAGGCAAATTTTATTCAGATCAGTTTCCATTTTTTCACTGAATTCCTTAACTTAGTTCACGAATCGACTACAGATTAGTTAATTAAGTCCAAATCTTGTTTTCAGAGAACTGCTCAAACTAAAGTTTAATGGTTGGTTTGGTTCCCTTCGCACGTTTGACTAACCTAAATTTAGACGTAATATAACGACAGATGTAACAGGTTTTGGTTTTATCGCAATATACAAGGCCTTTCTCCTCATTTATTACAAATGAAGCAATTCAGTTTCTTCTGCCTAATTTAGTTTTCCTGTGGCGACACATCTGAGAGTAAAATATATTGTCTTACTTATTCCATAATGTGATTGATCGTTTGTTTTATTCACATGTGAAGTCTGCATAAATTGTTTGACTCATTTGTATTCCCATGAGAAGCATTAAATAACCGTAGTCAATGTGAAGTAACAGAGTTCTTTCCGTAGGTAGTATATTTCTCTTCCTTATTATCTAATTATTTTAATACCAACATTTGAAATTGTATGTATCTCACACTTAAAAGCTAATTTCAGTTCGCCCACACTAATCATAAGCAGTAATGAACTCATTTATGTGTTCTCCCCTTGTTCCAACTTAATCTTATTCGACCCAAATCGTAAACACAATTTTATAGTGCAACGCCCAATGCATCATCATATTAAAAGCGACAATGTTATTTCCACGTCTCATATTGGTAAGCAACATGGCTTGCACTGCCTTCAGCAAACCCAATTTTGAGTACTTTTCCTGTAGATAGGAAATGGAGAACACAAAACTAACGGTACCCAGTTCCCGCTGATTTCCACAAACGAGTGCCACAGCTTAACGTCAAAATAAAAATTGTCCATATTATTTATCAAAAATACGTATACATTTGTTCTATAAAAATACAAACCCCACATCACTGATTTAATGTCATCGCTAGTGTAACTTGAACGTTAAAGTACAACACTGAAACGTTACCGTTGGTTCGGTCAATGCATCAGAACTAAAATGGCACTTTGGAAACACCTAAAATTTTCTGTACTATTCATCAAAATACGTGAATTTTTTTCTGCAATAGTACAAAATTTGCATGTACAAAATGCAGTTTACCACATTAGCAAGTACATGATCGTAGTTATGCCTTTTAAACACTACAAAAGACATTTCTAGTGCAAGATACTCAGTATCAAGACCACCACACTTAAACGCAATGAAACCACGTTTTTCAGATGATCGCTATGGAGTTCGAGGTTTATAAACAGTGTGTCTTGTAACCCCTAATGAGGTGAACGTCATTGGTTTTTTTTCTGCTGGTATTCCGACCTGTGGAGGCCATTTGGTATTTCTGATAAACGCTATTCTATTGTATGTATCAGTTGTATCCAGATTCTTAATTATGCAGTGTTTAGTGTAATTCGTAAACGTTGTTTTCGGATCTGGAGTTGCTTGTTCTTCCTTCACTAGCGGCTTATTTTCTACTTCATGGGAACTGTTTCCGCCAAATACTTCAGTATGGATGTTTTGGAATTCGACCTCTTCCATTTCCAGATTTTTCTTTGCGTATGCGTAACGTTTGAACTGCACATAAATGAGTAATTTTTGGTTTCAGTTTGTTCAGTACATATATTAGTTTTTTGGGCACCTGAGAAACAACAATATTAGTGGGAAACAATCCTAATTTGACAAAACCTAAATTTGGTGATACTGAATAGAACAATGTCTCGGACTGATAAAAATATCTTTCATAAGCATTCATCCAATACCTATGTTTTCCTTGAAGGAATCCCTAGTAACAGTTTCCACATAGTTTACAATCTTTTCTCACTTTTTATTGTTTGGAAGGTTTGCTTTGCACAGCCAATTTTCGTGTGTTCTTAGCGCCCCAGTAGACAAATTGCAGAACAATGTTAAAAACAACACAGAAATCGTCATTATACACATATGGCCTCTCCACCTACACCTTCCCTCACCCTGCTCACAGCATGCCCGTTATGTCAGGGTGGCTATTCTAAGCCGTGTACGTATCTTCAGACCTCACCGTTGGGCGCCCGTAAGGTCCCAAACCACACACACATATCTTCAGTCAGCTTGGTCTCAGACAAATCGAGACCTGTTGATGTGTTCAAATCTGCATCTGTCTTCTTCATCTAATACAGAAATGTGGGCTGCAAATATATCATGTTACTGCCAGAAGGGGACAGCTTTATACTTGTTGACTTCCCAGGACAATTATAAAAGACATAGTGTGTCATGGAAACAAAATAAATGTGTGGTTCATTTCACTAACATTTATCTACTTCGTAAATTCACCTGTGCATTACGTGAAGTCAAGGTGAAACTAACATCTCTCCCATTTGAAACAACAATCTGAGGGTTACTGGAATAAACCACCAAGGAAGGACTGGAAACCAAAGTACGAGTCACTAAATCATATAAAGTGAAATTTGCTGTACTATTGTCCAGAAATAAGCATGTCCTGACAGAAATTAGTAATACAGGATAATAAGATTAACACTATGTGGGCTACAGTGTAGAAGCACACAGGATAAAGAGTCAGTGTACAATTTACAACTACAATTATTTTTCTAAATGGCAACGTTGTGACTGACAGTTCACAAGCTGCAAGTATTTTCATCAACTACTTTATCAATGTAGCAGCAAAAATATGATAGAATGCTTCTGCTGAAGAATCAACTAAAAAATCATGGCACAAAACTTTAAGCAACTAGAAGTCACATCAACATGCTTCATTAAATTAAAATAATTATAAATTTCTAAGAAACGAAGAGTATTTGGTTAACAGTGATAACAGGCAAAAAAGAAGAATATTAGTTTTCATATATTTTAAAGGGTCTAAATACTAAGTTAGAGAAAGATACAGCAATGGTCATTCGTTCTGACAAGGAGAACATGGTAATTCTCATATATGAAGATGACTATATTAGGAAAACGGAAGAGTTTTTTGCAGAAAACGATATTATAGAAATTCACAAAGACCCAACTTAGAAGTTTCAGACTAGTTTTCGGAGAAAGACTGACAGCTTCCAGTTTCTTCTTAACGAATATGAAAAGAAATCGCTTAAAATGATGAATGTCAAACTTCCCCAGCTTAGATCTCAAGTTAATATTCACAAAGATGGAAATCCGGTTGTTCCGATTGTGAACAATATGTTATCACCATCCTATAAATTAAATAAGTTTCTTAACAATAAACTTAAATCTCTTTACACGTTCTATAATTATTTCTGGAACAAAAACAGTTCTGAGCTAGAAAATACAATCAAGGGTATATATATACCAAATAATGCGAACTCAGCTTCCTTGCATGTGAAAAACCTCTACAGTAATGTCCCAGTAAAAGAGACTCTAGATGTTATTAGACGTAGTCTCCTATCCCACAACAAGATTAGTACTGCGGAGTGTACAGAACTAATTGAATTTCTAGAGTTTGTTTTAGCTTACAATTTTTTATCAAAAAGACGGGCTGGTTATGGGTAATATTCTAGCTGGTACTTTAGCAGATATTTTTGTCAGTGATTTTGCCAAGTTTCCGCAGTTAAAAGATAAAACGATTTATTATAAAGGATATGTTGATGACATTTTATTAATGATAGATGGTGACACCAGTGAGGTGAACACATTTCCCCCAGCAATAATTATCATGCACCCAAAAATAACTTTTACCACTGAACTCGAAGAAGAAGGCTCCATTAACTACATTGACCCTGCTATTAGGAAAGTTAACAACAAAGTTAATTTCTTGATTTTTTGGAAACCTACTTGTTCACGTAGTGTCATCAATGCCAGTTCATGCCATCCTCCCCGCTACAAAAAGGCTTTCTTCACCTCCATGGTTTACCGGCTCCTTCGTCTACCTTTGGACGAAAGCGAAATACGTAAAGAACTCAGCATCTTAAAGCAGATTGCGGTGGCTAACAGCTTTTCTATAAATTGCACCACGCGCCCCTACAGTAAGAAACGTATAACAAACAGCAGGCACACACACACTCACACACAAAGTAGAACCAGTAAAGACAGAACTAAATCCATTTCCATGAAATTTAACGGCAAAATGTCCCTGCAAAGAAAAGTGTTTTAAAAATTCTGATGGCAGATGTGGCTTCCAGGACAACAACACCATAAAACTGCGAATAAAACACAAACTGAAAGGGAAATTGTGGCTTCTTTAGCGATTTGCTTTATAGTTTTTACATTATTCCGTACACTATGAAAGCTGTTTATTACTTATGCCATTTTGTAGAATATTGGCACTTGAACATGTGTTAATTACTGTTCTCTTAACTCTTCCTCTTTTTAACAATCTAACATTTGTCGTGCTCTATTTCATTGCTTTTATTACTATAATGCCTCTTACACCTTATAAGCCCATTACAGACTTAACCGATTGTATCCCCCCTTTATTTTACGCTGTTCAATTAATCATTGAAGACTTATGTATGCCTACAATAGCGACATCTGGTGAACTTAAACACAAACATCTTGTGGCTACTGTACGGCCGTTTGTTTTGAACAGTAGTGTTGCTGGCAACATGACTCGTGTATAAGCTGTTATTTATAGACATTTGACGATGCTGGTCTGATTTTGCATTTAACATTTGACGATACCAGTACGGCTGCAGTACATTAGGACAATGTTTTTACACAGCAGGTATGCCTCTTCATACTTAAGGCTCACAAATGTATATCTATGTCAGTAGTACTTTTCTTTATAGTCTCTTTTATTGTTTTAAGCAGTAAACGATCTGCTAGTGCATTTATGTTTTCCCATATTTTGCTGAAGATCTGAAGATGGTCATTATAGACCGAAACCGCTAATCTGTTGACGAAACGTTTGTGGCCGTAGACGTAAAGTAAAGGAAATTTATTTTCATGCGGAATTGAACCATTATGACTAAAAGTTATAAGTCTAATAATTTTAATTAATTACGTTAACTCTAATCACATATACATATCCTGTAAACTACCTCATTCCACAATATTTCAATAAAAGAATCAGTCCAGTGCTGTATGGAATAGACAGCTAACTAACTAGCTGACTAGGTTAAGGCATTAACTCCACATATATGACAGTTACGTTACAGAATGGATATAACGCATGAGTTTGCTGGGATTTTTACAAAACGAGGATTTAGATTAATTTGTGCAAGAAAACCAAGGAAACAACAACGTGATTGGGAACAATCATAACACAGCCCCAATAGGTAGTTTAGTTAGGATGAGCTCCAGTCGGATAGTTATGTATAACAAAGCTATATGTCAAATCACAAGCCCAATCTTGAACAATGGTATCGATAAACATCTTATCGCTTTTATGTGGGTGCCCTTATGTACGTTTATGAGAAACTACTACACCTTTCTTGCTCATATTACTGGACTCTCTTTTTTATCAATTCCATAGGTAGATTCCATCT
Organism: Schistocerca americana; assembly: GCF_021461395.2. Classification (NCBI taxonomy): domain Eukaryota; kingdom Metazoa; phylum Arthropoda; class Insecta; order Orthoptera; family Acrididae; genus Schistocerca; species Schistocerca americana. The sequence continues at coordinate 280,163,522 of NC_060119.1, read as the reverse complement.
GCACATGTGACTTAGTGATTTAGCACCTATTTATTCATTGACTGATATATGGAGCGGGGTGTCAGCCGGAAAGACCAGTTGGCATCGGGCATTCATTCGAAAAGCCACGTTGTGGCTCACACCGGCAACTTGCACACATTGAATGAAGTGTTTGTACCCTTGTAGAGGAATGGCAGCGCTTTCTTCCTCAAGCGCTGAAATCAGAGAATGTAGTCATTTTGGACGAAGAGGTCTGGCGCGAAGTCGACTTGCTGAAAAGTAATGCTCCGAATTTTTTGTCAATACCCTTCCGGTTTTTAAATGACAGAAACTTTGTTAGTTACGTATGTATTTACCCTTCATAGCAACATGTTTATTTCTCGACACAGCCACTCTGGCGACGAACACATTTCATCCAATGAGAGACCAGTTTGTCGACATCGTCGCTGGAGGATGTCTAACGCCGTTGACGGAACCAAAATCTTACTTCTGCTTTCGCAGCTTCATCACTATAAAAGTGAAGGCCTCGTACACTACTGACCATTAAAATTGCTACACCACGAAGATTACGTGATACCGACGCAAAATTTAACCGACAGGAAGAAGATGCTGTGATATGCAAATGATTAGCTTTTCAGATCATTCACACAAGGTTGGCGCCGGTGGCGACACGTACAACGTGCTGACATGAGGAAAGTTTCCAACCGATTTCTCATACTCAAACAGCAGTTAACCGGCGTTGCCTCGTGAAACGTTGTTGTGATGCCTTGTGTAAGGAGGAGAAATACGTACCATCACGTTTCCGACAATGATAAAGCTCGGATTGTAGTCTATCGCTATTGAGGTTTATGGTATGGTGACATTGCTGCTCACGTTGTTCGAGATCCAATGACTGTTAGCAGAATATGGAATCGGTGGTTTCAGGAGGGTAATACGGAACGCCATGCTGGATCCCAACGGCCTCGTATCACTAGCAGTCGAGATGACAGGCATCTTATCCGCATAGGCTGTAACGGATACTGCAGCCACGTCTCGATCCCTAAGTCAACAGATCGGGACATTTGCAGGACAACAACCATCTGCACGAACAGTTCAACGACGTTTTCAGCAGCATGGACTATCAGCTCGGAGACCATGGCTGCGGTTAATCTTGATGCTGCATCACAGACAGGAGCGCCTGCGATGTTGTACTCAACGACGCCCTGGGTGCACCAATGGTAAAACGTCATGTTTTCGGATGAATCCAGGTTCTGTTTATAACATCATGACGATCGCATCCGTGTATGGCAACATCGCAGTGAACGCACATTGGAAGCGCGTATTCGTCATCGCCATACTGGCGTATCACCCGGCGTGATGGTATGGGTTACCATTGGTTACACGTCTCGGTCACCTCTTGTTCGCATTGACGGCACTTTAAACAATGGACGCTACATTTCAGATGTGTTACGACCCGTGGCTCTACGATTCATTCGATCCCTGCGATACCCTGCATTTCAGCAGGATAATGCACGACCGCATGTTGCAGGTCCTGTACGAGCCTTACTGGATACAGAAAATGTTCGACTGCTGCCTTGGCCACCACATTCTCCAGATCTCTCACCAACTGAAAACGTCTGGTCAATGGTAGCTCGTCACAATACGCCAGTAACTACTCTTGATGAACTATGGTATTGTGATGAAGCTGCATGGGCAGCTGTACCTGTACACGCCATCCAAGCTCTGTTTGACTCAATGTCCATACGTATCAAAGCCGTTATTACGGCCAGAGGTGGTTGTTCTGGGTACTGATGTCTCAGGATCTACGCACCCTAATTGCGTGAAAATGTAATCACATGTCAGTTCTAGTATAATATATTTGTCCAACGACTACCCGTTTATCATCTGCATTTCTTCTTGGTGTAGCAATTTTAATGTCCAGTAGTGTAATTGTTATTCGTTTCAAGTTTTTAGAATATTCGCTTCTTTACATATAAGGTAAGGATCCATGGGTCAATCACAGACTCAAGTGATCAAAATTTTAGCAGAAATACAGACTATTTAAAACAGATGATGAACAACACTTCGCTCGGTTGTGAAATGCACGTAGTCCAGGAGATTTCAATAATTTCATATCGTAAGTCCGTATAGAATAAATCTTGGACTAATTGTGGTTCAGATGATTACCATTTTTAGAAATATGGCTTGATACAGTGCTAAGTATACTTGACGGCTCCATGACTTGTCTGTCAGCGATGGTCCACGGAAAATGTTGAAATTACATAAACGTAATGTATGCGCGAGGACGTTCGTGGATGGATTAGGAATTTCGTTCAAAGAGAGATGAATTAATATAGATTCAAAGTTGACTCACAGACCTCTGATGACGGTCAACGAAAAAAAGGTCAAAATGTTGTGAATTTGTACAAAGCTACAGCAGACTCATGGTCATCTCATGTTGAGCAGTTTTGAAATCATCTTAGAAAATGAATCTAAACTATATCAAAGACTGTTAGTCGTCTAGCACATTAGCTTATGAAAATATATTTAGGCGATGTATACTCAATGAAGACTCGTTGTTTATAAGCTCTACACAGCTGCGGGAAAACGCTTCGAGTGGTAGGGGTATAGAGGAGAGAAATGAGAGACAGAGAGAGGTTGGTGGCCACCTCCTCTGGTAGACTACTGCAGGAAGCCCCCGCCCCATCGCACCCCACCATGTTAGCGGCGGTATGCCGAGGCAACGTACTCCAAGTGCGCAGCCGCGCGTCAGAAGACACTTTATATGTCGCCAGGTGTTTGCTCAGTACTTCACTGGATTCTTGAAACAAAGTCAAATCAAGGCTCATTCACGCAATGCTGCCAATGCCATGTTCTGGACTGAGGCCTCTCACAGTAAACACAATCGTGGTCTGCACAAAAGGTCGGTACCGATAAGCTACGCTGGGGACTTCGTTTTTTATACGCACTGTCTGTAAGTCGGTACTAAACAGTCTGTCTGCTGGCTCGACAGTTATTAGGGTTCAAACGACTTAACACTGCTTGACAGAGCAGTAAGGTCTCTGAAACTCACATTCATATTAAAGAGATACCACACGGACTCCTCGAGTATCCCTGTATGGTATGCACGTACATTTTAACTGCCCTCGCAGAAAGTACACGCTGTGTCAACAATCAGGTTGATAGCTGAGTCTGAGATCATTGGTTACCACACACAGGCAGGTAATTCTTAATTTCTCAAAGCTTCTAAGCTCCTCACACTCGTATTTCATTTGTGGTAGTGTTTTTGAAAAGTGCACTACCTGCAGGGATACTGGATTATAGTTTCCAATGATTCACCGTGCATGGCTGAGTAAACATCAGTATTGTACACATTATTCTGTTTCATGTTTATTGATCACTCACAAAGGTGACAAAGTTTGCTGTTTATTCGCTTTAGAATATCTCCATGTCTCATTGCTAGGCACACAAAGTCTATAAATAATGTGTGCACTACAACTGTGGGTAATGTTTGGATTCTAGACCCAGGATCATGACAATAGTCTTTCCTAGATTCTCATACGTAAGATCATACTTTAGTCATCTGACAAGAAACTATCGATCCTCAATCATAAAGGGTGAGTAAAATTCGTCTATATTGTCCAAGTTTGAAATATACCAGTTAGACACGAGCAAATGGCCCATGGTGCCCCAGATAAGAGAATGTGAATAAAATGTTACGATATCAATTTCCTAAGCCTGTAGGTTATAGAAACAATGCAAAACGACCGTATCCAGCAAAAGAAGAAGGCTCGCGAACACGAATGCCACCATGGCCTCACGACAGAAGGTAACGTCACATGATGTGCTGTAAGAATACAACCAACAACTCACTTTCATGTACAGGACATACACAAACTATACACAGATACAAACCATTAATACAAATACACTTGAAAAAACATGTTGTATAATACATGTAAGCCACACGAAAAAATCTGTGAATTTATGTTTGATTTACTAATTAGACACTACAGGTTACTACCGTTGAAGTGTTCAGTTCATCAGTCTTAAAGTTACTACATACAGCCTGATCATAGAGATCCATACCTCATTGAAAATAGTAGAATAGCGACCAATGGTAAGTCCATGCGTGCTGCAATGAGTAGTCCACGTAACGACTGATCATGAATGTCCTCATGGGACGTGCTTCAATCACAAATATCATCCCTGTATAGGTAACTATATTGCAATTTCACAGACTACGCATTTAAGAGAGGGTACACATCGTCAGTAACTAAATTTCAGATTATTACTCACATGAAATAATATGCTAGACAAACTACAAGATAAAATACTAACTACTAGATTACACTCGCTTAAATTATTAAAATTCAGAGGCACTAACTAGTGTGTAGTGAACAAAATCCTCAAAATATGAACCTGAATTCTAGAACACCAAAAATGATCAGAAAGTCTGGTACCATTTAATTGAATAATTCACAGCTTTGCACACGCCTCATTTATGTTCGGTAAATTTGAGTAAAGGGCTCTCTCCGTCAAGCATTATTTTACAAGATGTCAAGTGCTCATACACATTTACATTACCATGCACATATACATCGCAAACAAAACAATTAAAGACATAACTACGTGCAGTAAAAAACAAATTTCTCTTTTTTTTTATATCTGTGGTGATAAAGCCCTCTGTATTTACGCGAATTCGGATACCCCAAAAGAAAACGTCCATCGTGGGGAAGTTTCACAATACGGTACTGGCCAGTATACAATAACTACCACTTCTTGTTCCGCTTCTTGAGAAGAGATGGCCTTGTATGAGGCCTAAGTGGCACCGTCTTGTCCAGGTCAAACGACTGCGTGTCACCCAGAATTTTATTACAAGCTGTCTTTCGTGTCGCAGCGCTGGTATTAAAAGACACAAACACTTGGCGTGTTATTTATTCCCATGAGATGTCACGTCTCGGGGCGAGTGGAAGTGCAGCCACGCAGTCATTTGTCTCAACGTTGTTTAAAATAATCTCGTTTTGTGTGTGCCCAGTGGAAAGATGTGAAAGAACATCCACCATTTTCTCAAAGAGTCTGACAAAGTCAACTCACGTCTTTTATGCGGAGTACGAATGCGAATAAAATCGTTGAATTCCTTGGAAATGCTTCCTGTAAAATTTCTTTCCTGATGGAAACGAAAATTAAATTCTGCTTGATCTTATGTTCAAGGAGAAATGAGCGTCAAACTTTCCCAGTAAAATTCGAAGCATCATCACTTGGTGAACTAACTGCAACACTTCTTCTGGTGAATCTTTGGGAATCAACACACGTGCCTGTCCACTGTCATTTTGAACATGAACCGCATCTTGCTGTACAACAAGGCTATGCCGACGTGCAAAGTATGGGCGCACTACAGATATCTTTATGTTATGCAATGAGTGAGCCCAAGATATGCGAATGCATTTCAGCAAAATAGTCAAATCTGAATCAGTTCCCGTGGCCTGTGGGATTTGCTAATTCAGTGGAAAGGATTGAAGCACTTCAGAACCCCGAGCATCGAAGTGACAACAAGATCTGAGCCAATCATAAGACGTGACAGGGCGTCCGCATTACCATGTTGAGCTGTCGGACGATACACAATCTCGTGTTGACATAACAGCAAAGCCCATCTTTGTAATTTTGGGCAGTTCGTACAAGAACCGGCTTCGTCGGATGAAAAAAGGACTGCAGTGGAGTGTAACCCTTTACTAAGAAGAATTTTCTGCCATACAAATAGTGGTGGAATTTGATGACACCATATACAATAGCCAGTGCCTCTTCCTCTGTTTGTAAATAGTTACACTGAGCTTTGGACAATACTTTTGATGCAATGGGCCTGTTTTTATTATCAATTCTGTGTGAAAGCACTGCACCGATTCTATGAGCGGAAGCGTCAACTTGCAACACAACTGGCTTGTCAGGATCAAAGTGAACCAAACATCGATCACTGAGCAATGCGTATATAAGTTATTGAAAAGCACCTTGGCACTCATTTGTCCAAACAATAGAAACGTTCTTGCGACTCAAGCGATGCAGCGGGGCTGCCATTTGTGTAGCATTCGGTACGAAACGAATATAATAGTTCAGTTTCTCTAAGACAGGCTGCAATTCTGTGACGCTGCGAGGAACTGGTGGGGCCTATATGGCTAACAAATGTGACTGACGTGGATGTACACCTTGACTATTTTTGAGGTGACCAAGACACTGCAACTCAGTTTTAAGAAAATCACAATTGTCCGATACACTTTAGTCCTGCATCAGATAACACACAAAACAAAGCAGACATTTTTTCAATGTGTTCCTGAGCTGTATGGCATACTATGAGAACATTTTCCAAATAGTTTGAGCAGTTGGTATTTGAGCAGTCAGCTGTTCCAAATAACATTTGAAAAGGGCAGGTATGGAGGCACTACCAAAAAGCAAACGCAAATATTTAAACAAGCGCAAATGAGTGTTCACAACAAATTCTTCATCTAGTACGAGTTGAATATATGCATCGCACAAATAAATTTTTGAAAAATAATGACCAGCGCGTAATTTGTCCATGAGGTCCTCTGGTCGAGGCAATGAATAAGTACCAATCACAGTTAGTGGGTTGGCTGTAGACGTAAACTCAACACAAAGGCGAATACTACCTGAAAAGTTGGGGAGAAAAACCAGTGAAGTTGCCCATTCACTAGCTTGTATGGGAGGAATAACTCGATCTTGTATAATGTAACTGATGTTAGATTTCAAGAACAGATTTTGAAACAGTCCCATCCAATTATTTATTCATTTTCTTTTATTTACACGTCAAGTTCCGTAGGCCCAAGTTGAGGAGCAAATCTCCAAGGTCATGTAACGTGTCAGTACATGAAATTAGAACATAAATATGATAACAGATAAAAATAAAATGTTTGTGAACCCGAAAAAAGTCAATCCCTAAGTTTAAGTAAAAGCAATCAACAGTACAGCAAGAATCAGCTTACTTTTTCAAGGATTTCCTCGACAGAATAGAAGGAGTGAACCGTGAGGACATTCTTCAGTTTCGATTTGTAAGAGCATGGATTACTGCTAAGATTTTGAATTCGAGTGGTAGCTTATTGAAAATGGATGCAGCATTATACTGCACACCTTTCTGCAGAAGTGTTAAGGAAGTCCGATGCAAATGCAGGTTTGATTTCTGATTTCTGCCGAGTATTAACTGAGTGAAGGCCGCTTATTGTTGGGAATAAGCTAACATTGTTAACAAGAAATGAGTGCAAGGATATATATATATATATATATATATATATATATATATATATATATATATATATATTGAGAGGCCAATGTCAAAATACCCAGACTCGTGAAAAGGGGTCGACAAGAAGTTCGAGGACTTACACCACATATTGCCCGAACGGCCTGTTTCTGAGACAAAAAAAAAACTTTTAGAATGGGAAGAGTTACCCCATAATATAATACCATACGACATAAGCGAATGAAAAAAGCAAAGTAGTCAGATTTTCGTGTCGAACGATCACCCATTTCAGAAACCGTTGGAGTAGTAAAAATGGCAGCATTAAGTGTTTGAACAACATCCTGAACGTGGGCTTTCCACGACAGTTTTCTACACTCCTGGAAATGGAAAAAAGAACACATTGACACCGGTGTGTCAGACCCACCATACTTGCTCCGGACACTGCGAGAGGGCTGTACAAGCAATGATCACACGCACAGCACAGCGGACACACCAGGAACCGCGGTGCTGGCCGTCGAATGGCGCTAGCTGCGCAGCATTTGTGCACCGCCGCCGTCAGTGTCAGCCAGTTTGCCGTGGCATACGGAGCTCCATCGCAGTCTTTAACACTGGTAGCATGCCGCGACAGCGTGGACGTGAACCGTATGTGCAGTTGACGGACTTTGAGCGAAGGCGTATAGTGGGCATGCGGGAGGCCGGGTGGACGTACCGCCGAATTGCTCAACACGTGGGGCGTGAGGTCTCCACAGTACATCGATGTTGTCGCCAGTGGTCGGCGGAAGGTGCACGTGCCCGTCGACCTGGGACTGGACCGCAGCGACGCACGGATGCACGCCAAGACCGTAGGATCCTACACAGTGCCGTAGGGGACCGCACCGCCACTTCCCAGCAAATTAGGGACACTGTTGCTCCTGGGGTATCGGCGAGGACCATTCGCAACCGTCTCCATGAAGCTGGGCTACGGTCCCGCAAACCGTTAGGCCGTCTTCCGCTCACGCCCCAACATCGTGCAGCCCGCCTCCAGTGGTGTCGCGACAGGCGTGAATGGAGGGACGAATGGAGACGTGTCGTCTTCAGCGATGAGAGTCGCTTCTGCCTTGGTGCCAATGATGGTGGTATGCGTGTTTGGCGCCGTGCAGGTGAGCGCCACAATCAGGACTGCATACGACCGAGGCACACAGGGCCAACACCCGGCATCATAGTGTGGGGAGCAATCTCCTACACTGGCCGTACACCACTGGTGATCGTCGAGGGGACACTGAATAGTGCACGGTACATCCAGACCGTCATCGAACCCATCGTTCTACCATTCCTAGACCGGCAAGGGAACTTGCTGTTCCAACAGGACAATGCACGTCCTCATGTATCCCGTGCCACCCAACGTGCTCTAGAAGGTGTAAGTCAACTACCCTGGCCAGCAAGATCTCCGGATCTGTCCCCCATTGAGCATGTTTGGGACTGGATGAAGCGTCGTCTCACGCGGTCTGCACGTCCAGCACGAACGCTGGTCCAACTGAGGCGCCAGGTGGAAATGGCATGGCAAGCCGTTCCACAGGACTACATCCAGCATCTCTACGATCGTCTCCATGGGAGAATAGCAGCCTGCATTGCTGCGAAAGGTGGATATACACTGTACTAGTGCCGACATTGTGCATGCTCTGTTGCCTGTGTCTATGTGCCTGTGGTTCTGTCAGTGTGATCATGTGATGTATCTGACCCCAGGAATGTGTCAATAAAGTTTCCCCTTCCTGGGACAATGAATTCACGGTGTTCTTATTTCAATTTCCAGGAGTGTATCTATCTGCACACCTAGAAATTTGAACTGTTTAGTTTCACTAATCACATGCCCACTCTGTTAAATTAAAAGATCAGGTTTTGTTGAATTTTGTGTTAGAAACCGTAAAACTTAGTCGTACTAGGATTTAGCGTTAGTTTATTTTCTACAAGCCATGAATTTAGGTCATAAATGAGGAACAGGAGGGACCCCAACACTGATCCCTCGGGCACCTCCTACTTGACCACAACCCAATCAGACCCAACATCACAGCCGTTCTCAACATTGTGGATAGTTATTTTTTGCTGTCTGTTGCTAAAGTAAGACGTGAACCAGTTGTGAGCTACTCCCAGTATTCCGCAATGGTCCAAGTTCTGGAGCAATATTTTGTAATCAACACAATCAAACGCCTTAGTTAAATCAAAAAATATGCATAGCGTTCGAAACCTTTTGCGTAGCCCAACCAGTACCTCACATAGAAAAAAGAATATAGCATTTGCAGTTGTTAAGCGACTTCTAATGCCGGACTGTACATTTGATAGCAAATCGTGTTATATATACTGATCAATTATCCTTACATACACGACCTTTTCAATAAGTTTAGAAAACACTGATGGCATAGAAATAGGTCTAAAATTGTCTACATTATCCCTTTCTCCCTTTCTAAAAAAAGCGACATCACTTCTGAGTACTTCAATCGTTCAGGAAACTGACTGTTGCTACAGGATAAACTACAAATATGGCGAAATATGCGGCTAACATGTGCAGCACAGTACTTTAGTATCCTTCAAGGAGCTCCATCATGTCCACGAGAGTTCTTCAGTGATTTAATTATTGACTCAATCTCCCACTTGTCTGTATCACAGAGGAGTGTTTCAGGCATCAATCTCGGAAAGGACTTTACCAAGAGAGTTATATGACTCTGTGATTCTCTGTAAAAGCTAAAGTTTTATTAAATTCATCAGCAATGCTCTGAAAATGATTGTTAAACTGTACTTACACTAATGGCCATTGAAATTGCTACACCACGAAGATGACGTGCTACAGACGCGAAATTTAACCGACAGGAAGAAGATGCTGTGATATGCAAATAATTAGCTTCTCAGAGCATTCACACAAGGTTGGCCCCGGTGGCGACACCTAAAACGTGCTGACATGAGGAAAGTTTCCAACCGATTTCTCATACACAAACAGCAGTTGACCGGCGTTGCCTGGTGAAACGTTGTTGTGATACCTCGTGTAAGGAGGAGAAATGCGTACTGTCACGTTTCTGACTTTGATAAAGGTCGGATTGTAGCCTATAGTGATTGCGGTTTATCGTATCGCGACATTGCTGCTCACGTTGTTCGAGATCTAATGACTGTTAGCAGAATATGGAATCGGTGGTTTCAGGAGGGTAATACGGAACGCCGTGCTGGATCCCCACGGCCTCGTATCACTAGCAGTCGAGATGACACGCATCTTATCCGCATGGCTGTAACGGATCGTGCAGCCACGTCTCGATCCCTGAGTCAACAGATGCGGACATTTTCAGGACAACAACCATCTTCAAGAACAGTTCGACAACGTTTTCAGCAGCATCGGCTATCAGCTCGGAGACCATGGCTGCGGTTACCCTTGACGCTGCATCACAGACAGGAGCGCCTGCGATGGTGTACTCAACGACGAATCAGCGTGCACGAATGGCAAAACGTCATTTTTTCGGATGAATCCACGTTCTGTTTACAGCATCATGATGGTCTCATCCGTGTTTGGCGACATCGCGGTGAACGCACATTGTAAGAGTGTATTCGTCATCGCCATACTGGCGTATCACCCGGCGTGATGGTATGGGGTGCCATTGGTTACACGTCTCGGTCACCTCTTGTTCGCATTGACGGCACTTTGAACAGTGGACGTTACATTTCAGCAGGATAATGCACGACCGCATGTTGCAGGTCCTGTACTGGCCTTTCTGGATGCAGAAAATGGTCGACTGCTGCCCTGGCCACCACATCCTCGAAATCTCTCACCAAGTGAAAACGTCTGCTCAATGGTGGCCGAGTAACTGGCTCTTCAAAATACGCCAGTCACTACTCTTGATGAACTGTGATATCGGTTTGAAGCTGCACGGGCAGCTGTACCTGTACACGCCATACAAGCTCTGTTGGACTCAATGCCCAGGCGTACCAAGTCCGTTATTACAGCCGGATTTAGTTGTTCTGGGTACTGATTTCTCAGGATCTATGCACCCAAATTGCGTGAAAACGTAATCACATGTCAGTTCTAGTATAATATACTTGTCCAATGAATACCCGTTTATCATCTGCATTTCTTCTTGGTGTAGTAATTTTAATGGCCAGTAGTAAGAGGGCAGTTCAATAAGTAATGCAACACTTTTTTTTCTGAAACAGGGGTTGTTTTATTCAGCATTGAAATACACCAGGTTATTCCCCAATCTTTTAGCTACACAACACTATTTTTCAACGTAATCTCCATTCAATGCTACGGCCTTACGCCACCTTGAAATGAGGGCCTGTATGCCTGAACGGTACCATTCCACTGGTCGATGTCGGAGCCAACGTCGTACTGCATCAATAACTTCTTCATCATCCGCGTAGTGCCTCCCACGGATTGCGTCATTCATTGGGCCAAACATATGGAAATCCGACGGTGCGAGATCGGGGCTGTAGGGTGCATGAGGAAGAACAGTCCACTGAAGTTTTGTGAGCTCCTCTCGGGTGCGAAGACGTGTGTGAGGTCTTGCGTTGTCATGAAGAAGGAGAAGTTCGTTCAGATTTTTGTGCCTACGAACACGCTGAAGTCGTTTCTTCAATTTCTGAAGAGTAGCACAATACACTTCAGAGTTGATCGTTTGACCATGGGGAAGGACATCGAACAGAATAACCCCTTCAGCGTCCCAGAAGACTGTAACCATGACTTTACCGGCTGAGGGTATGGGTTTAAACTTTTTCTTGGTGGGGGAGTGGGTGTGGCGCCACTCCATTGATTGCCGTTTTGTTTCAGGTTCGAAGTGATGAACCCATGTTTCATCGCCTGTAACAATCTTTGACAAGAAATTGTCGCCCTCAGCCACATGACGAGCAAGCAATTCCGCACAGATGGTTCTCCTTTGCTCTTTATGGTGTTCGGTTAGACAACGAGGGACCCAGCGGGAACAAACCTTTGAATATCCCAACTGGTGAACAATTGTGACAGCACTACCAACAGAGATATCAAGTTGAGCACTGAGTTGTTTGATGGTGATCCGTCGATCATCTCGAACGAGTGTGTTCGCACGCTCCGCCATTGCAGGAGTCACAGCTGTGCACGGCCGGCCCGCACGCGGGAGATCAGACAGTCTTGCTTGGCCTTGCGGCGATGATGACATACGCTTTGCCCAACGACTCACCGTGCTTTTGTCCACTGCCAGATCACCGTAGACATTCTGCAAGCGCCTATGAATATCTGAGATGCCCTGGTTTTCCGCCAAAAGAAACTCGATCACTGCCCGTTGTTTGCAACGCACATCCGTTTACAGACGCCATTTTAACAGCTCCGTACAGCGCTGCCACCTGTCGGAAGTCAATGAAACTATACGAGACGAAGCGGGAATGTTTAAAAATACTCCACAAGAAATTTCCGGTTTTTTCAACCAAAATTGACCGAGAAAAAAAAATGTTGCATTACTTATTGAACTGCCCTCGTATATATCTGATTCATCATTAACAGAAATATTTTTACTACGAACTGAGTTTATATCGTCGACCTTGAGCTGCTGACCAGACACTTCCTTCACAACTGACTGCATAGTTTTAATTTTATCCTGTGAATTAGCTATTCTATTTGCATACCACATACTCTTTGCCTTCCTAATAACATTTTAAGCACCTTAAAATGCAGTTTGTAATGGGCTACTGCAGCTTGACTGTGATTACTTCTAACATTTGGATATAAATCCCGCTTTCTTCTTCATGAAATCCTTATTCCATTAGTCAGCCACCCAGGCCGCCTATTGCTGCTAGTACCCTGTTCATAACGTTCTAATGGAAAGGAACTCTCAAAGAGCATGAGATATGTATTTAGGAAAGCATCATATTTATCATCTATGTTATCGGCACTATAAACATGCTACCACTCTAGTTCCTTGATAAGGTTTAACAAACCCTCTACTGCCGTTGAATTAGCTTTCTTACTTAGTTTGTAATTACATGTGACATTTGTTTGAGTACAAAAGCGTTATGCATCTTGATCTAAAAGGCCATTCACGCATTTACCATCACAATGCCCATCTCGTAATGAAGAATGAATAAAAACATTATTTATGGCTGTGCTACCGTTCCCCTGCACCCTAGTTGCATGAAACACAGTCTGCATCAGATCATATGAATTTAGGAGAGCTACCAAAATTCTTTTTCGTGCACCATCATACATAAAATTTGTATTGATGTCACCACATATAATTAATTAATGGTACTTCCTACAAAGAGAATCAAGAACCCTCTCTAACTTGAGCAGAAATGCTCTGAAGTCAGAGTTAGGGGATCTATAAACAACAATCAGATATTTCGTTTCACTAAATTCAACTGCCCCTGCACAACATTCAAGTATCTGTTCAGTGCAGCGTCTATGGAATCAAATGGAATACTGTTTTCTACGTACACAGCCACTCCCCCATTCCGTAAGGAACTGCTTGAAAAACTGCCAGATAATCTGTATCATGGTAAAGGAAGCCTCTGAATTGTCAAATTATTTAAGTGGTGCTCCGACATACCAATAATTTCAGAGTCAACATCTCAGAGCAGTCCACTAAGGTTATTTCTGTTACCTCTTATATTCTGATGAAATATGCTAATTCCCTCTCTACTTGGAAACATGACATGTTCTGAAAGTGAGCCCGTAGTTAGACTTAAGTAGGTATACCTATCAGCTGACTTCAGTCTAAGAAAGGTGCACCTCTAACACCAACTAACACAGGAATTTTCCACGAGTGATCCCACTGCCACCCACTACACTGTCACCTATGAGCTTTGCCAGCCTCCATTTCCCATACCTATTGGTGTGCAGGCCACGCCTAGTGCAACCCGATCTACTGATAGACCCAACTGGCACCACTGAAATGTGACCCATGCCCTCTGCTATCAGCACCCTCTCCTGCCCCATGTTAACGCGTCATTTCAGCATGTAGAGCAAATACTAGATCAGTACAATTCAGGTGCCGTGTTGGCTGATAAATGTGAGCAGCCACTAATTTGTCGGGCCTAGTCATCTCTTGCATGCGACCGGCTCATTAGGCAGCGACAGCCCGTGTGCGCCGCGCAGTGTAAACAGCTCTCTAAACAGGCGGACATAATTAAGTCATGCCCTCGGTGCTATTCGGGGCACAAACGCCAAGACTGCCCGTCCCAACTAGCACAGTGTTGCACTTGTGTCAAGAAGCGATACGTACAATCCATATGTTCTCACTAGAACAAACGTACGAATTCTGCCCAGTCACCAAAATGTAGTCACAAGGCCAATGTAATTAATGCAGTGTATTCAAAGCCTGCAGCAAGCATTAGCACACCCAGCAAGCAAGTAGTTTCTTCAGTCCAAAAACACTTTTTGTTCAATTGCATATTAGTGGAAAACATGTGAAATTTCAGTTGGACATGAGTTCCTCTATTACACTGATGAGTCGTAACATGAATGAACCGGTAGGCTCCCTACGCCTGTCAAAAAGTAGCACGCACCTGACTACTTATAATGGACAAGACATTCCCGTTCACGGAAAATGTACTTTGCCTCCCATGTATCGTTAGCATGCAAGAACTGAAACTTTCACTGTGCTACAATCATGCGATTGTGAAAAACACGTTTGGCCCTGATTCGTTTGATTTCCTTGACTTTAAAATTCAGGAACTGTGTTGTCATTGTCTGCATTCAATGCCAAAGACAGTGTAGCTATCTTGCTGAAAGAATTCTCTGAACTCTTTTCTGACGGTTTAGGCAAGGCTAACACTTTTGTTGCACATATTACTATGAAAGACAATGCTCACATAAAACTTTTCCGAGCCAGATCTGTTCCCATTGCGTTATTGGACAAAGTCTCGGCTGAACTTAAAGAATTGCAGGATAGCGGAACACCACAAACGCATTTGAATTTGCATTTTTCGTCATACCATGCAAATCTGCTACCTGCTCGTGCTAAGTTTATTCTGACAATTTCTTACAACAAAAGAAGTAGTACCTAGCTGCCACACATTCACTTTTTGGTCACAATAGTTAGAGAATCTACAACCTGTTCATAGGAAAGTTCACTTGGAGTGGCGTTAGGAAACAATTTTTCAATGAGTCGAAACACTGCACTTCCTACTGTGATCAAAAAGTAATGAGTGTCACAATACCTGATACGTTGTGAACAATTACGTAGGCTTCAACTGTTGCAACCTTTCGAGCCATTCCTTGTCTTCTTCAGGAAACTGTCGACAGGGTGGTGTAGCACTTGGAGCTATCGTAAGTGCTGCTTGTTCTAACGGGCACGAAGCGTTCGCCAGTAACTGCTGTATTGCATTGAGTAGAGATGCGATATGCTTGGTCTGAAACTGACACATCTGTGTTGGCTGCGTTGAGTCTATCGCTTGAAGCTGAGACGCCTGAGTAGTGGGCGAGCACGGGGTCCCGGGTTCGATTCCCCGCGGGGTAACGGATTTTCACCTGCCTCGAGATGACTGGGTGCTTGTGTTGTCCTCATCATTTCATCACCATTGATGAAAGTGGCGAGTTTGGACTGAGCAAAGGTTGGGAATTTGTATGGGCGTTGATGACCGCGCAGTTGAGCGCCCCACAAGCCAAACATCATCATCGTCATCGTCATCATCATTATCTGAGCAGGAGTTGGGTTGCTCATATCGGAAGAGACAAATGCAAGAACCAGACAAGGCAAGCAATAAAAATAAGAGCAAAAGCAAAGAAATTTTCTCAACGCCCACCTGAAAACACTGATCAGCAAACACTCTGTAAGAGACATTTTTAAAGCAAGTAAACACACCCCTGCAATGAAAAAGACATAGAATCAAGGCACCAAAAAAACAAAAGAAAATTTCCGGGAGCTAGGCTTTGTGTTCTTCTTAATGTACGTTGCCAATGTTGAATTCTTCCTAGACCCCTCATCTTTGACGTCAAAGGCAGGATTCAACTTTTTCAAAAACTTTCAACAATTTCAGACAATTTTTTAGCCTTCTAAACTAATTCTGTAGTTAAATTGTTTTTTGTAGTAATGGCCAAATGCGAAAAGTGATTATATTTATTGACGTACTTTATTTATTATGTAATTTGCTTTCTGAAAGTTTCTGGCACTATTCGTATAGCGTTCAGCTTCTTGCTGTCTTCGTCATTTTTCGTACTTAAGCGAATATTTTCCAGTGCTTAAAAGCATTACTGTTCTGTCTGTGAGTATGTTGAAGCATGTCAAGTGTCCGTGGTATTTGCGCGAAGTATTAATAGAAAAATTGCTGATTCTTGCATCTGACGTCGAATGCGTTAATTACAGCCAATGAGGAGCCTGCTATGTTTATTCCAGTACCCCTTAATCAGATTCATTCGTGACTACAACAGTTTTCCGTGTCATGTTGTCCGATTGCGTTTTATTGGCAGGACACTTAGAAAATGTAACAGACCTACTAAGGAGACTGCCTACACTACGCTCGTCCGTCCTCTTTTAGAATACCGCTGCGCCGTGTAGGATCCTTACCAGATAGGACTGACGGAGTTCATAGAAAAAGTTCAAAGAAAGGCAGCACGTTTTGTATTATCGTGAAATATGGGAGAGAGTGTCACAGAAATGATACAGGATTTGGGCTGGACATCATTAAAGGAAAGGCGTTTTTCGTTGCGACGGAATCCTCTCACGAAATTCCAATCACCATCTTTCTCCTCCGAATGCCAAAATACTTTGTTGACACCGACCTACATGGGAAGCAACGATCACCAAGATAAAATAAGGGAAATTAAAGCTCGTACGGAAAGATACAGGTGTTCATTCTTTCCGCGCGCTATATGAGATTGGAATAATAGAGTTGTGAAGGTAATTCGATGAACCCTCTGCCAGGCACTTAAATGTGATTTGCAGAGTATCGATGTAGATGTAGATCTAGATGTTGCCTTATCTGAAATATCATTTCAAAAATTTTTAATAATTCACAGCCGTTTTCGGTCAGAAATTTCTTTATTTAGGAACCCATTTCGTCACAACTGGAGAAGGAATTCACTGATACACTCGAGTATGGTGAGTAGCTGACAACACAGGTGATCAGATTTAATGCTGAGGCTCTGCATGTCGCTAATGGCTTTTAAAACCTTGCCTCTATCCCCAGGACTTCCCAAGACGGTGTTCTGCGGGAAGTGAATAAGTGCTTCGTAAAATACTACTATTCGACATTTTGACGGTTCTAACTTTTTAAAAACTTTGTTATGTTATATGTGTCATTAGTTATGATTTAAAACTGAAGTACTCACAGAATAAAACAAGTTTTCTTCTCGGTTTTAAGATTTTATGAGGTGTTCCATCAAAGTACCTGGATTATCAGATTTCCAACGGAGGAAAAGTTTTGAAACACTGCTCTGTGGTGATGACTGCCGAGACAGTCGGTGACGCTGTGGTCGGCGTGTTGGAAGGCGCAGTATAGTTGACATGGCACACAGTACGAGGCGTCACCGTCGTAATTCTAAATCGTGGTGATATCACTCCCACATAGCTGTAGCTAAGCCCTGTTGCGGAAGGAAGAGTGGTAGTAGCAATATATCCTTAAAAGCCTTTGTTCACCTAGCATAGATGGTAGTATTTTCGGATGCTCCCTTGCCAAGCCTACGGTGAAGACAGCAACGATCGAGAAGCAACGTGTAGACTAGAAGAGCAGAAGAAACGACCATCTCTGCTGGGGTTTATTAATAGAGAAACCCGGGTACACAGTCGTCAGCTGTGGTGAAACTACGTGTTCTAGGAGAAGGAACTCCGAAGCAAAACCTTATCTTTCCAGTAGGGGTTTCAGATGGTTCAAATGGCTCTGAGCACTATGGGACTTAACTGCTGAGGTCATCAGTCCCCTAGAACTTAGAACTACTCAAACCTAACTAACCTAAGGACATCATACACATTCATGTCGAAGCAAGATTCGAACCTGCACCCGTAGCGGTCACGCTGTTCCAAGCTGAAGCGCCTATAACCGCTTGGCCACCCCGACCAACCGGCGTAGAGTTTGTTGGGACTGCTGGTATCTCTAGAACGTACAACAAGTCTCATCAGTCACTTCATGGTATACAGCCGGACGAATGTAATCGAAACCGGCCTCAACTTCAAAAGAACCATCTCTGGATCTTGACCACAGAAAACACAACTTATCTGTAAAAAATGGCTCTTAGAACTATGGAACTTAACATCTGAGGTCATCAGTCCCCTAGACTTAGAACTACTTAAACCTAACTAACCTAAGGACGTAACACACATCCATGCCCGAGTGAGGATTTCAACCTCGCACCGTAGCAGCACCGCAGTTCCGGACTGAGGCTCCTAGAACCGCTCGTCCACAGCGGTCGGCACAAATCTTTTCTTGAAGGTGATGTTCGGAGTGTTGGTGTCTCTCTAACGTACAAAAAATTTCATCAGTCGCTTGACAGTGTACAGCCTGATGGATGTAGTGGAAAATGGCCTGGATGCATTAAAAGGACTAGCTCTGAATCTGGATTAAAAGATATTTGAAAACGAGTTATATGGAATGTGAGGAACATTCGAGCGGAAAGAGAAAAAGTAAGAAGAAGAATTATAGAGGAAATACATAAATATTGCTACTATAACTGGGTAAAAATTAAATTTAAAGGAACCAGAGATCTAAACCAGTAAAATACATAATGGAGTAGTGCAATAAGAAAGTGCTCCTTGTGGAATACCTATATTATTAGATCATAAGTGGAACAAGTAATTAGAAAGTTACTTATACATAAATAGAAAAATAGTGACAGCACAATGTAAAATAGGACGAAGAGATACGTAAGTTACAGCTGTGTAAGCTCCTGAAGAGGGGAAAAAAGGTGAACAGAACAATTTTATAAAATACTTCACGTACTAGTAGATAAATTTATCAGATGTGACCAACTGATTATCAGCGGAAATTTAAATGGTTGAATAGGCACAATACCTATTTATATGTTGTGTGAACTTTCGGGGATGTCACAGTAAATAAAAATAGAGAGGAACTTACGCAGTTTGCAACTTTCAACAAGCTGAAATTAATAAATATCGACTTTGAAAACAGTCTCCATAACAGGCAAAAATTGCCGAGATTCTCTATTTCCGGGATGGATGAACTGTCTATATACGTAAGTAAGTCAGTACAGAAGACACAGAGGACTAGTTCTACACGTGCCTGGCCATTCTTCTACACGTCTCATTAGTTTTCTGCATAAAATTGTTATTTTTCGTGAGGTACATTATACATTCCTTCAAAACAGTATTTTTTATAGAATGCTGCTACAACTCTGTTAGTTGACTGCATTGTTATGCAGACGGAAGTGTAAGTAGAGCAGGTATGCTTATCATTTTATATTTTCAGTTGACTGCATGAATTTGTTAAAACTTTGTGAAAAACATTTATAATTCACTGGGTATTTTATAGTTTTCAGTTTACGTTCTTTTATCAGTGACCTATTTCAAATTTGCCAGTATGAGAGTGTCCACAACGGTCCCATAAATATATAATATCAGATTTAAACCAATTACTTTTATCGATTGATGAAAAATCTCTCCAGGTGATGCGTGGAACTTTACTGAGGTTTCAGTAAAGCTACTATTAGTGGTTCTGAAGGCTTTCATGTGTATGACAGATATACGAACATTATAGGCAATAGAAGACGAAAAACCGTTGATCAGAAAACAATAATTACATGTACAAAAGTACAGATAAAGTTTAAAGCTTAAATATACTGCAAAGAAAATGTCCAAACTAGTGTCAAGATTCTAATGACTGTAAAATTTATTGCATTATATAAGTTTTATACTCGATGTGTCCTTATATTACACATACTTTCCTTTCTCATTTTATGTTATACACACTGTCCATATGTCTATTATATTAATGACAATTTTCAGGATAATTTGAAAATGGTCTGATATAAAGACCAAAACTTTTAATGCACTCAACAACGTTTTCAGCAGCCTCTGGAGCTGAGTCTCATTAATCGAACATACATTTGCAGAATCAGCAAATGTGGAATCCGATAAATCAATTTTATTTGCAGTTTATAGTTAAAGCAGCCATCTAAGCCAATTCATTTAACAGGTAATAAAAACGAATAAAAATGTACCGGAGTCTGTTAGGTAAAAGCGAAAAGCAAATAGAAAAAGCTTACCACGCAGTATTTCCTCAAACGTTTTCCTCAGTTAATATCGACAGGAAATGAGATACAGAATTTCCAACTTACTTGTATCATAGTGTTTATAGTGTTATACATTGCATCCATCTTATCATTGTGTAATCTTATCCATTTTCACAGCACTTAAATAATTTCTTACCTAAGAACAGACGTTTCCAACGTTGATTTAATATTTATAGCTCTCTAACCTGTATGCCTCAGTTATTGCAACTTATCCTGATTAAAGTGTCACAGGGAATAAAACAGTGCATGATTACTGTTAATAGAAATCAGCACAATTTGATCATTTCACCTCACAACACACGAGTATTAATGACTTCTAAAGATGGACTAATTACAAGCAGTAGCAGCTTTATAAAAGAAAAGAATTAAAAATGTTACTTTTTATCTTATTTGGACTATTCAACAAGTTGCTGAATTAATCGCAACTTGTTTTATTGTAAGAATTACATAGTGCTGTTTGCAAATTTAACTCAACAAAATGTAGTCCTTCCTATTTCCTCAAGCACTAATTTCACGTGCCAGAATGATAATCTAAAACGTACCTTTTTTGCTACAATGGAAAATTCACGTAATTCGATGAAGCTATATTTTAATCTTGAAGTGATTTAACTGCAGGCCATAAACATTTATATATACTTCAACCGAAATCAAAGAGCTGCATGCTATTTCCTTGTTAGTTCCTGGTTATATGCTAGGGCTAGACAGCTGCAAACCCCTTTACTACAGTACGCTGGCCAGCTATTGGTTTTCGCAATTACAAGAATAAACTGTGTTTTTTGTTATTTTGGTTTAAAATATATACATCTACACGGAAAGTGAAATAAATGTTTTGTATTCAAAGAAAACTAATAAACATGGAAACTAATAAACATATATAAAGTTGGTTCAAATGGCTCTGAGTACTATGGGACTTAACGTCTGTGGTCATCAGTCCCCCAGAACTTAGAACTACCTAAACCTACCTAACCTAAGGACATCACACACATCCATGCCCGAGGCAGGATTCGAACCTGCGACCGTAGCGGTCACGCGGTTCCTGACTGTATCGCCTAGAACCGCTCGGCCACTCCCGCAGGCCATATATAAAGTACAACGATAGTAGCTAAGATGACTATACCACCTCCACAGTTCTTGCTTAGGAAATGAAAATGCTTTCCATTTCGTCTCACTCGCCACGCCGCTTTGTGAAGAGTGACGCAATTTCCTTATTTAGAAGAACACTGTTTTGTAATCAAGACTTGTTGCGATGCGCGATTTCCGGAATGTCGTGGGTCTCTCTATTATTTTCATTCGACACCCTTGCACTTAGATGGGGTAGCAATGATTACAGTACTAGAAATTTTACAGCCTCTTTCATCCGTATGTACGTCTGCATTACACTGTGACTATTCGTTACGAAGACGTACGGCCATACAAAATATGTCTGTCAGTCGCCCAATAAACAGTGGCGGATAAGAGCGAAATATGAAATTGCCACCAGTTATTTCCTATTAATCATCTATATGATTACAATAATATTTTCACCGAAGTAGCATTTTGTTAGTAATGCAATACTTGGGATCTGTATAGTATTTATAGCTGGCAGACGAATCCTCAATATATAACGTAGGTGAGAAAATACATAAAAGATACTTTATGAATGGTTGCTGTTTATGATCGAGAAACCTCCCATGGCGGACTTCGTAACAGTAAGATGAAAAGCTACATAATACATAGTAAAACAGGATTTCGAAACCGAACAAACAAAATATAAGCTTCAGAATTCTATAATTAAATCTTATAGCGACAATACCTCTATCGTAATACAGTTCATCTATTCGTAATTACTCATGTCTCAATTAAAAAGGAAGTTCCGTTGTGTTAATTGAAACTAACTGAGTCCCAGCTATTGCTTCCACAGGTATCGATAAATGCTTACACCTTTTCCACAAAATACAGTGATTAAATAATCATGATTTATGTTTGATACTTTTACCTGACAGGGATATTAAATATAGGGCTACGGCTCATATCCGGATCGCAGTTTATGTTTAGAAGCTATGAAAAATATATGATGTGTTGTTCATACGCTATTGTACCAGCTGGTGATGAAAGACAGGAAGTTTATTAACGTAGTGTTTCCTTCTCTGCAGTTAATGTGAATGTATTTACTGGGCACTCAGTTATGCTTCAAGGAAACCACTGAAACCTTTGTCAGATTGGTTGCTTGAACCACAGCAAGAGTGACATACGGCTTTATGAACTATTCGTTAAATACAGCACGTTGCACTATGCTTCCGCAAGAGTTTACTAAATCGACATTCTTTACCGATACCAGTGTGTACTTTGAGTGCAGTGTGATAAGCAAATGCTAGTGAACGATGACAATAAAAACTATGTGTGAAATTTCAGCATAAGGTTGGGGTTTTTATAGAAGGTAATCATGTGAGGCATTATTCCTAATGACGGAATTTACTATCTGTAGGATATGTATTCGAACCTTCGTCAGATTCTCACTAAGAAACTGATTCTCCTACATACCCACTGTGTTCCAACGGTGAAGGATGTAACAAGCGTTATATGTCCACCATATGAACATTTCACCCAGTGAGATGCAACATTGATTAACGCCCCAGATTCGCATTTTGAGGTGGAACGTGGTCAAAAGTTTACGTCCGATAGCCGAGAGAAATGTTCTCTGTAAGACCACAGGCACAATAAATTTCTTTCATAGTTTCCTTGTTAGCGCTGATTTCTCGCTGCGATAAAAACTGTGTACTTTTCGTAAGGTTGGTGTTTCTCAGTAGCTTTCATATCACAGAAATTGTTGAGGTAATTTGTTATATCGTCAGTTGCTTATTTATCGTGTGTGATTTGCTTCTTCTATTTCTTCTTCCACTTGTGGTTAGAGGCATTATTTTTCATACCATCTAACATATAAATATAACATTTTGCTTGGACGTTCGTTCACCCGTCTTAATCAGTAATGTCATTCTTTTATCCTTCTACCGTTAATAATTATAATAACGTTAACAGCAAGGCATCAGAACTACTATTAAATACTTTTCACTTCTTATATCAAAAGGTACATTGCACCCTTCGAATAATGACTCGTTGAAGAGTTAGGAACTAATAGTGAAGCAAAAAATGTGTGTGAAATCGTATTGGACTCAACTGCTAAGGTCATCAGTCCCTAAGTTTACACAATACTTAACCCAAATTATTCTAACGACAAACTCACACACCCATGCCCAAATGATCAGCCGCACAGTACATGACTACAGGGCCCCTGACCGCTCGGATAATCCCGCGCCGCAATAGTGAAGCAAAGGGACCCTTAATTGGGAGTATTTGGGACGGCATTACCAGTTCCAGCATTTGTCCTGCTACCAAGTGAAGCCTCAACTCACTCGACATACGAGTTAAAGTGATAATTCTCAGAGTAATTTCAATATTTTAGTGCATCGTGACAGTTTTTATTATCTTTCATTCTCTACACGCAAATGCACGGTGGATTTTTTAGGTAATAAACCAGTGAAAAGTCACTTTCTAACCACATACCGTGCGACCTGGTAGTAGCGCAGAGGGAACGCCAACTGGGATTTTCACTTCAGGCATTTGCCTTACCACCAAGGCAAACCTCCCGAAGACTTTGGTCAGAGTTGGAGTATACGGACAGCTTTTAATTTAATTCGGAGACGATATGTCCCATACGAAAAATATGAAGCCTAGTGTACCTGATCGTGTATTTTTTCCTGTTTGTACAGAACAATGTCGATGAGTTGCTCGACATTTAAATGTAACTGAGGAGGCGCAAAGGATTGCTCGTTTTCACGTTTTACGCTATTGCTTTTAGTGCTTGGAGTTTGAGTAATCATGATGATTTACAGTCGTGCTCCTCATGTTGCGTATGACAACCGTGAATTTGTTAAAGGACAGTGTCATGGTCCCACCAGGGCTGTTGCTTGATTAAGAAGTATTTACTTTATTTCGTCCCCCCGGGGTTAGCCACACTCAAATTCTGTTGGTACCCATAACATGTACACTACTGGCCGTTAAAATTGCCACACCACGAAGATGACGTGCTACAGACGCGAAATTTAACCGACAGGAAGAAGATGCTGTGATATGCAAATTATTAGCTTTTCAGAGCATTCACACAGGGCTGGCGCCGGTGGCGACACCTACAACGTGCTGACGGGAGGAAAGTTTCCAACCGATTTCTCATACACAAACTGCAGTTGACCGGCGTTGCCTGGTGAAACGGTGTTGTGATGCCTCGTGTAAGGTCGGATTGTAGCCTGTCGCGATTCAGGTTTACCGTATCGTAACACTGCTGCTCGCGTTAGTCGAGATCCAATGACTGTTAGCAGAATATGGAATCGGTGGGTTCACGACGGTAATACGGAACGCCGTGCTGGATCCCAACGGCCTCTTATCACTAGCAGTCGAGATGACAGGCATCTTATCCGCATGGCTGTAACGGATCGTGCAGCCACATCTCGATCCCTCAGTCAACAGATGGGGACGTTTGTAAGACAACAACCCTCTGCACGAACAGTTCGACAACGTTTGCAGCAGCACGGACTATCAGCTCGGAGACCATGGCTGCGGATACCCTTGACGCTACATCACAGACAGGAGCGCCTGCGATGGTGTACTCAACGACGAACCTGGGCGCACGAATGGCAAAACGTCATTTTTTCGGATGAATTCAGGTTCTGTTTACAGAATCGTGATGGTCGCATCCGTGTTTGGCGACATCGCGGTGAACGCACATTGGAAGCAAGGATTCGTTGTACTGGCGTATCACCCGGCGTGATGGTATGGGGTGCCATTGGTTACTCGTCTCGGTCACCTCTTATTCACATTGACGACACATTGAACAGTGGACGATACATTTCAAATGTGTTACGATCTGTGGCTCTACCCTTCATTCGATCCCTGAGAACATTTCCGCAGGATAATACATGACCGCATGTTGCAGGTCCTGTACGGGCCTTTCTGGATACAGAAACTGTTCGACTGCTGCCCTGGCCAGCACATTCTCCAGATCTCTCACCAACTGAAAACGTCTGGTCAATGGTAGCCGAGCAACTGGCTCGTCACAATGCGCCATTATAGTACTCTTGAGGAACTGCGGTATCGTGTTGAAGCTGCACGGGCAGCTGTACTCGTACACTCCATCCAAGCTCTGTTTGACTCAATGCCCAGGCGAATCAAGGGCGTTATTACGGCCAGAGGTGGTTGTTCTGGGTACTGATTTCTCAGGATCTATGCACCCAAATTGCATGAAAATGTAATCACATGTCGGTTCTAGTATAATACATTTGTTCAATGAATACCCGTTTATCATCTGCATTTCTTCTTGGTGTAGCAATTTTAATGGCCAGTAGTGTAATATATCCGACTATGAGCAGCAGACAAGGTAGTTCCGAAAGGGAGTTCATACTTGTGCAAGCGTGAAGTTTGAAATGCAATATTTACTGAAGACAGTAGTGGTATCCTTTCTAGCAACGACTTCGAACTTGGTCGGACTGGCGTATCGCAACTATTTAAATTTATTTCTATGGGAATTTTATCGATTACACTAAAAGTAGTATCTTGTGACTGTGTAAGTAGGATGTGATGATACAGTGGTTTAGAGACCGTACTATCGATCTTCCTCCGACACACGGTACATGGACAGCAAGTAGTTGTAAGTCGCATAACATTAGTAAAAAACAATAGAATTCATATATTTTATATTGTTATATGATACTGTCAAAAATATATGTTCTTTCTTGTGTTTAACGATAGGATCGTGCGGCGTGGCAATGGCGGGAATCCAAAATCATCTACACATTTTACTTGAAGATGAATTCCACATTTTATCTCTAAAAAGAAAACAAAAATCAGTTGACTTGCTTTCTGCGCCTCCTACATACAACTACTTTACTCTTTATTACCACACGCAGAACGCAGGCTAAGTAACGTCTTTCTATTAACCACAAGTGGAGGCTACGATGTTGGAATCATGGATTGATCTCAAACTTCGTACACCTTTAATAGATCACGAAAACAACATAACGTGCAAGTAGTAAGATACAGTCTTCTTGCAATTCCGGGGAAATCGAAACCGAAGTTGTACTCTACTATTCTGCAACTGATGTATCTGTGCGAAGGTTCCGGCCGTAAGGAGTCAGGGTGGTCAAGAGATCAGCGTTCGAGTTTTGCAAGAGAGTCGTGAACAAGACGATGGTTCGAATCGTCGTGACATTCATTATCTACAGTACTCTAAGAACAGGAAGTCACCTTTATTTTTGTTGCACAAATATAACTTGTGTGCTATTCAAAAAATTTGCAACTACACTTTCCACATCAGCAATGTCTCACCGCTACGGAGGTTAACTGCCAATTGGGGCCTACCTCTTTATCTACAACTCGAAACACCGAGATGCAAAGTAATTCCCGGTACCTTACCAGACTGCATGTATAAGGGATTTCGCAAATCGTGACAAACATACGTTTTCAGGAAAATTCTATGCGTTTCTTCGTTTACTCAGTTACAAATATGTTTGTTCTAATAATTAAACGTAACAAAAATAGTAAGTAGTCAAATAACATGAAATTCACTAAAATTTCATGCGAATACACGTGTTTTTTTTTAATTGTATTACCTTTCAAATGCCATACGCATGAAATAATATAACCGGTAATGAAAGAAAATATAGACCGAAAATTATTTCTGAAAGGATGTCCAACCGTGTCCTCATATACTCTCGTTTTAGGAAACTTGAACGCTAATCACTTTACCCATAATAGTAGCTTCTAGCACCTACACATAGATACATAAGCCACATAATAGATGAGTAAAATTTCTTTTGTGATTTTCTCGGAATTACCAGAGTATTACACCTTCCTACTTGCAGATTATGTTGTTTTAACGGCCTACTAAAGGTGTACAAAGTTTGGAGTGGCCTCTCCTCTCTAGATACGATGACCATTACTGTATTCAGCAATTACTAAATTTCAAACTTGATGTTTGCACAAGTATGTTGTCCCTTTCGGAACTACCACAGTCAGGTATACTACATGTTATCGGTTTCCGTAGCACACGAGTGTGGGCTGTAAGAGTGCAGTTCGCTAACCGTGAGAAATGTAATAAAATGAATGCTTCTTAATTAAGCAACAGTGGAGGTGGCACTGTGACACTGTCCTTTAACAAATTCACGGATGTCGTACGCTACATGAGGAAAATGATAGTAATACGTGATGTTAACTCTCTCTCCAAACAGAGAAAGTGCTGGCGTAGAATGTGATAATTGGCAGTCGTGTTGTGTCACGTCAGGTATATTTTACACGTCGGGAAGGTCACTGAGTTTATTCAGTATACACAGGAAAAAATACATCTCGGCGTACACTAGGCTTCTCTGCTCTGGAAGTATGTGACCGAGCAAGGCAGACCAGCTATAGGCGGCTGGTTAACTCTGTGTTGACAAATGGCGCTGAACACACACTGGAGGTGTGGCGCTGCCTGCTCTTTCCATTAGGGCGTGGGTCAGCGCCATCTTGATGGCGTTTTGCGGCGCTACGGTGCAGTCGATTCTTTAGGACTGCACAACGACAGTGAAAATTTGTGCCAGGCCTGGACTAGAGCCTGGATATCCCGCTTTAAGCGAGTGATCGCCTTAACCGATTCGGCTATACGAGCGCGACTCAGGCCACACTCAAATTTCCATATGTGGACGCCCACGTGTTGTACCTGTACATCCCATTAATGTTATTCTCGAACCGGGTGGACACTTTATTAGAGTAAGTGGCTGGCTTGGTACGGCCGATAAATAGGTAACTGCAGTGCTGGGGTACTGAAGAAGTGTGATGGAATATTCCTTCAGACGTGCGTGCATCGTACTTCTTCACAACACAGACACTAGAGTTTCGTACTCTGAAGTATGTGTATGTGTGTGTGTGTGTGTGTGTGTATACGTGTGTGTGCGCGCAAGTGTCGAAAAAGAGACTGTACCTAATCTTGTGCCCAACACAGCTCCCTACATAGCCAGGCTTGCGATACCCTTTGTCGAGTAATAGCGTGTTGGTATAGCTTTGGAACGCAGTACAGTAGCAGTTCTGTGTGGCATAGATTAGATAAGGGCTTGATAGCGTCCTGGAGGTTTGTGGCAGTAGACGAGTATGCACAGGTCATGTTATTCCCGTGAATTAGGAGCCAGTGGTTTGTGGACGTCCAACAGCATCCCAGAAGTGTTCCTTCGGGTTCAGATCAGCCGAATTCGCTGGGCAATACATGAACTTGAGCTCACTACCATGTTCGTCAAACCACTATAGCACGAGTCTGTCCCTGTGACATGGACAGTTATCCTGCTGGAATATGCCACTGTTGGCTGATATGGAAGGCATCAAGTACGAAAGGATGGATGAGCTCTGCGTTAATGTACACTTGTGCCTTCCAATATAACCAAAGGTCCCATGGAGGAGGTGAAAGTCCCCGGAAGTCTAATAGTGCCCCATTAGCTTGCGTCCGTGACGTGGTGCATGTTTCGAGCAGTTTCCCGCTTGGATGGCGGCGTATCGATCGCGACCATCAAGTAAGTCTAACAATAACAACATACTCCGACCATGCTACACGTTACCACTGAACCTCGATCCAATCTAGATGATACCGTGTACACTGCAATGGTAATCGACGATGTGGTTGTTGCAATATGGGAAAATGTTCAGCAGTGGTGAGCTCCGAAATCCTTGTGTCGACATCAGCATTTTACTTTGTCATCAGATATCAGGTATGGTACAGATTGCTGCCAATTCTGCTTTGAAGAGCGGGCCAGCCTCCGACGTCCAAGATCTATGACGAGGCATGGACGTCCAACGCTTTGTCATCTACCCGCAGTTTCACCGTTGTTCAAAAACTTTCTGTAGATTCTCACGACACGCGAGCAGCCACCAGCTTTGGGATTTCTGTGCTGCTCGTCGGTGCTGAGCGATAACACTCCTCCGTTTCTCGCTTGTCAGTGGGTTTTACCCATTTGCGTCCCCTATCGTCGCTTGGGCTCTTGCTCCGTTTATATACTTTACTTTCACGTAACGTGACCGTAACGCCATCAGTGGCATTAAATCTCACGTCGAGCAGTGTTCATTGCCTTTTGGCTCGTCATTACTGGTTTGTAACACCATTTCAAAAGATTTCTTGACTAAACGTCCAGCATCACACAGAATCAAGGTACAACCAATGAAAAATACCTAACGAATCAATGTTAAACATCTTTCTTTCATTTATTACTAAGTTAAGTATTTGTTTCATTTGAATCCCGTTTTCGTGTATTGACTGTAAATTATATTCTACTGTGAGACGAATTCCCCTATCGACGTATGAATTTTATATGTGAGCAAAAATTTCTTTTTCAAATTATAAATAGTCTGTTAATAAAAGAAAACGCATAATATTGTTCTTCTTAAAGTATTGTGTTATAACTGTACCCTGTCATCTGCCTAGATGGGAGTTATTCCGTGCTAGTGTCTCTAAATATTTCTCAGTTTGAATTTCAATATGGTATTTACAACTAAAGGTAGATTTTCTTAACTGATGAACTATCATATTCTGAAGTGGTTATCGATGCTTCTGTGCCTCGGTACCTACATCAGCTCAGAAAAAAAGACAGTTTACTTTACTTACGTCTGTCTGCCATTTGATGACAGAGGACGCCATATACTCTTGCTAAGCGACATCGTGTGTGAATGATAGATGTTTAAAGAATGTGAAGGTAAGCCATTTAAACGTTATTTAACCACATATTCCACCCATTTTTTAAGATGCTGAACTTGTTGAAATCTAGCTGCTGCCTGTTAGACTTAAACCTGAGTGCATTGCTCTTACGGCTCTGGTATCAATGCCCTGGAAACAGGGACGCGGAAAACCAATCGGTTAAATTAATTTGTCTCAATAACCGGTATTTTTCAATATTTATCGTGCCTCGGTTATAAGTTATGTTATTTATGTTTTACCAGGTGAAAAAAAATCAAAATACCAATTAGCCATAGCAGAAGAGCTAAAACTTTTTATTTTTAACTACAACTTTTAAGAAAACGAGAAACGAGTAATTTTTATTCGTAACATTTCCATTGTTTCGAAATATTACGTTATAACATAAGATGGGAAAAGTAATCAGTGCTATTTTAATAACATTGTCAACAGAAACGAACACCAGACATATGGCCTAAGAAGTGGTAAAGCGTTGCTGAGATAATAGTGTATCTATCATCACATGAAGTGTTCAAGAACTGCCTCATCCGATCTATATCTTACTATCTCGCTGTCGTCTCGGCAACGGCCTTGCCGCAGTGGATACACCGGCTCCCATGAGATCACCGAAGTTAATCACCGTCGGGTGTGGCCGGCACTTGGATGGGTGACCATCCAGCCGCCATGGCGCTGTTGACGTTTTTCGTGGTGCACTCAGCCTCGTGATGCCAATTGAGGAGCTACTCGACAGAATAGTAGCGGCTCCGGTCAATGAAAGCGATCATAAGACCGGGAGAGCGGTGTGCTGACCCCACGCCCCTCCTATCCGCATCCTCAACTGAGGATGACACAGCGGTCGGATGGTCCCGATGGGCCAATTGTGGCCTGAAGACGGAATGCTTTTCACTGTCGTCTCGGACATCAGTTGTATCACAGAATTACGCCATACTTACAGTTAGTTTGGAAGTATTTTGTGAAGTCGTGTATCAATGAAGTACAATGCTCCATTTGCTTTAAAAGGTTAAAAATGGGAGGATCCACAAGAGATTTGCAACATCATATGAGGAGAAAACTTAACAAATCACTCAAGGTTTATGATAAAATAGAATGTAGCTGATCTGCTGCCTGTGTCTACATGACATCTGCTTGTAGGCCTCGAACATGGACAAATGAACAAGAAAAACAGAGTTATTCAATCTCAGTTTTCACCCTCAAGCACTGACTATTCGTACTGCCCAACACTGGTGTGATCCTCGATTACAACATGATTTTTGAGTCGACTTTCGAGACATTAGAATTATAAGGAGACTACTGTGTTACTTTTTGTAGTACTCACCACTTATCACTTTTCGAGAAAAACAGCAACTAGTGGACGGTTGAAGTTTTCTTCTAATTGTTAAGTAATTTAATATTTTGATTCTGTTTGTCTTAAAAATGAGACAGCTAATTTTTTTCAGTCTTCATTTGTTTTCTGAGTTTACTACAGGAAATAATAGGAATAAAGAAAACAGAAATCGGTTATCTCAGAAACAGGTAATTTTGAGCGGTTTTATCAGTCATGCTAAGTTGGTAGAAAAAATATTCATACAACCGAAAACCACTTCTAACAGCGATATTCACCATTCCTACCTGGAAATATTCTCCTTCTTGTGCAAAGGTTTAACCCTTGAATGAGCAACAGCGCTATCTCACTAATGTTAACGCAATGCTAATTAACAGACACACTTTCATAGAGGTGAGGAATGTATGAAGGTGTCTTTAACATGTTTTAAAGAAATACCAAATTACGACGCACCCATAATACAAATCGAAAGTGCCAGCTTTCAGGACTGCAATACGTCTCTCGAAGTTCTCTCCTGTCCACACCTATCTTTAACTGGCTGAAAATTGCTTGTAAAGAAGAAAATGTTTTGTCTGCTGAAAGTGGTTCATAATGCTGATTATTGTGCTGAAGTCGACTTGTTTCTATTGTTTCTATTGCTCGTATCATCTAATGACACGATTAAAAGGTAAACGAACACATGTAGATCAAACGGTAAAGTAGTAGAACTGAAAAATGATTTCAGGGAAACCTGAGTTTAAATCAAATTATTTTTTCAATGAAAAAGCGCGAAGGATCTTGAGCAGCAGATATACATGCCGAAGGGGCCACATGGAGATACAATACCATGTATTGTCAATGAGAGAAAATTTTCATTCTGTTCGAGTCACCGTAATACTATTTTGTGAGTGAGAGAATGAAAAGGAAAACGACTAATACCTGCACATGGCTGGAACAAAAGTAGATACTAATCCTCACTCTATAAGAAAAAGGCGCGTTCAGGCCAATGCCCTACATTGCTTATAATGAAAACATATCTGCATATTTGAAAACAAAACATAGAAATACAACGCAATATAGAATTATTCCAATGCAACGGTAGCAAGCAACGCTCACAGAATACTGCAGACTCTAAATGCCCATCTCAGCAACGCACAAGACAAAAAAGTCTGGACTTAAGGGTCCAATTCTCTTCAGTCAGCCTATAAAACAAGCGATTTTCTCGATTGTTTTCGGAAAAGCTAATGAAGTAACCAACGTGAATATTTTTGCGCATTATTTATGGTCTCTTGGACAATGGTTCAAATGGCTCTGAGCACTTTGGGACGCAACTTTTGAGGTCACCAGTCCCCTAGAACTTAGAACTACTTAAACCTAACTAACCTAAGGACATCAAACACATCCATGCCCGAGGCAGGATTCGAACCTGCGGTCGTAGCGGTCGCGCGGTTCCACACTGTAGTTCCTAGAACCGCTCGGCCACCCCGGCCGGCTCTTGGACAACATTTTCTCATTTTTCTAAAGAAATTCAGTCATCATTTAGCTCCCCATCCGATGAGTTAAAGTTGTTCTGTGGAGTTAAAGTTGCTCTGTCCAAAATGATGGCTGGCTCTGAGCACTATGGGACTCAACTGCTGTGGTCGTAAGTCCCCTAGAACTTAGAACTACTTAAACCTAACTAACCTGAGGACATCACACACATCCATGCCCGAGGCAGGATTCGAACCTGCGACCGTAGCGGTCGTGCGGTTCCAGACTGTAGCGCCTTTAACCGCTCGGCCACTCCGGCCGGCTGTCCATAATGAGTTGAGTCCATTACGGACATTCGGTAGTCTACCAATGTTATCCGAAATCAGAAAACAAGCAATCCGTAGCATTGTCTTGTGTCTTTCGTCACATTTTTAGCAGCAGCTAATGAATTAAAATAAAAAACTAATCAATTGCCCCTTGAATACATGCCAGAGGAGTAATCACCAAATTTCAGAATGTTACCTTCATTAGTGTTTCCGCTATCCATTCCGTCAGCTTGAGATATAGCGTATTTCATATAGGTTTTGCAGAATACAGAACTTCCGTCATGGAGGTATCTCATTTTAAACAGAGCAACTTTAACTCCTCGGTTGGGGAGCTTAATGATGACTGAATTTCTTAAAAAATTAGAAAATTTTGTCCAAGAATCGGTATGTAATGTGCAAAACGATTTACGTTGATGGCTTTGTTCGCTTTTCCAAACGAAAATTCGTAACAAGTAGTGCCATGTCAAAAGCAGCAGACGACGACAATGAGAAGATACAGTGCTTTACAATCCAACCAAAGATGTTACTTCCATAGAGACTAGAGATTTGAATGGTTCGAAAATCATCTGTCGATACGCAATACGAAAGACGTTTCTAAAATATGGCATTCACCGTGTCCTCATAAAATGTTTTGTAATCTCGCCTAGTTTAAGGAAATAATGGGAAGTACTTAGAAAAAAATTAAAGCACACTGCAAATAAATAACTAAGAAGAAAGACCGGATTAAGAGCTTTCACTTGGTTTCTGATGTACAGGTCGTCCAACCTCTCCGGTATTTATTTCGACTTTTCTATTTCGACACATTCTTGTAACGTTCAAGTAAAATTCATTGAGGCTCACGTGCCAAGTAAGACCCTCACTTCAGCGCAGCTTTTTCGTTCTCTGGAACGTGAATTGTTGGCAATCAGCTCTCTGTGCACGTGTGTAGGCAATAGTGATCGAGGGACAATATCCGTTGCTGCTCTTCGCCAAGGAGCTCTCCCTGTAACCGGCTTCCAGACAACTAGGACTTGTTTCTTTCCAAACTCCTTAGTGGACTTTAGTTTTTACATTTATGAAGCATCTACTTTTTGTTCCGCCATGACTGTCCAGCGTCTTGCTAGCCAGACTGGAAGTGCCCAAATGTACTACGTGCAAAGAATAAACTTTCTTTTTGTTCACAAAAGTCTTATAATTTATCGAGCACTAAAAGATGCCAAAACTTTGACCTTTCGGACAAGGCTCGCTCTGCGCCTGCACATGGCTGTGCCCCAGAGACAAATACAAACTTGTGTATTTTACGCTTTAGACTCCCAAGTTGTTGAATGAGTGATACAGGTCTTGTTACTCATTAAGCCTACTAAGCTTTCCCTCATTTTAACGGACTCGAAAATATTTTCAACGGTTAATGATCGTACGGCAGGCTTAAACTTGAAACTCTATTCATCAGGTAGGCTTTCTTGCAGTATTAAGTAACATGTTAAAGGTACTATTAGAAATATTTAATGTGTCATACAAATTTTCTTCTTTACGCCACACATTAGCAGAACATGCGTCCATGGACACTGCGGTTTGTATAGTAGTTTCATTAAAATAGATTCTGTCATATCAATGACCTTCGAATTAAATTTAGAGAATACAATATTGCCACACATAGGCATTGTTGTGATTGCAGAAAATACGTTCTTACAATATGAAACTCTATTCCACTTTCAGGTACTGTACCCCAGTGTTGTTTAATAGCGTGAAATATTGCGGTAGATAGTTGCATATGTGGGAAGCGGTATACGGTATAGAGCTGACAGAGGTTGTTATACAGAAATTTTGTGTTTGACATTCGATATTCGTTCGGAAGCAAGTTAATGGTCAATGTAATCCCAAAGAATAAAAAGAACTGCACTGATATTCGTACACTCCGTAGAAGGTGCGAGTATTGAGGTTACTTCTTCGTATTCTTTTCCTGCTAGAATGTAGGAAATAAAATAGAATATCTTTTTCAAGCGAAAATTTTGTGTCAGTTGTTACTCAATGGATAGCTGAACATGGCCATTTCCTTTCAGGTACAAGTACATGATAGCCATGAAGTTGTTCCTCTGACAGGGACAGGCAACTATTTGGATAAAGAGTAAAGTAGTGGTTGTGATGGCAATGAAGACGATGAAGTACGTAATATAATCTTTGGACAATAAGGAGTGGAACTGATAACGTATCTACTGCTCCGGATGGTATGCTATAATGTGGAAGGCGCACCGCCACCCCACCACTCAGTGCAAAACAAAACGCCTGCACACAGTTAGATGAAATTTGTCGTAGGACCAGCAAGAGAAGCAATCACTTACGTCACAAAAAATGTTTGGAATTTATTTGTTCCTCTAGCCATTGTGCATGAAATTTGAGATGCGCAAACCTAGAGGCAAGAGAAGGCTGTATACCAAGAAAAATACACTGGTGTGATGTAACTAGAGATAAAATTTCGCCTTTAACTAGAAATAAAATTTCGCCTTCTGCGGAATCTTGCTTTATATTCGAGCAGATAAAAGCTGGGATGTTACAATCCGGGAACTATTTTTGGGGAAAGTTCTCCAATTCGAGATAGAATGCTACAACGCATGTGAGTCAGTTTGAAAGCACACTGGGGCAGACTTGTATATGGAACCAGAATAAGATAACAATATTAATAAATTAAAATGAAACTAATGTACTATAAACAATGAATGTCTCTGATAGGCTCGATAATGTGGATCGCTGACTCTGCGTCACAACAAAGCCGAAGATGCTGTACTGCTTTGTTGGAGCTAGAGAGCGCTGGGCGCACAGTTGTAGCTAGCTGTCTGTGAGGGAAAGAGGATGGAGTAGTGCTGTGCGAAGCCACCAAGTGTTAGATTAATGTAGGTACTTCAATATTGTTGAACATGGAAGCAGAAGTCTTCAGGCAAATAAGGTAATGATTTAAATAATTATGGTTTTTGTTTTTGACACAGCGTTAGTATAGATGAGTTGATTGATAATTTGTAATTGTTGAATAACCACAGAATGTACATAAACTTTTTTTAGATAACGACTAATTAGGATTATTATTTTTGTAATGCCTTTAAGATTTGTTAACAGAACTGTATGTAATCTGATGATTTATATTTATGTTGGATTAATGAAGTTAGGCAATACTTGTTGTTTCAATCTCCTTGTTTGTGAATCAATTGTGGGTAATGTAACTTCAATTGTCAGATGTTTTTCAAAAGCCAAACTTAACTTGCAATATAATTTTGCTAAAAAAACTGATTGTTAGTAATTCACCATAATCAGTACCCTCTCCCAGTCCAGGTCATATAATTTTTAAAGAAGTTGAATTTTCTTAAATGTTCTTGTTTATCAGCCAAATGAATTTCATGTGCATTTGAAGTATTATGGCCAGCATTGCACACTGCTGAGCCTGTAATTAGCATATTCATATTTTTTTATGACAGACCTGAATATATCGCCACTCCACCGTTGCTGCTTTAGACGTAAGACGATGTAATGTAGTTCATATGTGAACAAGGCCTTATGATTCAGTGCTTAGGGGGGTAGGACGTCAAACGGGCCGATTTGGAGCAGGAGAGGCATCACAGGACATTTTAATTTCCACTGTCTATACTTTTACAAATAAATTAATAAAACTTTGTCAGCATGACCAGGAAGGATTCAGAATTTACACTCACAGCAGTGAAAGTTCGAAAACATAACAAAATAAATTTTTTACGCGTGAAATTTCATCATTTTTTTCACTTACTAATGTCAGCATTTGTTTCTATAGGTACACTTTTCTTCGTAAGTAAGAGAGATTCTTCGATGACTTTTGCACAGCATACAAACCATACTCAAAGGTGTATTAAACTCTAGAATTTTACAAATCTATTAAAAACTGTGGTAAAAATTGAAGTAATTAACTAGAAAATTTGTGTTTTTTCTAAACATGAAGTTTAAAATGTAACAGCTCATTCGTTTTTTCATAAATTACATAAATTCTATAGTTTCATAAGCCTGTAATTATGGTTTTTATGCTGTGCAAAATTCATCGAAGAATCTCTCTAACTTATGAAGAAAAGTGTACCTATAGCTACAAATGCAGCCATTAGTAAGTGAAAAAATGATGAAATTTCGCACTTAAAAAAATTTGTTTTGTTATGTTTCCGAACTTACACTGCAATGGGTGTGAATCCTGAATCCTTCCTGGTGATGCTGACAAAGTTTTATGAATTTGTTTGTAAAAGTATAGACACTGTAAATTAAAATGTCCTGAGGTGCCTCTCCTGCTCGAAGTCGGCCCGTTCGACGTCCTACGCCCCTTAAGGGGTGAATGTATTTTGCAGTGACCGTATTTCTTTATTTGTATTGAAGTTCCAATGCCCAATCAATTCGTGAAAATTTTTGCTAACAATAACACAGAGTAAACACACCATTTGCAATTACAACACGCCACACGACAGTTGGAGTTCAGTACCCATTCCACAATTCAGACTTCATTCAACTTAATCGCAAAGTTCATTATTTCTCATTTTTATAAAGAAAGTTACAAATTTGATACAATAAGAAGGTTCAATACATTTGATGACGAAGGGTCAAGGGAGGCAACCTTACAGTCTGATAAGCTTGCTACTATATGCTACGCATGAAAAATATTTATGTTATAGGACAGTACAGGAGAGTAATAATATCTACTGTGGTGGAGTTGTGCTATACATGCCAAATAAACATGGAAAGCATGGATGAAAATGTTCTGAAAGCGCAAAGCTGAAACTTGTTATGCCACTGATGAGAGCGTATACACAGAACGAGCCAATCAGCCACCCCAGAAAATTTTGTGCCTTACCACTTTGAAGACCTTTGCAGACAATATTACTGGTACAGCCAGAAATGTTACTATAAAAATATTAAAAATCTAAAAAACTCCTCCCGAAAAGGCCATGAAGGCCCAACGGTACTGACCGGCCGCCGTGCCATCCTCGGATCATAGGCGTTACTGAATGCGGATACGAAGTGGCTCCTCAGTTTGCCTCACAAGGGCTGAGTCCACCCAGCTTGCCAACAGCGCTAGGCAGACAGGATGGTCATCCATCCAAGTGCTAGCCCAGCCCAAAAGCGCTTAACTCCGGTGATCTGACAAGAACCGGTGTTACCACTGCGGCAAGGCATATTTCAAAAGTATTTCGCTGGCAGAACAGTCTCTGAGTAAAAACATAACTGTTTTGCGTAGAACAAAGCCAAATGAAAGAGAAATAACGAAACAGATGAAGCCAAGTATTAGTAGACGTGTTTATTCAAGTCTGCATTGCAGTGTTCAGTATTTTTGCCAAAGATAAATCTACATCTACATTTATACTCGGCAAGCCACCCAACGGTGTGTGGCGGAGGGCACTTTACGTGCCACTGTCATTACCTCCCTTTCCTGTTCCAGTCGCGTATGGTTCGCGGGAAGAACGACTGTCTGAAAGTCTCCGTGCGCGCTCTAATCTCTCTAATTTTACATTCGTGATCTCCTCGGGAGGTATAAGTAGGGGGAAGCAATATATTCGATACCTCATCCAGAAACGCACCCTCTCGAAACCTGGCGAGCAATCTACACCGCGATGCAGAGCGCCTCTCTTGCAGAGTCTGCCACTTGAGTTTATTAAACATCTCCGTAACGCTATCACGGTTACCAAATAACCCTGTGACGAAACGCGCCGCTCTTCTTTGTATCTTCTCTATCTCCTCCGTCAAACCGATCTGGTACGGATCCCACACTGATGAGCAATACTCAAGTATAGGTCGAACGAGTGTTTTGTAAGCCACCTCCTTTGTTGATGGACTACATTTTCTAAGCACTCTCCCAATGAATCTCCTCAACCTGGTACCCGCCTTACCAACAATTAATTTTATATGATCATTCCACTTCAAATCGTTCCGCACGCATACTCCCAGATATTTTACAGAAGTAACTGCTGCCAGTGTTTGTTCCGCTATCATATAATCATACAATAAAGGATCCTTCTTTCTATGTATTCGCATTACATTACATTTGTCTATGTTAAGGGACAGTTGCCACTCCCTGCACCAAGTGCCTATCCGCTGCAGATCTTCCTGCATTTCGCTACAATTTTCTAATGCTGCAACTTCTCTGTATACTACAGCATCATCCGCGAAAAGCCGTACGGAACTTCCGACACTATCTACTAGGTCATTTATATATATTGTGGAAATCAATGGTCCCATAACACTCCCCTGTGGCACGCCAGAGGTTACTTTAACGTCTGTAGACGTCTCTCCATTGATAACAACATGCTGTGTTCTGTTTGCTAAAAACTCTTCAATCCAGCCACACAGCTGATCTGATATTCCGTAGGCTCTTACTTTGTTTATCAGGCGACAGTGCGGAACTGTATCGAACGCCTTCCGGAAGTCAAGAAAAATAGCATCTACCTGGGAGCCTGTATCTAATATTTTCTGGGTCTCATGAACAAATAAAGAGAGTTGGGTCTCACACGATCGCTGTTTCCGGAATCCATGATGATTCCTACATAGTAGATTCTGGGTTTCCAAAAACGACATGATACTCGAGCAAACATGTTCTAAAATTCTACAACAGATCGACGTCAGAGATATGGGTCTATAGTTTTGCGCATCTACTCGACGAGCCTTCTTGAAGACTGGGACTACCTGTGCTCTTTTCCAATCATTTGGAAGCCTCCGTTCCTCTAGAGACTTGCGGTACATGGCTGTTAGAAGGGGGGCAAGTTCTTTCGCGTACTCTGTGTAGAATAGAATTGGTATCCCGTCAGGTCCAGTGGACTTTCCTCTATTGAGTGATTCCAGTTGCTTTTCTATTCCTTGGACACTTATTTCGATGTCAGCCATTTTTTCGTTTGTGCGAGGATTTAGAGAAGGAACTGCAGTGCGGTCTTCCTCTGTGAAACAGCTTTGGAAAAAGGTGTTTAGTATTTCAGCTTTACGCGTGTCATCCTCTGTTTCAATGCCATCATCATCCCGGAGTGTCTGGATATGCTGTTTCGAGCCACTTTCTGATTTAACGTAAGACCAGAACTTCCTAGGATTTTCTGTCAAGTCGGTATATAGAATTTTACTTTCGAATTCACTGAACGCTTCACGCATAGCCCTCCTTACGCTAACTTTGACATCGTTTAGCTTCTGTTTGTCTGAGAGGTTTTGGCTGCGTTTAAACTTGGAGTGAAGCTCTCTTTGCTTTCGCAGTAGTTTCCTAACTTTGTTGTTGTACCACGGTGGGTTTTTCCCGTCCCTCACAGTTTTACTCGGCACGTACCTGTCTAAAACGCATTTTACGATTGCCTTGAACTTTTCCATAAACACTCAACATTGTCAGTGTCGGAACAGAAATTTTCGTTTTGATCTGTTAGGTGGTCTGAAATCTGCCTTCTATTACTCTTGCTAAACAGACAAACCTTCCTCCATTTTTTTATATTCCTATTAACTTCCATATTCAGGGATGCTGCAACGGCCTTATAATCACTGATTCCCTGTTCTGCACTTAAAGAGTAAATGAATGTGTAAGCCTCCTAATTACGTTGCACCATGATAACTCCTTAGATGAATAACATCCAAGACTAGAGCCGGAGATTGTGAAATGTTATAACCAAACGATGTTGTGGATCAGCTGGCTCACACACTGTTCGAGTAGCTACACAGAGGCTTGAGCATACGAGGTCACCTAGTGGCGACCCGTGCGTAACACGTCTACTGGGAGGCATCACACATTTCGTTCTTTATTTTTCCTCACGTTAATGGGTACTACCTGCGCATGCTTTATTAAACTTTCACGTCGCAACAACCAGAACCGCTTGTAGTGTGGCAACTCGCGTAGAACTTGAACCGACGCTGTTCCGAGTGCAGGCTGAAGGCCACATTTAAGCCGCTGCAGTCTGTTTAATGGGCCGCAGCAGGCCGCGGCTTGTTGCAGATTACTCCGGCGGAAAGCGGGCAGCAGTCATAATTCACTGATTTCAGATCTGCACCTGGAAATGAGCGCTTTCTGTCAGCCATTAGCTGAGCACTTGGCTCGTTAATGGCAGCTAATCCCCGGGCCTAATCCGTTTCCGACCTAATAACTAACGCCCAAGTGCTCTTCCGCAAGAGTATTCTCCGTACACGAGCCACAGTAATCCAGTACTTGTGAGAAATTGCCGGTAAAATGAGAACAAATAGCGTTCGCTCGGCCTCCGTTCCTCCTGGGACTGCCTGCTCAGCTCTCCGTACCACATAATGACGCAACACATAAACATACGAAGTGATAAACATAGTTTAACCATTACTACACTACTGCTATTTTACAAGGCCGAAGTCGTTACCACTGAAGAAGAAATACAACAGTGGAAGACGAAAATGGAACATCTGACACAGTCATATTATAAGAATGACGTTACACTTACATTTTAAACCGTAAAAAGTGCATAACATTGGATGAAAACCTAAATTGGCCTAAAATCATAGATACGCCTTGCCAGAAGCCGTAATAATCTATCCCCTCACGATACAAGCATAAAAAATCCCCCGTTTGTACCTGGAAACAACGTGTATTTTTGATTGTTAACTTCAGTGGTAAAATATCCTGCAAGATTTTCCTAAGGAAATCTCGCGGCTGTTGGAGCTACTGTTGGAAGTCTGAGTACCATACAATGTGATATTCATCGTTTTAAATATATTTAATCATTTTACACGCTGCTGTCCTAGAAAAATTTCTTACGTCGTCTGATCAAGGTGAACAGTGCCTGATATCCCCCTCCTCGACCTTATCTGTCAGATGTTCAAATGTGTATGAATTCTTAAAGGAACCAAACTGCTAAGGTCATCGGTCCCTAGACTTACACACTACCAAAACTAACTTAAATTAACTTACGTTAAGAAAAACACACACACCCATGCCCGAGAGAGGACTAGAACCTCCGGCGGTAGGGGACGCGC
The DNA here is from genome assembly GCF_021461395.2 of Schistocerca americana. Taxonomy (NCBI): domain Eukaryota; kingdom Metazoa; phylum Arthropoda; class Insecta; order Orthoptera; family Acrididae; genus Schistocerca; species Schistocerca americana. Next base: position 280,121,393 of record NC_060119.1, on the reverse strand, counting down.
AGTCCGTGACATGGCACCTGAGACCGCGCTGCCACTCTGCGTGGCTCAACTGTCAGAACAGCACAGTACAAATACTCGTTCCCGCTACAGAAAAACCTGTTCGGTCCCACGCTGTTACATGTACACCTTTTCTAAGTACGTTGCTGTAGAAGAAAATCAAATTTGGAATAATCTCCCTCATAATATTATAGAAACGCACTTAATTTTTTGCGCGCCGTTTACAGCATTGAAACTAATGAGCATCTTTTCCCCCCAACTCTTTTCCATTTCCCGAAGTCCCTAACTATGGTGGTCAACATAACTTTTTCTCTGGTAGTGATGGGCATCTGCACATATAAAAACATACTTTCACCACTGAACAATTTCCCATACAGTGAAATTTACATACGTTTATTTCTACAATTTCTGTTCGAACAAATAATAGATGGAAATGCACAGAGATGTGCTTTTACGCACCTGAAGGAAAAAAAGTCCTCGGCTTTTGACCACATGTTTTTCAGATGGACAGGAAGGCGACGTCCGCTTCTAATGAACGTTTGCCAGGAAAATGCTTCATGAACTGGGACACTCTCGTGTGCGGGTCTGGAGAAAGAGAGTCTTCTCGTAGCCCAGGTAATGCTGATCGACCACGAGCATAGGAACTGGTAACAAAATTATTACGTGCTGGTCGAGACGGCCTCCAGCCTAATTTTCGAGCACGGAGATGAGAATTTAAATATCGAGATTAGACACCACAATCCTTGCAGCTTTCTTCATACTGCTTCTCTGCGAACACGTAGAATGTTATTCAACGATATTCTGTGTTTGATTGCGGCAGTAACTATGCGTATATCCTTTTCCCCTAGGTTAGTCACCGGTGCAGATATGCGAGAAGCTACTGATTAAATGCCAGGAACTTGTATCTAAACCCATGGAATAATTGATAGGTAATTCAGTCTTAACACAGGCTCAGTCAGACATTCTTACCTCTCATTTTTCTTTTACTTTCTCATCACAGTTTTTCACAGAAACTTCTGATAACTTAAATAATTCTAAACAGACTGTGTTTAAATATCATGTTGTTATGTATTTGTATGTCTTTAGCCGCTGGTCTCATATTTCTTTCCTTTGTCCTCGCAGTTTTTTACCGAAACTTCTAATAACTTAAATAATTCTAAACAGACTGTGTTTAAATATCATGTTGTTACGTATTTGTATGCTTTTAGCCACTGGTCATGTAGCTGACGAACTGAACTGTGCGTCGATCCTCCATTTGTACTTGCACAGTCCACAGATATATAAACAAGCCTTTTTATCAGCATATTCACAACAAGTACATAATTTTGCGCATTTTCTGTTCCGTAATGCCAAAGCTCACATGTCGGTAATGAAGCAAGAGAATCTCGGACTTGAGGCGCAATTGGACACTGAAATAAATCCGATGGCCACAAGTGAAAATTTGTGCTCGAGCGTGACTCGAATGCAGGTTTCCGACTTTAACCGAGCGGTCGCCTTAGACATGTCAGCATCCGAGCTTGCTTTCCGTCCAACTCGTCGCACACTACTCCTCTAGCGTACACTGTCCGCTATCCTCATTGCTCACAGATTCACCTAATTCCCTCAAGAGTTCAGATATAGTGTGCATCTGCACTGAACGATTCATTATTCGCTGTTGTGTGTGTGTGTGCAGTCCGAAGGGACAAAGACTACACATATACAGCTATAAGTGGTGACAGTACAGTGTAATCAACATCACATCAGTATTGCGTATTTACATCATTTGTATACTAATAATTTTACCTTTAGAAGTAATATGTTTTTACGTTGATTGGTACCTCCAACGGCAGCACCAAGCCATTAATGCTTATTTTAACTTGGGCATCAGATCAGGTGTTGAAGTGTTGAAACTTGAATGCAGAACTGTAGTCTGTCCTGACAGGGGTAGTCCACTTACTGATGAAGTTACGACTGTGCAGAAAACATCGCGTAGTAAATTATGTGATCTGTTTACCATGAAAAGACACAGAGAAAAAAACACCACACTGATGTGTGTACATGTTAAGGTACCACACACAAAAATACGAGGGTTGGAACTTTAATAATGGCAACTATTTATTTACAGTTCGTACAAAATAGATACATTTTTCAAAGTCTTACTGACCTTCGATGTAGTCGCAAGCATTGTGTATAACCAGTTGCCAGCGATGTGGAAGCCGTGCCACTTGTGTTGACAGTTCGAGCGGTGAGGTCTTTTGCACAAATAATAATGTAGTAGCTCTGAAGCGAATGCTGTGAAGTGTTTCCTTCAGTTTAGAAATCGAGTTGAACTCACGAGAGCTTAAGTCAGGGGAGTGCAGTAGGTGCTATAGCATTTAACAGCCGCATCAGTCAAACAAATCAGTAACAACTTGCACTGTACGAGCTCGAGTATTGTCCTGACAAATGATGGTGAGGTCCTGCAGAAAGAGTCATCACTTCTCTCTCTAAGCTGGTCGTAGATTGTGTTCCAAAAATGAACAGATAGAGACAGAAGAAATGACACTTTCTGCAGGACCTGACCATCATTTTGCAGGACAATGCTCAAGCACGCACAGTGCAAGTTGTTACTAATTTGTGTGACTGATGGGGATGCTAAGTGCTATACCACCTACTGAATGCCCCTGACTCAAATCGATTTCTAAACTGAAGGAAACACTTCATGGCATTCGCTTCAGAACTGCTCTAAATTCGTCGGGCAACAGACCGCGCCGCTCGAACTGTCAACACAACTGGCACTGCTAACAAGGGAACCTCCCCATCGCACCCCCCTCAGATTTAGTGATAAGTTGGCACAGTGGATAGGCCTTGATAAACTGAACACAGATCAATTGAGAAAACAGGAAGAAGTTGTGTGGAACTGTGAAAAAATAAGCAAAATATACAAACTGAGTAGTACATGGGTCACACAGGCAACATCATGCACAATGTGAGCTCTTTTTTTTTTTTAATCTCATTTTGTTCACTTTTGTTCGTTGCGTCTGCTCGGGGCGGACGTCGTACGACATCCGTTTTAAGTTCGTTGTTGATTGATTAACTCAGTTTTTTGTTGCAGAGGGCAGCTAACCCTCTGCCCGAACACGCTGAGCTACCGTGCCGGCGTCCTCAGGAGCGCCGTGGTCCCGTGGTAGCGTGAGCAGCTGCTGAACGAGAGATCCTTGGTTCAAGTCTTCCCTGGAGTGAAAATTTTACTTTATTTACTTTTGCATAGTTATTATCTGTCCGTTCGTTCATTGACGTCTCTGTTCACTGTAATAAGTTTAGTGTCTATGTTTTGCGACCGCATCTCAAAACCGTGCGATTAGTAGACGAAAGGACGTGCCTCTCCAATGGGAACCGAAAACATTTGATCGCAAGGTCGTAGGTCAACCTATTCCTCCACAGGAAAACATATCTGATATATTCTATACGACACTGGTGACGTCATGTGCACCACATGACAGGAATATGTTGTCGACCCACCTAACTTGTACACTTGGCGATTCTTCTACCTTGCCCGATTTAGGTTTTCTTGTGGATGTGATAATCACTCCCAAAAAAGTGATGAAAACATAAGAGTTTGTCACATAAACTGAAAATAAAAAATAAAAATTTTCACTCAATGGAAAATTTGAACCAAGGACCTTTCGTTCCGCAGCTGCCCACGTTACCACGAGACCATGGCGCTCCTGCGACCCTGCTCTCCTTGATGTTTTATATGTTACCATGAACTACTCAATTTGTATATTTTGCTTATTTTTTCACAGTTCCACACAACTTCTTCCTGTTTTCTCAATTGATCTGTGTTCAGTTTTTCAAGGCCTATCCACTGTGCCAACTAATAACTAAATCTGAGGCGGCATGCGATGGGGAGGTTCCCTTGTAAGATTGTTCTACGACTTCTACATCGCTGGCAACGGGTTATACACAATGCAACTCTCGTATCGGCACTCATACCCGTTGCACCCTGTATAGAGCGAACATTATCAGAATGAAAAACTGCAGGGACGGATTTGTGACTGCAAGTGGAGGAAAAAAGGGACAATGAACATGTGCAGAGAAATGCACGGCGTGCATGCAACGACAACAAATCATCCTGGAACACAGTACAGAGCAGCATCGTATCCATTTTACAAGAGACCTTCAAAGTGGTCTCCATGGGATGCATTTCACGCGTTTACACGTCACATCATGGATAGCTGTACTCTTCCGCACGTTCTGGCCTCTCTCTGAATAGCATCACAGGCGTCATGAACACGCTGTTGAAGTGACTGCACGTCAGGACGTGGTTCAGCAAACACGATGATTTTTAGATACCTCCTGAGGTAAAAATGCTGGGCTTCTATCCAGTGATCTAGCAGACCATCCAACAGGGTTTTCCGCATCCTCTCCGGTGTCAGGGTAAAATGTTGAGGTGTCGACAGATAGTAACGCGGAAGTGGGCTGGTGCTCTATCATGCAGAATCCATATAACCTGCCATATTGCCAAAGGCACATACCCAAGTTCATCCACTCCGGTGTCAGGGGAAGATGTTGAGGTGTCGACAGACGGTAACGCGGAGGTGGGCTGGTGTTCTGTCATGCAGAATCCATATAACCTGCCATATTGCCAAAGGCACATTCCCAAGAAACCCAGGAAGAGTATTCCATACGATGTCCAGGTACGTTTCTCCCTTGAGTTATGGAATAATAACCAGTCCAAGTATGTAGTCGCCAAGAATCACTACCCACACACTGATGTTGAATCGATACTAATGAGACGCCTAAACAATTCCCCGACGATTGTCTGTAGCCCACAAATGACGATTATGCAAATTCATGATACCACTGCTGGTAAAGGTTGCTTCTTTGCTAAAGAGGAGTGATGACATAAATCCCCTAATTGTGATGGTCTGGTGCAAGAAAACATCGACAAAATTCTTCCCATAGAGGGAAATCCACTGCTGATGATCCTTGCACTCCTTGCAAGTAATGGAGATAGTAGTGGTTGTCACCCAGGATACGCATAATCGTACTTTGGCTTACAACATGTTGGCGAGCCACTTGCCTTGAGATTGTACAAGGGTTCTTCTCCATATCCTGTAGAACATAATCCTCAAAATCTGGTGTACGGACTGCCCGACACTCCTTGCACATTCGTCCGTTTGAAAGCACTCATGTTCACTCAAACGCCCAAAAATCGGCTTGAAATGTGTGAAATTGTTGGTGTCTGCGAGTGTACTTGGTTTGCGATAGACGAGCTGCCTCTCGACGGTTTCCACCTGTTGGCCGTATACAGACACCATCTCGGTCGGTGGACAAAGTTTGCGCGCAAGTTACAAACACTAGCTGAGAATTGCGAAAGCAGGCAAACCCTTTACGGCTGGGAATCTCATCAAGGATTGCCTGGTCGACACGGCGGGTTGTATTTGTCCAGGAGACAAATGGCTCTAAGCACTATGGGACTTAACATCTGAGGTCATCAGCCCCTACACTTAGAACTACTTACACCTAACTAACTTAAGGACATCACACACATCCAAGCCGGAGGCAGGATTCGAACCTGCGACGGTAGCAGCAGCGCGGTTCCATACTGAAGCCCCTAGAAACACTCGGTCACAGCGGCCGGATCCTAATGGAAAAAATTCAAAAAATAGCTCTTTCGCCTCAAACTGTTGCTCTCCCAGTCGAAGATACGGCCTCTGATATGTAGCAACAATTAATGGAGAGAGCAGCAAACTTCGTATCATTTTCTATCGCTCTTGATGAGTCCACGGACGTTGCGCACATATCTCAGCTCGTCATATTTATTCAGGATGTCGACGACATTCTGCGTTCCCCTCATACCATTAAAAGACACAGCCATGGGTTTGGATATTTTTCTAGCAGTGGAAAACGCGTTCGAGTCAATAGGCTTAAAATAGGAATGCCTGACCAGTCTAACAACGGATGGAGCACCCGCGCTACGAGGGATACGCACTGAGTTCCTGGGTTGGGTCATGTCAAAATTGGCTGAAGTCGGCTGTTCCGTATTCGCGACAGTCCATTGTCTGATACACAAAGAGGCACTTTGTACGAAGATTGTCAACATAAAAAATGTTATGGACACAGTTGTTCGAATGGTTAATTATCTTCGCTCGCATAGACTCAGCAATCGCCAGTCTGAAGAATTTCTGGCTAATATCGAAGCGGAATACACCAACATACCCTATCACGGCGAAGTAAGATGGCTGAGCAGAGGGAAGGTGCTTCATCGGTGTTTGTCCTTGAGGGACGAAATCACTACCTTTTTGGAAATGCAAGGACATCCAGAAAAATTACTTCGTGATTTCAAGTGGGTGGGGAATTTAGCTTTTTTGGGTGACCTAACTGGTTATTTAAATCCTTTGAACATTTCACTCCAAGGCGAAAATCACTCTGCTGTTGATTTAGTACAGACGATTCAAGCATTAAAAAAAACTTGTTTTGTGGGAAAAACACTTGCGCGAGAATAAATGTGGATACTTACCCTCATTAGACAGCCTTAAAGGAGATGTGAACATTTCAGATTATGATCAAATTATTTACGAATTACAAGAAGAGTTTGAAAACAGATTTTTGAAGATAAGCGAGCTTCAAACGGGGAGAGAACATCTCAAAAGTGTTTCAAGTAGTGCTGATTGGCTTGCAGTGCGATATCCACCTGAAGGACCTCTTTCATATGTGTAAAACTTTGGAGGACTTTTACAGCTGTTTTCCACGAGAGAAGTATCCTCTTCTGCACAAACAGGCGGCCAAAGTTCTCTCAATGTTTGGTATTTGTGAGCGCTTTTTCTCCCTTTTGCAGCTTGCTAAAACTAAGAACCGTTCACTACATAGCGATAAAAATTTGACTGATTCTTTGGGATTAGCCGTCTCCCGGAATATTATTCCAAACCTTGACAAAATCATTTCCTCGAAAAAGAAAAACGTGTAAAATGTTAATTGTTTTCCTTTACAATGTTTACTGTAAGATTAAAGGTATTGATAACCTTAATTATATTTTTCTTCGTAATTTTCAAACTTGGTCAAATAAAATTACTGCTTACTAAACTGCAAACTACGGATTCGTTGTCTAAACTCTGAAAAGGGATACAAAAAGCTGTAGCACGAAGTACAACAAAAAACATTTACTTGTAACTACGAACAGTAAGAATGAGACTCTGTATCCCTACTATTTCTAAAACAGAATATTTATGATACTAGTTCATTTAAGAAACTGATACATCTTACAGAAGATGCCTACTGTACCTATGACGAGTGTGCATGTGCAATACTAATAGAATCAACCTGTGGGACAGAAAACTACTAAGTTGTGCTTCGATTATTGGTTTGGATATTAATCAAAATATCCACGGGTGTGCTGCCGGTCTATAGTGTCCAACGGGCACAATATTTCGGGGATCATACATGTCGCCATCATCAGGTGAACTAACGGACTGAGCTCCTGTGAACGTGCCGGTACGGAGATCCGTACGCTAAGGCTGCTCAGAGGGAACTGGGTTCGGTCGCGGCGGCGGCCGATTAAATACCCTCCGCCCGCGGCGCGCTCCCTCCGCCGTCCGCGCCCCGCGCCGCGGTCGCGCGGTGGAACAGACTGCTTTGCGTAGTAATTCTGCCGCACGAAAGCTAATTGTTACCTAAACAGTTGATGGTTTGCTTGTTTTACAGCTCATTGACCACTTTTACAGAGCAGCGCTTCCTCTGTTATTTTGTTTAGTTGGACCTGACCGCGGGACAGTGCAGCTCAGAGCAGTAGGTGTGCGGGCTCACTCGCTCCACAGCTGTCTCTCTCTCTCCTGTGCCGACACTACCGACGCACGGTCGCGGACGCGGTGCTGAACTACACTGCCTTGCGCCCACGCGGCGCGGCAGCGCCCGCTGGGAGCAATACTTGGATGAGCCTGCTCTTTAGGCTCCAACGGCGAATACTGATACCTTAAGTATGTATTCCCGCTGCGCCCAAATTCTTGCGGGAACCAGGTGAAGCTGCGAGCAATGAGAACAATAGACAGCTATATGTATTGAGTACGACAAGATGAGAATTTCTGTCGGACAGAAAGGGTGCTTGGTGGACTGCCCAAACAGTTAAGGCCACCGCTTGCGTAAAGTGGGAAATCTAGATTCAACTCCCCTTACAGCGCAAATTTTCGCTTGTCACAACTGGATTTATTCCAATGGCCTTTTGCGACTGAGGTCTGTTTCTTCTAAGTGATGTATATACAGGGTGAGTCACCCACAAATTGAATCGCAAATGCCGGCCGGAGTGGCCGAGCGGTTCTATGCGCTACAGTCTGGAACCTCGAGACCGCTACGGTCGCAGGTTCGAATCCTGCCTCGGGCATGGATGTGTGTGATGTCCTTAGGTTAGTTAGGCTTAAGTACTTCTACGTTCTAGGGGACTGATGACCTCAGAAGTTAAGTCCCATAGTGCTCAAAGCCATTTGAACCATTTCTTTTTGAATCGCAAATATATTTGTTGCAAGCATACACTTTTTAAATGGTACAACGCATATTGACATTAAGTAACTAAAAGTAGGGTAAATTAGAATACCAGTAGCGTTTGTTGCATAACAGTCGTTTACGAGTTACCATATTTTTAAAAGTTTCCACACCGACACAAGTTTGTACCCTTCAGCCTGCGTAGTTGCTAGGTACGATGTTATTACATTTGCTGACAACGTGCTTGGTTGTTCATTGAGTGCACTGCGACTTGCTAGTCAGTTTGTGACAGATTAAGCCGTACGTTGTGTGTGGATAATGGGATTTATGACCGTATAAGAAGCCGACATGCTCATGGTGTACAGAGAGTGTAGGAAGAATGCAGTTCATTCTTGCACAGTGTGTGCGGCAAGATATCCCAATAGACGTTAACCATCTCAGCAATAATTAATCAACCTCTTCAGCCACTTACATGAAAGTGGTAAACAGCTAGACAACGCAACACAAAGAAAAAAGCGACGACAGAAGAGAGGAGAATAATGTTCTTGCTACTGTTGCAGTTGATCTTCACGTAAGCTCCCACGCAAGGAAGTAGCATAAGCCAGGAAAATGTCCTATGGGATCTACATTGACATAGGTTCTATCCCTATCACATTTCTCTCACAAAGAGAGCATGCGAACGACTATGATGCTTGTATTAACTTCTGTACATTGGCATTAAGACAGGATACTCCATATGCATCACGTATCTTATGAAGACACATTAACCATTCATGGCTAGGTAAACCACCGAAACATCCCCATTGGCTTCGTAGATGGAATGTAAGCGTCCGTGGAGTGCAAACGTGTGGTATGGGGTAATAAACCATTTGCTCAGAGGCCTCTTTTTCATAGACAGAACACTTAACATCAACAAGTATCGCAGGCTCCTAGCAGATCGTCTTCCACGGGTACTAGGAGACATTCCTCCGCCGGCTTGGGTGGCCGAGCGGTTTTAGGCGCTACAGTCAGGAATCGCGTGACCGCTACGATCGCAGGTTCGAATCCTGCCTCGGGCATGGATGTGTGTGATGTCCTTAGGTTAGTTAGGTTTAAGTAGTTCTAAGTTCTAGGGGACTGATGACCTCAGAAGTTAAGTCCCATAGTGCTCAGAGCCATTTGAATATTCCTCCGTAGACTAGAAGGAACCTTGTGGTAGCAACATGAAGGCTATCCAACAGTGATGGGAACAACCGAATGAGAACAATCCATTCATTCAGTTGCTGGAAAACAATCGACTCATTCAGTTTTAGTTACATTTATGGATTGAATTATTCATTCATTATTTTGAGTAACACTAGTCTGTGGTAGCAAACCCCTTGAAAACAATCGATTCAGTCGGTTGGATTGCACATTTATTCTTTTGAGAGAAACCAGTCATTGGATCAATAGAATGAAAACAGTCGTTCAGCTGGCTGAACTACTCATTCATTCCTTTGAATGAAACCAGTATGTTGGAGCAACCGAATGAAAGCAATGATGTCAGTCGGCTGTAATCTTACTTTTCGGTTGGATTATCATTCATTTTGTTTTTTTGAGTAAAAGCAGTCAGTAAAATGTAAATGTCGTGTGACTAGAGCCTTTCTTCGGGTAGACCGTTCGCCTAGTACAAGTCTTTCGATTTGACGCCACTTCGGCTACTTGCGCGTCGATGGGGACGAAATGATGATGATTAGAACAACACAACACCCAGTCCCTGAGCGGAGAAAATCTCCGTCCCAGCCTGGAATCGAACCCAGGCCTTTAAGGTTGACATCTGTCGCGCTGACCACTCAGCTACTTGCGGCGGACAGCAGTCACTAGTACCATTCGAATGAAAAGACCCGACACCGTTGTAGCTTTACAGATTGACTGAATTATTATTCTTTCTTTTCAAGTGAAAACAATCAGTGGCTTTTCTGTCAGTTGAACTATGTGTTCAATTCTCTTAAATGAAACCACTCTGTAGCGTTTTATATGACCGAGCTGTCCATTCATTCTTCTGAGTGAAACCAGCCTGCAATAATTTAAGTACAGGGCTATTACAAATGATTGGAGCGATTTCATAAATTCACTGTAGCTCCATTCATTGACATATGGTCACGACACACTACAGATACATAGAAAAACTCATAAAGTTTTGTTCGGCTGAAGCCGCACTTCAGGTTTCTGCCGCCAGAGCGCTCGAGAGCGCAGTGAGACAAAATGGCAACAGTAGCCGAGAAAGCGTATGTCGTGCTTGAAATGCACTCACATCAGTCAGTCATAACAGTGCAACGACACTTCAGGATGAAGTTCAACAAAGATCCACCAACTGCTAACTCCATTCGGCGATGGTATGCGCAGTTTAAAGCTTCTGGATGCCTCTGTAAGGGGAAATCAACGGGTCGGCCTGCAGTGAGCGAAGAAACGGTTGAACGCGTGCGGGCAAGTTTCACGCGTAGCCCGCGGAAGTCGACGAATAAAGCAAGCAGGGAGCTAAACGTACCACAGGATGGTGCTCCACCGCACTTCCATCATGATGTGCGGCATTTCTTAAACAGGAGATTGGAAAACCGATGCATCGGTCGTGATGGAGATCATGATCAGCAATTCATGTCATGGCCTCCACGCTCTCCCGACTTAACCCCATGCGATTTCTTTCTGTGGGTTATGTGAAATATTCAATGTTTAAACCTCCTCTACCAAGAAACGTGCCAGAACTGCGAACTTGCATCAACGATGCTTTCGAACTCATTGATGGGGACATGCTGCGCCGAGTGTGGGAGGAACTTGATTATCGGCTTGATGTCTGCCGAATCACTAAAGGGGCACATATCGAACATTTGTGAATGCCTAAAAAAACTTTTCGAGTTTTTGTATGTGTGTGCAAAGCATTGTGAAAATATCTCAAATAATAAAGTTATTGTAGAGCTGTGAAATCGTTTCAATCATTTGTAATAACCCTGTAGTTGAACTAAAGCAGTGCTACATTTTATTGACATGCGGTGGTCCTAAGTGACGTATCTCAGGGGTACGCCAAAGTTAAAATAAGCAGTACACATGTTCATTTGATTATGAACTGGATTAATTATTTTTCTTTTCATCATTTAAAAGTGATTCATATACTGTTGTGGATTGAATTGTTCCAAATGTCATTACAACGTAGCTAATTAACCTGGTGTATCACTGGGGTCCTTGCCATCACTTAAATTGCCGACACCACATTTAACTTCGGAAACCCTGGACATTTGGGTCAAATCGGATTATTTTCCCCGGACACAGACAGTATGTAGATCATAAGTGGTCGATGGCCACGGGATTGCGCCGGGAGCTGGGACATGAGAGTGGGAATGTTTTCCCGCTTGCGTTTCAATGCTGACAACGCCAGAGAGCGCACGCCTCCATCCGACCAGCAGATGTAAATTGCAGATGAGAGTGACTAGGATTCGTGAAAGCGCATAATAGAGACGTTGATGTTCAGGCGTAGTACTGGTTTGCAGTTAGGAATACGAACGTAAATGAAATCAGTGTTACATAGATCAATCAATAGAAAGCAAATTACATTTAAGATACTCAGTTGTCTGTTGGGAGGGACGGCTTCTCGTTGTCGCGGCTTCGAATTATCTCAATGAAGAGATGTGGAAAATACAGGCTGTTCCAAAATTGTATTTACAACTTTGATTACATATAGTTCAGAAACGGGGATAGGTAGAAAACCACGGTTTCCGACATAATGTTCATATAGGTTCTAGTAGTCCCTAAAAGAGTTCAGTTTATTAAGGAGAACACATTTAGTTGATACAAATGCTGGACACATTAAAAAACTGTCATAATGCAAAAACGTCGTAATAGAATATAATAAATGCAAACCATCACTTTAATTTGTTACAAAAAAGCACTTTATTTATGTTATATTAGTAGTTTTTAAAATGGAGTTCTAGGAGATATGTACTATTCATCAGTGCTGTAATTTTTTTCAGCATGTCTGTATTCTTCAACAGCAGTTTCATCACAATTCACTCTATCCACTCAAACTGCTTTCATAGTTTCTACAACGAACTGTGTTTGGTCACTACTTCATACATTATTCATTTGGGAAAATACTCTTTCAGTAACAGCATACTGATACAGGTGAAATGGACATATCATTCTGGATAAATCGTTTCATAGAAAACAGGTGTCCAAATTTACTTACGAAAACATTCGGGACACAGCAAGAAAAATCGTGACTGTCACGAGAAAAAGGGGGAAGGAGTGAAGGGTGGTCACATCAAATGAGTGCGCCGTCTGTAGTACACAGGTTATCTAAGGGATTTTCCAGTTCCATATACGGACTAGGATACCCTCTTTAAAGCGTGCTATTGTTGCTGTGATACGACTTCACAGATCGTGCAAGTTCCGGCCGAAGAAAAAAATGTAATGGGGTTCCGCAGGGCCTGGGTGTTGGATTTGGTGTATAGCAAGCATTCCACACATTGTCCCAACTGTTGGAGGGTGACCATTTAATAGCTAACATGGGAAGATAAGAACGAAAATCAGCTTTAGGTATGTGTGTGAGCATTATGCCGTAAACCACACCTTTGCACCTGTTCCCATTAGAAAAATATGCTAGACCAAAGTTTTAAACATCATTTTGGAACGTATTGTATGGGCATAGGAAAGCATCCAAGCGTGCTTACCACTGCATTTTTAATAGACTAGACCCAAGAAAGTATCTATGATTCGGTCCGTCTTTAATGAATTTTAACTAAGGCTTATTACAGATTATCGGACGGTTTTCTAAAAATCACTCCAACACGCCTTTCGACGCCCTCAAAACTAGGACCCATCCGGAGAAATCCGGACGTATGGGAGCAGCGACTGGGGATGCAAAGATCAGCGTAATGGTTCTCTTAATGATATATGAAGAAGAGAGGACTCCTGCCTCGTTTTAGCGACCGTCCGCATTCTGTTTTATAGACAATGTGTGATGATGTCCATAAATGCAAAATCATTTGAATATTCAGCCACTTATTTGTGTGGAAAGTAAATATTTACTACAGAAAATTTCGTCACCAGCTACTTACGTGCCCCCGACGTTTTCAGATTTACAGATAGTTTCTCAGCTATTGAAAATTCGCAAGCACAGATTTTCAGGACTATCTGTATTACCTTAGGAAATCTGTATAGGGCTGTGACAGATTATGACATTTATTAGTCCGTTTTAAACAGTTTTATATTAAAAAGTTTCTCTTTTAAAATAGTTATTTTCTGATTTTCAGACTTGTATGTGTGAAACTTTTCAACTGATTTAAAACGTTTCGGTGAGATTACAATTGAGACATATGGTAAACTTCAGGTGTTGTTCTCAAATGTGTCAACAAACACCACTGACAGTCTCATTTATCCTACTTTTAGACTGTTAACATCAACAGGCATTGTTTCTATCAAAAAAAGGGTATGCCTGAACAACAAGTACACTTTCCAAGCATTATTCCAATCTATTCACTGGCTCAAGACGAACCTCTGACTACTACTCCATTCTGTGAAAACCGTACGTCAATGGCACTTTTCGCTTCCGCAATATTTGCGGTGCTTCTTTTAGGTGATTCACCATGTATACGACCGCTAGATCAAAAATGATGTCTGCTCTTACAAACATACCTAAAAGAACACATACTACAGGTTTATATAGCGGTAGTTATTGGCCCTTTGCATACTTCCTGGGTGCAGTATGAATGCTTCTCTTTCAGATAAGAAGGTGATGTCGCTGCAGAAGTCCACAGCTCGTGGTCTCGCGGTAGCGTTCTAGCTTCCCGAGCACGGATTCTCGGCGGGTCAGGGATTTTCGCTTGCCTCGAGATGAGTGGGTGTTGTTGTGTCGTCTTCATCATCCATCACCATTTTGGTGAAAGTGTAGCTTAAAGTCCATTAAAGATATCACTGTAGGTGTTCTAAATGGTCACCATTAACATCCACACACAAACGATGCCGCCGAACTGCAGCACAAACTACTGACTGCAACGTGTTCAGTTGGGTATTTACACATGAATGTACGATGAGTTCTCGAAGTTCATCCAATGTGCGTGGCTTTTGTCGATAAACGACGTCTAGTGTTCCCCACAGGTAAAAGTCCAGAGGAGTTAGGTCTGGGGAACGTGGTGGATACTCTACAGCATCTCTACGGCCTATCCATCTTCCTGGTAGATTTTCGTCGAGATACGCCCTAACACGATTTTGGTAGTGGTCTGGGGCACCATCTTGTTGAAAGTAAACTCTTCCGTCTCCATACAAGTCTCGGATGACAGGTAAAATGGATGTCTGAAGCTTTTGAAGCTACACCTTACCGATAACTGTGCCGTAAAAGAAGAATGGCCCAATGAAGCACCGGTAAGACAACCCACACCACACATTTACTTCTGTAAAATTCACGGCTTTGTCTACATGGACGTTAGGATTTTCGGCTACCCAGTGGATGCAATTGTGGCGACTTACTGAACCATTGAGTTTGAACTGTGCCTCATCAGGCCACACAATCATCTCTGCAAACTCTTCAAAAAATGGCTCTGAACACTATGGGACTTAACTTCTGAGGTCATCAGTCCCCTCAAACTCTTCATCGTTGCGCACCATGTTAGTAAACCACTCGCAAAAAAATGGTTCAAATGGCTCTGAGCACTATGGGACTTAACATCTACGGTCGTCAGTCTCCTAGAACTCAAATGGTTCAAATGGCTCTGAGCACTATGGGACTTAACATCTATGGTCATCAGTCCCCTAGAACTTAGAACTACTTAAACCTAACTAACCTAAGGACAGCACACAACACCCAGCCATCACGAGGCAGAGAAAATCCCTGACCCCGCCGGGAATCGAACCCGGGAACCCGGGCGTGGGAAGCGAGAACGCTACCGCACGACCACGAGATGCGGGCTCCTAGAACTACTTAAACCTAACTAACGTAAGGACATCACACAACACCCAGTCATCACGAGGCAGAGAAAATCCCTGACCCCGCCGGGAATCGAACCCGGGAACCCGGGTGCGAGAAGCGAGAACGCTACCATATGACCACGAGCTGCGGACTAAACCACTCGCAGTACTCCATTCTACGATGTGGGTCGTCCTCGTTCATTGCGTGTAACAATCGTGGGATGTAGCACTTCCACTTTTCTGTCTTCAAAATTCGCCGAACACTTGAGCGACTCACTCCAGTTTCACGGGCACACTATCTCACAGACTTCTGTGGTGCGCGAGTGAATTGCTGTAACACACGATGGGAGTTAGCTGGACATGTTAGTGTTACAGGTCGTCCAGATCTGACAAAAAAAAAAAAAAAAAAAAAAAAAAAAAACAGTGAAATACAACGCTTGTGTGGCGATTACCTGAACTACAAACTACTACCCTACCAAAGATGAGACAACTCCATCAATTAGTTTGCAAGGTATGGACTTTTAAACAGTGGATGCATTGTTTTGGACACCTATGTATTATTGTATTATAATTATTGTGATTATCTATCGGTATTAGTTGTAGTCGTATTGCTATTATTACTATTATTTCCTAGTTAGTACTATTATTGCAGATAATTGGGGCTATATGCGAATCGTCCTCCCACTTCTGTCATTAGCGTAGTAATTCTTATTTATAATATTATGACTAACATCAGGAATCAGTGAAAGAGTGATACGATTCTGATGTGTGAAACACAGGTTTGGTGTAAGGTACGGCGTGGATCTCGTAATAAATAAATAATGTAAAGGTGACATGCGTGCAATCTACATCTACATCTACATCTACATTGATACTCCGCAAGCCACCCAACGGTGTGTGGCGGAGGGCACTTTACGTGCCACTGTCATTACCTCCCTTTCCTGTTCCAGTCGCGTATGGTTCGCGGGAAGAACGACTGTCTGAAAGCCTCCGTGCGCGCTCTAATCTCTCTAATTTTACATTCGTGATCTCCTCGGGAGGTATAAGTAGGGGGAAGCAATATATTCGATACCTCATCCAGAAACGCACCCTCTCGAAACCTGGCGAGCAAGCTACACCCCGATGCAGAGCGCCTCTCTTGCAGAGTCTGCCACTTGAGTTTATTAAACATCTCCGTAACGCTATCACGGTTACCAAATAACCCTGTGACGAAACGCGCCGCTCTTCTTTGGATCTTCTCAACACATGTTGAACAATCGTTTAAGTGTCTAGTACAGGCTCGTTCAAAAAATGGCTCTGAGCACTATGGGACTCAACTGCTGAGGTCATTAGTCCCCTAGAACTTAGAACTAGTTAAACCTAACTAACCTAAGGACATCACAAACATCCATGCCCGAGGCAGGATTCGAACCTGCGACCATAGCGGTCTTGTGGTTCCAGACTGCAGCGCCTTTAACCGCACGGCCACTTTGGCCGGCTGTACAGGCTCGCCTGGCTTCAGTGCAGTCTTCACTTTCGCCATGGGGATGACCTCTGAGGTGTTGAATGTGATCAGGGTGACAGCTGCTAAAGCACACGTCCATCACATTGTAACAACAACGATACAACGGAAAGGTTTATAATCTGAAGCCATCCGTTGTTGTTCAGTGAACCGCTGATAAATATTGGGTATTTCCCATCGCTGGTTGCTACAATCCATAAATGGCCTTGTTCACCTTAAGTTCGAGAATAGTGCTAACAAACGGGCGCTCAGCGACTGGTTGTCGACTGGAATAGATATTTATTTGGCGTTGTATACTGGGAGTTGTTTGTAGTCATCTATTACGTATTTCTGTTGTTACTGCAGCGCGAGTGATACGCTAAGGCCCAGACAAGCATTGAAAATCATCAGAGTTTTGCTAGTTACGGCGACAAATACTTACAAGGTGGCAGCCAGTTAAGGAATATTTTAGGGAACTCATTTACAAAATTTTATTTCAAAGGCTCCAGTCAATTTTCTACCAGACCAACTTCCGCTGTGCCTACGTAACCCAAGTTGCCTGCCTGTCAGACCAGAGGCAGTTCTGTCCAGAGACACCTTAATCTCTCTGCTGAAACTGATAGCAAATTCGCGCCATCGGTTTAAGCCAATAGTGTGCGTTGGATACAGGTCACGTGTGCGGTCACTGGGGGATTCTGCAGTGCAGAACACAGCTGCCTCGCTCTACTGTGATCCAGACATCGAGCAAAACCGACGTCTTTGGTGGGAGGCGGCTCTGTATTTCACGACCGGCCACCGACGTTAATTAACATGAACCTCCCATTCCGTTGCCCACTTCAGTTAGCTGTTCAACCCCCTAGACTGGCCTACACCTGGGAACTTCCTGCCTAGGGACGCCCTTTGTATTCCGTAATCCAAAATACATTCAATTTATTTTACCTATTTTTCTGTTCTGTCATTTAACGACAGCCCAGATGCCCGCTTACAAGTCCTGACCGCTCGACCTCCTGTACATTGTCATCATAAACAAAATCTAACAACCTCTTCCCCCTTCTTAGATCTCCTTAACCATCTGCAAATGCTTCAGCGTAGGTTCTTGTTTTAAACGCACTTTCAGTCTGTTTCCATGTCCGACAAGTGATATCCGTCTGTCGTTTGTATGCACTGTGTAACTGTGTGTAGTTGCTTCATGTTCGACTTCATCACTATCAAAGTGAAGATCCCGATGGTGCTCTTTCAGTTTAGGAAACAGATGACAAACGGATGAGACCAAGTCGCGGCTGTATAAATGCGACAGATTGTTGCTGCTGTCGCATCGTTCGTGTGCGGTATGATTGATGTGTGGACGAACTCCTCTAATTCGAAACTCGATAACAGCACGCTGTTCCTAACGCCGAGTTACACACTACAATTTGGACCTCCAGCAGCAGACGCCTGCAGGTACGTAGACGAAAAGAATAATTGCGTAGGAAGTTAATAACATCTGTTTTATTTAAAAGCCTTAAGAATTGTCATATAAACAATGCGTAGGCGTTGCTTTTCACTACGTCCTCGTACAAAGCTAAACCGCTAACACTGTGGTAAGACTCCAATCTTTATAATCCTATTAATCTCTAACAATGAAATGTTGACAGCGTAGAAAAAACATACCTGAAGGAAGACAATGGAAAAATAGTGGACACATTTTAAACAGTAAATGTTACGAAAATGGGAAGTAATGAGGAGATCAACCAAAAAGTCAGACGAAATGGCAACGTGAAGTTAAATTTTTCTTTGTACACCTCTATTTAATGAATAAAAACATCATAACAATAAACATTCCTGTATTTGTGGAAAAAGAAATCAGTTTTAGCATGGATTACAGAAATGAGAGAAATACCAGAAAGAAACAACATCCGAGAATCTTAAATAACAAAAATAACGTACTGAATGCGCAAAAGTACCAAGTTTAGAAGTCATTCAAGCAGTGTCAGCGTAAGAAAGGAAAAGACAACGGGGTACATTAATTAATTTTTTCTTCATTGTAGGGAGCACCGCAGACTATGAGTGGTTTCGACTTCGATTGATACAGCAGCAGAGAGAGGTCCACCGATAGTGATGCTCCAAGCGACGAAACTAGAACTGTGAATTGCACCGAGATTTCCGTTCAGATGTGTTGACAGCTTCACGATGACGTTTCCATGTAAGGAAGCTACGAGGAGAATGAAAGGTAATAGCATGAAGTGCTGTTGGAACCACATGATCTCTTCTGGTTTGCATAGCCAGCTGCATGTATGACATGTTACAGATGGTTGCTGTGACCTACACTATGTTCGACGTTATCTTCCAACAGGAAAAAGGAAGACCGAATGTCCAGACATATCTCGATAAAGATGGTGCAAGACCAGAATGTGCTACATATCTCTCACCTACAGGAAACATCGTGTTATGAACTGACCACCACACCAACCACAGCCACTACAGTTGATAAACTCTAGCACAGAGCCGTAGCAGTATGTAATTACTTATCCACAAGTGTCCTCCGGCTGTAATTCTGCACGTTTCTCCCTGTGTAACCCCAAATCAAGCATAAATGTAAATTTGCACACTGAGGTGACAGTAGTCACGGGATACCTCAAAATATTAGGTCGGGCCACCGTTTGCCCAACGTAGTGCAGCAACCCGACGTGACAGGTCTCAAATGTCTTTGCAAGTCCCTTACTGTACTACTGAGACGTGCTGCCTCAACAGCCGTCCACAGTTGCGAAAGTATTGTCAGTGCAGGATGTTGTGCACTAACTGACCTCTCGATTATGTTCTATAAGTGTACGAGGGGATTCACATCGGGCGTTCTGGGCGGCCAGATCATTCGCTAGAACTGTCCAGAATGTTCTTCACACCGATCGCGAACAATATTGCAGCTCGGTGAGATGCAACTTTGTCATCCATAAGATGTAATCCATGAATGGTTGGCCGGCCACGGTGGCCGATCGGTTCTAGGCGCTTCAGTCTGGAACCACGCGGCTGATGCGGTTGCAGGCTCGGATCCTGCCTCCGGAATGGATGTGTGTGATGTCCTTAGGTTAGTTAGGTTTAAGTAGTTCTAAGTTCTAGGGGACTGATGACCTCAGATGTTAAGTCCCATAGTGCTTAGAGCCATTTTGAATCATGAATGGTTGCGAATGGTCTTCAAGTAGTTGGACGTAACTATTTCCAATCAGTGATCAGTTCAGTTGGACCGAAGGGCCCAATCCATTCCATGCAAACAAAGCCCACAAGATTACGGAGCCACTACCATCTTGTACAGTCTCTTGATGAGAACTTGTATCTATGCTTTCGTGTGGTCTGCGCCACACTCGAACCCAAGCATCAGCTCTTACCAGCTGCCATCAGGAACCATCTAGACGGGTCACGTTTTTCCAGTCGTCTAGGGTCCAGTTGATATGGTCACGACCCCAGGAGAGGCGCTGCTGGCGATGTCGTGCTGCTTGGTAAGGCACTCGCGTCGGTGGTTCGTTGCCATAGCCCATAAACGCCAAATTTCGCCACACTGTCCTAACGGTTATGTTCGTCGTACGTACCACATTCATTTCTGCGATTATTTCACGCAGTGTTATTGTCTGCTAGCACTGACAACTCTACGCAAACGCCGCCGTCATCTCTCGGTAAGTGGAGCCCGTCGGTCGCTGCGTTGTCCGTGGTCAGAGGTAATGTAAGTAGGCTGTTTAGGTTTTTTTATTGGTAACGCCACCTCTGTATGAAAATCACTGGCTGTGCTGTGGGCAGTCTGTGTCTGCTTTGCATTGTTGTAATACTCGCCATTGTAGTGTTAGGCAGCTGGCTGTGAACAGCGCGTAGCGTTGCGCAGTTGGAGGTGAGCCGCCAGCAGTGGTGGATGTGGGGAGAGAGATGGCGGAGTTTTGAAATTTGTCATGAACTGCTATATTTATATATGATGATATCAAGGTAAATACATTGTTTGTTCTCTATTAATATCTTTCATTTGCTAACTATCCCCATCAGTAGTTAGTGCCTTCCATAGTTTGAATCTTTTATTTAGCTGGCAGTAGTGGCGCTCGCTGTATTGCAGTAGCTTGAGCAGCGAAGATTTTTGTGAGGTAAGTGATTTGTGAAGGGTATAGTTTAATGTTAGTCAGGGCCATTCTTTTGTAGGGAATTTCGAAAGTCAGATTGCGTTGCGCTAACAAAATATTGTGTGTCAGTTTAAGCTCAGTCCTGTATAAATTGTTCAAAGGGGACGTTTCATATGTCGACCCTTAGCCGAGGATACCTCACTGGAATCTTCTGATTTTTTGTTGTAGTTTGTGTAATTAGTGTAGATTTTGTTTATTGCTAGCGCGTAATTGTAGAGAAAATCTCCTTTGTAGTTGCAGTCTTTCATTGTTGTACAGTAAAACAGTTGTGGCATGCATGTAGATTTGCACCAAGTATTTCGCAGCTACGCTTGCAATTAACTAGATATTATTTTCAGTGCTATGTTAATGTGTTCTCCTATTTTTGCACTTCAAATTGTGCTTTTCTGTGTTGTCGTGTGAAATACTGTGACAATAATGGCGTGTGAAAAACGTAATACTAGGCTCCAAAGTAAACTGAGAAATGACAGTG
Organism: Schistocerca americana; assembly: GCF_021461395.2. Classification (NCBI taxonomy): domain Eukaryota; kingdom Metazoa; phylum Arthropoda; class Insecta; order Orthoptera; family Acrididae; genus Schistocerca; species Schistocerca americana. Next base: position 280,099,963 of record NC_060119.1, on the reverse strand, counting down.
AAGACGAAAGCAGTGTGTTAGCGCCGCAGAGTAATGAATTAACTAATGTTCAAAGTAGTAATTTGGTAATTGCGCATAGGGAAATGGAGCGGGCGGCAAACAATGGTGTAGACAGTGAATCAGGTAGTGAACAGGGAAGCGTTATCGATCGATTGATCGGCAACAGCTCGCCTCAGGAATCGGGAATGACAGAACACAATATTGCAAATACTGCAGACTCAGGTTTTGGGTTCCCACCGTTTTCTCAAATGAGTCAAGACACATTTTCCACTTGTCAAAATGTAAATGTTGCCGGTGCAACTTCACTGCCGAAAAGCACTGAGGAACATGTTTCAGACACCAGTGCATTGTTATTACAGTTAATGCAACAAATGGGACAAAAACTACAAAAGTTAGACACAACACTTGAACAAAATCAGAGACAAATGGGACAAAATCTTAAAAAGTTAGACACAGTGGAACAAAATCTCAAAAAGTTAGACACAATGGAACAAAATCTTCAAAAGTTAGACACCACACTTGAACAAACACGTCAAGATTTAACTACTGAGTTACATAACATTGAATCGAAATGTCAGAAAGTCTGTAATGACGTAAAAACTCAAATTTGTGAGCATTTTCAACCTATTTTTTCGCGGCATGAAAAGGCATTACAGAATCACGAAGCAGCCATAAAAGAACTGCAAATTATTGTACATGGAAATCATGAGACCTTGCAAACTAAATTTGACTCAGTTGCATCTACCGATTCGGTTACGCAACTTGCAAAAAGTCAGGAAAACTTTAAGGACACAGTAGATACTCTGAAACTTGGTTCAGAAAAACACACTGAGGAAATAAGTGCACTATCGGAGAAAGTAGCCGAACTTTTGGATCAGTTCACTAACTTATCTACGAAGGTAGATGATAATCTGAACGACACAAAACCGGTAGTCTTTAATGACACAGAAGAGTGCGAACAAATTAGGAAATTCAAACAAAATCAGAATCAAATTAATACGCAACACCAAAGAGAAATCCGGGAAGTACAAGATCAGTTGACTCAGGTAATACAAGAATTACGTATTTCAGAGGCCACTCGCGCTCCAGTACGGGAAGAGGGACTTAGAAATACGGAACAACCACAAAATAATAACACAGGGCATTTCGGAAGTTATGAAAGAAATTGGCAAGGTGCACCGAATTTTGAAATGGAACCGCCGAAACGAAGTAACAATGACCGACATGCGACTCGCCGACATGACGATTTTGACTATAAGCTGTTCATTACTACACGTAAATTCAAAACATTTAAGAATTCTGGCAACGACATTCATCCACAAGCATGGCTCCATCAATTCTCTCATTGTTTTCCTCCCAACTGGTCGTTAGAACACAGATTAGAATTTATGTGTGGCTACTTGGAGAATGAACCAGCTGTAAGAATGCGATCGGTAATTCACGATTGCCACAGTGAAGGAGAGTTTTACCATGCCTTCCTCTCAGCATATTGGTCTCAAACCACACAAGATCGAGTAAAACATAGCATCATAATGATGAAACGTTTCGAACAATCTGAATTTTCCAGTCTTATGAAATATTTTGAAGACATGTTGCATAAGAATCAGTATCTTTCAAACCCATACAGCCCTTCAGAACTCATCCGCATTTGCTTAATGAAATTGCCTGATCATTTACGACACATTATTTTAGCAGGACGTTGCAAAGACGACATTGAAGCTTTTCAAGGACTCTTACAGGAATTAGAAATTGACAAAGACAGTCGCGGGATGCGAAAACAGGAAAACAATCACTACAGGTCACATCCGTCACAATTCCGTGACGACAGAAGCAATAACTGGGCACGACATGCCTATTCTTACAACACAAATCGTGACCAAAACAGACACCACCCATATGACAACCACTGGCAGAGTAATAATAGTTACAGAGAAAGATCGCATTTCCGTAGTAATGACTATCACAGAGACAATCAGAGAAACAGACAATATGGGAACCAGAACAATTATTATCAAGGGAGGCAGAATAACTTCAGACGCAACAGTTCGGCGCAGAGTTACGATTCAGCGAGAAATTCTCCACCACATGACCGACAAACAAGAAACTATGTAAAGTACCGACAAAACGACAGACCTGAATTCCATCAGAACTGGCGAGCTTTAAACAGAGCTGGGCCCTCTCGGCAAGGCGAATTTGTGGAAGTTAGGCCTCCTAATCCCAGTAACGACGCGCGGCAACAAAGAGACAGACAATGACTCGCACCGCAGGCATACACGTGCGCCGGCTGGCTCCGAGAAAAATAACATTATATCTGGTACTGCTAATGAGATTTTAATGCAACATTTTGGTTTACTTGAAAATACATTCTGGATTTAAAGTACTTTCTGTGAGATACCAGATGACACAGTGGTTAGTTTATGTGACAGCTACACGATTTTATCACGACGCTACTAATGAGTGACAATATACAATGTTGCTTTTGCGGTGTTTCTGTTTTATATCTGCACAGTTTTTCTGTTTTATTCTGGAAAGTAAAACATGTTTTAGTAGTAACTTTTGTGGTATAGCTACAATGAGACTGCCTTTTCCGTAGCACAACAATACGTTATAGCACAGTACTTTCTTCATCATGGCAATAAGCGCAATAACTACGATATCTATACATAAAGCATTTCACTTTTGTTTATCATGAGGTAAGTACATTGGCTTCTGCAGAACTTAGCTTTCAGAGGGCAATAACTACGACACTTCCACAGAGATTATCTTACAGCAAGACGCACATTAGCACTACAGGACACGTATTTTAGTGATTAATGTTGCACTTAAATCATTTATTTTTAAAGATATTTGAAGTACAATTATACAAAGGTTTTCAGTGATACGTTTCATTCCATTGCTGTAATCTGTAACACCTGAGGGTATAATTACATTTATCCTCAGGGGGGTACATGCTTACTTTGTGTACCATGTGTGTGGCAACCACAAGGAACCCTAGCTAATATGGTATTTGCTTACACAACTTTACACATCGGTACCATATTTCTCTAACACACAAATTACACAGCTATCTGATCATGTAACTGAGAGATAAACTTTTTTATTACATCAGTGACATATGTTTACGCAATTACAGAGTTGGATTACTTCACACTTACGAAATTGTATTTTGTCTGTACTGTGTGATCTGTTCATATTTTTTCGGAACCATTGTGCTACTATGAGAGCTTTGAATGATATATTTGGTAAGGGAGCATGATTTTAAAGTACGTTTGAGGTAGGTGACACTATTTAAATGAGCAGAGAATTCTTTTTAGGTTTTGAAGTTATTGGAGGAAGCTACGACGATTTTGAGATTTGACTGAGGTGTTATGATGTTATTATTATGACGACGATGTGTATTATGCTGCTGAGGCATGTTTATGATTAATAGGCTGATGCTATATGAGTTATTTGATTAAGCCACGTAGCTGTTATGATGAAATATTGAAGAAGTGTCGACGAATAAGGTAAGGAATAATGAGTAGTGTTTAGGGACTCTGGTTTGTGAAAAAGGTTGTTGTAAACCAAGATTCGTACTTTAAGAGTTATGAAATGTGTGTGTAAATGCGTGACTGTATCACAATGCCGGCGAAAATTTTTTTGGACACTTATATTTATAGGATTTTCTTTCTACAGATTTGCAACGCTAATTCATGACCTGTGAAATATTTTTATGTGAGACTGTCACTGTAGCGGAAACTGCTGTCGTAAATATTTCCGTAAGAAAGTTAAGTGACCACCTGCACGTAATGCGTCGCGGGCACCCACCTGGCCGACAGCCGCCCGAAAAAAAAAAAAACAAAAAAAAGCCATTAGCCTTTCAGCGGCACAGGTAGAAAGCATCGCAAAAACGACACGGTCGAACTTGAAAACATATGATTACACTAGCTCTTAATTTACGATATCTACTGAAATGCCTAATGAAATGACGAGAAATATTTTTACATCTGCACACCTGATTATGACAAGCGTCTTTCTACGAGAGTTGAGAGCTACTGACTTATGAAATGTCACATGACTATTGAATGATATTTGTATGCTTTGGTTTGCGTAATTGCTTATTTCATTTGATACCTGTTTTCCAGCTGTGTTACAGCATTAGTTTTATAAAATAAACTTAGATGCATTTGCTAATGTGAACACTTTCTGTCAACAGATCTATTAAATAATAATTTTGTGATCCACATTCTTTAAAAAAAAGGAGCACTTGGAAAGGAAAGAACAATAAGAAGGGACTAGTAACAGTAACTGGACACATAATTTTCTTTTCAAGTACATGGTAATATTTTTTTTACAATAAGTTGTTGTGGTGCACCACTTTAATTACATAGACATTAAGATGTGAATATACATTTCCCTTATCTGCATTGTTGTTTTTACTGTAATATTTTTTTCTGCTTGAGCTATGTTATGTTTAGGTATAAGTTACTGCTGTTTGCCAGGCATAGTGTTACTGAATTTGACTTTGTGTTACTCTGCTAAGCCAGTTTTACTACTCATTTATTTTTCTTGTTGCTGCACATTGGCTCATATTAGTTGTAATGTTGAATTGCTTGGTAATTTAGATTTACTGTAGCTTGCTTTGCAATTTTCCATTTTTTTGGTCATTGCTGTTTGTGTTACTTATTTTGTGCTGCTGCATTGCCTCGTCCCTTAGTTTAGCATCTGAGCTCAGTAGATTTAAGTTAGCTTAAGAGGGGGTAGCCTCTAAGAGAATGAGTTGCGATGAATTGGAAGAAATGCATTGAGAAGTTATACGAAAAAAAGTACAGACAACAGGTTTAGGTAGGATTTTCTTGGAAATAAATGTTGAGGTAAGAAATGTGTGAACATATAAATACAGAAAGCATGCTTAGATAGAATTTTTTTTGGTGGAAACAAAGGTTGAAATAAGACGAAAGATCTATGGAATAAAGTTTTGGGTTGGACTGCAGTACCAAATGTTACACTGAAAACGAACCCTGTCCTTTCCATTGTGTTATCCCCCTATGTGTTTGTGTACTCTTGTATATTTGTGTTTTTCCTGTCTTTATGTGTTTAGCTAATAAGATTTATGTTGTAGAATTTTTCTGATAATATGTTATTTTCTATGTAAAGATGTTTAGACATTGTTTATTCTGTTCTGTTTTAATGCTCATGTGTGAAGTCGATGTTCTGAAAGTTGTTCTGGTCTTTTATCTATGTACTCATGTCATAATTCCTATAACATTGATGTATATGTTTATTTCTATTCTGTTGTAAAGCCTGTACTTCAAATGTTATCTGTATTGTTATGTTTTTTCATGATGTATTTTGTACCTTTGTAATTGTATTTTCATGTTGTAAATTTATAATTGTATAGACACCAGTTCTTCACATTAAGTTACATTTCACTGCACACGTTTCTGTTGGTCATAGTATATGGACAATATGTGAGAAGTAGGGACTGTTAGTGTTTGCACCTGTGTTAATAATTCAGCAAGGGACTGGATAACAGCATTGCTGGTTCTAAGGACAATTCCAAAAACTTTGTGAGTGCACAAGTGGTGGTTTATGGACTTGCTATATTCTCCGCAAGACTCTTTGATGGTGAATGTGCACCTGCACAATCGCAACAGATGGCTGCTGGCCATCTCTACAAGGACTACAGTGGGTCTGCATCTTTGATGGCCCACCATTACCATTATCTCTACAAGGACTACAGTGGGTCTACATCTTTGATGATCCATCAATACCATTATTTCTACAAGGACTGCAGTGGGTCTGCACCTCTGGTGGCCCACCAATACCGTAATCTCTACCAAGACTACAGTGGGTCTGCTCTGTGATGACCTACCTACCAATACTCTTCAAAATTTCGACTGACTCTGCTGTGGGTTTGCTCTGTTGTGGCCCATTACCTGTATGCATGTCAAGAGTCAGCACTGTCGTTCCGTTGGAAGGACAACACTACTTCTTCAAGATTGCATGGAAATCCACTACTTCTGTGTGCGTTTTCCTTTACTGCTCAGACTTTGAAAAAAACACTGCAATTTTACTGTGACGAATGATGAGGACTGTCTTTATGGACTGTGAGAAAATTTTTGCTTTTGACCAACATTGTATCAATAAGTGTGTGCATTTGGTTTCTTTGTTATTGTAATTATGAAAATTTTTTTTCAAATCTGTATTGGCCACTGCCCAATCCAATTTGTAAAAATTTTTTGTGGGGAGCGTGGGGGCTATGTGAGTAGGCTGTTTAGGTTTTTTTATTGGTAACGCCACCTCTGTATGAAAATCACTGGCTGTGCTGTGGGCAGTCTGTGTCTGCTTTGCATTGTTGTAATACTCGCCATTGTAGTGTTAGGCAGCTGGCTGTGAACAGCGCGTAGCGTTGCGCAGTTGGAGGTGAGCCGCCAGCAGTGGTGGATGTGGGGAGAGAGATGGCGGAGTTTTGAAATTTGTCATGAACTGCTATATTTATATATGATGATATCAAGGTAAATACATTGTTTGTTCTCTATTAATATCTTTCATTTGCTAACTATCCCCATCAGTAGTTAGTGCCTTCCATAGTTTGAATCTTTTATTTAGCTGGCAGTAGTGGCGCTCGCTGTATTGCAGTAGCTTGAGCAGCGAAGATTTTTGTGAGGTAAGTGATTTGTGAAGGGTATAGTTTAATGTTAGTCAGGGCCATTCTTTTGTAGGGAATTTTGAAAGTCAGATTGCGTTGCGCTAACAAAATATTGTGTGTCAGTTTAAGCTCAGTCCTGTATAAATTGTTCAAAGGGGACGTTTCAGTAATACCCGATATTTGCAACTCTCGGCACACTCTTGACAGTGTGGCTCTTGGAATATTGAATTTCCTATCGTTTTCCGAAATAGAATGCCTCTTGCGTCTAGCTCCCTTCAGCTTTCAAGGTCTACCAATACCCATCGTGTGATCTTAATCACATCGAAAATCTTTTCACATGAATCATGTGAGTGGAAATGACAGCTTCATCAATGCGCTGTCCTTTGATACCTTGTGCACGAGGCACTAGCGCCATCTTTATACTCATGCATGCCTCTCGCTGTCCAATGATTGTTGCCGTCTCATTGTATCCTTAATTCTATACCGTATATGCACAACAAGTAATACTTCGCAAATTTTTTGTGTTTCCGTGCATTGCGATTTTAATGACCATCAGTCCATCAGTCTCGTACGTTTCGGAAGCATTTGTCACCGACCGGGTTTGTCACCGACCGGGGGGGGGGGGGGGGACAAGGTTAGTTTCCGGCCTACACAGCGCAGTGTGGCGAAGCGGCCAGTCGTAACTCGCAGAATGAGCCGGCTTGTAGGCCGCGGCGGTGCTGTGGTCCGGCCAGTTCATTACAGGCCGCGGTAGGCTCGCAGCCCGCCACTTGCTGCACTGCGAGGGAAGGGCCGGGTTGCTGGAGTCCGCAGCCAAGGTGGATCCTTCCGCCCGCGCCTGCTTGGCATAATGAGACGTAATCCACTTAGGTGTTTAGCCGAGCCGACGTGCAGGCCCGGCGTCCCAGCGGTAGTGGCCGGGGCAGCCGTCAGACCAGGTTACGGAAGGCCACGACGCCATTACGCGACGTCCTTACTGAGCGACTGCGGCAGCCCCGCCTGCCACACGCTTGCAGGCGGGGCTACATTTCAGCTCGCAGGTAAACATCTGGCCCGAGACTGTTATATACTGGCGGAACTGACCATTCGACGTCACGAAAGGCGGTACTTCCTGTGTGAAAGCAGGTGGCGAATATTGTGAGCCTCTTTCTTTTAGTGTTCAACCCCGAGGTTCATTTCCACATGTCTTACATCTAACGTTATTCATGATCTGTTGCGTGCCTGATATCCTTGGTCGCCCCCGCCGATTCCATCCTTCAATAGCTCCTTCTGCTATTGTTCCAATGATGTTGTGGCGTCATAGGATGTGCCCCACAAGTTTGTCTCTTCCTGTTTGGATGTGCTTCCACAGAGATCTGGTTTCCTGTACTCTTCTAAGCACCTCTTTCCAGCTGATCCTCGTCATCCCTCTATAGTACCACATCGCCAGGGCCTCTAGCCGTCTTCTCTCTTCTCTTCCAATCGTTACAGATCCGTATGGGGTCACACTCCAAACGAAACCTTTCCTGATACGTTTACTTATTTTCAGACTGATGTTGCTGGTGAGTTAGTTCCTTCTCCGAGTAAATGTAATTTTGGCCTTTTGTATTCTGGTCGCAATTTCTTTCCGGCTTCTACCATCTTTTGTGATTTTGCTTCCCAGGTAAGTAAACTCCTCTATCTCTTCCAGCTCCTCTCTTCTCATTCTCAAAGGTTCATATTCTGCTCCTGTACTGCATACCATCACTTTAGTCTTTTTCTTGTTTATTCTCATTCCATAGAATTTGTCCCATTGTTTGAGGACTTCCACTAGATCGTCTTTTGTCTCCGTGACTACAGCAATATCATCTGCATAACGTAGCATGTCTATCCTCTGCCCAACCTCAGTTGTTTCTCGAACTTGGTCTATAGCCTCCTGGATGCAAGCATTGAATATAAGAGGAGAGAGAGTACATCCTTGCCTTACCCTTTTTCTAATATTTGCTTCTTTTTTATGATGACAGTTCCTAATCACTGCCACCTCATTCTCATAGAAGCTGAGTATCACACGGATGTCGTTGTACTTAATTCCACTTTTCCTCAGCACTCTGAACATCTCTTGCCAGATAACGTTATCAAATGCCTTTCCCATGTCCACAAAGGCAACATAACTTGGTTTATTTTTCTGTAATTGCTTTTCGATAAAGAGTCTCAGTGCCAGAATCACCTATCTTGTTCCCAATCCCCTTCTGAAGCCAAACTGATCTTCACTCAGCATATCCTCCACCCTCTCTTCAATTCTCTTCAGAACTATTTTTATGAGAATTTTTGATGCGTATGATATTAACTTAGAGTTCGGTACTGTTCGCATTTTGTAGCTACTACCTTCTTTGGTATAGGAACAATGATACGTTTCTGGAAGTCTGTCGGTAGTATTGTGAGTAGAAAAGCAATAACAGCGGAAAAAAGGTTCAAATGGCTCTGAGCACTATGGGACTTAACTTCTGAGGTCATCAGTCCCCTAGAACTTAGAACTACTTAAACCTAACTAACCTAAGGACATCACACACATCCATGCCCGAGGCAGGATTCGAACCTGCGACCGTAGCGGTCGCGCGATTCCAGACTGTAGCGCCTAGAACCGCTCGGCCACTAACAGTGGAAAAGCCCAGTGAGGAGAGGTCATTTACTCTGAATGTGGACCACTCATAGGATGTCACTTCAGTGACAAATCCATCAAGGGCATTTCAGCCCCACTAGAACTGCCTACGTTGATTGCGATCTAATTGTGAGGTGGAAACGCGAAGGAACAGCCACAGCAAAACCGAGACCAGGATGACCTCATGTAAAACAGGAAGTCAAAAATTTTCCGTTCGATGGCCATAATTCAAGAGTAGCTCAGAGCTTTGAGGCAATCATCCTACATACGCACTAGGTCGTAGATCCACATTTGGTAAAAACCCTGTCCATTTGTGTGAAGGACTCTGTAACTACATGCTACACGTCATCGTCCGACAGGAATCATCAAGCCTTCAAGGACATTTTTAAGGGACCAAAGGTGTGGTATTCGGTTGGGGGGTGATCGGGACTGTACGGTGCGTACTCGAGTTCCTCCCATTTGCGTCGCGGAAATTCTGCATTACAGCATTTGCGATATGGGAATGTGCTTTAACCTGGCAGCAGTACCCCTTGTCGCGACCAGCCAGCAACTTCGCGCTTCATCATACAACAATGGTTTACGATAGACACGCTATTCTATACAAATTTTTCATTCTCCAATGGTTGTTCGTTATTAGGCATCTGAGAAAAGAATAACGGCACGTCGGTCCTGTTTGGACGCGCTTGGTAATAACGTCGCATAGTTCCCGTTTCCGCATTTACCGCACGCACTTCGAAAAGTCACGAACGTCACGCCATTGCCTCGCTAACATGTTGGTGATTATATACGCTTATCTGAGTCGTGCTGAAAGAGATCTTTTTGATGGCATCTTATACTCTCGGACAGGGACCGTCGAGCATTGCGGACGCTGCTCGTAAAAAATCCCATGAAACCAGAAGACTGACTTCCATAGTGCTACGAGTAGTCCATGTAGAACAATGTGGTTGTAAGAAATTTCTGCAGTAATGTTATGATGTTTGTAAGGTGTTATTTATACATAGCGATGTACCCAGAAAATGTAGTGCTTTTCCATGTTGGTTTTACAGGTGTCTGAGAATGACACGCCGTCGAAATCGGCTAATCGCATCAGTAAATAAAAAATCGCATTACAGCCTACTACCTATTACAACCTATTAATTGCCGGTATCGTTTCTCACTGGTTCTGACGCGGTGCACCTTGGATTTCGCTTGTGTGTCAACTTTTTCATGTCAGAGTAGCATTTCGTACCTACGTCCTTAATTATTTGCTTGATGTATCCCAATCTCTGTCGTCCTTTATCGTTTTTGCACTCTACAGCTTCGTCTAGAACCACAGTATTTGTTTCCTGATGTCTTAACAGATGTCCTATCATTCCGTCCCTTCTTCTCGTTAATGTTCTCCATATAGTCCTTTCCTAGCCGATCCTCCAGAGAATCTACATCTACTTATATACTCCGCTAGCCACCAAGCGGTGTGTGGCGGAGGGCACAATTCGCGCCAGAGTCATATTTCCCCCCTTTTGTTCCACTCGCGCATCGCGCGAGGGAGAAAAACGACTGTTTGAACGCCTCAGAACGAGCTCTTATTTCCCTTATATTTGAATAGTGTTCATTGCGCTATTTGAAAGTTGTTGGTAATAATGCATCCTCGGTGAAGATCGGATTTCGGAATTTAGTGCGCCGTCTATTTGCAAGTGTGTCCCAATTCTCCTATTTCCTTACCACATCAGTCTTCCCAGTTTTCAAAATTCTTCTATAGCACCACTTCTCAGGTGCGTCAGTTCTCTTCTGTTACGGTTTGCTGCAGTCTATGTCTCACTGCCACACAATGCAGTGCTCCAAACGCATATTCTCAGAAATTTGTTCCTAAAATTAAGACATACATTTGACATTATTAGATTCTTCTTGGCCAGGAACCCCATGTTTGCCAGTATTAGCTTTTCATGTGTTCGTTGCTCCGACCGTCATGTGTTACATTCCCTCCTAGGTAGCATTCCTTAACCTCATCGACTTCGTAATCACCAGTTATGATGTAAAATATCTCGCTGTTATTATTTCAGCTACGTCTCATTATTTCCGTATTTCTTCGGTTTATTTTCAATCCAGATTCTGCACTCAACAGACTGTTTATTGAATTCAACAGATCTTGTAATTCCTCTTCACTTTCACTGAGGATAGCAATTTTATCATCAAATTTTAACATTAATATGCTTTCAAATCGAATTTTAATCCCACTCTTCACCTTTCTTTTGTTTCGTCATACCTTCTTCGGCTTACAGATTGAACGGCAGGGGTGAAAAATCTACTTACCTATTTTTAATCCGTGCATTTCATTCCGAGTCTTCCACTGTTATTGCTTCCTCTTGTTTCTTGTACATATTGTGTATCGCTCATCTTTATCTATAGCTTACCCCTATTTTTCACACGATTTCAAACACCTTCCACCATTTAACATTGTTGAACGCTTTTTCCAGGTCGACAAATCCTATCAAGGTGTCTGGGTTATTCTTTCGCCTTACTTCCATTATCAACTGCAACGTCAGAACTGCCTCTCTTGTGCCTTAACCTTCCCTAAAGCCGAACTGATCGTCATCTAACAGATCCACAATTTGCTTTTCCAGTCTTCTTCATACTGTTCTTGCCAGCAACGTGGATACATGAACTGTTAAGCTGCTGCTGCGATAATTCTCGGACTTGTCGACTCCCGCAGTCTTGGGAATTGTGTAGATGATGTTCTTCCGAAAATCTGATAACGACAGTACCTTCCATTATACACATCTGCTTGAATAGCGGTTTTTTGCCACTTACACCAATGAGTGTAGTAGTTCTGATGGAATGTTATCTATCCCTATCGTCTTATTTGTTTTCAACTCTTTGAAAGCTCTTCTAAATTTTAATACTGGATCCACTATCTCTTTCCAATTGACTCTTTTTTTCTTCTTCAACCATGACACCACATAGATCTCCCTTATAGATGCCCTCTGTGTACTCTATCCATCTGTCCGCTACCTCCTCTGTATTTAACAGTGGAATCTTCTCTGTGCTCTTGATGGTACCGTCTTCGCTTTTAATTTCGCCGAAGGTTGTTTTGACTTCTCTACATGCTGAGTCAGTCCTTCCCATAATCATTCCTTTTTCGATTTCTTCACATTTCTCACGTAGCTATTTGCTTAGCTTCACTTTCTATTGATTTCATTCTTATGTGACTTGTATTTCTCTATTTTTTAATTCCCTGCACTTCCTTCTTTCGTCGAACAACTAAAATATTTCTTATACTACCCATGGTTCATTCACAGTTACCTTCCTTGTACCTGTATTTCTCCTTTACAATTTCTGTGAGTGCCCTTTTAGACATGTCCATATTTCCTCAACTGATGCACTGAGATATTCCTTATCGCATATCTATAGCCTTAAAGAACTTCAGGCGTGTCTCTTCAGTCCTTAGTACTTCCGTATCCCTCTTCTTTGTACATAGATTTTTTCTAATAAATCTCTTTAACTTCAACCTAGTCTTCATCATTACCAAATTGTGATGTGAGTCTATCTCTGTCCCTGGGTAGAACTTATAATCCAATATATGATTTCGAAATCTCTGCCTGCCAATGATGAAATCTAACTCAAATCCCGTATCTCCCGGTCTTTCCCAAGTATACCTCCACATCCTGTGATTCTTGAACATACTATTCTCTCGTTCAACCTGAAATTTATTGTAGAACTTCATTAGTCTTTCTCGTCCGTCATTATAACTATCAAGCCCATATTTTCCAGTAAACCTTTATTCTATCCCTTCCCCTACGACCACACTACAGTTTCCCTCTGGACTATTAGATCTTCATTTCCCTTTATGTGCTATATTACCCGATTAGTTTTCTCATATACTTTCTACTACAGTTTCCCTCTTGACTATTAGACCTTCATTTCCCTTTATGTACTAAATTACCCGATTAGTATTCTCATATACTTTCTCTATTTCGTCATCCTCTGCTTGTGACGTTGGCATGTATACCTCAACTATTGCAGTCGGTTTTCGTTTGCTGTCGATTAGGAGGAGAATAACCCTATTACTGAACTGATCACAGTGACGCGGTCTCTGACCTACCTACCTAAACTTCCTATTCATAAGGAATCCTACTCCAATTATTCCATTTTCTACTGCTGTTGATATTATCCTTTACTCGTCTAACCAGAAATCCTTGTTATCATTCCACTTTCATTTACTAACGTCCATTATATCTAGATTTAGCTTTAAAATTTCCCTTTTTGTATTTTCTAGCTTCGCTTCTAAATTTAAACTTCTAACATTCTACTGTACGACTCGAAGAACTTTATCGTTTCGTTGGTTATTCAATCTTTTTGTCATAATCACTTGCAGCCCATCCCCTTTCCCCCTTGGAAGACAACTCCTAGAGATTTGAGTGGGGGTCTAGTTCCCCATCTTTTGCGAATGGAGAGCTTATCATGACGCTTTTCCAGTTACAGGCCACATGTTCTGTAGATACAAGTTATGTTTGTTTAATACTGTGGTTTTTATTGCCTTCTACGTCCCCACACCGATGATCATTCCTGATTTCTTCACGTTTCAGGAGCAGTTTCCCACGCCACCGATAAAAGAGTGCCCTGAACCTCTGTACGCTCCTCCGCTCTCTTTGACATGGCCTTTCGCAGAATGGGAGTGAATTATGTAGGCGATCTTAAATGTGGAAAGAACATTGGGGTACTTATTATAAACGTTTTTTGTGTAAGTTGCTTGTGATGTTTACGTATTTTTCGTTAATAATACAGATATTTCAGATGTGAAAATAATATACGAGTACGTTACATCAGTATCAACATTATCCTTAGGTATTTTTGATAAATAATTAAGGTCGCTCGGTTAGATTTGAAAATGGCGCCAATTTAAGCAAATCACGTTGTTCGGAAATTACTGAACATGGTACCAACTTGGATTTTGATCTCAGAGGGGTTACGAAGCATAACTGGTCTAGTTCCACCATCTTCGCTTTTTATAATTTTCCACTGAAACACCTGGGTTGATTCCGCCTTCTTGCAGTTTATAATTTTCCGCAACCGTCATCTTGATTTATACCATCTTGGATTCTGCGATATAAATGCAGAGCTCTTGAAACCATACTATAAATATCCATGCACTTCTGCTGCGTGTTGATGAAACGTCCTATCGCCGTATAGGTCATTAAAGACGGTCCGTTCTTTGTGTTAGTATTGTCATCACTTCCTGGAGCTATGCTTTACCCTCATAAGAGCGGCACTAAACGTACTTACCGGTACTGTTCATTTATTTCTCTAAGATATTCGCCTCCCGTGGCTAGCCCAGTACTCAGGGTGCTGTGTGTTAAGTACAAGAAAGGCATGAAGAAATAACATATACTACAGCTATTACGTATAACAACTTGTTAACTATAATGATGTATCAAATTCTTTGTTATTACTTGAACATAATAGCCATCACTAAGACACGTACCATCAGTTTCATAACTACATTGCAAATTCTTCCCCAGATTTGAGTCAAATGCAGTTTCCTTTTCTACTGCCCTTCAGTGACACTTGTATTCTTAAGTCCTTGTAATGATATATGTGTAGCGGGTACACTAGAAATCAGTAATGTAAAAATGATTATGAGCTGACTGCCATTGTTGTCCTTGATTTGCGACTTCATCAATACGTGGATTAACTGACTTAAAAGCTGAAACACACGTTGAGAAGTCATAAACAAATAGACAATGGTTTATAATAAAAGAACGATGATCCACGGGAATTGTCAAAGAGGAGAGAGAGAGCGATTTTCATCGAAATTTAAGTCCTTACCTTTCTTCAACACATGCATTTAATATTCACTATCAAGGGCCTGCACAGTTCACAGAGAAAATATATACTAGCCGAGCGGATAATGTCAATGGTCAACTGCTGAGGGCTTTAAATGTAATTACCAAGCGACCACCTCGTGTGTAAATGCTGGAGATAAATTCTCTCAGATATGTAATCCACAGTTGGATGAGACAGAGAAAATTAGTTATAAATGTTGCGCTAGACATTTTACCAGGAAACATACTAAGAGCATGACCTAAACTTTTACTCGGGATCCTTTTGCTCTTACCACCGAGTGCATTTTCTAGTCATTCTACAGTTTGTAAAGCTTACACAAACGCATTTAACAGCGTAAATGTTAGCACAGAGCACTCTGCTGTTGTACTCTGAACAATTTCGCGGATTACGTATCTGTCAACTGGCGGAAACAGTATAACAAAGCTCCACCCACATGCTGCTGACCCTACTCCAAGACAGTTGCGTTCTCCTTGTTTAATCGCCCACTCCAGAGCGTTTTCTGCCAAAGGGAAAGAAACTATATGCCTACAGTACGCGTGATGTAAAATCAAGTAACTATCGAAAAACAAAATCCTTCACTTGCAAAAGGGATCGTTACTTTTCCAATGCAACTCTAACAGAGCAAGAAAGAGTGAGAAAGGAACAGATGCAGATACTCATTTCGTCAGCAGTAAGTCGACAGACGTTAGTATCTTATACCATTCTTATGATGACAGGTACGGAACCAACAGCAACCTTCCAATAGACGCATAAATTTCTCTAGTACACTTACCTCCTCTTGTATAATATAGTTAATAGGTACCTGGCATTGCACAGGTACGTATTTATTCCAATTTTCTATTAGTCCATCTCCTTCCGCCCCCACCCCCCCTCTCTCGCTGTCCATATCCTTCTTCACCCGCACTCTCTGTCCATCTCCCCCTCTATCTCTCCATTTTCTCCTGTGCGCTCCATCCATCTGCTTCTTTCCGCTCAGTCCATCTGTTCCTCCCTCCTCTGTCCGTCTTCTCCTCCCCTCTAATTCCATCTTCTTTTCCCCCTCTATTAGTTCATCTACTCCTCCCTGCCTCTCTCTGTTTCGTCCTCCACCTCGATTTGTCCTTCCCCTCCTCCCAACTCTCCATCAACTCCACTTTCTCTGTCCATGTGTCCACCTGTCTCCTCTCCGCCCACCTCCTCCTTTTACCTTTCTCTGCTGATATCGTCTTGCCCCTCTGTCGGTTCACCTCCTCTTCGCCGGCCGGGGTGGCCGACCGGTTCTAGGCGCTACAGTCTGGAACCGCGTGACCGCTACGGTCGCACGTTCGAATCCTGCCTCGGGCATGGATGTGTATGACGTCCTTAGGTTAGTTAGGTTTAAGTAGTTCTAAGTTCTAGGGGACTGATGACCTCAGATGTTAAGTCCCATAGTACTCAGAGCCATTTTTGAACCTGCTCTTCCCCTTCTCTTTGTCTTTCTCTTCCTTCTTCTGTCCCTGTCCATCTCATCCTCTCTTTTCTCTGTCCATCTCTTCCTCTCAGCTCTCTCTGCCTGTTTCCTCCTACTGCATCTCTGTCCATCTCGGAAAAACCTGGCCCCTATCCCCTTCTTCCCCCTTGGTCGTCTGTTCATCTCCTCCCCCCCTCCCCCTTCGTTGTCTGTCCATCTCCTCATCCGCCTTCTTTCTCCACATAATCACGCTCACCCTTATAGAAGGCTGGTGGTTCTTACACACACACTATTTCTTTCTGGATTGTGACTAATACGTATACTAAATTTGATTGAAACCGATCTGCGGGCTTAGGAACAGACTTTCACTCATGAGTTTGTCAGCGTATGCACGTGTAAAATATTTGTTACATGCATTTAACATGTTTCACACGTATTTGTACATCTATTTCATTTGTACCTCTAGCGAATTTCGCCCTGCAGTTTCATTTTCACGAGTTCTATTTTTGTTACGTTGTATGCCCTGAACTATGTGTCGTGCAATGATATAGTTTTCAGGTACATCTAGTACATCTGACTCCTGTGTGCGAAACGTGTTGTGACTAGAGTTAGTAGTAAAGAATTAATAAATTGAAATCTCATCCTTCAAGTGACAGTTTCACTGCATGAATTGTGAAAATGTAGTAAGCAATAAACTTATTTCCTTTCATCATTTTGTGGAGGTCGTTAGCAAAAAAAGGTTTCAAAAATGTTTGAAATTATGTGTAAAGCTTTTAGCATGTCTCCAAGTGCTCTCATTCTCAGATACTATACAACTAAATCATGGGTAGTCGCGCGTCGTGGGCTGTATATCCAGTCCTTTGACAGACAAGTGGTTCTTACCCCACAGTGATTATTTTAAGGCAGTAAGTAATATGAGTACCAAGTTTGGTTGAAATCGGACTCAAGGTGTAAGTACGTAAATCCACTTCTATAATTTTTATTGATATACTGCTAGCTGTATACATTAATGGACATTATAATTTGCAATAATATAAAGACAGGGTGTAACAAACGTCTAATAAGCTACTTGCTTGGATATGTGTTTCACTGGAGCTGTAGTATCGTAAGTTCCCATGGGACCAAACCGCTGAGGTCATTGGTCTCTAGGCATACACATACTTAATCTGACTTAAACTAATTTACGCTAAGGACAACACACACATTCATGCCCGAGGAAAGACTCAAACCTCCGACGAGGAGAGCCGCGCGAACCGTGACAAGGCGCCCAAAACCACGCGGCTACTCTGAAAGTAAGTGAAGCTAATGCATTTATTTACATATGTAGAAATTGCAAAGCAGGTTTCTCCCTGAGATAAAACGTTTCTTTTTTGGTTGGTTGTGAGAAAATTTTGTTGCACCCTGATTCAGAGTTCGATAGCGTCTATATAGACAGTGATTTATCGTTCCTCGATGTTGCTATTTGTGTTGGCCACCGTGCCAGTTATGTCTTGTGAATGTGGAACAGGTGGATTCAGGACCCCGTAGCCGACTCCAAGCCTCTATGGCTTCAATCGACTAGCACCCGAGAGGATAGACATATCATTCTCTTCGCCAGACGGGTCCCTACAGCCATGTCACATAACTGCAATCAGGAAATGACCTTGTTTGCAGAAAGATAGATGTCCATACAGTCCATGCAGACAGTGGGACGCCGTCTGGAGCACAAAGGGCTGTCAGCATGGCCACCATAGTTTCACTTTGTAGCGTCAGACTACTAATTATTTAAAACCTCATTCAGTGCGCAGTTCTCCTCACGTTGGTACTTGAGCGAACAGGACAGAATCTGTCATTACTCTACGTTAATACTAGACGGAGAATTCAACTGATTTTAAATGTTATATTGATAGGCTTGGTGCACAGGCACTGATGTACATTCATTTTGATGAATGCAATTATGAAAAGATCAAAGAGAAACGTAAGGAACGAGTTGTCAGTCAACCACCATAACAATGTACTCATTATTTCATATTTGCTTTTTATCTGTTCAGGAAATTATGTTATATATTTTGTGGCTGTCCCCGTGTATCCCGGGGATTTGGGGGGGGGGGGGGGGGGGGAGGGTGTAGGGCAGCCTCTAGAGAAATCATTACAAGCAACATTCAATGCCGCGCAATTCCGCTCCTGGACTAAATAACCGCCTGGATTCTGTTAGGAGGTCAGTCCACAAAGCTGTCCAGGTATGTTGCATCCAGATTAAGCCACTCACTGAGGACTTGACCGCAAAATTTCACCCATTTGCTGCGATGCTGATGTCGGTGTTCTACCCATAGTGCCGGCAGGGGTGGCCGAGCGGTTCTAGGCGCTACAGTCTGGAACCGCGCGACCGCTACGGTCTCAGGTTCGAATCCTGCCTCGGGCATGGATGTGTGTGATGTCCTTAGGTTAGTTAGGTTTAAGTAGTTCTAAGTTCTAGGGGACTGATGATCTTAGAAGATAAGCCCCATAGTGCTCAGAGATATTTGAACCATCTACCCATAGTCCCAACAGGTCCCGGTCCCTCATATTTTGCGTGGGGTTCAAGTCAGGTCACTTTGTACACCATCGAGATGTAATTATTTTTTTTTGGGGGGGGGGAGGGGTGCGGGTTTTGATGTGTTCAGAAAATCAGTCACATATTCATTCATCCCAATGAACTTCGCTATTATGTGTCTGTGTAAGCAATGGCTTAAGATTTCCAGATACTCATTGCATGCAGTTCCCGCCGCAATATTGTCTCGCTAATAAGTGGGGATTTATCTTCGTTCACTGACTGCGACACTTCTTGTTGAATTTGAAAAGGAGTTTGAGCCAGAAGCTGTGAAACGCGTCTCCGATGCCCGACAGTCAGGATCTTGTTCCGACCACAATTCTGACGCCTTGTTTTGTGGTCAAGTGTGTTACACCACTCTTTGTAGACTGTCCGCCCGGAAACACTAATAAATGCAGAAACTAGACACACCTCATGGCCATGGTCACGGCCAAACACGATTGCCACGTTTTGCCACTCGCTCACGCCATTACGTTTACCCATGTTAACGTACAATGTTCGCTCGAAATATAAATGACTCACTGATCGCTGCTGCCTCATGTTCTCCTAGAGGCAGTGTGCGCGCGATTGAGCACTTGACCCGATTGCTGAGTCATGTGTAAAAGCTTAACGATTCTTCTGTGTGTACGCATTGGGATGCCTAGTATTTGGTTCGGTGAACTCATTATCATTTTGCACGTCTAACAGCAGATTGTTAATTTGTGATGAAACGAGAGAACCTATGAGCAGTCTTTGGTGACTGCTTAGCTGCTTTAGTCTAATTAATAAATTCAGTGAATAGTTATTAATAAAGAAAGACCTCTCATTGTTTTATCGTATAGAAACGTACGTATGAAAGCATACGAATTTTTATTGTGTCATGTCTATTACTTTTTCTTTAGTATGAGGAGTCTACAATATTACCTTGAAGCCCAGCAGAGAGACGCATGCCAACAATGATCAAACCAACAACAGTGGAAACAGTAGTGGTACCCTGTCGTCTTTTCAGATATCTCCCGGTTCATGATGGACGTATCGGCGGAGCCTTTGAAGAAAACGAACGTTGCTAGTGCCTTAGAGGGACGGTATGTGGTGCCATTCCGCACACGACACTATCATCTCCGGTTCTCGTAGTCGGTGATTTGGGTAGAGGCCTGTTTCAGGCTCACGCATTATGACATTTATGGAGACCGGAAATCCCTTCTGTAGGTACCATCATGAGGTCCGAAAACAACAGTATGAAACACATCTATCTCTGTTGGTTCACGAGACGTAAAAAGCAGCACATGCAGGAGCCGAAATAGATGCCGTGTTCCTTGACTTCCGAAAGGCATTCGATGTAGTTCCGCTTTGTTACTAATGAAGAAAATACGAGAACATGAAATATCGTAGCAATTTAGTGACCGAAGAGTTTCTCGCAAACAGCCCATCATTCTGAACGGAGGGGAATGTCCAGGAGCGAAAGTAACTTGGGACGATTCCATGGGAGGATTATAGAACCATTACTTTTAGCAGTGTATATAAATAACCTAGTCGATGACTTCAGCACTTCCAAGAGCCTTTTCGCGGGTGGTGGTGTTGCATGCGGAGAAGTCACGACACTACAGAACTGTAGCAAAATGCAGGAAAACCTGTAGACTATCGACACTTGGTGCAGGGAGTGGGAATTCATACTCAACATAAACAAACGTAACGTATTAAGAACACTTAGACAGAAAGATTCTTTATCGAATGTTTACAAAAATAGCAGAACAGCCACTGGAAGCAGTTACTTACACAAAATATCTAGTATTATGCCTACCGAAAGATTTGAAGTGGAAGGACCATATAACATTAACCACGAGTAAGGCAGATGCCAGATTGAGATTCGCTGGAAGAATCCTCTGGAAATGTAGTCCATCAACAAAGGATTTTGCTTACAAAACAGTTGTTCAACCAGTAATTGAATATCGTTCGTCAGTATGGAATCCGTTCGAGACATGGCTGATAGAGAAAATGGAGAAGATCCATAGAAGAGCAACACCGTTAGTTACACGTTCATTTAGCAAGCGTGCAAACGCCATGGGACGCTCAGCCAGCTCCAGTGGCAGACGCTTGGAGAGGCATTCCGCATCACGTTATGGTCTACTCTTAAATTTCCGAGGGTGTACATTCCTAGCACATTCAGCTAATACACTGTTTCCTCTTACATATATCTTGCGAAAAGTCCATGAAGATAAGTTTAGAGAGATTCGTGGCCACACGGAGGCTAATCAGGAACCGTTCTTCCCACGAACCGCATGCAACTATAAAAGGAAAATGGAGAAGTGATATTGGTAGGCCAAAACAAAGTACCATGCGTCTCACACCGTAACGTGGGTTGCAGAGTGTGGATATTGGAGTAGGTGTAGACGTACGAGTAGATGCAAGTTTCACTTTTGCCACGTGCCGGTGGCTGTGCCCTATCTTTGACGTCTCCGAAATATTATGTTTCATCTAGATAGCGCGAGAATGAATGTCGTCCTTGATGACCTCACCTACCTCGATACAAAAGGTGTTTAACTGTTGCCCTGACCAGCATAGCACACATTTTATTAGAACATCACTTCCTCGTAAATATACGTTGTGAGCTGAAGCAGCATGGTATGAAGTACTCAAAGGCCAGTGCCAGAGGCAGCAGCTCTGGGTACTGAACTTTGCATACTCCAAGACCGCCTGACACCAAGAACAAGGATAGAGATTTTTAAAAAAAAAAAAAAAAAAAAAAAAAAAAAAAAAAAAAAAAAACTTTAATAGCGCAATTCAATCATGAGTCAACTGACAGTTACCAAGAGTGTTACGAAATACAAATCAGATAGTTAAGATTTTTAAATTAAATTCACAATATTTAAGGACGTACTAAACAATGTCAACTGTGCAACGCAAAGGTGGCTCGATTACCCACAACATGTCCTGCGGAGAAGTTCAGCAAACATTAAATTAAAAAACATTAAAATGCATACATCTCCGCTGGTTATTCTGTTCTCATATAGACAATATACGGCCATGGTGCCCAAAGGCTACCCACATGTGACACTGAAGCAACAGACCGGCTACAAGACTGTTCCAAATAAATCAAGTTAAATACGACTTAAATAAACTACTGGGCCCCTAAAACACAATTGAAATGATAATGACAATTACAACGTTAATTTTTTAAAGAAATGAAGAAACTCAATGCTCCGTGTGCCCAGATACTTTCATCACATGCTCCTAAGAGTCTTGCAATAAAAGACTTACTGAGTCAATAACTTCCTAATCCGGCGACACACCCTCCGTGACACGATACCAAAATAATAACAACAAACTACCTAACTTGAGTCTGGAACGGGAGATTCACATACTCACGTGTGCCCTGCCAACACTTAGACCTGTACGATGACGGGGCAATCGCCGAAGCAGCAGAATAGCAGCACGTCAACCGCTGCCGATACAAGGCTGTCACCATATTCCGAAACAACAAACAGCGAAACAGATTTGATTAAAATTAACATACACGGTAATGCTTAAAGGGCGACTGAAAATTCATTATTACTACTCCAGTATGGGAGTGGCCCGTTCATAACATTCCAAGTTAATCCAGAATGAGATTTTCACTCTGCAGCGGAGTGTGCGCTGATATGAAACTTCCTGGCAGATTAAAACTGTGTGCCCGACCGAGACTCGAACTCGGGACCTTTGCCTTTCGCGGGCAAGTGCTCTACCATCTGAGCTACCGAAGCACGACTCACGCCCGGTACTCACAGCTTTACTTCTGCCAGTACCTCGTCTCCTACCTTCCAAACTTTACAGAAGCTCTCCTGCGAAACTTGCAGAACTAGCACTCCTGAAAGAAAGGATATTGCGGAGACATGGCTTAGCCACAGCCTGGGGGATGTTTCCAGAATGAGATTTTCACTCTGCAGATGGTAGAGCACTTGCCCGCGAAAGGCAAAGGTCCCGAGTTCGAGTCTCGGTCGGGCACACAGTTTTAATCTGCCAGGAAGTTTCATATCAGCGCACACTCCGCTGCAGAGTGAAAATCTCATTCTGGAAACATCCCCCAGGCTGTGGCTAAGCCATGTCTCCGCAATATCCTTTCTTTCAGGAGTGCTAGTTCTGCAAGTTTCGCAGGAGAGCTTCTGTAAAGTTTGGAAGGTAGGAGACGAGGTACTGGCAGAAGTAAAGCTGTGAGTACCGGGCGTGAGTCGTGCTTCGGTAGCTCAGATGGTAGAGCACTTGCCCGCGAAAGGCAAAGGTCCCGAGTTCGAGTCTCGGTCGGGCACACAGTTTTAATCTGCCAGGAAGTTTCATATCAGCGCACACTCCGCTGCAGAGTGAAAATCTCATTCTGGAAACATCCCCCAGGCTGTGGCTAAGCCATGTCTCCGCAATATCCTTTCTTTCAGGAGTGCTAGTTCTGCAAGTTTCGCAGGAGAGCTTCTGTAAAGTTTGGAAGGTAGGAGACGAGGTACTGGCAGAAGTAAAGCTGTGAGTACCGGGCGTGAGTCGTGCTTCGGTAGCTCAGATGGTAGAGCACTTGCCCGCGAAAGGCAAAGGTCCCGAGTTCGAGTCTCGGTCGGGCACACAGTTTTAATCTGCCAGGAAGTTTCATATCAGCGCACACTCCGCTGCAGAGTGAAAATCTCATTCTGGAAACATCCCCCAGGCTGTGGCTAAGCCATGTCTCCGCAATATCCTTTCTTTCAGGAGTGCTAGTTCTGCAAGTTTCGCAGGAGAGCTTCTGTAAAGTTTGGAAGGTAGGAGACGAGGTACTGGCAGAAGTAAAGCTGTGAGTACCGGGCGTGAGTCGTGCTTCGGTAGCTCAGATGGTAGAGCACTTGCCCGCGAAAGGCAAAGGTCCCGAGTTCGAGTCTCGGTCGGGCACACAGTTTTAATCTGCCAGGAAGTTTCATATCAGCGCACACTCCGCTGCAGAGTGAAAATCTCATTCTGGAAACATCCCCCAGGCTGTGGCTAAGCCATGTCTCCGCAATATCCTTTCTTTCAGGAGTGCTAGTTCTGCAAGTTTCGCAGGAGAGCTTCTGTAAAGTTTGGAAGGTAGGAGACGAGGTACTGGCAGAAGTAAAGCTGTGAGTACCGGGCGTGAGTCGTGCTTCGGTAGCTCAGATGGTAGAGCACTTGCCCGCGAAAGGCAAAGGTCCCGAGTTCGAGTCTCGGTCGGGCACACAGTTTTAATCTGCCAGGAAGTTTCATATCAGCGCACACTCCGCTGCAGAGTGAAAATCTCATTCTGGAAACATCCCCCAGGCTGTGGCTAAGCCATGTCTCCGCAATATCCTTTCTTTCAGGAGTGCTAGTTCTGCAAGTTTCGCAGGAGAGCTTCTGTAAAGTTTGGAAGGTAGGAGACGAGGTACTGGCAGAAGTAAAGCTGTGAGTACCGGGCGTGAGTCGTGCTTCGGTAGCTCAGATGGTAGAGCACTTGCCCGCGAAAGGCAAAGGTCCCGAGTTCGAGTCTCGGTCGGGCACACAGTTTTAATCTGCCAGGAAGTTTCATATCAGCGCACACTCCGCTGCAGAGTGAAAATCTCATTCTGGAAACATCCCCCAGGCTGTGGCTAAGCCATGTCTCCGCAATATCCTTTCTTTCAGGAGTGCTAGTTCTGCAAGTTTCGCAGGAGAGCTTCTGTAAAGTTTGGAAGGTAGGAGACGAGGTACTGGCAGAAGTAAAGCTGTGAGTACCGGGCGTGAGTCGTGCTTCGGTAGCTCAGATGGTAGAGCACTTGCCCGCGAAAGGCAAAGGTCCCGAGTTCGAGTCTCGGTCGGGCACACAGTTTTAATCTGCCAGGAAGTTTCATTCCAAGTTAATCTTCCCAGAAATAATAAGAAGCAATGTAGAAGGTCGTTCAAAAAGAATAATTACATAATAATTAAAACTAGATTTAAAAAAATCCAAATGTACCTTCACTTTCGAAGCTAATAGACAATGTAATGGCAGAGGCCTGGTTAAGCTGTACACCTACAACGCGAAGGGCTCCTCAGCACG
The DNA here is from genome assembly GCF_021461395.2 of Schistocerca americana. NCBI lineage: Eukaryota > Metazoa > Arthropoda > Insecta > Orthoptera > Acrididae > Schistocerca > Schistocerca americana. The sequence goes on along the minus strand of NC_060119.1, from coordinate 280,074,914 downwards.
GAATAAGCGAGTGTGCAAATACAAGCATGCATACGCACATGACCCACACGTTCGTACTTTTAGGCTGAGAGCACACAATTTTAGTTACGGTTCAACTCTAATAACCTGCCCCAGAAAGGGCCATGGGGTCTACAACAAACAGAAATTACTATCAGTAGTATCATAAACTGAATAATACAAACCATGATTTCAAGTACAAGATAAATATTCCAACTACTAGCCTGACACATACAGAAATCTCCAAATTGAGACACACAGTCCCCATGAGGTCACCAAAAGGCATTAAGATTGGGTTCCTGGCCAGCTCACACAAAACGACATTAACAGTCTTTAAGTACAGTACGTACCAATTTCAAAGAAAGAAGGCACCAGATATTACTGCCCTGCTGCTCTTGGCTGCTAACAAACTGATCAATACGTCTCGGCGTATTTAGCACACTAAAACTGACTGAGGCGTGTCGTATGCAGATTGCACGTGGCGAGAGCAGCACCTTGCCCACTAAAGTCGACCAACGCTGCAGGAAAACGTGGGGCCCCATAGCCAGTGGTCAACGGCGTTAACTCATTGCAATCGCCAGGACGCCGAGTACTCAAACACACCCGTCCATTTCCGTGTCCACTTACCACCACACAGCCCCAGAGGGAACCCAGAATCCAGCAAAGATGATACGACAAGAGCTACAGTCGTTGGATCATACGTACAAGTGGCGCCAATAGGATCCGCATTTACCGCACGCACTTCGAAAAGTCACGAACGTCACGCCATTGCCTCGCTAACATGTTGGTGATTATATACGCTTATCTGAGTCGTGCTGAAAGAGATCTTTTTGATGGCATCTTATACTCTCGGACAGGGACCGTCGAGCATTGCGGACGCTGCTCGTAAAAAATCCCATGAAACCAGAAGACTGACTTCCATAGTGCTACGAGTAGTCCATGTAGAACAATGTGGTTGTAAGAAATTTCTGCAGTAATGTTATGATGTTTGTAAGGTGTTATTTATACATAGCGATGTACCCAGAAAATGTAGTGCTTTTCCATGTTGGTTTTACAGGTGTCTGAGAATGACACGCCGTCGAAATCGGCTAATCGCATCAGTAAATAAAAAATCGCATTACAGCCTACTACCTATTACAACCTATTAATTGCCGGTATCGTTTCTCACTGGTTCTGACGCGGTGCACCTTGGATTTCGCTTGTGTGTCAACTTTTTCATGTCAGAGTAGCATTTCGTACCTACGTCCTTAATTATTTGCTTGATGTATCCCAATCTCTGTCGTCCTTTATCGTTTTTGCACTCTACAGCTTCGTCTAGAACCACAGTATTTGTTTCCTGATGTCTTAACAGATGTCCTATCATTCCGTCCCTTCTTCTCGTTAATGTTCTCCATATAGTCCTTTCCTAGCCGATCCTCCAGAGAATCTACATCTACTTATATACTCCGCTAGCCACCAAGCGGTGTGTGGCGGAGGGCACAATTCGCGCCAGAGTCATATTTCCCCCCTTTTGTTCCACTCGCGCATCGCGCGAGGGAGAAAAACGACTGTTTGAACGCCTCAGAACGAGCTCTTATTTCCCTTATATTTGAATAGTGTTCATTGCGCTATTTGAAAGTTGTTGGTAATAATGCATCCTCGGTGAAGATCGGATTTCGGAATTTAGTGCGCCGTCTATTTGCAAGTGTGTCCCAATTCTCCTATTTCCTTACCACATCAGTCTTCCCAGTTTTCAAAATTCTTCTATAGCACCACTTCTCAGGTGCGTCAGTTCTCTTCTGTTACGGTTTGCTGCAGTCTATGTCTCACTGCCACACAATGCAGTGCTCCAAACGCATATTCTCAGAAATTTGTTCCTAAAATTAAGACATACATTTGACATTATTAGATTCTTCTTGGCCAGGAACCCCATGTTTGCCAGTATTAGCTTTTCATGTGTTCGTTGCTCCGACCGTCATGTGTTACATTCCCTCCTAGGTAGCATTCCTTAACCTCATCGACTTCGTAATCACCAGTTATGATGTAAAATATCTCGCTGTTATTATTTCAGCTACGTCTCATTATTTCCGTATTTCTTCGGTTTATTTTCAATCCAGATTCTGCACTCAACAGACTGTTTATTGAATTCAACAGATCTTGTAATTCCTCTTCACTTTCACTGAGGATAGCAATTTTATCATCAAATTTTAACATTAATATGCTTTCAAATCGAATTTTAATCCCACTCTTCACCTTTCTTTTGTTTCGTCATACCTTCTTCGGCTTACAGATTGAACGGCAGGGGTGAAAAATCTACTTACCTATTTTTAATCCGTGCATTTCATTCCGAGTCTTCCACTGTTATTGCTTCCTCTTGTTTCTTGTACATATTGTGTATCGCTCATCTTTATCTATAGCTTACCCCTATTTTTCACACGATTTCAAACACCTTCCACCATTTAACATTGTTGAACGCTTTTTCCAGGTCGACAAATCCTATCAAGGTGTCTGGGTTATTCTTTCGCCTTACTTCCATTATCAACTGCAACGTCAGAACTGCCTCTCTTGTGCCTTAACCTTCCCTAAAGCCGAACTGATCGTCATCTAACAGATCCACAATTTGCTTTTCCAGTCTTCTTCATACTGTTCTTGCCAGCAACGTGGATACATGAACTGTTAAGCTGCTGCTGCGATAATTCTCGGACTTGTCGACTCCCGCAGTCTTGGGAATTGTGTAGATGATGTTCTTCCGAAAATCTGATAACGACAGTACCTTCCATTATACACATCTGCTTGAATAGCGGTTTTTTGCCACTTACACCAATGAGTGTAGTAGTTCTGATGGAATGTTATCTATCCCTATCGTCTTATTTGTTTTCAACTCTTTGAAAGCTCTTCTAAATTTTAATACTGGATCCACTATCTCTTTCCAATTGACTCTTTTTTTCTTCTTCAACCATGACACCACATAGATCTCCCTTATAGATGCCCTCTGTGTACTCTATCCATCTGTCCGCTACCTCCTCTGTATTTAACAGTGGAATCTTCTCTGTGCTCTTGATGGTACCGTCTTCGCTTTTAATTTCGCCGAAGGTTGTTTTGACTTCTCTACATGCTGAGTCAGTCCTTCCCATAATCATTCCTTTTTCGATTTCTTCACATTTCTCACGTAGCTATTTGCTTAGCTTCACTTTCTATTGATTTCATTCTTATGTGACTTGTATTTCTCTATTTTTTAATTCCCTGCACTTCCTTCTTTCGTCGAACAACTAAAATATTTCTTATACTACCCATGGTTCATTCACAGTTACCTTCCTTGTACCTGTATTTCTCCTTTACAATTTCTGTGAGTGCCCTTTTAGACATGTCCATATTTCCTCAACTGATGCACTGAGATATTCCTTATCGCATATCTATAGCCTTAAAGAACTTCAGGCGTGTCTCTTCAGTCCTTAGTACTTCCGTATCCCTCTTCTTTGTACATAGATTTTTTCTAATAAATCTCTTTAACTTCAACCTAGTCTTCATCATTACCAAATTGTGATGTGAGTCTATCTCTGTCCCTGGGTAGAACTTATAATCCAATATATGATTTCGAAATCTCTGCCTGCCAATGATGAAATCTAACTCAAATCCCGTATCTCCCGGTCTTTCCCAAGTATACCTCCACATCCTGTGATTCTTGAACATACTATTCTCTCGTTCAACCTGAAATTTATTGTAGAACTTCATTAGTCTTTCTCGTCCGTCATTATAACTATCAAGCCCATATTTTCCAGTAAACCTTTATTCTATCCCTTCCCCTACGACCACACTACAGTTTCCCTCTGGACTATTAGATCTTCATTTCCCTTTATGTGCTATATTACCCGATTAGTTTTCTCATATACTTTCTACTACAGTTTCCCTCTTGACTATTAGACCTTCATTTCCCTTTATGTACTAAATTACCCGATTAGTATTCTCATATACTTTCTCTATTTCGTCATCCTCTGCTTGTGACGTTGGCATGTATACCTCAACTATTGCAGTCGGTTTTCGTTTGCTGTCGATTAGGAGGAGAATAACCCTATTACTGAACTGATCACAGTGACGCGGTCTCTGACCTACCTACCTAAACTTCCTATTCATAAGGAATCCTACTCCAATTATTCCATTTTCTACTGCTGTTGATATTATCCTTTACTCGTCTAACCAGAAATCCTTGTTATCATTCCACTTTCATTTACTAACGTCCATTATATCTAGATTTAGCTTTAAAATTTCCCTTTTTGTATTTTCTAGCTTCGCTTCTAAATTTAAACTTCTAACATTCTACTGTACGACTCGAAGAACTTTATCGTTTCGTTGGTTATTCAATCTTTTTGTCATAATCACTTGCAGCCCATCCCCTTTCCCCCTTGGAAGACAACTCCTAGAGATTTGAGTGGGGGTCTAGTTCCCCATCTTTTGCGAATGGAGAGCTTATCATGACGCTTTTCCAGTTACAGGCCACATGTTCTGTAGATACAAGTTATGTTTGTTTAATACTGTGGTTTTTATTGCCTTCTACGTCCCCACACCGATGATCATTCCTGATTTCTTCACGTTTCAGGAGCAGTTTCCCACGCCACCGATAAAAGAGTGCCCTGAACCTCTGTACGCTCCTCCGCTCTCTTTGACATGGCCTTTCGCAGAATGGGAGTGAATTATGTAGGCGATCTTAAATGTGGAAAGAACATTGGGGTACTTATTATAAACGTTTTTTGTGTAAGTTGCTTGTGATGTTTACGTATTTTTCGTTAATAATACAGATATTTCAGATGTGAAAATAATATACGAGTACGTTACATCAGTATCAACATTATCCTTAGGTATTTTTGATAAATAATTAAGGTCGCTCGGTTAGATTTGAAAATGGCGCCAATTTAAGCAAATCACGTTGTTCGGAAATTACTGAACATGGTACCAACTTGGATTTTGATCTCAGAGGGGTTACGAAGCATAACTGGTCTAGTTCCACCATCTTCGCTTTTTATAATTTTCCACTGAAACACCTGGGTTGATTCCGCCTTCTTGCAGTTTATAATTTTCCGCAACCGTCATCTTGATTTATACCATCTTGGATTCTGCGATATAAATGCAGAGCTCTTGAAACCATACTATAAATATCCATGCACTTCTGCTGCGTGTTGATGAAACGTCCTATCGCCGTATAGGTCATTAAAGACGGTCCGTTCTTTGTGTTAGTATTGTCATCACTTCCTGGAGCTATGCTTTACCCTCATAAGAGCGGCACTAAACGTACTTACCGGTACTGTTCATTTATTTCTCTAAGATATTCGCCTCCCGTGGCTAGCCCAGTACTCAGGGTGCTGTGTGTTAAGTACAAGAAAGGCATGAAGAAATAACATATACTACAGCTATTACGTATAACAACTTGTTAACTATAATGATGTATCAAATTCTTTGTTATTACTTGAACATAATAGCCATCACTAAGACACGTACCATCAGTTTCATAACTACATTGCAAATTCTTCCCCAGATTTGAGTCAAATGCAGTTTCCTTTTCTACTGCCCTTCAGTGACACTTGTATTCTTAAGTCCTTGTAATGATATATGTGTAGCGGGTACACTAGAAATCAGTAATGTAAAAATGATTATGAGCTGACTGCCATTGTTGTCCTTGATTTGCGACTTCATCAATACGTGGATTAACTGACTTAAAAGCTGAAACACACGTTGAGAAGTCATAAACAAATAGACAATGGTTTATAATAAAAGAACGATGATCCACGGGAATTGTCAAAGAGGAGAGAGAGAGCGATTTTCATCGAAATTTAAGTCCTTACCTTTCTTCAACACATGCATTTAATATTCACTATCAAGGGCCTGCACAGTTCACAGAGAAAATATATACTAGCCGAGCGGATAATGTCAATGGTCAACTGCTGAGGGCTTTAAATGTAATTACCAAGCGACCACCTCGTGTGTAAATGCTGGAGATAAATTCTCTCAGATATGTAATCCACAGTTGGATGAGACAGAGAAAATTAGTTATAAATGTTGCGCTAGACATTTTACCAGGAAACATACTAAGAGCATGACCTAAACTTTTACTCGGGATCCTTTTGCTCTTACCACCGAGTGCATTTTCTAGTCATTCTACAGTTTGTAAAGCTTACACAAACGCATTTAACAGCGTAAATGTTAGCACAGAGCACTCTGCTGTTGTACTCTGAACAATTTCGCGGATTACGTATCTGTCAACTGGCGGAAACAGTATAACAAAGCTCCACCCACATGCTGCTGACCCTACTCCAAGACAGTTGCGTTCTCCTTGTTTAATCGCCCACTCCAGAGCGTTTTCTGCCAAAGGGAAAGAAACTATATGCCTACAGTACGCGTGATGTAAAATCAAGTAACTATCGAAAAACAAAATCCTTCACTTGCAAAAGGGATCGTTACTTTTCCAATGCAACTCTAACAGAGCAAGAAAGAGTGAGAAAGGAACAGATGCAGATACTCATTTCGTCAGCAGTAAGTCGACAGACGTTAGTATCTTATACCATTCTTATGATGACAGGTACGGAACCAACAGCAACCTTCCAATAGACGCATAAATTTCTCTAGTACACTTACCTCCTCTTGTATAATATAGTTAATAGGTACCTGGCATTGCACAGGTACGTATTTATTCCAATTTTCTATTAGTCCATCTCCTTCCGCCCCCACCCCCCCTCTCTCGCTGTCCATATCCTTCTTCACCCGCACTCTCTGTCCATCTCCCCCTCTATCTCTCCATTTTCTCCTGTGCGCTCCATCCATCTGCTTCTTTCCGCTCAGTCCATCTGTTCCTCCCTCCTCTGTCCGTCTTCTCCTCCCCTCTAATTCCATCTTCTTTTCCCCCTCTATTAGTTCATCTACTCCTCCCTGCCTCTCTCTGTTTCGTCCTCCACCTCGATTTGTCCTTCCCCTCCTCCCAACTCTCCATCAACTCCACTTTCTCTGTCCATGTGTCCACCTGTCTCCTCTCCGCCCACCTCCTCCTTTTACCTTTCTCTGCTGATATCGTCTTGCCCCTCTGTCGGTTCACCTCCTCTTCGCCGGCCGGGGTGGCCGACCGGTTCTAGGCGCTACAGTCTGGAACCGCGTGACCGCTACGGTCGCACGTTCGAATCCTGCCTCGGGCATGGATGTGTATGACGTCCTTAGGTTAGTTAGGTTTAAGTAGTTCTAAGTTCTAGGGGACTGATGACCTCAGATGTTAAGTCCCATAGTACTCAGAGCCATTTTTGAACCTGCTCTTCCCCTTCTCTTTGTCTTTCTCTTCCTTCTTCTGTCCCTGTCCATCTCATCCTCTCTTTTCTCTGTCCATCTCTTCCTCTCAGCTCTCTCTGCCTGTTTCCTCCTACTGCATCTCTGTCCATCTCGGAAAAACCTGGCCCCTATCCCCTTCTTCCCCCTTGGTCGTCTGTTCATCTCCTCCCCCCCTCCCCCTTCGTTGTCTGTCCATCTCCTCATCCGCCTTCTTTCTCCACATAATCACGCTCACCCTTATAGAAGGCTGGTGGTTCTTACACACACACTATTTCTTTCTGGATTGTGACTAATACGTATACTAAATTTGATTGAAACCGATCTGCGGGCTTAGGAACAGACTTTCACTCATGAGTTTGTCAGCGTATGCACGTGTAAAATATTTGTTACATGCATTTAACATGTTTCACACGTATTTGTACATCTATTTCATTTGTACCTCTAGCGAATTTCGCCCTGCAGTTTCATTTTCACGAGTTCTATTTTTGTTACGTTGTATGCCCTGAACTATGTGTCGTGCAATGATATAGTTTTCAGGTACATCTAGTACATCTGACTCCTGTGTGCGAAACGTGTTGTGACTAGAGTTAGTAGTAAAGAATTAATAAATTGAAATGTCATCCTTCAAGTGACAGTTTCACTGCATGAATTGTGAAAATGTAGTAAGCAATAAACTTATTTCCTTTCATCATTTTGTGGAGGTCGTTAGCAAAAAAAGGTTTCAAAAATGTTTGAAATTATGTGTAAAGCTTTTAGCATGTCTCCAAGTGCTCTCATTCTCAGATACTATACAACTAAATCATGGGTAGTCGCGCGTCGTGGGCTGTATATCCAGTCCTTTGACAGACAAGTGGTTCTTACCCCACAGTGATTATTTTAAGGCAGTAAGTAATATGAGTACCAAGTTTGGTTGAAATCGGACTCAAGGTGTAAGTACGTAAATCCACTTCTATAATTTTTATTGATATACTGCTAGCTGTATACATTAATGGACATTATAATTTGCAATAATATAAAGACAGGGTGTAACAAACGTCTAATAAGCTACTTGCTTGGATATGTGTTTCACTGGAGCTGTAGTATCGTAAGTTCCCATGGGACCAAACCGCTGAGGTCATTGGTCTCTAGGCATACACATACTTAATCTGACTTAAACTAATTTACGCTAAGGACAACACACACATTCATGCCCGAGGAAAGACTCAAACCTCCGACGAGGAGAGCCGCGCGAACCGTGACAAGGCGCCCAAAACCACGCGGCTACTCTGAAAGTAAGTGAAGCTAATGCATTTATTTACATATGTAGAAATTGCAAATCAGGTTTCTCCCTGAGATAAAACGTTTCTTTTTTGGTTGGTTGTGAGAAAATTTTGTTGCACCCTGATTCAGAGTTCGATAGCGTCTATATAGACAGTGATTTATCGTTCCTCGATGTTGCTATTTGTGTTGGCCACCGTGCCAGTTATGTCTTGTGAATGTGGAACAGGTGGATTCAGGACCCCGTAGCCGACTCCAAGCCTCTATGGCTTCAATCGACTAGCACCCGAGAGGATAGACATATCATTCTCTTCGCCAGACGGGTCCCTACAGCCATGTCACATAACTGCAATCAGGAAATGACCTTGTTTGCAGAAAGATAGATGTCCATACAGTCCATGCAGACAGTGGGACGCCGTCTGGAGCACAAAGGGCTGTCAGCATGGCCACCATAGTTTCACTTTGTAGCGTCAGACTACTAATTATTTAAAACCTCATTCAGTGCGCAGTTCTCCTCACGTTGGTACTTGAGCGAACAGGACAGAATCTGTCATTACTCTACGTTAATACTAGACGGAGAATTCAACTGATTTTAAATGTTATATTGATAGGCTTGGTGCACAGGCACTGATGTACATTCATTTTGATGAATGCAATTATGAAAAGATCAAAGAGAAACGTAAGGAACGAGTTGTCAGTCAACCACCATAACAATGTACTCATTATTTCATATTTGCTTTTTATCTGTTCAGGAAATTATGTTATATATTTTGTGGCTGTCCCCGTGTATCCCGGGGATTTGGGGGGGGGGGGGGGAGGGTGTAGGGCAGCCTCTAGAGAAATCATTACAAGCAACATTCAATGCCGCGCAATTCCGCTCCTGGACTAAATAACCGCCTGGATTCTGTTAGGAGGTCAGTCCACAAAGCTGTCCAGGTATGTTGCATCCAGATTAAGCCACTCACTGAGGACTTGACCGCAAAATTTCACCCATTTGCTGCGATGCTGATGTCGGTGTTCTACCCATAGTGCCGGCAGGGGTGGCCGAGCGGTTCTAGGCGCTACAGTCTGGAACCGCGCGACCGCTACGGTCTCAGGTTCGAATCCTGCCTCGGGCATGGATGTGTGTGATGTCCTTAGGTTAGTTAGGTTTAAGTAGTTCTAAGTTCTAGGGGACTGATGATCTTAGAAGATAAGCCCCATAGTGCTCAGAGATATTTGAACCATCTACCCATAGTCCCAACAGGTCCCGGTCCCTCATATTTTGCGTGGGGTTCAAGTCAGGTCACTTTGTACACCATCGAGATGTAATTATTTTTTTTTGGGGGGGGGGAGGGGTGCGGGTTTTGATGTGTTCAGAAAATCAGTCACATATTCATTCATCCCAATGAACTTCGCTATTATGTGTCTGTGTAAGCAATGGCTTAAGATTTCCAGATACTCATTGCATGCAGTTCCCGCCGCAATATTGTCTCGCTAATAAGTGGGGATTTATCTTCGTTCACTGACTGCGACACTTCTTGTTGAATTTGAAAAGGAGTTTGAGCCAGAAGCTGTGAAACGCGTCTCCGATGCCCGACAGTCAGGATCTTGTTCCGACCACAATTCTGACGCCTTGTTTTGTGGTCAAGTGTGTTACACCACTCTTTGTAGACTGTCCGCCCGGAAACACTAATAAATGCAGAAACTAGACACACCTCATGGCCATGGTCACGGCCAAACACGATTGCCACGTTTTGCCACTCGCTCACGCCATTACGTTTACCCATGTTAACGTACAATGTTCGCTCGAAATATAAATGACTCACTGATCGCTGCTGCCTCATGTTCTCCTAGAGGCAGTGTGCGCGCGATTGAGCACTTGACCCGATTGCTGAGTCATGTGTAAAAGCTTAACGATTCTTCTGTGTGTACGCATTGGGATGCCTAGTATTTGGTTCGGTGAACTCATTATCATTTTGCACGTCTAACAGCAGATTGTTAATTTGTGATGAAACGAGAGAACCTATGAGCAGTCTTTGGTGACTGCTTAGCTGCTTTAGTCTAATTAATAAATTCAGTGAATAGTTATTAATAAAGAAAGACCTCTCATTGTTTTATCGTATAGAAACGTACGTATGAAAGCATACGAATTTTTATTGTGTCATGTCTATTACTTTTTCTTTAGTATGAGGAGTCTACAATATTACCTTGAAGCCCAGCAGAGAGACGCATGCCAACAATGATCAAACCAACAACAGTGGAAACAGTAGTGGTACCCTGTCGTCTTTTCAGATATCTCCCGGTTCATGATGGACGTATCGGCGGAGCCTTTGAAGAAAACGAACGTTGCTAGTGCCTTAGAGGGACGGTATGTGGTGCCATTCCGCACACGACACTATCATCTCCGGTTCTCGTAGTCGGTGATTTGGGTAGAGGCCTGTTTCAGGCTCACGCATTATGACATTTATGGAGACCGGAAATCCCTTCTGTAGGTACCATCATGAGGTCCGAAAACAACAGTATGAAACACATCTATCTCTGTTGGTTCACGAGACGTAAAAAGCAGCACATGCAGGAGCCGAAATAGATGCCGTGTTCCTTGACTTCCGAAAGGCATTCGATGTAGTTCCGCTTTGTTACTAATGAAGAAAATACGAGAACATGAAATATCGTAGCAATTTAGTGACCGAAGAGTTTCTCGCAAACAGCCCATCATTCTGAACGGAGGGGAATGTCCAGGAGCGAAAGTAACTTGGGACGATTCCATGGGAGGATTATAGAACCATTACTTTTAGCAGTGTATATAAATAACCTAGTCGATGACTTCAGCACTTCCAAGAGCCTTTTCGCGGGTGGTGGTGTTGCATGCGGAGAAGTCACGACACTACAGAACTGTAGCAAAATGCAGGAAAACCTGTAGACTATCGACACTTGGTGCAGGGAGTGGGAATTCATACTCAACATAAACAAACGTAACGTATTAAGAACACTTAGACAGAAAGATTCTTTATCGAATGTTTACAAAAATAGCAGAACAGCCACTGGAAGCAGTTACTTACACAAAATATCTAGTATTATGCCTACCGAAAGATTTGAAGTGGAAGGACCATATAACATTAACCACGAGTAAGGCAGATGCCAGATTGAGATTCGCTGGAAGAATCCTCTGGAAATGTAGTCCATCAACAAAGGATTCTGCTTACAAAACAGTTGTTCAACCAGTAATTGAATATCGTTCGTCAGTATGGAATCCGTTCGAGACATGGCTGATAGAGAAAATGGAGAAGATCCATAGAAGAGCAACACCGTTAGTTACACGTTCATTTAGCAAGCGTGCAAACGCCATGGGACGCTCAGCCAGCTCCAGTGGCAGACGCTTGGAGAGGCATTCCGCATCACGTTATGGTCTACTCTTAAATTTCCGAGGGTGTACATTCCTAGCACATTCAGCTAATACACTGTTTCCTCTTACATATATCTTGCGAAAAGTCCATGAAGATAAGTTTAGAGAGATTCGTGGCCACACGGAGGCTAATCAGGAACCGTTCTTCCCACGAACCGCATGCAACTATAAAAGGAAAATGGAGAAGTGATATTGGTAGGCCAAAACAAAGTACCATGCGTCTCACACCGTAACGTGGGTTGCAGAGTGTGGATATTGGAGTAGGTGTAGACGTACGAGTAGATGCAAGTTTCACTTTTGCCACGTGCCGGTGGCTGTGCCCTATCTTTGACGTCTCCGAAATATTATGTTTCATCTAGATAGCGCGAGAATGAATGTCGTCCTTGATGACCTCACCTACCTCGATACAAAAGGTGTTTAACTGTTGCCCTGACCAGCATAGCACACATTTTATTAGAACATCACTTCCTCGTAAATATACGTTGTGAGCTGAAGCAGCATGGTATGAAGTACTCAAAGGCCAGTGCCAGAGGCAGCAGCTCTGGGTACTGAACTTTGCATACTCCAAGACCGCCTGACACCAAGAACAAGGATAGAGATTTTTAAAAAAAAAAAAAAAAAAAAAAAAAAAAAAAAAAAAAAAAAAACTTTAATAGCGCAATTCAATCATGAGTCAACTGACAGTTACCAAGAGTGTTACGAAATACAAATCAGATAGTTAAGATTTTTAAATTAAATTCACAATATTTAAGGACGTACTAAACAATGTCAACTGTGCAACGCAAAGGTGGCTCGATTACCCACAACATGTCCTGCGGAGAAGTTCAGCAAACATTAAATTAAAAAACATTAAAATGCATACATCTCCGCTGGTTATTCTGTTCTCATATAGACAATATACGGCCATGGTGCCCAAAGGCTACCCACATGTGACACTGAAGCAACAGACCGGCTACAAGACTGTTCCAAATAAATCAAGTTAAATACGACTTAAATAAACTACTGGGCCCCTAAAACACAATTGAAATGATAATGACAATTACAACGTTAATTTTTTAAAGAAATGAAGAAACTCAATGCTCCGTGTGCCCAGATACTTTCATCACATGCTCCTAAGAGTCTTGCAATAAAAGACTTACTGAGTCAATAACTTCCTAATCCGGCGACACACCCTCCGTGACACGATACCAAAATAATAACAACAAACTACCTAACTTGAGTCTGGAACGGGAGATTCACATACTCACGTGTGCCCTGCCAACACTTAGACCTGTACGATGACGGGGCAATCGCCGAAGCAGCAGAATAGCAGCACGTCAACCGCTGCCGATACAAGGCTGTCACCATATTCCGAAACAACAAACAGCGAAACAGATTTGATTAAAATTAACATACACGGTAATGCTTAAAGGGCGACTGAAAATTCATTATTACTACTCCAGTATGGGAGTGGCCCGTTCATAACATTCCAAGTTAATCCAGAATGAGATTTTCACTCTGCAGCGGAGTGTGCGCTGATATGAAACTTCCTGGCAGATTAAAACTGTGTGCCCGACCGAGACTCGAACTCGGGACCTTTGCCTTTCGCGGGCAAGTGCTCTACCATCTGAGCTACCGAAGCACGACTCACGCCCGGTACTCACAGCTTTACTTCTGCCAGTACCTCGTCTCCTACCTTCCAAACTTTACAGAAGCTCTCCTGCGAAACTTGCAGAACTAGCACTCCTGAAAGAAAGGATATTGCGGAGACATGGCTTAGCCACAGCCTGGGGGATGTTTCCAGAATGAGATTTTCACTCTGCAGATGGTAGAGCACTTGCCCGCGAAAGGCAAAGGTCCCGAGTTCGAGTCTCGGTCGGGCACACAGTTTTAATCTGCCAGGAAGTTTCATATCAGCGCACACTCCGCTGCAGAGTGAAAATCTCATTCTGGAAACATCCCCCAGGCTGTGGCTAAGCCATGTCTCCGCAATATCCTTTCTTTCAGGAGTGCTAGTTCTGCAAGTTTCGCAGGAGAGCTTCTGTAAAGTTTGGAAGGTAGGAGACGAGGTACTGGCAGAAGTAAAGCTGTGAGTACCGGGCGTGAGTCGTGCTTCGGTAGCTCAGATGGTAGAGCACTTGCCCGCGAAAGGCAAAGGTCCCGAGTTCGAGTCTCGGTCGGGCACACAGTTTTAATCTGCCAGGAAGTTTCATATCAGCGCACACTCCGCTGCAGAGTGAAAATCTCATTCTGGAAACATCCCCCAGGCTGTGGCTAAGCCATGTCTCCGCAATATCCTTTCTTTCAGGAGTGCTAGTTCTGCAAGTTTCGCAGGAGAGCTTCTGTAAAGTTTGGAAGGTAGGAGACGAGGTACTGGCAGAAGTAAAGCTGTGAGTACCGGGCGTGAGTCGTGCTTCGGTAGCTCAGATGGTAGAGCACTTGCCCGCGAAAGGCAAAGGTCCCGAGTTCGAGTCTCGGTCGGGCACACAGTTTTAATCTGCCAGGAAGTTTCATATCAGCGCACACTCCGCTGCAGAGTGAAAATCTCATTCTGGAAACATCCCCCAGGCTGTGGCTAAGCCATGTCTCCGCAATATCCTTTCTTTCAGGAGTGCTAGTTCTGCAAGTTTCGCAGGAGAGCTTCTGTAAAGTTTGGAAGGTAGGAGACGAGGTACTGGCAGAAGTAAAGCTGTGAGTACCGGGCGTGAGTCGTGCTTCGGTAGCTCAGATGGTAGAGCACTTGCCCGCGAAAGGCAAAGGTCCCGAGTTCGAGTCTCGGTCGGGCACACAGTTTTAATCTGCCAGGAAGTTTCATATCAGCGCACACTCCGCTGCAGAGTGAAAATCTCATTCTGGAAACATCCCCCAGGCTGTGGCTAAGCCATGTCTCCGCAATATCCTTTCTTTCAGGAGTGCTAGTTCTGCAAGTTTCGCAGGAGAGCTTCTGTAAAGTTTGGAAGGTAGGAGACGAGGTACTGGCAGAAGTAAAGCTGTGAGTACCGGGCGTGAGTCGTGCTTCGGTAGCTCAGATGGTAGAGCACTTGCCCGCGAAAGGCAAAGGTCCCGAGTTCGAGTCTCGGTCGGGCACACAGTTTTAATCTGCCAGGAAGTTTCATATCAGCGCACACTCCGCTGCAGAGTGAAAATCTCATTCTGGAAACATCCCCCAGGCTGTGGCTAAGCCATGTCTCCGCAATATCCTTTCTTTCAGGAGTGCTAGTTCTGCAAGTTTCGCAGGAGAGCTTCTGTAAAGTTTGGAAGGTAGGAGACGAGGTACTGGCAGAAGTAAAGCTGTGAGTACCGGGCGTGAGTCGTGCTTCGGTAGCTCAGATGGTAGAGCACTTGCCCGCGAAAGGCAAAGGTCCCGAGTTCGAGTCTCGGTCGGGCACACAGTTTTAATCTGCCAGGAAGTTTCATATCAGCGCACACTCCGCTGCAGAGTGAAAATCTCATTCTGGAAACATCCCCCAGGCTGTGGCTAAGCCATGTCTCCGCAATATCCTTTCTTTCAGGAGTGCTAGTTCTGCAAGTTTCGCAGGAGAGCTTCTGTAAAGTTTGGAAGGTAGGAGACGAGGTACTGGCAGAAGTAAAGCTGTGAGTACCGGGCGTGAGTCGTGCTTCGGTAGCTCAGATGGTAGAGCACTTGCCCGCGAAAGGCAAAGGTCCCGAGTTCGAGTCTCGGTCGGGCACACAGTTTTAATCTGCCAGGAAGTTTCATATCAGCGCACACTCCGCTGCAGAGTGAAAATCTCATTCTGGAAACATCCCCCAGGCTGTGGCTAAGCCATGTCTCCGCAATATCCTTTCTTTCAGGAGTGCTAGTTCTGCAAGTTTCGCAGGAGAGCTTCTGTAAAGTTTGGAAGGTAGGAGACGAGGTACTGGCAGAAGTAAAGCTGTGAGTACCGGGCGTGAGTCGTGCTTCGGTAGCTCAGATGGTAGAGCACTTGCCCGCGAAAGGCAAAGGTCCCGAGTTCGAGTCTCGGTCGGGCACACAGTTTTAATCTGCCAGGAAGTTTCATATCAGCGCACACTCCGCTGCAGAGTGAAAATCTCATTCTGGAAACATCCCCCAGGCTGTGGCTAAGCCATGTCTCCGCAATATCCTTTCTTTCAGGAGTGCTAGTTCTGCAAGTTTCGCAGGAGAGCTTCTGTAAAGTTTGGAAGGTAGGAGACGAGGTACTGGCAGAAGTAAAGCTGTGAGTACCGGGCGTGAGTCGTGCTTCGGTAGCTCAGATGGTAGAGCACTTGCCCGCGAAAGGCAAAGGTCCCGAGTTCGAGTCTCGGTCGGGCACACAGTTTTAATCTGCCAGGAAGTTTCATTCCAAGTTAATCTTCCCAGAAATAATAAGAAGCAATGTAGAAGGTCGTTCAAAAAGAATAATTACATAATAATTAAAACTAGATTTAAAAAAATCCAAATGTACCTTCACTTTCGAAGCTAATAGACAATGTAATGGCAGAGGCCTGGTTAAGCTGTACACCTACAACGCGAAGGGCTCCTCAGCACGGAATAAGCGAGTGTGCAAATACAAGCATGCATACGCACATGACCCACACGTTCGTACTTTTAGGCTGAGAGCACACAATTTTAGTTACGGTTCAACTCTAATAACCTGCCCCAGAAAGGGCCATGGGGTCTACAACAAACAGAAATTACTATCAGTAGTATCATAAACTGAATAATAACAAACCATGATTTCAAGTACAAGATAAATATTCCAACTACTAGCCTGACACATACAGAAATCTCCAAATTGAGACACACAGTCCCCATGAGGTCACCAAAAGGCATTAAGATTGGGTTCCTGGCCAGCTCACACAAAACGACATTAACAGTCTTTAAGTACAGTACGTACCAATTTCAAAGAAAGAAGGCACCAGATATTACTGCCCTGCTGCTCTTGGCTGCTAACAAACTGATCAATACGTCTCGGCGTATTTAGCACACTAAAACTGACTGAGGCGTGTCGTATGCAGATTGCACGTGGCGAGAGCAGCACCTTGCCCACTAAAGTCGACCAACGCTGCAGGAAAACGTGGGGCCCCATAGCCAGTGGTCAACGGCGTTAACTCATTGCAATCGCCAGGACGCCGAGTACTCAAACACACCCGTCCATTTCCGTGTCCACTTACCACCACACAGCCCCAGAGGGAACCCAGAATCCAGCAAAGATGATACGACAAGAGCTACAGTCGTTGGATCATACGTACAAGTGGCGCCAATAGGATCGAGCGTACGCTCTTATGGAAGCCGCCACGGCTCCCCACCTATACATTTGCTCATGTGGCCTTACTATTAGATTACGCATATACAGGGAGGAAGGAGGGTTCAGTAAGTAATGCAACACTTTTTTTTGGAAAAGGTAGCTTGGTATTAGTCAGGACTGCAATCACCCCTTGGGCAACAAAATCCCTACACTTCAACATAATCTCATTTTAATGACACAGCCTTACGCCACCTTACTGTCGGTGCTTATATGCATGGTACCACACAACTGGCTGACGTCGGAGCCAACATTTTTGCTGAATCTATAACCTCCTCATCATTCACGTACTGTTTCTGGATGATTGCATTCTTTATTGGGATAAACAGATGGAAGTTGGAAGGTGCGAGCTCCAGCTTTGGGGTGGATGAGGAAGAACAGTCCAACTAGGTTTCTGAGATCCTCTCGGGAATTGGGTGATGCCTTGCGTTGATATGGAGAAGGAGAGTTTCGATTGTATCATCTCGAATGAGAGTGTCCGCATCTTCCAACATTGCAGGAGTGTCAGATGTGTGTGGCCGGCCGGTACGCGGGCGGTGGAGAAGTTTGCGCGACATTGTTGCGATGATGACAGACACCTCGCCCAACGACTCACTGAGCTTTTGTTCACTGCCAGGTCTCCGCAGACATTCCACAAGCACCTATGAATCTCTGAGATGTTCCAGTTTTCCGCCAAAAGAAGCTTAGTGAAAGCTTTCTGCTTCGAACGGACCTTCGTTGCAGGCACCATTATGAAGGGTACGTATAGTGCCACCACCTGTCGGAAGCAGAAATATTCCATTAAGTCCCCAAACAAATTCTGCATGTTTTCAGCCGAAACTGGCCGAGCCAAAGAAATGAGTTACATTACTTATTGAACGTCGCTCGTGAGATAACAAAAATCCGTTATTTGTATCCTTCCTAGTGTAGAAATTGTAATGGCTCATAGTGTAGTACACTACTGGCCATTAAAATTCCTACACCTAGAAGAAATGCAGATGATAAACGGGTATTCATTGGACAAATATATTATACTAGAACTGACATTTGATTACATTTTCACGCAATTTGGGTGCATAGATCCTGAGAAATCAGTACCCAGAACAACCACCTGTGGCCGTAATAACGGCCTTGATACCCCTGGGCATTGAGTCAAACAGAGCTTGTATGGCGTGTACAGGTACAGCTGCCCATGCATCTTCAACACGATACCACAGTTCACCACGAGTAGTGACTGGCGTATTGTGACGGACCAGTTGCTCGGCCACCATTGACCAGACGTTTTCAATTGGCGAGAGATCTGGAGAATGTGCTGGTCAGGGCAGCAGTCGAACATTTTCTGTATCCAGAAAGGCCCGTACAGGACCTGCAAAATGCGGTCGTGCATTATCCTGCTGAAATGTAGGGTTTCGCAGGGATCGAATCAAGGGTAGAGCCACGGGTCGTAACACATCTGAAATGTAACGTCCACTGTTCAAAGTGCCGTCAGTGCGAACAAGAGGTGACTGAGACGTGTAACCAATGGCACCCCCTACCATCACGCCGGGTGATACGGCAGTATGGTGATGACGAATACACGCTTTCAATATGCGTTCACCGCGATGTCGCCAAACACGGATGCGACCATCATGATGCTGTAAACAGAACCTGGATTCATCCGAAAAAATGACGTTTTGCCATTCGTGCACCCAGGTTCGTCGTTGAGTATACCATCCCAGGCGCTCCTGTCTGTGACGTAGCGTCAAGGATAATCGCAGCCATGGTCTCCGAGCTGATAGTCCATGCCGCTTCAAACGTCGTCGAAACGTTCGTGCAGATGGTTGTTGTCTTGCAAACGTCCCCATCTGTTGACTCAGGGATCGAGACGTGGCTGCACGATCCGTTAGAACCATGCGGATAAGATGCCTGTCATCTTGACTGCTAGTGATACGAGGCCGTTGGGATCCAGCACGGCGTTCCGTGTTACCCTCCTGAATCCACCGATTGCACATTCTGCTAACAGTCATTGGATCTCGACCAATGCGAGCAGCAATCTCGCGATACGATAAACTGCAATCGCGATAGGCTACAATCCGACCTTTATCAAAGTCGGAAACATGATGGTACGCATTCCTCCTCCTTACACGAGGCATCACAACAACGTTTCACCAGGCAACGCCGGTCAACTGCTGTTTGTGTATTAGAAATCGGTTGGAAACTTTCTTCATGTCAGCACGTTGTAGGTATCGCCACCGGTGTGAATGCTCTGAAAAGCTAATCATTTGCATATTACAGCATCTTCTTCCTCTCGGTTAAATTTCGCGTCTGTAGCACGTCATCTTCGTGGTGTAGTAATATTAATGGCCAGTAGTGTATGTTTATTTAGGTTTTTTTCATGTTGCAAAATATTAACACGAATTCTTTACAGACGAATGGAAAAACTAGTAGAAGCCAACCTCGGGAAAGATCAGTTTGGATTCCGTAGAAAGACTGGAACACGTGATTCAATACTGACCTTACGACTTATCTTAGAAGAAAGATTAAGGAAAGGCAAACCTACGTTTCTAGCATTTGTAGACTTAGAGAAAGCTTTTGACAATGTTGACTGGAATACTCTCTTTCAAATTCTAATGGTGGCAGCGGTCAAATACAGGAAGCGAAAGGCTATTTACAATTTGTACAGAAACCAGATGGCAGTTATAAGAGTCGAGGGACATGAAAGGGAAGCAGTGGTTGGGAAGGGAGTAAGACAGGGTTGTAGCCTCTCCCCGATGTTGTTCAATCTGCATATTGAGCAAGCAGTAAAGGAAACAAAAGAAAAATTCGGAGTAGGTATTAAACTTCATGGAGAAGAAATAAAAACTTTGAGGATCGCCGATGACATTGTAATTCTGTCAGAGACAGCAAAGGACTTGGAAGAGCAGTTGAATGGAATGGACAGTGTCTTGAAAGGAGGATATAAGACGAACATCAACAAAAGCAAAACAAGGATAATGGAATGTAGTCGAATTAAGTCGGGTGATGCTGAGGGAATTAGATCAGGAAATGAGACACTTAAAGTAGTAAAGGAGTTTTGCTATTTGGGGAGCAAAGTAACTGATGATGGTCGAAGTCGAGAGGATATAAAATGTAGACTGGCAATGGCAAGGAAAGCGTTTCTCAAGAAGAGAAATTTGTTAACATCGATTATAGATTTAAGTGTCAGGAAGTCATTTCTGAAAGTATTTGTATGGAGTGTAGCCATGTATGGAAGTGAAACATGGACGATAAATAGTTTGGACAAGAAGAGAATAGAAGCTTTCGAAATGTGGTGCTACAGAAGAATGCTGAAGATTAGATGGGTAGATCACATAACTAATGAGGAAGTATTGAATAGGATTGGGGAGAAGAGAAGTTTGTGGCACAACTTGACCAGAAGAAGGGATCGGTTGGTAGGACATGTTCTGAGGCATCAAGGGATCACCAATTTAGTATTGGAGGGCAGCGCGGAGGGTAAAAATCGTAGAGGGAGACCAAGAGATGAATACACTAAGCAGATTCAGAAGGATGTAGGTTGCAGTAGGTACTTGGAGGTGAAGAAGCTTGCACAGGATAGAGTAGCATGGATCGCTGCATCAAACAAGTCTCAGGACTGAAGACCACAACAACATGTTGCAGTATTGCTTTGGGGTATTCATATTTCATTTTCGAGATACAGTCCCTCTTTCTGAGATGCTACAGAGACATTTTCTAGTCAGACAAATGCAAAGCAGTCCAAAGAAAATGCAGTAGTGTCGCAGCGAGTGCCGCGACTCTCCGCCACAGCTAAGAGCTGCATGTGTGTCTCGACTCCAGGTGCAGTGCCTGCTAGTCTCAGGAGCACTTGGCTAGCGTGGAGCCCGTGACACGCCTGGGGTCACGTAGGGGGAGAGTGGCAGGTGGAGTGCGGCGCTGACACCGACACAGCCACCTCATTAGCCAGAAACCAGCACTGCACCTCAAGCACCAGCCACACACCTCTCGCGCGTTTGTGTTCCTCACGTAGCTCTGACACACGTCTGCGCCAGCTCGAGTCTATACCACGTATTCAGCCGGTAATAGGGAACGTTCATCCACGTCTCTCGTTTATAGTGGTATTGTAGACCTCGCTACAGGGTGTTTCACAATGTTTTGACGATTTCTAATTTAAATAGCACACAAATTAATCCCAAAAGAAAGTAGAACATTTTATACAAGAGACAACATTAATTCAAGTATGCTTCTGAAGTAGCACATCGGGCAAAAACTGACTACTCACGTATATGCAATACTCGAGGTATTTTTCCCAGGTAAAAGTCTGGCACGGCCAAATTAAGCAAGGGAGATCCACATTCGACTCAAGAGCGTTTGGAAATTATGCTGTTACCAAGCACGTCCCGGGGAAGTTGCAAGACGTTATTAGATGTTTAGCATGTCGCACCGTCTCGTTGGGATCAAGATTTCGTAACGAACGACGAGGGCTTGCCTGCAAACTGCAACGCACACGATCGATGTTCTTCGGAGATTGGCCGGTTTTCCGAGGGCAGGCACCGCGAACGCACTGCGTAATTTCTACCAGTGCGTCATGATTACTGACCTGTACGTGAGATGAAACTTGACACTACGCACAACTAATAGACGACGCCACCATCGCTGTATCTTGTATTAAAGCGCGTCACTTAAATCACTGTCAAACACCTTGTAACTGTCGAATAGTTTTGAAAACACTGTCTCAATCAATATACTCCCTAAAACGAAAGTCGTCAAATAACTCATTTCCTGGACAAAGTGGATAACATCATAACAATATCACTTCAACATTGACGAAGCTGGCATTGGTAAAAATGGAATCAGATTCGTTCTTTAATGGAAAGACCCATTTTACCTTATGATAGGTATATCACTTTTCCTTCAGTATGTTTCATTTCCGAACTAGAAGACACAGTAACTAATGAAGAATTCGTAAATATGATTTGCTTTAATGGGGACCCTTTTCTGAATCACGTGCGAAGATTGTACATCACATATAAATCTCTAGGATTTCATAGAGCCGACAGTCAACCTTAGCTTGTCTGTAACTGTAATAAGCTTTGTTTACAAGCAAGAATACCCTATGATATGAAGTGGAATATTATACAGATGAAATTTGGGACTCACACAGGCAAATATGTGTATTCCAGGCCAAAAGAAGTGTACAGGTATCAAACCTTCGCATTAATCTGGGGAATTAATATCTGAGAATATACAGCGTGAATCACCTGTAATTCGGAAATGGAAAGTACTATTGCTATTCAATTTACACAAAATTGATTGGTAGTCAGGAGCTCATATTGTCTGCCAATAAACCGATTCTAATACTACTTACAACGGGATTTTGTTGTTGTTGTTGTAAAAGTACGTTTTTTTTAACTGAACAGCAACTACTGACATTAACGAACTAAAAGTAGGGTAAATTCGAATATCAGTGGTATTTGTTATGGATTCCAGTGAGAGTCGTTTACGAGATATCATACACTCCTGGAAATGGAAAAAAGAACACATTGACACCGGTGTGTCAGACCCACCATACTTGCTCCGGACACTGCGAGAGGGCTGTACAAGCAATGATCACACGCACGGCACAGCAAACACACCAGGAACCGCGGTGTTGGCCGTCGAATGGCGCTAGCTGCGCAGCATTTGTGCACCGCCGCCGTCAGTGTCAGCCAGTTTGCCGTGGCATCGCAGTCTTTAACACTGGTAGCATGCCGCGACAGCGTGGACGTGAACCGTATGTGCAGTTGACGGACTTTGAGCGAGGGCGTATAGTGGGCATGCGGGAGGCCGGGTGGACGTACCGCCGAATTGCTCAACACGTGGGGCGTGAGGTCTCCACAGTACATCGATGTTGTCGCCAGTGGTCGGCGGAAGGTGCACGTGCCCGTCGACCTGGGACCGGACCGCAGCGACGCACGGATGCACGCCAAGACCGTAGGATCCTACGCAGTGCCGTAGGGGACCGCACCGCCACTTCCCAGCAAATTAGGGACACTGTTGCTCCTGGGGTATCGGCGAGGACCATTCGCAACCGTCTCCATGAAGCTGGGCTACGGTCCCGCACACCGTTAGGCCGTCTTCCGCTCACGCCCCAACATCGTGCAGCCCGCCTCCAGTGGTGTCGCGACAGGCGTGAATGGAGGGACGAATGGAGACGTGTCGTCTTCAGCGATGAGAGTCGCTTCTGCCTTGGTGCCAATGATGGTCGTATGCGTGTTTGGCGCCGTGCAGGTGAGCGCCACAATCAGGACTGCATACGACCGAGGCACACAGGGCCAACACCCGGCATCATGGTGTGGGGAGCGATCTCCTACACTGGCCGTACACCACTGGTGATCGTCGAGGGGACACTGAATAGTGCACGGTACATCCAAACCGTCATCGAACCCATCGTTCTACCATTCCTATACCGGCAAGGGAACTTGCTGTTCCAACAGGACAATGCACGTCCGCATGTATCCCGTGCCACCCAACGTGCTCTAGAAGGTGTAAGTCAACTACCCTGGCCAGCAACATCTCCGGATCTGTCCCCCATTGAGCATGTTTGCGACTGGATGAAGCGTCGTCTCACGCGGTCTGCACGTCCAGCACGAACGCTGGTCCAACTGAGGCACCAGGTGGAAATGGCATGGCAAGCCGTTCCACAGGACTACATCCAGCATCTCTACGATCGTCTCCATGGGAGAATAGCAGCCTGCATTGCTGCGAAAGGTGGATATACACTGTACTAGTGCCGACATTGTGCATGCTCTGTTGCCTGTGTCTATGTGCCTGTGGTTCTGTCAGTGTGATCATGTGATGTACCTGACCCCAGGAATGTGTCAATAAAGTTTCCCCTTCCTGGGACAATGAATTCACGGTGTTCTTATTTCAATTTCCAGGAGTGTATTTTGAAAGGTTTCCACACCAACACTTTTTCCTGCCATTCGATCTGCGTAGTTGCTATGTAGTTGCTTACAGTATGCTTGTGTACTCCTTGTGTGCATTGCAAGCTGCTAGTCAGTCAGTGTGGGGCACACCAAGCAGTGGGTCGTGAGTGGACAATTACATATATCAATGCAGAAAAAGCCAACACGCTCTTGGTGTATAGAGTTTACTAAGAATGCAGTTCTTCTTGTAAGGCGTACGCGGCAAGGTAGCCCAATATACGTTAACCGTCACTGCAGTTATTAACCGCACTCTTCAACGAGTTACGTGAAAGTGGTAGTGTGACACCTAGACAAAGCAACAGAAGGAAATAGGTTCCGACAGAAGACGGGGAAATTAATGTTCGTGCCGCTGTTGCAGTTAATCCGCAAGTTAGCACCTGTGCAATAGCAAGTGAAAGTGGAATAAGTCAGGCACACCTCATATAGCCGGCCGGTGTGGCGTGCGGTTCTAAGCGCGTCAGTTTGGAACCGCGTGACTGCTACGGTCGCAGGTTCGAATCCTGCCTCGGGCATGAATGTGTGTGATGTCCTTAGGTTAGTTAGGTTTAAGTAGTTCTAAGTTCTAGGGGACTGATGACCTCAGTAGTTAAGTCCCATAGTGCTCAGAGCCAGGGCCTCATATACTTTCTCCGTCGACATACTTTCCATTTCTATCTCATCTCTCTCCATCAAGAGCTGTATAGAAACGATAATGAGAATCGTGTTAACTTCTGTATATGAGTGTTAATACAGGATACTCCAGATGTGGCATGTGTCTTGCTTGTTGATAAAGCAACATTTACCAATTATGGCCACATGAACCACCGAAACATGCACAGTTGGTCTGTTGACAATCACCGTTGCCTTCGTAAGGTGGAAGGTCGGCGTCCATGGAGTGTAAACGTGTGGTCTGGGGTAGCGAACTATCAGCTCACTTGCCCGTTTTTCGTAGACGGAACATTGAACTCGCAAAAGTAGTATCTCAGTCTCCTAATAGAGTGCTTTCCACGTATGCTAGAGACTAGGAGAAATCTATGGCCACAACATGATAGCACTCGAGCCCATAGTGCACGACGTACTACAACAATTGTTTCCAAATCGCTGGATTGCACGCAGAGGACCTGTGACATGGTCGGCCCCTTCCACGAATGGGGCGCCTGTAGTCTTTCTTCTTTCGGGTAAGCTGAAAGACGGAGTCTACAAGGATATCAACTACACCCGATGACATGCAACGACGTATTACTGCAGCCGGCTCGGTAATCGCTGAAATGGTAGCACGTGTGCAGCAGTCGTTCCATACCAGACTGGATACTTGTATTGCTGCTCCCGGCTGTCATTTCGAACACAACCTGTGATGGTCAGTTGTCTCGTTACTGGTCAGAATCCGCATAACTAGTGTGTGCACTTGTGCTGTTCTTTAGTGTGTGCTATCATAGGAATTGTACAAGTGTCGTTATGGGAGCTTTTCAAAATATCATATCTCGTAAACGACTCGCACTAGAACCCTGCAATAATCACCATGACCTTCTAATTTAATCAGAGCTTAGTATGTTAATGTGTGTGTGTGTGTGTGTGTGTGTGTGTGTGTGTGTGTGTGTGTTTGGAGCGTTCGGGTGCTCAACGACAATGCGATCAGCGCCCTTACACTCATGAAACAAACGAATGTCGGTAAAATTTCCCAAAATTCATGTACACATTGAGGAGGAGACCTATTAAATACCACTCATTCACTCGCTTCCACCTCACTCGCGCTGAACCATAAAAATCACTCTGTCTCACACGCCTGCGGAAAGCTAAAACAGGGCGGAAAGTGCTACACCTGAGATTAAAATAGATCTAAAACTATAGAAAACCTAAACCAAAGACATACCACTTACAAAAGAAAAAAATGGATGAACTAGTCACACTGTTAACACATAAAGAACATCTCCCTAAAATTTTCAGATATAAGATGGACAAATCCCAAAACCTTAAAAGCCTAACCACGCTCTTTTGAACATCTCTTAAAATGCAGGGCTGATCTTCTGGTATATCTGCTACTGCTGTCTCATCCGAAAATGAAATACATTCTAATGAAGCCACTCGGGATTAGCCGAGCGGTCTAAGGCGTTGCAGTCATGGAAAGTGTGGCTGATCCCGGCGGAGGTTCGAGTCCTCCCTCGGGCATGGGTGTGTATGTTTGTCCTTAGGATAATGTAGGTTAAGTAGTGTGTAAGCTTAGGGACTAATGACCTTAGCAGTTAAGTCCCATAAGATTTCGCACACATTTGAACATTTTTGAACATTCTAATTAAATGTGGTGCACAGCGATCTGTACATCGGAGACATTGAAGGGTCCTCTCGCTGGAGCAAGAAGCCATGCGTTATAGTGCTGTGGCCTATGTGTATACGAGTAAGCAGCAACTCATCCCGTCTTCGTGACTGAATACAAGTACGCCACGGCCGTGTAGTGGGCTTTACTAGCCGCAGCTCATTATCAGTCATATCCAGCCACTCGTTTTCCCATCGACGCGTGACTCCATACCTCAACAATGAGGTGATAGCATGCAGGGGGATAGCACACTGAGACAACTGGTAATCGGTACACGCCTCCGTCGCTGCTACATCCGCTATTTCGTTCCCAACAATACCCACGTGCCCTGGTATTAAGCAGAAACGCATTTTTTTTTCCTAATCGTTGTAGTTTGAGGAGGACGGTCTGATTTTGGACTAGTTAATATGCTGGGTACGTCTCATCTGCTCCAGTGCCCGCAACAGACAGAGTACCCCTCTTTCGAACCATCCGCAGAGACAGCTGTAGAAACGTAGTGCTTTGTTAAACAGACAACAAGTATTAAAACCATATGCATGAGAGGCAATCTCTCCTGTACTGCACTAAATCTAAAATCACACTGCGTCTCTGCAATAAACGTGGTGGCAGGCGATTACAGCCTGGACTTTTCGCTATTCGTGGTCCACACCAAATGATCCAGCACACGCTACACATGGATCCAAATGGAAGTGTTGCTATGGACGATTGGAGGAAAGGCGTTCCAGATGTGGACAAGAAACAGTATGGTATACAGGGTAAATTAGAGCCGCGAGGAACTTACATGGCTGATGCAGCATGAGGCTGGATATTGGGCTGGTTCTGTAAGCACCTGTGACTAACATAAACGCCTCATGGTGGATAGCGCCATGTATCTTCAGGTAATATAGGCTCGCTGATGTACAAAAGCCCTATTAAACTGGAGTTGATGTGCCCTGTCTGCTCCCCAAGTGCTGTGGCTAAGGCACTTGATAATTTAGTGCCTGCTGGGTTCTAAATTTCAGATAGCTCAGGTGCGGCAACCACGACGATTTGGAGTAAAAAATGAGGCCCAGGAATCTCGCTGAGTCTTTTATATGTAGAATTATGTCCTCATAGGCAAGTCAGGTAAATTATAAAAACGATTAAAATGAACACACACACTAATTTCTCTGTAGGAAACTGCAAACCCACTTAGCCGGCAACTCCCCCAACCGTTGCACTGTTAGTTGGAACTGATGGTTCGCTGTTGCTATACTTCAAGAGGAATAGAAAACAGCCAAATCGTTCACAAATATGGAGTACTGCGCAAGACTCCCTTCTATAGGCGTGACACTATTGATGTTTATGCAAAGAGGGTAACAAACACTGCCTTGAGGAACACCATTCTCCTGCTGCAAAAAATACGACAGCAGGTCACCAACGCGAGAGCTAAAAGAGCGCTTAGACAGGAACGACTGTCTGAAATTGGTGAGGTGGCCATGATAGTTCAATTGATGTAATTGCACGAGAATGTTGTCTCTCCAAGTAGTATCATTCACCTCACTGATATGGAAGATTATACCTAGACAGTGATGTTTACGTAGGGAATCCTGCGGAACAGCCGCCGCTAGTAGGGTCGGGTTGTCGACAGTGGACCGAAATCTTTAGAATCCACACCGACAACAGCTAAGAAGTTGCCCGATCTCTAACAACCAAACCAGGCGATAGTTAACCATCCGCTGCAGTATCTTTCCTACACGCTCTGGTAACAACTGAGACATGTATAGTCCATTCCTAGTTTGAGGATAGGTATCAGAATAGCCTCTCCCCACGAGTCAGGGAAGTTTCCTGCCTCCCATGTAAAATTTAAACATTCGAGTAGGACGTCCTTTGACGCCACTGACAAATGAGTAAGCATGTAGTGCCTGATTTGGTCGTTACCGGATGCAGTGTCAAATGTATGAGAAAATACCGATCCCAGCTGCCATAAGAGCAAGGGAAGTAGCAAGGTTCAGAATAGTGGATCTGAAAACCAACTTGACCATCTCTATAGTCGCATGGTAGCGGAGAGATGCTGCATCATGGCTGGCGATGTCACTGGACGTTGTCTGGAAACACCTCTGTTTCAGCCGTGCTGCTATTGGTAAATGGCTGTGTTTACCGTAATTCCTCTGGATGGCTTCCCACACTTCCGTAATGCAAAGTGAACGGTTTTTGGAGTCCAGGAACGCATGTAATGACCTTTCCTTGCTCTCCTCAACTACGGTTCAAGGCTTTGCTTTTAAGACACAAAATGCTGTAAGATTCTCTGCTGTCAGACGGCACGTAAACCATCGAAGAGCTGCACACCTAGTCGTAATTGCTGAGCGGCACTCTTGCATCTACCAAGGTAAAGGTTGCCACCTAAGATGACCTGAGGACTTTAGGGTGGATAAGCGAACGGCGTGATGGATTAATTATATACTGTGGTCCACACATTCCTGGTCATTGTCGCAGTGTTCAGATGTAACCAGTTGGCTGAGCAGCAACTACTGACCATCCAGTTTGGTGGCTTCTGTTCAGGCAGTGTTCCCACCAGTAGGAGAATGTGGAGTGGGAAGGAGTCACTGGAGTGGAGGTCATCAATGTGTGCTAGCGTAAGCTGTTGCCAGCAAATCGGTCGGCAAAACTGTAGCGAGAAGATCAATACTAGGGTCTGGATCAAGCGCGCCTATGAGGAGAGAGGCCAAAGACAAACTAGCAAGCAACACACTGCCAAAGCCCTCTCGACTGCAAGTATTTAGATCGCCACTGCGGAACAGAGGGCTCAGTCTCAGTCACTAGCAAAGTCACTCAGTCTCTCAGTCGCTAGCTCAGTCACTATCCTATTTGTCATCTGTCAGCTCATATCATTAGCTATGAGAGTGTATAGCGACCGGAGTAGTGTTTACTGTGGAAGTTGTACTTGATCAGCAGTGAGGCTAATGGGGACTATTATTTTAAGATCTTGTACCACAACATATGGACTCTCTTAAAGATAAGTAGCTTACCGGTACTGTAATACATGTGTGCAGTTGTGTTGTAGAAATAGGATACCAGCCACCAAACAACATCCTCTCCCATGAGTCCTCTGATACAAGACTCTACAGTGGCGACAAGGCTACTACGGTGAGCCGACCGGAGTGGCCGAGCGGTTCTAGGCGCTACAGTCTGGAAGCGCGCGACCGTTGCGGTCGCAGGTTCGGATCCTGTCTCGGGCATGGATGTGTGTGATGTCCTTAGGTTAGTTAAGTTTAAGTAGTTCTAAGTTCTAGGGGACCGATGACCTCAGCAGTTAAGTCCCATAGTGCGCTGAGCCATTTTTGATACTACAGTGGCGACGAGGATGGGATAAGTCAATGGTGATCGAAGATAATCAACTTGGTCGAAGATTTTGCTTGCTTCTCATGTTTTTTAGCTTGCAGGGCTGCTCGTTTCTACTTGCTAATTTGTTGTTGTGTTCTTGCATGTATTCCAGGAGAGGAGCAGCAGGACTAATCAAATTTCTCTTTTCCAACGCTTTGCTTGCTTTTTGGTACTACGTATGTGTGTAAACCATGGCTACTCCGCCCCCTCCACCCCCTACCCCCCGCGCCCCAGCTGTAGACGGCCAATGTGATGGATGTAATACAAGTTTTCCAGTTCTAACCAACAAACCGCTACCCTACTGACGACGGTACAACTACTCGTAGCACTAGCTAAGTCAGCCACATGACAGACCAACCAGTCGGTCCAACAAGTGCAGCCGACCAGCATACCTTAACGACACCAAAGAAGAATGGTTCGAACACCTGACTCAGTTCGGAGCACATTGTCAAACCCATAACATACAAGGTGCTGTAAAGTTACAATATTTCCTTTCGACTGTGGGGTAGTCTTCACGATAAAACAAAAAATATCCCCAACAGCGTCACCCAATGAGCTCAACGATGACCAACTAATCGCTGCATTAGCCAAGCACTTGACCAGCAAGTCCAACTAGCTGCAGACAGATTTCAGTTCTTCTACTTGCAGGAAAAGCCGGAACAGACGAACCATCAATGGTACACAGAATTAACAGGTATGACCATAGTGTAAATTTAAACGTGATGATATAACATTCAATGTCCCATAGTTTAGAATACGGGAACAGATCGTAAAGTACTCTGATCCGTCATTTCCTCAAGTATTGCAAATTTTAAAGTAATATGATTCGGGTACATAGCGGCCGATAAGTTTGACCAGGCCCCGATTTGTCGGGTCGAGTCGCCTCTTATACGCGACCGGCCCAAGCAGCCACAACTACTAGCGTGTGCACAGCCGCGCGGACAGCCAAGTAGAGGTGTAGAAAGGCCTGTGTTGGAGTTGGAGTCTTGGAGGTAGGAGACCAAACTGCGAGGTCATCGGTCTCATCGGATTAGAGAAAGACGGGGAAGGAAGTCGGCCCTGCCCTTTCAAAGGAACCATCCCGGGATTTTCCTGGAGTGATTTACGGAAAGCACGGAAAACCTAAATCTGTAGGTGGTCGGACGCGGGATTGAACCGTCGTCTTCCCGAATGGCCTGTGTATTTAGTGAAGTGTTGCCCTAGATGTTTTGCTCACCGTAAAAGACAGGATAGCCCATCATGTAACACAACGTGTTACACGTGTGGAAAAAAAGGCCATATCAAGCGATTTGTTTGCAACGGCACAAAAATGCCATCCCCCCCCTACCCCCCCCCCCCCCCCACCAGAAAAACAGGCTCGTGCACATGCAGTGAACGTTGTGTTTTTCAAACCTAACAGGTTCTGGCAAAAGTAAGAGCAAAATTGTCCCTCCTTTTTGCCCTAGTGCTGTTCAACGTCGTTCTAACACACTATTTGTCTCATTACGAACTGCTGGCCGTCCTATGCACTTTCAGTTAGACGCCAAGTGCTTGCACAGTTTCCCTGTCACCTACAAATATCACACCAGGAAGGTGAATTTTAGTGTGTTGAAATCAAGAGACAGTCGGAACATATTCGGTTAAGATGCCTTTGATTTGTTTGGCCTTACCAACCATGACAATATACTTTCAGTATAGGCTTTTGTAACAAAATACAGTGTTGCTAGCTTGCTTAAAGAATTTCTGGAACTATTTTCAGAAGGAATGGGAAAAGCTAATAACATTCTAGCGCGTGTTATATTGAAAGACAATGCACAGCCTAAGGTTTTCTGGGCCCGCCCCATCCCAATTGCTTTAAGAGACACAGTATCCAGCGAACTGAAAGAAGGGCAAGAATTCAAGCTAGTCAGTGAGCAAGTCCTACAGTGTTCTTGCCTAAGCCTTCTGGTCGCATTGGGATTTGTGTTGACTTCAACTCTACAGTCAGCCCACAGACAGTCCTTGACACATATCTGTTACCTCGCCCTGAGGAACTCTTGGACAGGTTTGGTGCAGGACGTTCCTATACTAAGATAGATTTTCGTGATGCATACCTGCAGATTCCAATTTTTTTTTAATACACCCATAGGATTGTTCAAGTAGTTCCGTTTGCCCTTCGGCAGTGTTTCTGCACTCGCCATTTTTCTACGTTACTTGCAACAGCTGATTCCAAAAGTGTCATTTTGTTCAAACTACCTTGATATTGTTGTCGTCTTAGGTTATACAGCAAAGGAACATACTGTCAATTTGCATACTCGAGTGCTGTCCAAGGAGGACTCAAGTGTTGTCCGGAAAAGTGTGACATTTTTCAAAAGCGAAGTACAGTTCATAGGCCACATGATAAACAGTCAGGTGTGCACCCTCTTCAATCTCATTTGCTTGCAATCCTTGACCTGGCTGTTCCTCGCAGTGCGTCTGAACAGCAGTCAGTGCTAGGCAACATGACATACTACATTCGGTTCATACCGAATGCCGCTCAGATCGCTGTTTCATTAAAACCCTTGCGTCGCAAAAATGGACTAAAGAGCATCAAGAGGCATTTCATAAACTCAAAAATGCTTTGCTTAGTGAAAGATGTTTAGTACATTTTAACCCTACGGAATCGGCGCAGTGCCAGCCTGTGTGACCGAGCGGCTCTAGGCGCTTCAGTCTGGAACCGCGTGACCGCTACGGTCACAGGTTCGAATCCTGCCTAGGGCATGGATGTGTGTGATGTCCTTAGGTTAGTTAGGTTTAGGTAGCTCTACGTTCTATGGGACTAATGACCTCAGTTGTTAAGTCCCATAATGCTCAGAGCCATTTGAATCGGCGTAGTACTTTCGCAAACAATTGGTGCACAAGTCAGATACTTTCGCCTCAGAGTTGTTAACTGAAACTCAGTGCAATAATTCTGAAATTGAAAAAGAGATTCTCGGTATTGTGTACGTTGTGACAAAATTCCATAGCTATTTTTATGGTCGCAAGTCCTATTTGGTCACAGATCGCAAGCCTTTGCAGTCTTTGTTTCATCCGTCAAAGCCGGTTCCTACACGCACTGCTCAAATATTGCAACGATGGGCTTTGTTGCTTTCGCAGTATCGGTATAAAATTGCGTATAGACCTACGGCAAAGCATGGCCATGCAGATGCCCTACCTCGCCTTCCGATTGGCCCACACAATGATTTTGATGCATTTGCCGCATCTTGTTGCCAAATCGATAGGCAGGAATCTGAATTGCCGTAAGCAATCTTCTCTCTTGCAGTACAGAAAGATTGCACAGGCCACGGAAGCAGTCTCAGGCATCAAAATTTTATTGCATTACATTTCGCACTTCTTGGCCTCGTTTACTGAACAGTATTCAGAGCTAAGCATTGCGCGTTGGCATAACATTTCAGTTCGACAGTGTATGATTCTATTTCAATATGACAGTGCACAATCGCGTATGCTTATTCCCAAAGTGTTGCTAAAGGATGCGATTGCTCCACAAAGGGCGTTGGGGAACGGTTCGCACTAAACAGTTAGCGCTACGGAATCTGTACTTGGCTGGACATGGACGTCCGCATTGAAGAGATGACGTCACAGTGTCACACATGCGCGGAGAACCAATCCGCTCCACCACAGACAGTCTCAGCCTGGCCTAAGACTCAATCGCCATGACGACGAATGCACATTGACGTTGCAGGGCCATTTTGGAACACTCGTTGGCTCATAGTGGTAGACTGTTTTAGCAGGTTTCCATTTGCAGTACCTATGGCTTCTACCACATCACGTACCAACATTCAAGCGTTGTCCTCCATATTTTCCATTAAATGTGGTTTTGAACAGCTTTCTGAAAGAAATGGCATTTGTCATCTAACAAGTGCTCCGTTTCAACCTCAGTCCAACGAAGAAGCAGAACGCTTCGTAAGCTCTTTAAAACAATAGATGTTGAAGCTTCGCACTACCCACACACGGAAACATGCGCTGCAACTCTCTCTCGCCTCCTACCGCTAACACCCACGAGACGGACCATTACCGGCGGAGCTTCTGCATGGCCGCCGCTACACCCACTGCAGCATCCAGCGACGCCAATGGCCCGCAAGTATCACGTTGCACCGCGCGATCTCGTTCTTTTCAGGATTTATGGCAAGCGTTGCCGCAGGGAGAGAGGCGTGATTCAGGAACGTATTGGCTCTTTTATTACTTCATTGCAGGTCCCAATGGTTTGCAGCGCCGCCATCAGAACCAAATTCGTGCTTGTCATTTGCCCCGTGATTCTGCTGCTTTCCTTCCCCCAGGTTCACCGCCTTCTGGGACCGCACGACCTTCGCAGCCACACGCTGATGCCACCAGGCACCCCAGGAGGAGCGGATGGACGAAGTGCCCTCGCCCCCCTCCCCCCTCATCAGCGCTCACCGACCCGATGCACCTGGACCCGCCATCGCCGTCGCCGTCGCCATCGCCGTCTCCGTCATCGACCATACATGCCGTCAGGCCTGGACATGTGCCCTGGCAGCAGATTTCCAGTGGGTGTTCCTGTTGCCTCGCAAGTCAGATGGCAGAGTAAGGTGGGAGTATACCGCTCTCCGAAGTCATAACTCCCAGCTCATATCAACGTCTAGCATCCCGCGTCCCTCCCCATTGTTGTTTGCATCCTCCCTACAAGACAAGGGTGCAGCATATTGGGGGTTAAGCTGACTCCAAAAGACCGTTCGGTAAAGCTGTAGCAAGGTGATCAATACTAGCTGCTGGATCAAACGCGCCTATTAGAGAGAGGCCAAAAACAGACTAGCAAGCAACACGCTGCC
This sequence comes from Schistocerca americana, assembly GCF_021461395.2. NCBI lineage: Eukaryota > Metazoa > Arthropoda > Insecta > Orthoptera > Acrididae > Schistocerca > Schistocerca americana. The sequence goes on along the minus strand of NC_060119.1, from coordinate 280,040,415 downwards.
AACGCCCTCTCGACCGCAAGTATTCAGATCGCCGCCGTGGACCGGAGGATTCAGTCTCAGTCACTAGCTCAGTCAGCCTCAGACTCAGTCTCTCAGTCACTAACTCAATCACTATCAAATTTTATGTATGTCAGTTCACACCACTGGGTATGAGAGTGTATAGCGACTGGAATAGTGTTGATAGCAGGCCTTGTACTTGACCAGCAGTGAGGGTAATGTGGACTATTATTTGAAGAACTTGTACCACAACTCGTAGACTCTCTTAAAGACAAGTAGCTCCCTGTTCATTTAAATAAAGAACCCTGTGAATACATGCGTGCAGCTGTGTTGTAGAAAGAGGATACCAGCCACCAAACAACATAGTCTCCTTTGTTTCCTATGGCACAAGACTCTACAGTGGCGACAAGGATATTACACCTCCCATTGGACAGTGCCTGCGAGGGCTGCAGAGCAGGTAGTGAGGTTAAAAACGGAGAATAACACAGTCGCACCACAGAAATGGCTGGAAGTATCTGTGTTAAGGGTGCACAGGTCGTTAGTTATGGGCGAACAGGGGTCAAGGACCACTAAATATGATGTCCATTGAAGTCTTCCTGTAGGAGACATGGTTGGGTTGTTTCATAAGATCTGTGAGGACCTCAGAGTCTACTGCATCTTACAGAGGTAGATACATGGAGTAAAAAGTGATCTTCTAATGAACATGAATTCCAGCACCAATCCCTTGCAGGTCAGTAGCCAGGGGGACAGCACAGCATGCGTTATTGATGAAACAAGTGGTCGCTCCCTTGACCCTTTCCTCAGTCTGGTCATCCTTGTGATACAGGATAACTCCCCATAGTACAGTGGCATCAGTCCTTTCCTTGCAAAACCCAAGCACATGGGGCGTTCTTGTGCAATGATTTTCTTTTCCTTCACATGTGTTCTGCACCCATTCAAGTTCCAATATAATGTGAACGCCATCTATCACGAGAGTTGCAGTTTCACTCTGTCTTTCCGCGAGGAGGGCGAGCCTGTAAATAGTGGGACCGAGTCTTGGAATGAGATGATCGCCCAGTCCGATATCAGGGCGCACTAGCTCTAAAGAAGAGTCAAGAGAGACGATAGGAATAAGTCGACATCGTCGGGCTGTTTACTTCCCAATGCTATCAGTGGTGTACGATTGGCATTTGAACTTTTGTCCTGGGTAGTCTCTGGAGCCACGATCGTGGCAGTGGTAGCGGCAGAGCTGGACGGTGGACCAGACTCAACCCTTCGAGGAAAAGGAAGCTCCACAATGTTTTCGGATACGTACTTGTCTAATGTTCCGGGTGTAAGTATAGGCCAAATCTGGAGGCCTGTAACAGTCCAAGTGCACTGCCAAACGAAGGTACTAGTGCTGAAGCTAGCAACCTCCGTTTAGATAGCAGCACTAGTCTGAACTGGGTGTTTAAGAATACGCAAAGGAGGTAGAAAACTTCAGGGGCTGCATGGCCTTAGAGATCAATTCGGCCTCGCCATACGAGATACGCTTTGTTATCTCCTGGATCTTACTTTCCTCAAGGAAGACTCTACAGACCTTACTCCAGACAGGACGATCCCCAGAGCAGTTTACACACTTTGGAGGAGATGAGAAACAAACATTTTCATTAGTGGCCTTACAACATTTCGCATAAGGTGGTGAGCCCAAAGAGTTCGCTTGTAAAACAGAACATTGGTTTAGGAAAATAAGGATGCAAGTTGAAGTGAATAAACATTCCTTAACGTGCTCTGGAAGTTTCACGCTGCTGAAAGTCAGTGCAAAAGAGTCCGATTATACGAGATTGCTATCCACCCATTTCGTTATGTCCTGTCAGCAACGGTGCCTTCCTGGGTCAACTGTTTTCAGTTCTTCTCAGAGAATCTTAACCAGGTCTGCAAGTCACTGGCATGGTTCACTTTCTATTGCATACTCCCCGAGTCACTGATCTCTCTGCATGTTCTTCACCTCTTGTGAAATGGATGTTTGTACCAACAGCGTCCCGTTTTTGAAGCGTCTGACAGATTTTAAACTTCCAGAGAATGTCTTTAAACCTTTTTGAATGTAAAAAGATGATATTGTCTCAAAGCTCTGGTCTTTCCACTTAGTTATAGGAAACACGTTGTGGCCACTAGAATGCGTTCTGTTACGAGGTACTGCAATACTAAAAGAGGATCTGTAATCCCCAAGTCGAGAAGACTGACTATACGAGACATCTTGCTTCATTGGATGTTGGTACCTACCAGCAGTCCACTCTTTCCGCGTGGAGGAGGAAGAAACCCACGAGAAACTAGGGAAGTAAAAGACCACCTACACAGAGTCCCACGTGCCTAGGTAAAACTTCTACAGCTGAAGTGCGGTCGGTTCCCCAGACATTGCCCACTAACGACTGTTCCATCGCATCGGCACACAGCACACTTTGAGATTGGGGGGTTGTTAATAGAGCATTTATCACCCCCCTCCCCCCCCCCCCCCCCCCCCCCGATCCAGGCGGTCAAACCAGGATCCCAATTCCCTGTGATCCTGTGATACACAAAGTTTCATCGCCGCGCCGCACGGTGGTCGCTGCAGCATGCGCAGAGCTTGCGGTGACGGAAGACTGGCAGCGCTTAACAACCGCTGGCTCAGAAACCCTGTGGTCGCCTAGCCATTACCCAGAAAATGAATGGTGGAGCTCTGAGGGCAGTTTGTTAATGTTAATAAGCACTGTTCCACTTAAAAAAGTTTATGTTTGCACACTCTGTGAAAACCGCACATCAACAGCACTTTCTGTTTCCGCAGTATTTGTTGCGGAAGATTTAGGTGATTCACCCTGCATACCTGGAGCACAGCATTGTAATGAAGTTCATATCGGACTTTTGGAAAACTGGAAAAGAAGACAATCGATGCATCTGAGTTTGGTATAGAAGGAGCTTGAATATTAGATGGACTGATAAAAAATGAGGAGGTGCTACAAAGAATGAGAGAGGAAATAAATATACGGAAAATGATGCATTGGCATCATCTTCGTCGACCGCAACCTGCGCTCCACGCGCCCCTCACAGCCCCCGCCAGCACGCCGCTGATCGAACTCTCTATCCATCGCTCACTGTTCTCCGTCGGGTGGCGCCACGCTTTCTCATCAACACAGGATGCTAAATTGACGTGAAGTCACTGCTGCAACTCTGATTGGCCAGCGCGTGCTCATAAGCAATAGCATACATAGCTGCGCCTCTCAGTACGGAAGATTCCAGTGAGATCAGTCCTGTTGACGCAGCACGACGTTACAAAATACTACTGATATGCAGAGACTAAGTCCATCACCACTAAACTCTGCTTGCTTCTACCAAGGAGATTGCTCTCACCGTACACTGAAGCGCAAATGAAACTGGTATAGACATGCGTATTCAAATACAGAGACACTTAAACAAGTAGAATACGGCTCTGCGGTCTAAGACGTCTATATAAGACACCACGTATCTGGCGCTGTTGTTAGATGGGTCACTCACTGATGCTACAATGGCAGGTAATCAAGATTTAAGAGAGTTTGAACGTAGTGTTACAGCCAGCGCACGAGCGATGCGAAACAGCATCTCCGAAGTAGCAATGAAGATAATATGTTGCCGTACGACGATTTCACTAGTGTACTGTGATTGTCAGGAATCCGGTAAAACATCAAATCTCTGGCATCGGTGCGGCCGGAAAAAGATCCTGTAAGAACGGGACCAACGAGATCCAAATAGGTGAATATTCCGGAATCTTTTGCCAATGGAGAGACCATCATGATACTTTCTCAACTACAGACTATAAATCGTGTGGATAGACTTCGTTTGTCTTTAAAGCAGTGGTTTCCATTTCCTTCTGCATCCTCATGCCGTTGATCATTGCTAATCGTTCCGCTTTTAGGATCACTTTCCAACCCCAAAGACAGAAGAGTGCGCTGAACCTCTGTCCGCTCCTCCGCGCTCTTTGACAAGGCCGTTGGGAGAAGAGGGTGACTTCTTAAGCTGGAAGTCTTCGGCCGCCAGTGTTGACTATTAATCAAAATTTAAGCTGTGGTTGGACTCGAGCGAGGACATTTTGATTAATAATCAAAGAGGCCATCCCTAGACGACGGTTGATACGTCCAGCAAATAGTTGAGGAATTAGTCTGCAAGTGTTACTCTGAGATAAAGAGGTCGACACAGGACGGGAATGCTTGGCGGGCCGCATCAAATCATTTAGAAGACGGAGGACTCAAAAGAGGAAGAAACGTGCTGCAACAGCTTGAGAAATGTGACAAGCAGCTATGACGAACTTCCATAGATCTCAACCTCCATTACTGAAACACTACGAAACTAACAAGGAGCACATTTTTCTTTACTGTCCGTTTCGCAGTTTAATTTTAAATTTGTTTTCCTGTTCTCGTCTACTTGCGTACTGTAGTTTAATTATCAAATCCCCTGCGTATTTTAGTATTTAACAGGTACTGCATCAGATTTTACTGCTTTGGTGTCATAGATCGAAACCACCCTCATCGGAATGTCACATTTTGCAACGGAAACGCATGTTTCCAACAGACGCCGATAGCAGTCGCCCAGGGACCTGGTACATCCAATGAAGTGCACCCACTGAGCCACATGTTTAGCGTCCCCAGCTGTAAGCTACCTCTGCTGACACGATACAGGACAGTCAGCGACAGCTACACAGCCCAGTCTCAGTCGCAGTCTTCGACTGCCCCCAGTCTGATTGGCAGCCTCGGCAGTCTTCAGTTCGCTCGCTCATTATTAATGGAAGCCTCACACTGTACGACCCTTGTTTACTTTAGTGGGACTTTATTGATCTTGCTGTTGTGCTAAGGTTTTGGCAACGCTGGAAGAAAGTTAGTAGTTCAGTATAACTTCTGTTTTCTGTATTTAAGTATTCGTCTTTTCTGCTCCTGTCCAGCGTCCCTATGACGATAGAAGTTGCCGCTGTGTAGCCCACCTCCCCTTACCGTTGTGTGCGAAGTAGTACATAGTAAGTGTAGCATGTACATTCCTTCAGCCTGTAGCACAAATGACTTATTTGTTTGTTTTGGAGGGCGAGTGACAATTGATCACAGCTCAGTCGACCGTCAGCCTCTGTTGCTGAAGCACCAGGAGACCAGTAAGTCATTTATTTTGCTGTCCCTGCTAAATTTTCATAGTTTAATTCTTAGTTTAGGAGCAGTAGGCACGTACTGTGTAGGAGGAGCTGGCCACAGATCGCGAATGAGGAGTAGTCTACCAGATTTTGATGATCTCGGCACCAGTGACAACTGCCACTTGTGTCCTGAGGTCACCCACAGTTCCTACAGACTGCTGATTGAAGTATTGAAGACTGTTTGGACTGCCCGTGGATTGCAAGCACAGCTCACAACTTGCAGTATCGCTGCCACTGTCGATTTAGATCCTTTAGTTTCAAGCCGAGTAAAGGAGCTCAACCACAGACTATCGATTCTCTGACGGTCAGATCACTGAGGTTACCGTAGATCAAACCGCGGAATTACAAAATGAAATCCGGCGTACTCTAGCTAGTTCTGTCAGGCTGTTCAGTAACTTCCAAAAGAAAGGGCTTATAAATATGAACCCGAAACCACCTGTGCTCAGAAGTCAGTTTAAACTGCACAAACAAAATCACCCGATTCGCCCTGTAGTGAATGGAATAGGTAGTCCACATCACACACTTGCTAGGCGCCTCCATTTTAAAATTAAAGATGCTTTCACATATGAAAATAATTTTCCTGTTAAAAATAGTAAGGAATTAATTAACAATATTCAAACTGTAAGATGTACACCTGACACTAGACTGGTGTCCTTTGACATCGTCAGTCTTTATACAAATGTCCCGGTTGATGAAACCATAGCCCTTGTAAAAAAGAATCTTCTCAAACATAAAAAAAGAAGTGAAATTCAGATTGCGGAACTGATTGGTTTGCTTAAGGTCGTTTTAAAATACAATTATTTCGCGTTTAATGGGAAAATGTACGTGCAAACAGATGGTCTAGCAATGGGTAGCCCCCTCGCCGGTATTTTAGCAGATGTTTTTATCAACGCCCTGGAAATAACGTTCTTCAATTCAAGTTCCGAATTACGCCACAAAATCCGCTATTATGCACGTTATGTTGACGATATTATCATTGCTTTTGATGGTACTGATCATGAGTTAGAGCTTCTCTTCAATACTTTCAATGGTTCACATGAAAAGATTTCCTTCACAAAAGAACTTCAGAATGAAAAAGGTGAACTAAACTTCCTCAATTTAACAATTTCTATACAGGATAGTTCCTTCAATTTCAATATTTTCCGTAAGGAAACGTATTCAGATAATGTCATACCTGCCGACTCAACTCATCCAAAAGCTCATAAACTGGCGTTTTTTCACTCTGCCATTCACCGAATGGTAACTACTCCTATATCACCTGCTGATCAACAAAAGGAATTGAATGTCATCAAAGCGATTGCGGATAATAATGGGTACAATTAGAATATGATCGATTACTTGTTCAAAAAGAAAATTTCCCAAAACTGTTCGACTTTGAGCAACAACCTCCCCACTGATAGCAAAGAAGCTAAAAAATTTATTTCCAGTCCTTTCTTGGGTAATATATCGTATAGTATTAAACGTCCTCTAAAGAAAAAATATAACTAATACGTCTCCTTCTCTACAGATAACAGTTTAAAAAGAAATCTTGTCCATTCAGTAGAGATTGCCAGCGATTGGTTTTCCAATTCAGGTGTTTACAAACTAACCTGTAATAACTGCCCTTCATATTACATTGGTCAAACAGGCAGAGCTGTGAAAACAAGATATAAAGAACACCTATTAGGTAAAAAAGGAGCGAATATACACAGCTCTACTTTTGCTGAACACCTCTTGATAGCCGGCCATACGCCTAAACCGTTAGAAGACACGGTTATCCTACACAGACAAGTCAGAGGGCGTAGACTAGATCTGTGGGAAGAGTTACAAATTTTTAAACATCTAGAGCTCAAAGACGGTAATATACTGAACGACCAGTTGAGCCTTGCTTGTAGACAATTTTTCGAAGGCTGTAAACCTGTACTGTTTATGGTATAACATTAATGCTGGTAACCTCAGTGGTCTATTTTCTCAGGAAGCTATGATGCACTTTCAAATCTTTAAGCTCACTACCCTTTATGTAATGTGGTTTTCTCACGATGTATGGCTGCCCCTACATCGGCCCTTATGTGATTTTGTCTGGTTCTAAAACGTTGGTTCCTGCGAACGTGTATTAACTGGATTGTGGACCAGGGTTCGTAATTCTGTCTTAAGAGCCATTATTGTAAATTTTAAAGTCTGACATATATACCGTGTGTGGGCTTCACTAATATAGTAATGTAAATTTTTATATTCTGGCTGTATATGCCACTGTGCGTAACTCTCTCGGCGTAAGCGCCACCTGCCTTTTTGATGTATAACTACATTAATTGTACCAAGGCTCCCATACTGTTATAATGGGAGTGTTAAATGCTTTCCATCTTTTTATTGTTACTTTATCTACGGACGCTATTAATACTGATAATTTACACGTTGCTTTTGTACGCCAATCGGCACATGGTTCGCGCCATGAGCGCCACCTGCCCTGGCCGCAGAGTAACTTCGCTGGCCGATTACACTCAGTCGGTTGTGAGCTCTGCAACATCCATGTACTAATTTATATTTACGTGACAAACCCTATTTCTATGGCTATATTTTAATTTTGACAAATGGCTCTATGCCGACATTTGTAAAAACGGCGATGATACATCAGTCCATACTAATGTAAAATTGTAAGTACCAGTCGTCGTTCTCATATTTTTTGTAATGCAAGAGCTCTCTAATTTGTGTTAAAATCTATTCTTGACTTAAGTTTCATAACTTTTTAATGTAAGCTATGATGTTCATTGTCTTTAGGCCGCCTTCTGAAGAAGACAAATTTAAATTTATTGCAACCTAGGTAAAGAATTCTTTATCGATTGCAACTGGTCGGCTGTTTATAATTTTATTATGTAGATAACTGTTTTTTGCCTGCTCTATTGACGAGTGGAGCAGGAAGAATATTTATTAGTACTGGTGCAACATACCTCCAGCCACGCAATGCACGGTGGCTTCCGGAGTATTTGTGTAGCTGCAGGAAGACGTAAATGTAGAAGCGCCTAGAGAACAAGCTAAGTTCAAAATGGCCCTAAGCACTGAGGGACTTAATATCTGAGGTCATCAGTCCCCTAGACTTAGAAACTACTTAAACGTAACTAACCTAAGGATATGACACACATCCGTGCCCGAGGCAGGATTCGAACCTGCGACCGTAGCAGCAGCGCGGTTCCGGACTGAAGCGCCTAGAACCGTCCGGCCACAGCGCCGGCGACAAGCTAAGTCAGAGACAACGTGCAGTGACTGCGTAATTTGGTAAGCCGATTCAGAGGCAACGATTCTGAGCTGAGTAACAAAATGCGTCCTAGTCGATGTGGTTTACAATTATCTGCTGCAACCGGGTCAGACAGCGAATTTTGGACACTATGTAGCACAATTACTCAACTGAAATCGCGCACTTAAAAGAAAAGGAAAAGAGCGCCTGCAGTATACTCTACTCGGAGACTGCTTTGTGATGCTTCATGACAATCCCAGACGTTGCAAATCAAGTGACGGATACCTTTAAGGGATTTCAGGGGGATGTCTTACACATCCTTCATATCCTCCAGGCAACGACCCCCAGATTTCCACGCGCTTTGGCCCATGCAGCTTAGCCTTTCTGAACAATCCCGCATACCTTTTAATGATCTCGAAAGCCGACTCCACAAATGAATCATCACAGAAAGATCTGAGTTGTTTTATCGTGGAATCCATTTGTTACCCGAGAAGTGGGAAAATGTTGTAGCAGCCGAAGAACACTACATTCAGTAAATTATCTGATACCAGTCCGTTAAAATAAGCAAATGGTTTTCGTCCAACCAACAGCGACAGTTAATTCAATTATCAAATAGTTACTGTGTGTTAAATATATCTGTCGGGTTCAAATACTTTTTGTAAATAACATTTTAAAACCCTGCTCTCAGACTTTTAAACGCGAACTGAGTAACTGTGTTAAAAAGGACGACTTTTAAAGGTAATTAATTTACACGCAGATAATTAAGTTGTACAAACTGCGTTGCATTTTCAGCAATATACTTATTCTTTTTCTGTGAACATTGCCTTTGCAACGCAATTAAAATTCCACATTATACAGTTATTGGTTTCAGGTTCTGCGAACTTTTCTCTGGTACTCTGTTTAAATTTAATTGTAACTGCCTTCGCATATACAGGTCTAAAATTGCGTACTTTCAGCGGTGCTGAAATGACTATACTTTTAAATATCGTTACATTCATGCTAACCCAGCAAGTTTTACTATTCGTATGAGATAGCCTCAGTATGATTACGAGCCGCATCTGTTACGTACTGACAAGCGCCATCAAACAAAAAACAATTAAGGCATTTATAATGAGATTCCGTTTCAGGTACCTCATGATTGTGACACATATCACAGTGTAAATTGTTTACGAGGGCAGTTCAATAAGTAATGCAACACATTTTTTTTCTCGGCCAATTTCAGTTGAAAAAACCGGAAATTTCTTGTGGAATATTTTCAAACATTCCCGCTTCGTCTCATATAGTTTCATTGATTTCCGACAGGTGGTAGCGCTGTACGGACCTGTTAAAATGGCGTCTGTAACGGATGTGCGTTGCAAACAACGGGCAGTGATCGAGTTTCTTTTGGCGGAAAACCGGGGCATCTCAGATATTCATAGGCGCTTGCAGAATGTCTACGGTGATCTGGCAGTGGACAAAAGCACGGTGAGTCGTTGGGCAAAGCGTGTGTCATCATCGCCGCAAGGCCAAGCAAGACTGTCTGATCTCCCGCGTGCGGGCCGGCCGTGCACAGCTGTGACTCCTGCAATGGCGGAGCGTGCTAACACACTCGTTCGAGATGATCGACGGATCACCATCAAACAACGCAGTGCTCAACTTGGCATCTCTGTTGGTAGTGCTGTCACAATTGTTCACCAGTTGGGATATTCAAAGGTTTGTTCCCGCTGGGTGCCTCCTTGTCTAACCGAACACCATAAAGAGCAAAGGAGAACCATCTGTGCGGAATTGCTTGCTCGTCATGTGGCTGAGGGTGACAATTTCTTGTCAAAGATTGTTACAGGCGATGAAACATGGGTTCATCACTTCGAACCTGAAACAAAACGGCAATCAATGGAGTGGCGCCACACCCACTTCCCTACCAAGAAAAAGTTTAAAGCCATACCCTCAGCCGGTAAAGTCATGGTTACAGTCTTCTGGGACGCTGAAGGGGTTATTCTGTTCGATGTCCTTCCCCATGGTCAAACGATCAACTCTGAAGTGTATTGTGCTACTCTTCAGAAATTGAAGAAACGACTTCAGCGTGTTCGTAGGCACAAAAATCTGAACGAACTTCTCCTTCTTCATGACAACGCAAGACCTCACACAAGTCTTCGCACCCGAGAGGAGCTCACAAAACTTCAGTGGACTGTTCTTCCTCATGCACCCTACAGCCCCGATCTCGCACCGTCGGATTTCGATATGTTTGGCCCAATGAAGGACGCAATCCGTGGGAGGCACTACGCGGATGATGAAGAAGTTATTGATGCAGTACGACGTCGACCAGTGGAATGGTACCGTGCAGGCATACAGGCCCTCATTTCAAGGTGGCGTAAGGCCGTAGCATTGAATGGAGATTACGTTGAAAAATAGTGTTGTGTAGCTAAAAGATTGAGGAATAACCTGGTGTATTTCAATGCCGAATAAAACAACCCCTGTTTCAGGAAAAAAAATGTGTTGCATTACTTATTGAACTGCCCTCGTACATTGGGCTATTGCATAAGTTCACGTTTTTCCATAAATTTAATAAACACAACAGAAAACGTAACTGAGACTTTATTCATCAATAATATATTCTCCTAGACTATTTACACAGTCTGCCAACGCGACGGTAGCTTTCCAGTTCCGCGACTGTGGTTATCAAGTCAGTTTTGAGCTGAGGAACTCGTCGAACCATGTTCGGAGCGCATTTTGATCCGGGAAGGAAGTGCCTTCAAGGTTGTTCGACGCAGAGCGGAAAAAGTGAAAGTCTGAGGACGCAATATCAGGTGAATAACCTGGGCGTGGAATTACTTCCCGACCAAACTTTGTTAAGGTAGGTATCAGGGCACAAGTCTGCTGGAGTGAAAAGCCGAACCACTATTTGGGGATACAGTAGAAAAAAAGAGATTAATTTGACAAAATCGAGATGCACACACTGGTAACAACAAAGTTACAGAATAATACCATTAGAAGCAGCCGGCCGTATATTCGTGGTTACAGAAGTTATAAAAACATTTTTTTTTTTAACTACCACCCACTTATGCAAACAATTCATGAAGCGGGCAAGATAAACAGTCTTACGGCCCAAAACTTCAATAAAAGCAGTACTGCTGTTACTTTGAATTAACTTCACTTGAAAAAAAGCTTAACTACTGGTATAATCGGAATGAACGAATTTTGACCAAGACAAGTGATAGTCCCTTACGAATGTAAATACGATAACACAGTTTATAACAGGCAATGTTTCAACTACTCAAACGTATTTATTGATAAGAATATTTTAAACCACTTCATCAAATCAATTGAAGGAAAGAGCTGCATGATTTAGGTGAGCGATATATCAAATTCGTCACTGCTCGAAGCTTTTTGTTGTCTGATGTCAAATAACGTGGTCTCATGGAAGTCTGTGACATCTTTCAAGCGACCAGTTACCATAGCTAGTACAGTGTCATACGACAACCTGATTGGTGTTGTTATATAGAATAGATACGACTAAATATGTAAAAATTCAATCGTCAGTCATACATGTCATGCTGAAGTAAATGCTGATTCGCAAACATACTTTGATTTTTCCTTATTACTGGTATGTCGGCTCATGCTTTGTTTTCATTGAATAGGGTTTACCCTGCTAACTGGTGAAACTTAAAAATGTTTGTTTCTATTGATATTAAGCCCTTTGCAACATTCTTAAGTATTATTGTAGTGAAAAGTTATCGCCTATAGTTCTAGAAAACGTTCTTATTACTCCTTTCATTCCTGCCTGATGTATCTGGTTTTATGCGGGAAATGGCAGTGTTAGGAGTATGGTTATGAGGTTTGGTCAGCTTTTTGAAGTAACTCAACCGAGAATCATGGATGTAAAGTCTCTAACTAGGATTACACGAGCAGGATCATCTTTGTCCTGGATAATCGTTAGTTCATCATTTTTGTCATGATATTTGGTATTTATTATTGGCCCATGGTTATTTACTGGCAGTGAATTTCCAAGTATTTCGCTATTATATTGTACCGACCAATTTTTAATTACGTCTTATGTGCCACTGTACCAGTAATTTACCAGGTAAGTAAAGCAATGTTAACAGTCTGAAGCTTAATTTCAACTCCAGATGGCCAGTTGGACATGGCGTGTCGGAAAATACAGGTCTGTCCAGGAACTGAAAATGAAACTTCTGAACTGCAAATGAACCTTCTGAACTGGAGCCTAACACATAATCGGGGTCTACCAGTTAAGTCGTTTTTTAAAGTAAGGATTCTGCGTGAAGTAAGATATTTCTTAGTATAAAATTATGTCTTGAGAAACGTCCCATTAACATCAAAGGCGTTGAGACTCACCAGTGTAAAGCAAGTCCCAATTATGCACGAAGTAATTTACATAAGTGTATCAAATTGCAACATACGTGATGACAATCATAGGTCAAGAAATAAGGAATTAAAAATTTCTCTGATTCTGGTACTTTCTTCATATTTCAGGGGGACACAAATTACACAGTTCTAAAGCAAAATAACACAAACTCCTGGCATATATGCTTTACAATTGTTTCCATTAAAAACACGTGCTTCAAATATCACACCTACCACAAGAGCCTAAAATAACCGAAACTGTTGTTTCTATCGAAAATAATAGCAGCCCCTGTTCTAAAGGGATTTATTCTCATGTAGGTAGTAAATTCTCCATAAGACTGTAGGTATTCTCGACAAAAAGTTTAAATACATCAATGTAGCTATGTAACAGCTCAACTCTAACAACGTGCGACTGCCGGAGCATTAATGGCAGATGATAATGCATTCAGTATGTAATTTCCTGTAATCTCGATCTAAAGCGACACTCGGAAAGTCCAGCAGTTTTATCGTGTGAATTTCTCACGCAGTTTTGGATACAGTCTTCGTTATGCTTTAATAAGCAGGTCTCGTTTTTCTACAGCAGTGAAATGATATCATTTCCTGAGTTTTTTTCTATGCACAGTCATAAAGTAGCACAAAATAGTGTGTTGCAGTGTGTAAAATAATGAAATTCTCTGACGCGTGCGTTCATTTCATTTCTAGTCTTCGATGTCTATTTTCTCGCAGCAGGAGATGGCGTACCGTAGGTTATGTCCGTAATGAGAAATTCTAGGAATGTTGAAGTGTTCATAACGTACCAAAAATGTGTGAAGAATATCAGTGTTCCTGGAATTCGCCATATAAAGTGATATGGTAAACCCGCGTCCCTGTGTAAATTTACTACTTCTTGCCTTACCACACACACACACACACACACACACACACACACACACCACATCTTTTCATGCTTCGGTAGTTCATACCAAAACGCTCTGCTACACCCACAAAATTATGCTTCCATGGCAATGTTTCCTACTTCATGACGTCCGTCACATCCCACAACAGTCCCAACCCTCAAAGATCACATTAAAGAAGTAAAGACTGGAAATAATACCATAACACCAGTTAAGGAGTTCTCAAGTAGGCAGTGACTACCTTTTTTACTATGAGACGATTCTGAAATCTTTCTCAGCCCATCAATTTATATCCAGATAATATTTCCACTTTCAACTAAATATATCAGAAAGATCTTTGACAGAATGCGGAATGCACATATTGAAGGGAGAGTCAGTGATTTTACTACATCAGCTTACATGCTGTCGACCGTGTTCGCTAAAGTCTTTCGAGATTAGTCCGTCATCATTCACCTTTTATTTATTACTTTAAGAAGTTTATTGTGTGCAAAGCCACATTTATTTGACACGAAACTTCGCTCCCCTGCATGAAGACGTTTTCTTTGATATGCTTTATATTAAGGGAGTTTATGCAATAGTGCGAGAACTTCCTTTGTAAAGAGAAATTCAGTAGAAAAAACCTCTCTCAATATCATTTCCCATTTATAAAACTTAAAAGAAATACGCAATGTGTCACAAATATTTTTTTGCAATTAATATCCTAATATACTCAGAGACACCTGAGATCAAGGGGTAGTTTCGCTTGGAGCGCCGAGATGAACCGTCCTTGTTTAAATCAGCTTTGATTGTATGAAGTTATCCTCGTTAGTGTTGTTCTGGTTGTAGAGTGAATCGTAGCGCCTCCGCTCCACCGTAATGATAGTTTGTGTTCGTCTACTTGCAGCGGCGTCGGCCGCTCAGCTGTCGCTGCCATTGTTTCCACGTGTATTCCACGAAACGGTACCGTGAGGTTTACATTCGATGAAACAATGCGACACTTGCAGGCCGGGTCTCAAGAAATCCACCACTGTCTTGTCGATATAGTTAATGTGAACTATGATCAGGTCCACACCGCTTATTTTGACGCAGATGGGTACAAGTTTTACAAGAAATTTAGGCATCCCCTTCGCGTTGAAGGATTACTCTCACGACATCGTTCTCAAGTCCCGTTCGGGGATCGCGATAATTCCGTCAGCGTGGTGCCACTCGCAGATGCTGAGATTGACTCTATCAATGTTGTGGTAAGTTCCTATGGGGCCAAACTGCTGAGACTACACCAATGTTCGAGCGTTCAACGTCCCGCCGAACAAACTTTGTAAAGGATATATTAACTGCTTATGGTAACGCGGAAAACATCTGTCGTGAACGTTGGTTTACTCAACACAGGTTACAGTGTGATAGTGGAATTCGTTCTGCGGAATTGCATATCAAACGCAATACTATACACATTTACAAGTATGTGTTCACCGAATTCATGTCATGTATACTGGGCAAAAGGAACGCACTTCATATCTTGTGAAAGTGGGCACGTTCGGTCTAATTCCCCGCTGATGATGCTTGTATTAAAGCTGTCATTAGTGCAGCGCTGTAAATGAACGATTGCTGATCTTGTTCCTTCCACTCACGAAGTGGGTGGGATCTACTTCTGCTATGGATCATAATGACCGTAAAGACAGTTCTGATAACCATGCAAATGAATTTCCTCGTTTACCTACCCGACATGAACACAATCCTATTGCCGGCCTGAGTGACCGAGCGGTTCTAGGTGCTACAGTCTGGAACCGCGAGACCGCTACAGTCGCAGGTTCGGATCCTGCCTCGGGTATGGATGTGTATGATGTCCTTAGATTAGTTAGGTTTAAGTAGTTCTGAGTTCTAGGGGACTAATGACCTCAGACGTTCAGTCCCATAGTGCTCAGAGCCATTTGAACCATTTTTGAACAATCCTATTGCCCTGCATCAGTGAAAAACAAATGACGTCGCACTCACGATGAGAATTTGGCTGTGCCTTCTTATGCCCCAACATACTCCGCATCAATTTTTGCCACTGTTCCCCTCACTGATACGATGCCCCTCCGTAGTACGGTGAGTGGCGAACACGTTATCTCCAGCATACCTCCTGCTCCGGAAGTGGCTCCTTCCGAGCTGTCTCCGTTGGCTAAGGGGGCAACCCCCCCCCCCCCCCCCCCCACACACACACACACACAACCCGTCCTTAAGTGCCCCGTTACAGTCTGAGACGCGGAAATGTGGTCCTGCTCCTTCGTCTTCAACCGCCGACGGTTTACGGAATTCGCTGTCTTCAGTAATTCCAGAGGAGAACAAAATTAGCAACAAAGTGTCGCCTCTGGCATTGATGGCTCCACAGAATACTTCCGCCTTAGTGACTGGAAATGCATTACATGTACCTTGTCCTGAGGGGCCGAAAACTGTGCCTATGACCCCTCCCACACCTGCGTCTGCAGAGGCCGCCATGCCACGTAGCAGACAGAAATAGGATATACAACCCGACCATTTGGTGACAAATAGGGATACCCGTGGTCTAGGGGTAGCGTCTTTGATTCATAATCAAAACGTCTTCGGTCCCGGGTTCGATCCCCGCCACTACCTAAACTTTGATAAACAATCAGCATTGGCGGCCGAAGACTTCCGGCATAAGAAGTCAGCCTCATTCTGCCAACGGCCTTGTCAAAGAGGGCGGAAGAGCGAATAGAGGTTCAGGGCACTCTCTTGTCCTATGGGTGGGAAATTGCCCCTAAAGGCGGAATAATCAGCAATGATCAACGACATGAGGATGCAGAAGGCAATGGAAACCACTGCATTAAAGACACGTAACGTGTATCCACAGGACATGTGGCCTGTAATTGAAGAAGTGTCACGATGATCTCTCCATTGGCAAAAGATTCCGGAATAGTCCCCCATTCGGATCTCCGGGAGGGGACTGCCAAGGGGGAGGTTACCATGAGAAAAAGATTGAATAATCAACGAAAGGATAACGTTCTACGAGGCGGGGCGTGGAATGTCTGAAGCTTGAACGTGGTAGGGAAACTAGAATATCTGAAAAGGGAAATGCAAAGGCTCAATCTAGATATAGTAGGGTTCAGTGAAGTGAAGTGGAAGGAAGACAAGGATTTCTGGTCAGATGAGTTTCGGGTAATATCAACAGCAGCAGAAAATGGTATAACAGGTGTAGGATTCGTTATGAATAGGAAGGTAGGGCAGAGGGTGTGTTACTGTGAACAGTTCAGTGACCGGGTTGTTCTAATCAGAATCGACAGCAGACCAACACCGACAACGATAGCTCAGGTATACATGCCAACGTCGCAAGCTGAAGATGAACAGATAGAGAAAGTGTATGAGGATATTGAAAGGGTAATGCAGTATGTAAAGGAGGACGAAAATCTAATAGTCGTGGGCGACTGGAATGCAGTTGTAGGGGAAGGAGTAGAAGAAAAGGTTACAGGAGAATATGGGCTTGGGACAAGGAATGAAAGAGGAGATAGACTAATTGAGTTCTGTAACAAGTTTCAGCCAGTAATAGCGAATACCCTGTTCAAGAATCACAATAGGAGGAGGTATACTTGGAAAAGGCCGGGAGATACGGGAAGATTTCAATTAGATTACATCATGGTCAGACAGAGATTCCGAAATCAGATACTGGATTGTAAGGCGTACCCAGGAGCAGATATAGACTCAGATCACAATATAGTAGTGATGAAGAGTAGGCTGAAGTTCGAGACATTAGTCAGGAAGAATCAATACGCAAAGAAGTGAGATACGGAAGTACTAAGGAATGACGAGATACGTTTGAAGTTCTCTAACGCTATAGATACAGCAATAAGGAATAGCGCAGTAGGCAGTACAGTTGAAGAGGAATGGACATCTCTAAAAAGGGCCATCACAGAAGTTGGGAAGGAAATCATAGGTACAAAGAAGGTAGCTGCGAAGAAACCATATGCCGGCCGAAGTGGCCGTGCGGTTAAAGGCGCTGCAGTCTGGAACCGCAAGACCGCTACGGTCGCAGGTTCGAATCCTGCCTCGGGCATGGATGTTTGTGGTGTCCTTAGGTTAGTTAGGTTTAACTAGTTCTAAGTTCTAGGGGACTAATGACCTCAGCAGTTGAGTCCCGTAGTGCTCAGAGCCATTTGAACCATTTGAAGAAACCATGGGTAACAGAAAAAATACTTCAGTTGATTGATGAAAGGAGGAAGTACAAACATGTTCCGGGAAAATCAGGAATACAGAAATACAAGTCGCTGATAAATGAAATAAATAGGAAGTACAGGGAAGCTAAGACGAAATGGCTGCAGGAAAAATGTGAAGACATCGAAAAAGATATGATTGTCGGAAGGACAGACTCAGCATACAGGAAAGTCAAAACAACCTTTGGTGACATTAAAAGCAACGGTGGTAACATTAAGAGTGCAACGGGAATTCCACTGTTAAATGCAGAGGAGAGAGCAGATAGATGGAAAGAATACATTGAAAGCCTCTATGAGGGTGAAGATTTGTCTGATGTGATAGAAGAAGAAACAGGAGTCGATTTAGAAGAGATAGGGGATCCAGCATTAGAATCGTAATTTAAACGAGCTTTGGAGGACTTACGGTCAAATAAGGTAGAAGGGATAGATAACATTCCATCAGAATTTCTAAAATCGTTGGGGGAAGTGGTAACAAAACGACTATTCAAGTTGTTGTGTAGAATATATGAGTCTGGCGATATACCATCTGACTTTCGAAAAAGCATCATCCACACCATTCCGAAGACGGCAAGAGCTGACAAGTGCGAGAATTATCGCACAATCAGCTTAACAGCTCATGCATCGAAGCTGCTTACAAGAATAATATACAGAAGAATGGAAAAGAAAATTGAGAATGCGCTAGGTGACGATCTGTTTGGCTTTAGGAAAAATAAAGGGACAAGAGAGGCAATTCTGACGTTACGGCTAATAATGGAAGCAAGGCTAAAGAAAAAGCGTTCGACAATATAAAATGGTGCAACCTGTTCGAGATTCTAAAAAAAGTAGGGGTAAGCTATATAGAGAGACGGGTCATATACAATATGTACAACAACCAAGAGGGAATAATAAGAGTAGACGATCAAGAGCGAAGTGCTCGTATTAAGAAGGGTGTAAGACAAGGCTGTAGCCTTTCGCCCCTACTCTTCAATCTGTGCATCGAGGAAGCAATGATGGAAATAAAAGAAAGGTTCAGGAGTGGAATTAAAATACAAGGTGAAAGGATATCAATGATGCGATTCGCTGATGACATTGCTATCCTGAGTGGAAATGAAGAAGAATTAAATGATCTGCTTAACGGAATGAACAGTCTAATGAGTACACTGTATGGTTTGAGAGTAAATCGGAGAAAGACGAAAGTAATGAAAAGTAGTAGAAATGAGAACAGCGAGATACTTAGCATCAGGATTGATGGTCACGAAGTCAATGAAGTTAAGGAATTCTGCTACCTAGGCAGTAAAATAACCAATGACGGACGGAGCAAGGAGGACATCAAAAGCAGACTCGCTATGGCAAAAAGGCATTTCTGGCCAAGAGAAGTCTACTAATATCAAATACCGGCCTTAATTTGAGGAAGAAATTTCTGAGGATGTACGTCTGGAGTACAGCATTGAATGGTAGTGAAGCATGGACTGTGGGAAAACCGGAACAGAAGAGAATCGAAGCATTTGAGATGTGGTGCTATAGACGAATGTTGAAAATTAGGTGGACTGATAAGGTAAGGAATGAGGAGGTTCTACGCAGAATCGGAGAGGAGAGGAATATGTGGAAAACACTGATATGGAGAAGGGACAGGATGATAGGACATCTGCTAAGACATGAGGGAATGACTTCCATGGTACTAGAGGGAGCTGTAGAGGGCAAAAACTGTAGAGGAAGACAGAGATTGGAATATGTCATGCAAATAATTGAGGACGTAGGTTGCAAACAGGTTCCGATGTTCCGATGACGGGAGTTCAGATTCATCCGTGGACTCCGCAGCGGACCTTGAGGATCAGCTGTCTACATAAGTGTTGTCGGTACGCTCCGTATATCCCTGTATAATTTTGGCCAAGTGTGGTCAAGACATAAGTGAAGTTATTAAAAGTGTGGCCAGTGACTCAAGTCTACACGTTCCTTTCCTTAAACGTTAATCATGTGGAATCAGAACTGCGACTAGCTTCATTTATGATTCATGTGGGAACGTAATATTCTTACAGGAGGTCTTATTTAGGCATTTCTCCTTACTTAATTTTCGTATGATCCTTAATATAGCAACCCGAACAATCTACGGGGTCCACCTCAGTCTTTCGCGAAGACATTCCTGTTGCTGAGGTGGAAATGTTGGATCCTCGCAGGGACAGAGGTTGTCAACTTTTTAACCTTACTTCGGTTCTTTTGTATGTCCCGTCTGGCACTGGTCGCGCAGTGGATCGTTGGCGTTTTTATAATGAGGAAGTCGTTTATATGTTGCGTAAGTGTTGCCTGGTCATTCTGTTCGTTGGTGATTTTAACTGCGTGCAGTGTACTGTAGATCAATCTTCAAATTTTAATTTCTGTTGTGAGTTACATTAATTGGTCCACTCCTTACTCCTGAAAGAAGTTTGGGGTTGTAAGTACCCAACGTTAGTTAAATTTACCCGCTTTAATGCGACTTCTAGTAGCAGATTGAAAAGGTTTCATTTGTCAGAAGTCTGAGCGATAGTATTTTTGATGTTGAAATTATCCTTGCTTCCTTTACGGATCACTGCGTTGAGACTGCAACTCTCAATCGTGGACAGCAAGTGGAGAAATTGTTCCGCATTCCATGGATGTTAAACGTCGCTCTCGATACGTGATGCGACCCCTGTGGCAGCGTACTCCACCATCCTCTGGGAAGTATTGTTCCATCCTTGACTGGTGGGCACAATCGGCACAACCCAGGCTCAGGCAAGCTTTGATACTTTTCTGTGCTGCCAAAACGCGGGACTTTCAGAGAACTTAGGAATTTTGTTATCCCATCCTGCGTGGACGTTATGATGCTATGGATCACTTTAGACGTGTAAAGGCGAACTTGTTGAAGTTGAAGAAGCTACAAATAGAAGATTCGAAACTGCGATCAAGCAACGTTCTTTGGTCACAGAAGAACTGACTTCCTTGTACGATTTTCTTCGGCATTCTCCCACGACAAATGATAGACGTATCGTAATGGGGCAAACCAATATAGTGCTTCTCTTACACCAAATTATGTCGTCATCTACGACGTCGATGCGTCCAATGATAAATTTCACGATCCACTAGTCAAAACGCTGGATATGACAATTAAACCTGAACATAATTAAATGCTCTTAACTGCCATTCAGGCGGAGGACATCTATAAACATTATGGGATCACCTTCACAAAAAGTCCCCAGATCTGGAAGGACGTCCCAAAAAATTTTGCGTGCGTTTCTCCCTCTGTTTGGTGGTACTTTTATATCCCTTTTGAATGAAGTGTTACAGGGGAGATTAGTGCCTACCTATTTCGGAGTGGGGCGGATTGTTTTAATCCCGAAACACCCTTTAACGGCTCCCTGATAGCTTTCACCCAATTCCTTTGTTAAACTTTGATTATAAGACTGTGCTGAGGGCAGTTAATATTAGGATATCGATCTGATGGAGACGATTGTTGGAAAACATGAAAGCTGTGTACCTGGTCATACCATTCTTACCCCTACAGTCCAGTGTCGTGACGTGGTTTCGGTCACTACCACAATGTCTGACCCCCGTGCCCTTGTTTTTTAGAGTTTGATGAGGCATTAGACCTCAACTCCACGACATCTTGCTTCGGATTCTCGAGACTTGGCTTTACTGTTGACACACGGCGAGTGCTCTCAAATCTGTTTACAGATATATCAGCTTAGGTTGTTGTTAATGGCCGCCGGCCTGTGTGGCCGAGCGGTTCTAGGCACTTCAGTCTGGAACCACGTGACCGGTACGGTCGCAAGTTCGAATCCTGCCTCGGGCATGGATGTGTGTGGTGTCCTTAGGTTAGTTAGGTTTAAGTAGTTCTAAGTTATAGGGGACTGATGACCTCAGATACTATGTTCCATAGTGCTCAGAGCCATTTGAACCAGTTTTGTTAATGGCCAACTGACGCCCCCGATAAACATTCGCAGGAGAGTGGCTCAAGGAAGCCCACTGTCAATGAGTTTGTGTTGTTTCTGGATCCCTTACTTCTCATTGTGGCGTCCCAGCCGAAATTTCGACGCTTTCCGTACACAACAGCAGGTCGTGCTTACGCGGAGGACATGATGGTTCCACTCCGCGGACTTTCAGAGGGACCTCGAGTGAAGGCTGTAACCGGTAATTATTGTCGGAGACCTGGTGCAGTGCTAAGTGAAGGTCTTCTTATTTCGTGATGTTTTGACGACGCGGTTGTTCCATGGGCTACTGCAGAGGATCGGCATACGTCTCTCGATATCGTAGTTGATTGTTGTCCACTCAAAATGGCGACGCTCAACTGAAAGTCTGTTATTGACCAAATTCAGGGAGCGATGCTACAAATTTAGAGGCATTCTCTTACCCTGTCCCACAATGTCCGAATACTGGATACACATGTCTTATGCAAAGTTTATTACGTAGCCCAAGTTTATCCGCTTCCCTCGATGATGACGAAGAAGTTACAACATTTGCCTGGCCGTTTCTTAAGGAAACTACATATCTTTCGCTTACGGTATGAGGTAGTGCGGAAGCCTCGTTCATTTGGGATCTGGCCGTGGCTGACATACGAAGAAAGACGCAGAAGCCATTTGTGTGACGTATTGTTATAACGATGACTCAAGAAACTGACACATGCACGTTCCGTTTATTTTCCTATGTTCATCCAGGTAGTCTTGACCCGCAAGAGATTTTGGTCGCATAAATTACAAGTTAAAACACATTCGTGACTTCTATATTGCAGTGAGCAATTTAGGGGCTGACATTTTTATGGAGACTCGTCCTCACCGTGAAGTTCCTGAAAACTCGTTGCGAAGGAGTAGTTCTTTGCAAGAATCTCGTTGGAAAAGGATCGCCGCAAAGCACCTGGACGACAGTATGGTTCAATATCAGTCTTCCAACTTTTCCGATGCGCATAGCGTCCTCGTGGTATAAGGTAGTAAATAACATGATTCCAAGAACGAACGACTTTTCCGTATTGGGCTTACCGACACGAATTTATGTTTTTATATGTCCATCCTTTTGACTGGCGGTCTTGGGGACCACGGCCGTTCACTATTTTAAGAATAAAGAAACGCCTACAGCCGTCCTTATGATCTTAATTATTATGTAGCTATCATTTTCGGAGCTTCAATGCGCTATCTTCAGGCCGTACTTTATGCTGAAGGGGTTATCACGATGCATATATACACTGCATCAGTGGCCAAAGTAACTGGTTTACGCAGACTATCTGTAACTATTATGACGCCACAGTTACAGATAGTCTGCATGTAGAATTTTCTTCTTTTATGGAATCTAACAGGTGAATGAACACACACCATCTTTTCGTCATAAAGTGAGCCATAGTAAAAGTAAGAAGCGATATTTGTCATCATATACGGGTATTATTAAAGTTTACACTCTCTATCTAGAGAAACATAAGCCGGAAAACTAATTAAAAATTAAATGTAATACCTCACCCTAAAAAGTAAGTGCAGAAGTGAAATACTGGTGGTTTCGTAAATAGTAAATAGACAATGTTAAATATGGGTTTGATTGTCCTGCTACAGACGTACGTAATTCAAGTGCCGAGTTACAGAACAAGTTGAAATTCTCCGCAAATGATGGACTAAGAGGTCGGTGACACTAAGATTATCAATTCACAAACGAAAACCTTGTGTCTTTTACGACAACAAGAAGAAGTTCTTAATCTTGCGAGGAAAAAAGGTAATATGGACGTTCTCTGCTTTGACTTTCAACAGAATCTGCCATGTCCTTCACTCTCTGTAAATAAAACATTCTATCTCTTTGGAAATTTAACTTTTGCATTCACAGTGAAAGAAAAACAAAAATCTCAATGTTTATGGGAGACAAATCACAGGGTCATAATGGTGGTAATGAAATTGTTTGGAGCCTAAACAGCTACATTACCAATACATTATCACCACAAGTTGATGGAATTCACTTGTTACCCAATAGCTGCATTGGCCAGATCAAAAATATGGCAATGGTTCATTACCTAGCGATTGTAGCTGCTTCTGGAAAATTTAAGTACACCGGTTATTACCTTACCATGAAAGGCCATAGCTTTCCTCCATGTGACCCCAACTTCACAAAAATTGAAAGAAAAGGTAGACACTCTTAGATATTGGGAACATATTGTCAAGAATGAGGGAAATTTCAACGTAAAACGGATGGTTGGTGGTGATTTTCAGAAATTCAAACGACATTTAAGCAAGTGTAACAAAATGTCAGTAAAAAGTGGAGATCAGAAATTTTCTGTCTGAAAGTATAAAATATTTAAGTATAAACACAAGTATCTGAGAAAAGTTGCAGTTGCAGAAACAATGGAAGAAAAATACTTCATAATAACTAAATAAACCGTTTTTTCCCTTGTTTCACAAATTAAATGGCTTCATAATATTTTTCTTGATAAGATATCGTTCCCAGTAGTTCACTTTCAACACTCTGACATTGTTCGCCAATACACTGCCTATAAAATCAAAAAAGCTGGAAAATCTGAAATGTCTTTTAACGTCCTTAGCACCAGAGTGTGTAACCTTTTATTCGTCCCGAAGTAACAGCGATGTAATCAGGAGATGAAGAAGAAACAACATAATGACAGATAAATAAGTTCTTTTTTATACAGACAAAACTGTATGCATTATATATTTTTTATTTCCAAACATTATGATGATTTATTGATATATCATTGCCATAAACCATGTTAGGATGTGATAATAATACAATTCAAAATAATTCTTCTTTCTCCAGTATCTATTTTTTTTACCATGCATTGAAAAACAACCCAAGTTCATGACTATAACTTAATCATTTTCTCTTAAAGTTTGCATCCTAAGTGCCTGAAATTGCAGGGAATATATAAGTGTGCAATTAGTAAATGAAGACTAAAAATTACGTTGATACATCAAAACCATCTCTAGTTATAAAGGTTTTTGCCTTTCTTCAAACAGTTTTTTCACTGGACTTTCTTCCATTCAGGTATTCAATTTGCCTCTCCTCTCTCTCCTGCCTTGTTCCAAGCCATATTATCCAACAGCCGTTTCTGTTACTTCTTCACCTACAACTGCATTCCAGTCCCCAATGACTATTATATTTTCATCTTCCTTTATGTACTGTATTACGCTTTAATGATTCTCATATACCTTCTCTAACGCTTCATCTTCAGCTTTCAACGTCGGCATGTATATCTGAACTACCGTTTTCGGTGCTGGTATGCTGTCAGGTCTGATAATAATTCCTATTCATAACTAATCTTTCTCCCATTATACCGTTTTCTCCTGCTGTTAGTACTACCCTATACTAATCTGACCAGAAATCCTTGTCTTCTTTCCATTTCACTTCACTGTCCCCTACTATTTCTAGACAGAGCCTTTGCATTTCTCTTATGAGATTTTCTACCTTCCTTAACACGTTCAAGCTTCTAACATTCCACGTCCCGACTCTTGTAGTGTGCGTGTGTGTTAGTGAGTGTGTGTGTGTGTGTGTGTGTGTGTTAGGGATTACGGGCGCTCAAGGCCGAGGTTATCAGCGCCCTGACACACATTAAGGGCCGGCCGGAGTGGCCGAGCGGTTCTAGGCGCTACAGTCTGGAACGACGCGACCACTACGGTCGCAGGCTCGAATCCTGCCTCGGGCATGGATGTGTGTGATGTCCTTAGGTTAGTTAGGTTTAAGTACTTCTAAGTTCTAGGGGACTGATGGCCCCAGAAGTTAAGTCCCATAGTGCTCAGATCCATTTGAACCAAGCCATTAAGGGAAACTAATGTGGAAAAAATTAGTAAAATGGTAGCATAAATGCAAAGAAAGCGTGAAAATATGAAAACTGCTGTATAAGAGAATAAAACGTAAGTAGAACGAGAAAGGAGCGCCAAGGACGGCATAGGAAATGGTCATTGGTTGGTCACTTACGTAAAATATGGGCGAGCCAGAGAACCTGCGAACAAATTCAGAGTCTCTCCCTAAAATCTTGATAAAAACATTGGACAAGTAACATAACTTTAAAACTTTAACCACATTCGTTTGATTATATCCTAAAAGAGATGGCAGATCCACCGGCAAGTCAGCCGCGGCCCGCTAGTCAGAAAATAAAACGCAATCCAATAAAACGTGGCGCACAGTGATCTGGACGCCACAACCACCACATATGGGAAGAATGAAATTCAGACCTTTAGCTGATTACAGGGGTTGATAAATATCAACGCGGACATTTGAAAAATGTGTGCCCCAACCGGGATTCGAACCGGGACCTCCTGTTTACATGGCAGACGCTCCATCGGACTGAGCCCCCGAAGACACAGACGACAGTGCGACTACAGGGACTTTTCTTTGGCACGCTCCCCGTGAGACCCACACTTTCCAACTTTCTGTCCACACACTACGTTTGTAGTGCCCCTGCCCATTATGCAATATCGCCAATGATATCTGTACAGATACCGTCTTCATACACATAGGAGGGTCCTCTCGCCGGAGCAAGAAGCCATGCGTCACAGAACTGTGGCCTACGCGAAGACGAGTGAGGAGAACGTCGTCCCGTCTACGTGGCTGGAAGGAAGAACACCACACACGCGTTGTGGGCTTGACTGAACGGAGCTTATTGACAGTCATTTCCAGCCATTCATCCTCCCACCGACGCAAGACTCGTGTGCTCAACAACGAGGTGAATGCATGCAGACCGGTGGCATCCCGACATACTTGCGGATCGAGACACGCCTCCTTGGCTGCGATATCTGCCCTTTCGTTCCCAGCAATGCCGAGGTGTTCTGGAACCCAGCAATAAGCCATCTCCTTCCTGAGTCGCTGTAGTTCGAGGAGGGCATCCTGCATGGTCTGGGCTGTTTTAGCTGCTGGATACAAATGTTGCAACGAGTGAAGTGCATTTAATAAATCGGACAAGAAATTTAGGACGGGAAGAGTGTCTATCTGCTCCAGTGCTAGCAAGATCGCAGACAATTTTGCAGGTTCGAATCCTGCCTCAGGCATGGATGTGTGTGATGTCCTTAGGTTAGTTATGTTTAAATAGTTCTAGGTTCTAGGGGACTGATGACCTCAGAAGTTAAGTCCCATAGTGCTAAGAGCCATTTGAACAATTCTGCGTCGAAGACGGTAAACGCTTGAGGCAGTCGGCCCTTGATGACACGATCCGGAAAAACAACAGAGCAACCAACAGAATCCCCCTGTTTCAACCCTTCCGTAGAAACAGCTAAATAGTCGTGGTGCTAAGATAAAATGGCAGAAAATGTTGCATTAAAAAGGGAAGCAGGAGTGCAATCTCTCTTCGTCTGTACCAAATCTAAAATCACTCTGGGCCTCTCCAGTAACCAGGGTGGCTGGCGGTTAAAACCCTGGATGCGCTCCACACTGAGGGACACCAGCACACGATACACACGGATCCCAAACAGCATCGTGCGACTAGGACGGTGGGAAAAAAGACGGTCCAGAGGTGAATGAGCAACTTACACACCTGTCGCACGGGAAGGAGCTGCCCCTGGATGGTAAGTGGCGGCTCCCTGGCTTCAAAACAGAGGCTGGGTATGGGACTGGTCTGATAAGCACCGTAGCCAGGCGAATCACGCATGGTGGAGAGCATCAAGGATCCTGAAGTAAGAGGGCCTCACTGACCCACAAACCGTGCACCTCTAGTCCAGCCACAAATGCACAAAATCCTGATAAAACTGGAGGAGACGCGCCCTGTCCACTACCCAAGATCTGTTGCTGAGGCACATGAGGATGTTCTGTGCCTTCAGGGTTCTAGCTTTCAAGTCTCGCAGGTGTGGCAACCATGACAATCTGGAGTCCAAAATGGGGCCCAGAAACTGCTCTGTGTCTCTAAAATGTAGGATAGTGTCATAGTGACCATATTCAAGGCAGGCAAATTAAAAAGACGACGAGAACGATTAAAATGAACACACACACATACACATACACACACACACACACACACACACACACACACACACACACACACACACACACACACGCAAACAAACACTTATCGGCAGAAAACTGAAAACCCTTCTTCACAGCCCACTGCTCTATTCGCCACTCTGTAAGTTGCAACCGACGGCTCGCCGTTGCAACACTGGAGGAGGAACAGAAAACAGCAAAATCGTCTACAAATAAGGAGGACTGTACTGGACTCCTTACCATAGATGTGATACTGTTGATGGTTATAGCAAAGAGGGTAACACTTAAAACACTGCCTTGGGGGCCTCCATTCTCCTGATGAAATCGATCAGGCAGTCTGTCTCCAACTCGGTTCCTAAAAAACCGTTGAAACAAGGAAGACTGAAGGAAACTTCCTGGCGGATTAAAACTGTGTGCCCGACCGAGACTCGAACTCGGGACCTTTGCCTTTCGCGGGCAAGTGCTCTACCAACTGAGCTACCGAAGCACGACTCACGCCCGGTACCCACAGCTTTACTTCTGCCAGTATCTCGTCTCCTACCTTCCAAACTTTACAGACTTCAAGACCGAAGGAAAATAGGTAGGTGGCCACGAGAGCTCCATTGATGCAGTTGTGTGAGGATACAGTGTCTCAAAGTAGTATCGTATGCCTTACTGAAATCAAAGAGCATGCCAATACAGTGATACTGATGGAGGAAAGCCGCCTCTAGCTGTGTCAGGTTGTCGACCATCGACCGAAATTTTCGGAATCTACACTGAGAGTTACTAAGGAGTTGCCTGGTCTCTTACAGCCAGACAAGTTGACGGTTTACCTTCCGTTCCAGGGTGTTTCCTACACAGCTCGTCAAGACAATACTCTGATAACTTGTGGGACATGTGCGGTCTTTTTCTGATTTGAGGAGAGGGATTAGAATTGCCTCCCTCCACTAGCTGGGGAAGACGCATGTCTGCCCTATTAATAAGGCAGACATTTAATGAGGAGTTCCTTTGATGCCGCTAGCATGCAGTAACGGACGTGGTCGTGACTGGGTGCAGTGTCAGAAGTCTATGTCAGTGCCAATTCGAGTTCCCGCACAGAGAAAGGGGAGCTGTAGGCCTCAGAACTGTTTGACCTAAATTCCAACTTTGCCCTCTCGACAGTCGCATAGTCCCACGGTGAACGAGGTATGCCCTACTCTGCCCTGTAACGCTTCATTCAAGAGAGACGTAAGAGTAGCACCCAACAGCGGCCAAAAGTGCACGTAAAATTCCTTGGGAAGTCCATCCAGACCCGGAGACTTTTGAGAAGGCGATCCCGCAATAAGTTTGTAAACTTCCTCAGGCTGAAATGCAGCTAAGAGCGTTTCATTATGTTCGGGTATTATTGTGGTATCCAAGTTGCTGACTAGTGGGTCGTAAAGTTCTGCATCGATGTCGTAACTATCTACACAGCATTGGCGTAATACACGCAGTATATAAGCTTGCTCCGATACGATACGTCCATTATTTGTTGTAAGAGAATGAATACAAACGCATCGGTGACGGGTCTGATGCCGAAGCAAATGCTATAAGGAAGTCTGTTCTTCCGTCACCAATGATCGTGGCTTGGATCGAAATTTCCATCCTTCCATTTTTATTCTTTTCACGGTCAACAAGTTTGCCTTTACACGCCTAACATCCGCTATTCACAGTGGGGTGTGGTCCGCAGCAACATAAAGTTCACTCAGGATACAACAGTAATATTCGTAATTTCTCCGAAAGTCTCTCGCTTTGACAGCACAGAAAAGTATCAAAGTTTGCCTGAGTCTCGATTTGGCTAACTGTGTCCTCCAGTGGGGATGAAAGAGTACATCCAAGTGGACTGTAGAGTACGCTCCCACACGGCTCGCATTATGTCATTGAGTGAGGGTTCAGCTATGTGAGCGACGTTTAACATCCACGGAGTGCGAAACAATTTTACTGGTTGCCATTGTAGATTTAGGGTTGTAGTCACCGCACAGTGATCCGAAAAGGACGCTGGGATGACTTCATCATTGAGAATGCAATCGCGCATGCAGTCGGATAAGCGAAACCTACCTAACCAGCTACAAGAAGTCGCAGTAAAGTGAGTAAATTTAACTAATGTTGGGTATTTGCGTATCCAGGCGTCTTGCAGGCGTAAGGAGCAGTCCAATTCATGTAATTTGCGACATAAATTAAAATTCGTAGATTGCTCTGCAGGGCGCAACACACAGTTAAAATCACTACCCAACAAAATACCGGGAGGACACTTTCGCAACGGATAAACAATATCCTCTTTATAAAAACGCGAACGATCCACTGCGCGACCAGTGCCAGGAGGAGCACATAGAGGAACCAAGGTAAGATTAAAAAGCTGACTACCTATGCCCCTGCCAAAATCCGACATTTCCACCTCAGTGACAGGAACGACTTCGTGAAAGAATAAGGCGGTTTCCGTAGAATATTCAGGTGCTGCATTAAAATTCAAATGGCTCTGACCACTATGAGATTTAACTTCTGAGGTCATCAGTCCCCTAGAACTTAGAACTACTTAAGCCTAACCAACCTAAGGACATCACACACATCCATGCCCGAGGCAGGATTCGAACCTGCGGCCGTAGCGGTCGCACGGTTCCAGACTGTAGTGCCTAGAACCGCTCAGCCACATCGGCCGGCGCTACATTAAAGATCACACGAAAACTAGGTAAGGAGAAATGCCTAAGTAATACCTCCTGTAAAAAGACTGTGTCCACACATGAATCATAAATGAACTGACGCAGCGGAGGCAATCGCAATTCTGATTCCACACGATTAGCGTTGAAGGAAAGTAGCGTCTAGGCTTGGTTCATTGATCACAGCTATACAGGTATGTACGGAACGTCCGAGCAGAATTACATAGACAACTGAGGGTCTATCTCCACTGCGGAATCCACAGAGGAACCTTTTTGCTTACGTTCCATACGTGCCACCACTCGGTCAATTTGTTCAGTTTGTATACGCTGTTTCTGTACGCTACGTGGTATAGCGGCATCTGCAAGCGGAGGTGTGGGAGGGGTCATAGGCACAGCTTCCTGCCCCTCAGAACTAGCGTCATGTAATGTAGTTCCAGTCACTAAGGCGGAACCATTCTGTGGAACTGCAAATGCAACAAGTGATACTTGGTGGCTAATTTTACTCTCCTCTGGAGTTGCTGTAGTCGGCAAATTCAGGAAACCATCGGCGGCTGAATACGAAGGAGCAGGAGGACACTGAATCGTCTCGGACTGTAACGGAGGACACTATGACGAAAGGGGGTGGAGGACTCCGCTCCCTCTCCACACACAGGTAGCTCAGAAGGAGCCACTTCGCGAGCGGGAGGGATGCTGGAGATAACTTCTTCGCCACTCACCGTACCACGGACGAGAGGTCTCGTAGCATCGAGAGGAGCAGGGGACACAATAGATTTGGACGAGGTTGGCGCAGAAGGCACAGCCGAATCTTCATTATTAATAACCTCAGAGCGACGTCGCGCGTTTTTCCGCCGTTAGAGGTTCTATCCTGGCGGCAATAGGATTCTGAACCGCTCGCGGAGGTAAAGGCGGAAATTCATTGACACGATTATCAGACTCGACTGTTAGTTTATTATGATCCGAAACAGAGGTAGGTCCAACGACCGGAGTTGACACGATTATCAGACTCGACTGTTAGTTCATTATGATCCGAAACAGAGGTAGGTCCAACCACCGGAGTGGAAGGAACCAGATCAACAACCGTCAGTTTGCGACGCTGCATTAATGATGGCTTTAATACAAAAACCCTCCGCGGGCATATGTCCACTTTCATTGCGTAGGAAGCAGGTTCCCTCGACCAGTATACGTGAAACGGACGCGGTAACCACACACTTGTAAATGTGATGGAATAATGCGTTTGACATGCATTTCCATGGAACGAATTCCACTGTAACACTATAATGCGAGTTTAGCAGACCAGCGTTCACAACGGCCGTCTTTCACATTACCATAAGGTGTCAATATGTCCTTTAGAATGCTGTCATTAACTTCCGGCCGGAGACTGAACACTCGAACATTGGTATATTCGATTTCAGCATCTGCGAGTGACACCATACTAGCGGAATCATCGCGATGCTTGAACGGGACTTGAGAACTATGTCGCGACAGTAATCTTTCAACCTGCAGGGGATCCATGAATTTCACACAAAACACGCACTCGTCTGCATCAAAATAAGCTCTGTGGACCAGATCAGGCAAAGAGTGTAACAACAGTGATAGGTTTGGTTCTGATCAGAATCGACAGGAGAACAACATGACAACGTTCTGGTATACACACTGACGTCGCAAGCTGAAGATGTACGGAAAGAGGAAGTATATCAGGACACTGAACGGGTAATTCAGAACGCAAAGGGAGATAAAAACCAACAGTCAGGGGGGAGTGGAATGCATTCGTAGGAGAAGGAGAGAGGATTATAGGAGAATATCGGCTTGGTAAAACGAATTTCAGCTAATAATGGCGAACGCTCTGTTCATAAATCGCAAGAGGAGAATGTGTATCTGGAAAAGGCGGGAAATATTGGTAGATTTCATTTAGATTACATGATCGTCAGGCAGAGATACGGAAATAAGACATAGAATTTAAGGCGTGCCCAGGAGCAGATACAGACTACATCATAATGTAGTAGTGATGAAGATAGGCTGAAGTTTCATGGATTGGTCAGTAAGCATCAATAGACAAATAATTTGGATAGGGGAGGGACTAAGGAATGAAGAGATACGTTTGAAAGTCTCTAAGGCTGCAGATACAGTAATAAGGAATACCTCGGTAGGTAATTAAGATGAATCAACATCTCTAAAGAGGGCAATCACAGAAGCTGTAAAGAAAAGCTTATGTATAAAGAAGGTGACAGCGAAGAAACCTTGGGTAGCACAATAGATACTTTCGTTGATCGATGAAGTAACACAGAAATGTTCGGGGAAATTAAGGAATACAGAAATAAAAGCGCTGAGGAATAAAATAAACAGGATGGGCAGGGAAGACAAGATGAAACGGTTGCATGAAACACAGAGATGAAACCAAAAAATAAATGATTCTAGGATGGACTGCCTCAGCATACAGAAAAGTTAAAAAAAAAACCTTCAGTGAAATTAAAAGCAAGGATGGTTACATTGAGAGTGCAACGGAAATTCGTCTGCATCAAAATAAGCTCTGTGGACCAGATCAGGCAAAGAGTGTAACAACAGTGATAGGTTTGGTAAATGCAGAGGAGAGGGTGGATGATTGGAAAGATTACGCTGAGAGCCTCTCCGAGGAGGAAAATTTGTCAGATGTGATTGAAGAAGAAACAGAAGTCGATTTAGAAGACATAAAAGATTCAGTATTAGAATCAAATTTAAAAGAGCTTTGAAAGACGTAAGATGAAATAAGCCAGAAGGAATAGATAACATCCCATCAGAATCTGCAAAATCATTGGGGGAAATCGCAATAAAACCATCACTCACGGTGGTGTGTAAAATGTATGAGTCTGGTGTTACGTCATCTGTCTTTGCGTAAAAACCATTCACAAAATCGTAAGAACTGCAAAATCGGTAAAGTGCGAGAATTATCGCACAGTCAGCTTTAACCTCATGCGTCCAAGTGGCTGACAAGAATAATATACAGAAGAAAGGAAAATAAACTATAGGATCTCTTAGATGGTTCAAATGGTTCTGAGCACTATGGGACTCAACTGCTGAGGTCATTAGTCCCCTAGAACTTAGAACTAGTTAAACCTAACTAACCTAAGGACATCACAAACATCCATGCCCGAGGCAGGATTCGAACCTGCGACCGTAGCGGTCTTGCGGTTCCAGACTGCAGCGCCTTTAACCGCACGGCCACTTCGGCCGGCGGATCTCTTAGATGACGATCAGTTTGGCTTTAGGAAAGGTTAGGTAACCAGAGAGGCAATTCTGACATTGCGGTTGATAATGTAATCAACCCCCCCCCCCATGAACCATGAACCTTGCCGTTGGTGGGGAGGCTTGCGTGCCTCAGCGATACAAATGGCCGTACCGTAGGTGGAACCACAACGGAGGGGTATCTGTTGAGAGGCCAGACAAACATGTGGCTCCTGAAGAGGGGCAGCAGCCTTTTCTGTAGTTGCAGGGGCAACAGTCTGGATGATTGACTGATCTGGCCTTGTAACATTAACCAAAACGGCCTTGCTGTGCTGGTACTGCGAACGGCTGAAAGCAAGGGGAAACTACAGCCGTAATTTCTCCCAAGGACATGCAGCTTTACTGTATGATTAAATGGTGATGGGGTCCTCTTGGGTAAAATATTCCGGAGGTAAAATAGTCCCCCATTCGGATCTCCGGGCGGGGACTACTCAAGAGGACGTCGATATCAAGAGAAAGAAAACTGGCATTCTACGGATCGGAGCGTGGAATGTCAGATCCCTTAACCGGGCAGGTAGGTTAGAAAATTTAAAAAGGGAAATGGATAGGTTAAAGTTAGATATGGTGGGAATTAGTGAAGTTCGGTGGCAGGAGGAACAAGACTTTTGGTCAGGTGATCACAGGGTTATAAATACGAAATCAAATAGGGGTAATGCAGGAGTAGGTTTAATAACGAATAAAAAAATAGGAGTGCGGGTTAGCTACTACAAACAGCATAGTGAACGCACTATTTTGGCCAAGATAGACACAAAGCCCATGCCTACTACAGTAGTACAAGTTTATATGCCAACTAGCTCTGCAGATGATGAAGAAATTGATGACATGTATGACGAGATAAAAGAAGTTATTCAGGTAGTGAAGGGAGACGAAAATTTAATAGTCATGGGTGACTGGAATTCGTCAGTAGGAAAAGGGAGAGAAGGAAACATAGTAGGTGAATATGGATTGGGGGGAAGAAATGAAAGAGGAAGCCGCCTTGTAGAATTTTGCACAGAGCATAACTTAATCATAGCTAACACTTGGTTCAAGAATCATGAAAGAAGGTTGTGTAGCTGGAAGAATCCTGGAGATACTAAAAGGTATCAGATAGATTACATAATGGTAAGACAGAGATTTAGGAACCAGGTTTTAAATTGTAAGACATTTCCAGGGGCAGATGTGGATTCTGACCACAATCTATTGGTTACGAGCTGCAGATTGAAACTGAAGAAACTGCAAAAAAACGGGAATTTAAGGAGATGGGACCTGGATAAACTGAAAGAACCAGAGGTTGTACAGAGTTTCAGGGAGAGCATAAGGGAACAATTGACAGGAATGGGGGAAAGAAATACAGTAGAAGTAGAATGGGTAGCTCTGAGGGATGAAGTAGTGAAGGCAGCAGAAGATCAAGTAGGTAAAAAGGCGAGGGCTAATAGAAATCCTTGGGTAACAGAAGAAATATTGAATTTAATTGATGAAAGGAGAAAATATAAAAATGCAGTAAATGAAGCAGGCAAAAAGGAATACAAACGTCTCAAAAATGAGATCGACAGGAAGTGCAAAATGGCTAAGCAGGGATGGCTAGAGGACAAATGTAAGGATGTAGAGGCTTGTCTCACTAGGGGTAAGATAGATACTGCCTACAGGAAAATTAAAGTGACCTTTGGAGAGAAGAGAACCACTCTTATGAATATCAAGAGCTCAGATGGCAACCCAGTTCTAAGCAAAGAAGGGAAGGCAGAAAGGTGGAAGGAGTATATAGAGGGTTTATACAAGGGCGATGTACTTGAGGACAATATTATGGAAATGGAAGAGGATGTAGATGAAGATGAAATGGGAGATAAGATACTGCGTGAAGAGTTTGACAGAGCACTGAAAGACCTGAGTCGAAACAAGGCCCCGGGAGTAGACAACATTCCATTAGAACTACTGATGGCCTTGGGAGAGCCAGTCATGACAAAACTCTACCATCTGGTGAGCAAGATGTATGAGACAGGCGAAATACCCACAGACTTCAAGAAGAATATAATAATTCCAATCCCAAAGAAAGCAGGTGTTGACAGATGTGAAAATTACCGAACTATCAATTTAATAAGTCACAGCTGCAAAATACTAACGCGAATTCTTTACAGTCGAATGGAAAAACTGGTAGAAGCGGACCACGGGGAAGATCAGTTTGGATTTCGTAGAAATGTTGGAACACGTGAGGCAATACTAACCTTACGACTTATCTTAGAAGAAAGATTAAGAAAAGGCAAACCTACGTTTCTAGCATTTGTAGACTTAGAGAAAGCTTTTGACAACGTTAACTGGAATACTCTCTTTCAAATTCTGAAGGTGGCAGGGGTAAAATACAGGGAGCGAAAGGCTATTTACAATTTGTACAGAAACCAGATGGCAGTTATAAGAGTCGAGGGGCATTATAAAATAAATAAAATAAATAAATAAAAATATATTGTTATTTTGATATTGATTATTCTATCTGTATGATGGTGATTGTGATTGCAATTGTATTTGCTTATCTGGAACGTGGACGTTTAATTATTCGGTATCAGACGCTTGACAATGGATTTTTCGTAAAGGCAATGTTACTCGTAGTTGACCGTGAAATAAAACTGAATAATCGGACTTCGTAATTAAATCGTTTCCAAAGACTGCTGCGGTAGGTGCGGACTCATATCTAAATCTCAATATTACAATAATTTGCCAGCCATGCCAATACGTCGTACAGAGGTGATTGTCTACTAAACATAAAAAAGTTACACAGTTAGTTAAATCAGATATATTCAATGAATAAGCCTACAGTTCATAATCCTACTTACTTTTATAAATATAAATTCTTTACAGAATCGAGTGCCTAGTGTGGTTGCAACTCGCAGTATTCTTCTATAACATGAAATATGGCGGTGTGCCAGACAATAAAATAAAATACGTGCTTCTCGCACCACTTCAACCAGAGCTCTCTCTTTCTTAATCAAACATAAGAGTAACGTAATTGTGCTTTTGTTTTATCAGCGACACAGCGGTTCAGTTGTGTGCCATAGGCTTTATTTATTTGTCACTGATTATTTATTTAATTAGTATTTCGCGTTTCCGCGGAAACTCACGCTCGGCATGCAAATGTGCCTTTATATTGCCCCCTGAATTGCGAGGCGAAAGGACACACCTGCAGGCGAGCAATTCACCTAAAGGCACAAGAAAATCTAAGTTATCTACAACTATTTACATGACTTACATTACACATTATACACATTATATACAAAATTTGAATGACGCGGGTGCACCGTAAAAGTTCTTATGTTGGCAGATAGAGTGCGCGCATGCGCAGAAGCGTCTGTGTAACTGCGGCACTGCCGTTATATCGTACAGTTAGATCACACGGCACAGTATTGCAGATCATATTGTTTGTGTGCGCGCGTTTTTCAGTCGTTGCACAAAGAAAATATTCAACCAAGATTACATATGAAGACTACATTCTATGACAGGTAACTTAGTTTTAAATTTACAATATTTGTTATAACACAATACAACTTAGATTGTTGAATGTTCTTAGTTACATAGTATTGTTTTGAAATACTTCAAAGAAAAATGTCCGTATTTTTCAGGTGCGTTGACCTATACACATCGTGTCGTTATTACAGTTCATATTCATCCGCTGCACAATAATTTTTTACAGGTTAGTATCGTCGTGGTAAAGTTTTTTGCTCACAGTAACATCGTTGTATAACAACGTGATTAATACATAAGCGTGTCCACTTCTCATTTCCATTACAGTCGTAGTGATGCAGTTCGTTGTGACTAAAAGCATTGCTTATTACAGATCAGACGTGACCCGTCGAGTAATTGGTCCATGTGCAGTTCGTTTTTTACATTCCGTGGAAGCTTGGTTGCAGAACCTCGGACGGCACATAGCTGGCGTCGATCCTTGGACAGTCCAGGTAAGAGTGTCCGTCACATTTCGAGAACATTTCATTCCCTGAAGTTCCAACCAAAATTCTTCCACCCGTCGTGTTATTTTCTGGACAGGCACTTTGTGTCCATTTAATCCAGTTAACATCTTGAAGTTGGGTACTGTAGTAATATCACTAGACGATGCACGAATTATGCACTTCACATTTTCAGTTTTTTGCTGAATATAGGTCACCTAAATGTTCGTAGTTATTAATCAAGGAAATCGTTCATCGCGTTTACATAGATACGCTGCATAATGAATGGCATTAACAGTTTCTTTCACATAGGTTTCCGCGTAGTTGCAGAGTTAGTAATGTTCGTTAATGTCCGTGAACAGTGGTTCACTATGCAATGTCTTTTTGGCACTCGTTTTGTTCAAATTTTTGCATAGTAACAGTTACACTATACATCAGTTAAAAAAATAAGTAATTATACATACACACGTCACATATTTTCTTAGCATAAACATAATATAGTTGCACATAAACATGTTTACATCATCATTACATCGCTATAGGTTATTACATTGTGTCACATTTGATTTCATGAATTGCAGATATTTACATCCTCTTTAGCGGTTTTGCTGGGATATTATCGATGTTTTTTTTTTTGTGATGTCATCTGAAATTAAGATAGGTTAGACACAACATTCATTACATCAGTAGGCAAGACCAGGCGTTTTCACTACTCAATAAATATTCAAAATAGTAAGAGAGAGAAAATGTTCGATTCCTCGCGTTTTGTGCGTGTGTGTAGAGTGTCTGTGTGGCCTTGACTACTGATAGATGCTTTTCGTGTTGAGAGATGTGCGTCTAATCTATTTCTCAAAGTAAAAGATCGCTTCACAGATGACGTCTGTCAGTTCGTCAGGTGTCACACCAAGTCAGTGGTACCTTCAGTAACAAATGTTCCGTGAAAAGTTAATATGTCATCCACTGCCATGTAATCATAAATTTTACTTTAATATTCCGTCTTTCAGGTGGAGGCGCGCGCTGAAAGAAGAGTTCTTCTGTCTTCAACTGCGTCACTGGAACCGCTGAAATGAAAATTTCTATACTACTTATTATCTGTGTTGTAACAACAGAGTTTTTCGAGTTGCTTAGCAATATTTTGATGGGTATGACCTTGACATTATTCAGCATGAAATGCTCTAAGATCTCGGTGTGCGTATAGCCCAATAATTTTGTTAGTTCTAGGATGTTGTAACAGATACGCACCAGGATGCGGTATGTTAACAATTATATAAGGTCCTTCATATAGCAGATGCCACTTAGCGTTGCGTCGTTTGAGTGCTACAGATTTATGATGAGTACGAAGTAGTACAAGCATTCCTACTTCGAATTTTTGTTTTCTTTTTATTATGTTTCTGTGATGTTTGTTTCGTATTTGTGCGTGATGTGTCAATGTAGTCAATACTTCTTTTATTTTCTGTTCAGGTGTGATTTCCTTGTCTGACAACTTAGGTAATGGTTCTATCCACTGATCGTTCTGTTTGCAATTGAACATGATCTCGTTAGGTGTGTAATTCGTATCGTAAATATTTAAGTTATTGTGTACGTCTTCGAA
Organism: Schistocerca americana; assembly: GCF_021461395.2. Classification (NCBI taxonomy): domain Eukaryota; kingdom Metazoa; phylum Arthropoda; class Insecta; order Orthoptera; family Acrididae; genus Schistocerca; species Schistocerca americana. The sequence goes on along the minus strand of NC_060119.1, from coordinate 280,001,374 downwards.
AAGACTTAGGTAGGACACCCAATTAGTATGTTTTGATGAAATATAGGTCCTCATGAATCGATTTAATTCTCGGAAAAGTCTCTCAGTCGCGTTACATTGTGGACTAAACCTCGAAATAAATATACTTTTGATGTTATTGTCCTTCAAGAAATTTCTCCATTTGTACCCAGAGTAGTATGCTGCATTATCTGATAGAATTGCTTTAGGTTTTCCCACGTGCGTCAGGTAATCACTTGAGAATCTTCGTATTATAGCATTTGCAGTGGCGGATTTTAAAGCATAAAGTTTTACATGTTTAGAAAATATATCGTAAAAAGCTAAGATATATTTGACGCCTCCAGAGCTTGCTGGATGCGGTCCACTGATGTCAGTACACAGAATTTCCAGGGGTTTACTGGGTAAAATAGAATGTAAATCTGTTTTTGTGGATAAATTCTGAGGTTTTGATTTTTGACATATGACACATGTTTTTAGTTCCCTGTAAATTTTTCTTCTCATATTGCTAAAATACAGTATGTGCTGAGCTTTGCCAAACACTTTTTCGTCCCATAATGACCCCAAACTAAGTGTGTGTGCCAAATTAGATTACGTTCAGACTCTTTGGGAATGCATACACACCAGTTAGTAGCATTTGGATGTCGGCGGTAAAATAACACATCATTGTGTAACTTGTAATACTTAGTCAAAGGATGATTGTGTTTTTCTACCAGTAATGTTATTATCTTATACCAGTGAGGATCAGATTTTTGTAATTCAGCCATGTTTCTGCACATATCAATATAATATTGGTGATACTGCCTGTCTTGCATTAAGAGAATCCTGTAGTCATTTATATTTTCTAAGTCACTGTTGGTATCATTCATACCTTGTGGAAGTCTAGACAAAGTGTCTGCAATGGTGTTGTCCTTACCTCTTATGTACTTAATTTCAAAAGAGTAGTTCTGAAGTGTAACTGCCCATCGTGATAGTCTAGGATGTACAAGTTTACAAGTTAACAAAAATGTCAGGGCCTGGTGATCGGTGTAAATTACCGTATGTTTTCCAAATAAATAATAATTGAATTTCTTGAATGCCCATACTATGGAAAGTGTTTCTAACTCAGTAGCGGAGTATGTACGCTCACATTCAGTTAGAGTGCGACTCGCAAACCCAATAATTCTTATCTGTTCCTCCTCTTTATTCTTTACAACTTGAAATAAGCAACAGCCCAAGCCAGTACGTGAAGCGTCACAAGTCATACAAAAATCTAAATTGAAATCTGGATGGCTCAATATGTTAGCATTCACTAAAGCATGTTTAATTGTATTAAAGTCATTCTGGCACTGTTCCGACCAGATCCAAACTTGATTCTTTCTGAGTAGATTTAGCAGATGTTTACTGTTCAAAAGTGGTTGTGGCAAAAAACGTCTGAAAAATGAACATAGCCCAAGGAATGATTTTAACTGCTTTTTAGTTCGAGGGCTAGGAAAGTTTCTGATAACATCTAATTTACTGGGATCCGGACGTATGCCCTGTGAATTAATGATATGTCCTAAATACTTTATCTCACTGCAACCAAATTTTGATTTTCTTAGGTTGGCTGTGACTCCAGCTTGTGCAAATTTTTCTAAAATTCTTTGAAGAGTGTCAACGTGTTCATTCCAAGATTGTGTAGCTATCAGTATATTATCTACATAGTGTGTGACTGTCTCAACTAAATCGTCGCCAAGCACGGTATCCAGGGCTGTAATGAATATCCCCGAGCTGACATTCAGTCCGAAGGGTAGAACACAAAACTGATAGGTTCGCCCCCCGAACATAAATGCAGTATATTTCCGAGAATCAGGAGTGATACCCACCTGCCAAAACGAATTAGCGAGATCTATTGTGGAAAAATATTTTGCATCTAGGAATTTCTGTAATTGCTCTTCTAAATTTTCAGGTTTTGTGTGAACCGGTAAAATTATTTCATTAATAGCTCGTGCGTCTAACACTAACCTAACGCTTCCATTTGATTTTTTGACAACAAGTAGAGGACTACAATAAGGTGAGGTGGATGGTTCAATGACCTTCCAGTCTAACATTTGTTTTAATTCTTGCCACACAGCAGGTCGTTGAGATAACGGTACGTTATATGTCTTATGGTAGAAGATCTTGTGAGGCTTAACTTCAATCTTGTACACATACGTGTTGATAACACCTAATCGTTTGGTAAAAACTTGTAAATATTTGGATAACACTTCCTGTAGTTTTATACGTTCATGTACACTGAGAGCTGTAGCTTCACTTATCTTATGATCAAGCAATGTTTTCAAGTCCATTAGCTCTGTGTCAGATGAGTGTGTTTGCATGTCTTGAATGTCATTGTCAAGTACTAACTGAACCTTGTACCCTGTACAGTGTTTGTCATGCTTTAGAGTTCTCCTGTCCAAATCAATAATAATTACACTGCCTTTATCATTTAAAATACATTTACCTTTGGAGAAGTCTATATTGCAGTCCTTCTCGCTCATAATATCTATTCCTAATATGCAATTTGTCACAAGGTTTTGTACAACCAGGAATGGCCATTGTACGGTTCCATTACCTATTTTAACGTTTACAAAAACTTGCTTCGTAACCCTACATCACTTATTACCTAGTGCAGTAGTTATTTTACAGTTTTGGGCAGGAAACTCAGGCACAGGTTCCAATTCACACATCTTTTTATAGAAATTAAAAGACAAAACGCTCACAGCTGCACCTGTATCTAGGATAATAGTAGTTGGAATCCCACCTACTACACCAGTAGTAGATGCTAAAACAATTTCATTTGTGTTCAAACGACATTGTGTACTGTCTTGTAAAAGTTCATGTGATATATTGTTATTGTGGTTGTATCTTATAAATAAAACAGGTAGTTTTTGTTTAGATATACTCGGCATATCATTATTCTGTTGTTCAAGTGTGGTGTCAAATAACTGATTAACATTGAAGTTTCCCCCCAAGAATTCTTCAGCCACGACCTGGGGCAAAGTAGTGACTGTTTCTAGTTTGTTGGATTAGCATTTGTACTAGGTACTGACACAGATTGAGGTTGTGCATCAGGTGTCATTTCTATTATATTCACATTCGGATATTGCCTATTATGATCTCCAAACTTTTGCGGTTGTTGTTGCTGTTGCGCATTATAACTTACCTGTCGGTCGTAAGGTATGCTCGAATTTTGACCTGGTGGCTGCTGTGGTAAAGCAGAGTTTGAATGAAAGTACTGATCGTTACGAGTCCAACCTTGATGCTGTCTTGGCTCGTAGTTATTATTATTTCTATTTCTGTTTGTGTTTTTGTTATTACCTTTGTATCCGTTGTTACCGTTGTAGTTATTACCGCGGTGCCTTTTGTATGGATTGCCGCATGAAATGTTATTACTGTTGTAACTATTGTTTGTATTGGAATACGCGTGTTGATTTTGATTTCCGTACTGAGACGGCATGTGAGTTTGCTGTTTTTGTTGTATCGCGTATCCAACTGTGGGCGCGCCAGAATTGTGTTGGCAAGCCTGCATGTTTTGCATACCACTAGTGTAAACATTGTGGCTGCTGTTTTGCCGCGCGAAGCGCTGATCTTCAAGTAACATGTCAACCGAATCTAAAGCTGTTAAAAAATAATCTGAATCGTCATCCGGGATATGTAGAAGTTTTTCCTTAATGTTGAAAGGCAATTTGGCCTTCAACGCTCGGAGTATATCACGCGTTGCGACTGGTTCGCCTAAAAAGTGTCCCATGTTCAAGTATTTTTCAAAATATCTGCGTAAGTTACCATTTTTACTGTTAAAAGTTTCAGGTTCTAAAATTTGTCTTCTGAGTCGCTCCTGGACGGATTGCGACCAGAATTTGTTCAGAAAAGCACGCTCAAACTCACTGTACGTGGTACATACGTCAGCTTGACTGTATGCCCAGACAGCTGCATCGCCTTGGATGTAACCGACAATATATGAAATCTTTTTCCGGTCACTCCAAGTGCGTGGAAATGCGTTACTAAAAGATTTAAGAAAAATCACCGGATGAATGGTTCGTTTTTCTGGGATAAAAATCTGAAATTGCCTGTGTTTCATTAAGCTTTCATCTTCCTTCGCATTGTGATATGGATTTATTCCACTGTAATTACTGGTATGTTCAGCTGGCGAGTAATTACGATAATGTTGCTGTGGTTTACCATGATAATAGCTTGTGTTTGTGTTTCCACATCGTGGTATGTGTTGTAGTCGTGGTGTGTTTTGTTCTTGTGTATTTGTCGTGTGCGGAATGTGTGTATCATACTCGAATGTATATTGGTTTCTGAACTGTACATTTTGACTGATATTTTCGTTACATTCAGACTGTAGTTGATCGGTGAATTGTCTCATGGGTGCAGTGACGGATTGTACTGCGTCACTGATCAGCTGTTTGTTATTAGTAATGTATTGCGCTACGGAGTCGTGCACAATTGTTGGTAAATTTTCACGTAAGCATCTATCAAAATGTTTGTCTTTGTTCTCAACCCAATCATGAAATTCTTTATTAATATTTTGAAAATGAGCTGTGGCATCTGATTGTAAGATGTCAGTCAGGTGTTGTTCAACATTGTCAAATTTATTCTGTACGTCAGTAATTCGTTTTTCAAGATTGTCATGTACTGAAGGATATGTTTGAATTTGTTCAGTAAGAACTTCACACGTGACATTAAGGTTTTTTACTTGTGTCTGTAAAAGTGCTACGTCAGTTGTAGTCTTTTCTTGTCTCGTATTGAGCTGGGAAAATTTAGTACTGAGTTCGGTCATCTGTTTGGTCAGTGTGGCGTCTATAAGTTCCACACGTTTACACAATGTGTCACTACCTATCTTGATTGCTATGAGATCAGATTTGATTTCGTCATTTTGTGTTTTTAACTGTTCATTTTGTGTCTCTAATTGTGCCTTTAAGGTTGCCATGTTTTCGGCGTTCTGTTTCCTTATGGTTGCCATATTTTCTGCGTTTTGTTTCATTAGCATTTGTAACTTGTCGGCAATGTTTACCGTTTGCAAGGTCTCTGCCCCCGCCGCGTTATTAGACGTGACGTCATGCATTAACATGGGCTCTGATTGAGATTTTGAAATTTTTGTAGTGGACGGCCTATCGTCAAAATTTTCGTCAACACTTGCGTCAATGTTTGATGAATCGTCACTACCGGTTGCTGTCGTAAAGTCATTTTCTAACACTTGTCTCACGTCCGAGTCGGATTGCGCCTGAATAGTACGTCCTTGCTGTTCCATTTTTGCGTATTGTTTTCTAGTTATTACCATGCCACACGTGATATATGTTTCAAGAAATTTTTGACACTGATTTTAAAATAAAATGTAGTTGAGCATGAATCGCTCGTAGCAACAATGGCTGTCTGTTAATTTAAAAATATAAACTGAATTTGAGATTATTGGTAATGGCTGCTGGCCATGTTACATGATATCGTACAGAAGTCGGCCATATTGTACACTCGTGTATTGGTATTGTTGCATACGTTATTGTTTAGGGAAAAGTACTGAGAATGAAATTTATCACTGAAACTGTTATGCAGAAAAGAAACACTACAGAATTTACTGAAAAGCTAATACACTGAATTATACGTCTGGTCAAGCCTACCAATGCAAAGATGCTGCGTCTTACCTTATTTTGCTGGAAGTTTCATTGCGTCTTCCCGCAAAATTTCAGAATTGGAAAATATCTTCAGATTTCGTTATCTCTCATACATTGACGTCCAGGTCCAGAAAGTTGATTTTTTACATGAAACAAAGAGAACAATGTAACAAATGACAAAATAACAAGTCCTGTCACGGTCGCCAATATAAAATAAATAAAATAAATAAATAAAAATATATTGTTATTTTGATATTGATTATTCTATCTGTATGATGGTGATTGTGATTGCAATTGTATTTGCTTATCTGGAACGTGGACGTTTAATTATTCGGTATCAGACACTTGACAATGGCTTTTTCGTAAAGGCAATGTTACTCGTAGTTGACCGTGAAATAAAACTGAATAATCGGACTTCGTAATTAAATCGTTTCCAAAGACTGCTGCGGTAGGTGCGGACTCATATCTAAATCTCAATATTACAATAATTTGCCAGCCATGCCAATACGTCGTACAGAGGTGATTGTCTACTAATCATAAAAAAGTTACACAGTTAGTTAAATCAGATATATTCAATGAATAAGCCTACAGTTCATAATCCTACTTACTTTTATAAATATAAATTCTTTACAGAATCGAGTGCCTAGTGTGGTTGCAACTCGCAGTATTCTTCTATAACATGAAATATGGCGGTGTGCCAGACAATAAAATAAAATACGTGCTTCTCGCACCACTTCAACCAGAGCTCTCTCTTTCTTAATCAAACATAAGAGTAACGTAATTGTGCTTTTGTTTTATCAGCGACACAGCGCTGCAGTTGTGTGCCATAGGCTTTATTTATTTGTCACTGATTATTTATTTAATTAGTATTTCGTGTTTCCGCGGAAACTCACGCTCGGCATGCAAATGTGCCTTTATAGCATGAAAGGGAAGCAGTGGTTGGGAAAGGAGTGAGACAGGGTTGTAGCCTCTCCCCGATGTTATTCAATCTGTATATTGAGCAAGCAGTAAAGGAAACAAAAGAAAAATTCGGAGTAGGTATTAAAATTCAAGGAGAAGTAGTAAAAACTTTGAGGTTCGCCGATGACATTGTAATTCTGTCAGAGACAGCAAAGGACTTGGAAGAGCAGTTGAACGGAATGGACAGTGTCTTGAAAGGAGGATATAAGTTGAACATCAACAAAAGGAAAACGAGGATAATGGAATGTAGTCAAATTAAATCGGGTGATGCTGAGGGGATTAGATTAGGAAATGAGACACTTAAAGTAGTAAAGGAGTTTTGCTGTTTAGGGAGTAAAATAACTCATGATGGTCGAAGTAGAGAGGATATAAAATGTAGACTGGCTATGGCAAGGAAATCGTTTCTGAAGAAGAGAAATTTGTTAACATCGAGTATAGATTTAAGTGTCAGGAAGTCGTTTCTGAAAGTATTTGTATGGAGTGTAGCCATGTATCGAAGTGAAACATGGACAATAAGTAGTTTGGACAAGAAGAGAACAGAAGCTTTGGAAATGTGGTGCTACAGAAGAATGTTGAAGATTAGGTGGGTACATCACGTTACTAATGAGGAGGTATTGAATAGGATTGGGGGGAAGAGAAGTTTGTGGCACAACTTGACTAGAAGAAGGGATCGGTTGGTAGGACATGTTTTGAGGCATCAAGGGATCACCAATTTAGTATTGGAGGGCAGCGTGGAGGGTAAAAATCGTAGAGGGAGACCAAGAGATCAATACACTACGCAGATTCAGAAGGATGTAGGTTGCAGTAGGTACTGGGAGATGATGAAGCTTGCACAGGATAGAGTAGCTTGGAGAGCTGCATCAAACCAGTCTCAGGACTGAAGACCGCAACAACAACAACAATGTAATCAAGACTAAAGAATACTCAAGACCCTTTCATACGATTTGTCGACCTGGAAAAAGCGATCGATGATGTCAAATGGTGCAAGACATCCGAAATTCTGAGGGAATTAGGGGTAAGCTACATTGAGAGACCGGCAATATACAATATGAACAAGAGCCAAGAAGGAACAATAAGAGCGGACCACAAAGAACGAAGTGCTCTGGATACAAAAGGTGTACGCCAGGGATGTAGTCTGTTCAATCTGTAAATCGAAGAGGCAATGACTGAGATAAAAGAAAGGTTCAGGAGTCGAATTAAAATTCAGTGTGAAAGGATATCAGTGGTACCATTCGTTGATGACATTGTATACTGAGTGCAAGTCAAGAAGAAGTCCATGACCTGGTGAATAAAGGAATAAACAGTCTACTGAGTACAGGACATGGACTGAGGGTAAATCGATGAAAGATGAAAGTAAGGAGAAGTAGCAGAAATGAGAACAGTGAGAAACTTTACAGCAGGACTAATGATCACGAAGTAGGTGAAGTTAAGGAATTCTGCTACCTTGTCAGCAAAATAACCAATGACGGATAGAACGAGGACGACACCAAAACCAGACTAGCACTGCCAAAAAGGGCAATCATGTCCAAGAGAAGTCTAGTAATATCAAATATAAGTCTTAATTTGAGGAAAAATTATCCGAGAACGTACGTTTGGAGCCTAGCATTGTATGGTAGTAAAATATGGCCTGTGGGAAATCGAGAACAGTAGAGAATTGTAGCATTTGAGATGTGGTGTTACCGACGAATGTTGAAAATTAAGTGGATCGTTAAAGTAAGGACTGAAGAGGTTCTGCATAGAATCGGAGAGGAAATGAATGCCTGAAAAACTGTGGCAAGAAGAAGGGACAGAATGATAGGGCTTTAGTTAAGACCTCTGGGAATGACGTCCATCGTACTAGAGGGAACTGTAGAGTGTAAAAGCTGTAGGGAATGGCAGAGATTGGAATGCATCCAGGAGATCATCGAGGACATAGATTGCTAGTGCTACTCCGAGATGAAGAGTACAGTAGCGAGTGACGGTTACATTGTGTAATAGGCAAGAAGGACCCCACGTTAAACGGCGGGTGCAACTGCAACCACATTTAACCGGAATGCAAGGCACACGTTGCACGGCGACTTCATGGGAGTTATCTCTTTGACCGACACATCGGGGGTCACCATTTGGGAAGGTGCTAAGAAAATGGAGACTGGACAAACAATGTATGAGGTCGCGTGATCTTCTTGGTTGAGAGGAGATTCATCGTGAGTGACTCTGCACATATCCTGCATATATGGCGTGGGCTGGGAAAACGAAATGCACCCAGGTATAATGTCGAACTTGATCTTTGTGGTGGTCCAGGTGTTATAGTATAGCATGCATTGCTGGCCTTGGTGACAACACTCTTGTAATATCCTGGACTCGCGTTCGGGAGGACGACGGTTCAATCCCGCGTCCGGCCATCCTGATTTAGGTTTTCCGTTATTTCCCTAAATCTCTCCAGACAAATGCCGGGATGGTTCCTTTGAAAGGGCACGGCCGACTTCCTTCCCCATCCTTCTCTAATCCGCTGAGATCGATGACCTCGCTGTCTGGTCTCCTTCCCCAAATAACCCAACCAACCCCCCCTCTTGTAATATCCATAGGCCATCATCAGTCGCGGCGATTTCAGTGTAACTATTATAATCTTTCAGTTACTTCATGTACTACACCGTAGGAATTCCTTGCATGAATGGTCCACGGTTCATCAAGCTTTGTTACTTGGTAGGGTCACATCGTGAGAACGTTAGTTTCGTCGTTAAGTTTTCCGGACCATTATACTTGAAGTGACTACCTGAAGGCCGCTGACTTCTGGTTACCATGTGCTCAGTTATACTGCCATTTCGTAATGCAATTGACTTGCATGGCCCTCGTAATGTGGAATTGATATTTCCGCTTGCGGCAGAACATATAAGTCCATGTAATCGGCCATCGATACATCTTCACTCATCTATGGCGAGAAGCCGGCTGGAGTGAGCGGTTCTAAGCGCTGCAGTCTGGAACCGCGCGACCGCTACGGTCGCATGTTCGAATCCTGCCTCGGGCATGGATGTGTGTGATATCCTCAGGTTAGTTAGGTTTAAGTAGTGGTAAGTTCTATATTTCCAGCTCCTGATCGGTCAACCGTCAAGGCAATTCATTTCCAGACGGAAATACTCTTAAAACTACTCTGCTTTAATGACATCGTTACAACCAGTGGAATTCTACGGGCGCAGAATTTGTAAACAACGTTAGCATTGTCAGATTGTTTTAGATATCGCGAAAGAAAATTCAGCTGCAGACTAATTTCTCTTTGATGATTACTGTTGCGTTTAGTAAACTAATGGAAAATGCAATTAATATATTCACTGTACTAATACAAATTAAATTCAGCTTACTACAGAAACATCACGACAGCAGTCTATCTCAATAAAGCATTAAGTTCAAAAATGTTTCAAATGGGTCTTACCACTATGGGACTTAACTTCTGAGGTCATCAGGCCAGTAGAACTCAGAACTAGTTAAACCTAACTAACCTAAGGACATCACACACATCCATGCCCGAAATAGGATTCGAACCAGCGACCTTAGTGGTCTCGCGCCCCACACTGTAGCGAAGCATAAATTGTCTGTAAGACGACTCAGGCTCTTTTAACAAGAATTAGTGGGATATTACCGACTTTTGACTTCGAAAAGATCTGTATTTACTTCACTTCCTGTATCATTCGCAAGTATTATGAAAATGTGGAAATTCATAGATAAAATTATGTATTCACTACAACAAAAAATATGTCGGCAGAAAAGAAAAGTGGCATTATGAAATTGGCAGTACCGTATGGTTTTCGCTCTGACACTAAGGATTACTGAAAGTAGCAAGACGAATTTTGTTCGAGCGTTGTCTTACGATTCCCTTATTGAATTTGTATCTGCCTGCTTGTGGCTCTGCTACAATGAATGAAAAATCTTGCTTTCATCAAGTCTCTTCTATCTCACTTTCGATGTTGGTGGGGGCATGTGCATTGTTGAGTGTACACTTTTTACTGGGGCTCTGAATGAGCATAGTCATAAATCGATTGTTGATTGGTGTGATTTCTTTGACAGAGATGATGATAGATCTGTGTTCGAGAAATGCCATGCCGAAGATTGGTACGCCTTTTGCTACCTTTTGTTGTATTTTGCTCTTGAAGATACAATGGTTTCCGTAATGCAAGGTTTCATTGTCAGTTAGTCGTGGTTCTTGACGAGCAAGGATGAGAAATTTTTATCGGTTAATTTCTTACGTGAGATTATTTAGTTTTCGTATTTGGATCAATGTATCGATGTTTAGTTTTCAAATTCATATTTTCTGTTTATAGGGAAATTTATCAGTGATCTTCGATATTCTCTGCCGTGCTAACTTGGACTCCCCAGAATCCGAAAATCCAACTGCCGCCTGTCGACAGCCTGGTTGTGTACCACCAAGGGTAAAGTTGACTTTGCTTGCACAGTTCATGATCGTTTGTGTTTCATTGGTTTGGCCTGGGTGATTCCCGGACCAGACAGGACCAGATGGTGTTGAAGCTTTGGAACATATATTTTCAGCCGATCTCATTGGGCTAACAGACGGTGACCAGAGTAGCGGTGATTTTCACTCAGACGTGTCTGGATTTTGGATTCAACGGATTGAGTAGCCGTTCAGGATTGTGTTAGTATTTGGTTAACCCCAAGTAATTAATTTCAAAATGGGTCAAATGGCTCTGAGCCCCATGGGACTTAACTTCTGAGGTCATCAGTCCCATAGAACTTCTGAGGTCATCAGTCCCATAGATCTTAGAACTACTTAAACCAAACTAAACTACGGAAATCACACACATCCATGACCGAGGCAGGATTCGAACCTGCGACCGTATTGGTCGCGCGGTTCCAGACTGTAGCGCCTAGAACCGCTCGGCCACACCAGCCGACAGTATTTGATTTTCTCGGTACCACCCATATGGGGTAGGGTTTCCCCTATCCGCCAAACGGGATTATTATTTTTATTATTATTATTATTATTATTATAATTGTTATTGTCATTATGTCATCAGCAAATCCAATATGGTGTATCTTCCCACCACTGAAATAGATGTGTATTGTTCGATTCAGTATTTCCATCACATATATATGGATTATAATTACGTTACACTGCTGCTAGTAGACATATTTCTCACTTTTTCTTAGACAGTTGCTACCTGTTATTCCATCATAGGAATTTATGTGCGCAGCATTTTTGCAATAGAGACGTTTAAATTGTCTTATTTCTGTAATTTCTTTTCGATACCAGATCGTTCTAATCGGATTCAGCCAGTCAGTCTTAATGTGGATATCCGGCTACGACTCTCATCATATGATGAATTTTGTAAACCACATTCTTAATCGGACTGTTGAATCTAGATCACGTATCTATGATAGGGCCTGAATTCTGAAACACTGTGGAAAATAATAATCCAATATGCTTATTACAAACACGTTATTTAAATATAAATATATGAACTAACGAGATAACAGTTTATTTAGAAGAGCAGAGCCCCATCCATCATAGCAGCCAAGTGTGAGATTGGTTTCAGGGCCAAGAGAGGATAAAGGTGTTTCCGTTTGTTCCACTATCACCGAACATCAACCAGATAGAGAATATGTGGGCAGAGGTAACAAGGTCATTGCCATGTGGACCTACAAATGCAAGCGACCTTTGGACGAATATAGAAAATGTATTGTGAGAAGTAAACCATCATGCTACACTGTCGACGACTTAATGAAATCGATACCCCTACGCCTTCGAGAAATCTTACGTAATGATCGTGGGTGGGGTGGTTACAAAAAGTATACTCGTCTACAAAACCAATGTGGACAATTATCTGATATTCGGTCAAGCTTTGCTTCGTCGCAGCTCTTTAGCGAACAAGTCCATTTACTTTCAGTGTTCTGCTTACAGTTCTTGCAATGCAAGGTAATTGAAAAATCTCATCCACTCAACGCCAGCTGAGGAACTGACTGGTGCATGTGTTGTTCAACACACAGTAGTTGTCACCCTCACTGGAATCAATGACTGTTTGCGAGCGCGCGCGCGCGCGGAATCAACACTATTAACATTGGAGAGACTACCAACAGTAAATATTGCATCAAATATGACTGTAAAGCATTTTAATGCTATGGGAAGTTACAAACTGAATTTTTACCCAACCCACGTCCTGCATATCACGTTAAGTAAGATGTATTAACTCCATAGTATCGTTAGCAGAGACAGTGCGCTCTTGTTGTCGAGGCTCGCGACAAGTGCAGCGATTAGTAGGGCCCAATGCCGCCACGATTTGTTTGTGTTGGCTGAGCGTGGACACTGCAGCAGACGCTTTGCCATAAACAGATAGAAATCACCTTGGCTCTGACTGCAGTGAGCGGATATCACTGCCTGCGTGTTCTTATAGTAACCAACGAGAGAGTCTACTCACAGGTGCCATGGAGCAATTGCAACGGGTATCATGGCATTAGTCATCAGAATATTAACCTGTGATGAAATGCCCACTTTATTTGAATCCCAAGAAAATAGGAACCTTCTCACAAACGAATGTGAGGTGATATCAAGATTTACCCAACATACAAAAATTAACTGCAGGGCTTTCATGTATGCAGTAGTAGCACACAAGAAAATATTACGTCTTGGAAGCGTATATTTCATTTCCTCTTCTCATGTTAACGCCCTTTTTTTAGTATGAAGTGAGAAAATAAACACGAAAAACTAAAGTTCCTGAGAAGCATATAAGTCATTTGCTCTTCTCATATCATCGCTTTTGTTTTAGTATGAAGTAAAAAAATTAACAGTTTACGTTTGTGAAACATGATATGACACCAGATTCTTATCGTAGGCGCTATCGGAAACGCATAAAGCAGGGAGCTGTCCATTCTTTTGTCCAACAGTCTGTTTCCTTTCATCCATTACTCCCGCTAGGAGATTCTTATTTAAGGACTTGTGGGCATCAAGTTCTTCAGCAGAATAAGCCTAGTGTTATTGTGCTAATTACGGTATGGAAAAAATGCAACAAAGACTAGTTCCCCTAGAGCAGTGAGGATATTTGCACATGTCTGTATTCAGCAATGACTGCCAGCTGCCACAACACTTCACAGAATCCATGCGGCAGACAACACAACTGTGCGTGAACTTCAGACTTCATTCAGTAAGCCGTCAGGAGATGGATGGAAACGACAAATTAACGTCGTTTTCCGAGTCGTATTCAATCCAGAGTGAGGTGTTATTAAGGTAGTTGAGCGTTCTAGCAATTACACTTTTATAGCCGGCCGCGGTGGTCTCGCGGTTCTAGGCGTTCAGTCCGGAACCGTGCGACTGCTACGGTCGCAGGTTCGAATCCTGCCTCGGGCATGGATGTGTGTGTTGTCCTTAGGTTAGTTAGGTTTAAGTAGTTATAAGTTCTAGGGGACTGATGACCACAGATGTTAAGTCCCATAGTGATCAGAGCCATTTGAACCATTTGAACACTTTTATAATTCCCATATGAGTATTTCGATAGCCAAGAGAACCCGTTAGTGTGAAACCACCGGGAACTGCATTTATATCAAACTGCAAGAACTTGAGAAAGTACGTGGACTCTTCTCTTCGCTGGGTGACCTATTACTGTTATTTAGGATTCTCTCCGTCCTAGTCGTAATGCAAATGGAGCATCGGAGGCGCTTTCCGCTATTCTTGACAAACGTCAGCAACTTGTAATCACTGCGAGGCACAACTGCGTGATGCTAATGGTTGAAGTTGTCAGTAGTTGTGTAATGCTGTCAAACTGCGTTCAGTAACGTTAATGGTGGCGCACATAATTTAGCACTGACTGCCTACTTAAGTAAAGATAGTGTTGTGGCGTCGTCGCTTCTGTTTATTTGGCCTCAGCTTGAGTAATCCGATTTAACGATCATAGTACTCCATTCGCGGGCTGCTAATGATACAGTATGACGACAGAGATCATCGTTGGAGTATTACATTAATTCTGCAATGAATTGCCTAACAAATATTACCCTCAGCTTTACAGCTGGAATGATTCATTTTCAGGTACTCTATGTTGCACTTCGTTAAGTAATCAGTTCGCTCCGATGCTGCTTCTACTGTTCGCAGATACTTGTATACTTCAAAAATGGTTCAAATGGCTCTGAGCACTGTGGGATTTAAATTTTGAGGTCATCAGTCTGCTAGAACTCAGAAGTGCTTAAACATAACTAACCTAAGGACATCAGACACATCCATGTCCGACACAGGATTCGAACCTGCGACCATAGCGGTCTCGCGGTTCCAGACCGTAGCGCCTAGAACCGTTCTGCCACCATGCCCGGCAGTATTTGATTTCCTCGGTACCACCCATATGGGGTAGGGTTTCCCCCTTTCAGCACTAGATAGGTGGAGGCAAAGAGGGTAGGGGTCGAAGATCCGAAGCCTGGCCACAATGCATCCCCCATACCTATCACTGAGCAGTTTCATTATTCACATGTATTCCATGTTTGCACCCATATATTACTTTAAATTGTCGAACAAAATTGATGTAGTTATTAAGGAAATAAAGACGTACTTTTAAACTAATACATGCCACTGAGACAGGCGTTACGAACCTTCTGTTCCACTCGTTAATTCCTGGGGTTAGGAACGCTCCTGTTAATGTAGCATGCCAGCCTAAATTACGTCCGAAAGTACTATGGCGATTGGAGCTGTATGACTTCCACCAGCACAAACCAACACTAGAAGCGTCTACAATTATATTACCAGCAATCGTCTTCACAAACCAATTCCGGTAAATTAACCTACAAAAAAAAACTGGAGGAACGTCTGGAAAAATGTCAACAATAAAATTGTACCAACTAGAGCCAGGTAAAATAAATTACAGATTGCAGCCTCCAATAGCGTGCGTTCCTTGTAGAACGTAACTTATAACAGTGAAAACGGTGACGGAAAAATACAGAGCAAACATTCATTCAGAAATATATTCACAGTTTAAGTTATTATGCACTGGATGCATATGAGGCCTGTAACGAATCCATTTATTTTTCAACAAATGAAAGAAATTTCGGAGCCGGAGGGGTTTTTGCCGAATTAGAACAGTTCTGATTTTAGAACCAACGTAAAAGAATATTCCAGGAATAAAAAAGTGAAAGAATAGTATTCTGTTTCTAACCAATAAAACTGTCCACCTCTTTGTAGCCCACATAAAGCAACAGACAAAAAAATTTGAAACCATTCCTTACATTTGATTCTTCTTCAGCTTAAAATGTTCTTCTGTAATATAACACATGTGCTCTTCTAAGTTCTAAGATTTCTTTGTTACGACGTAAAACAGAAACTGTCCCAGAAGCCACGAATAACTGTTATTCTTTGCGGACGGGTAACATTTCCAGTCTGGTTGTAAAGCTTCAGTTATCGGTATATGACTTTCTGCGGTTCTGTTGATAGTGCTGTTTTCTTCCTAGTGCAGCTCCAAATTATGATTCTATTTTCACATAAGAAGATGTGCGCTACAGTTTCTACAAGCCGAAATTTGTCGCAGTGTGAAGATGGTCTCAATTTGATTTTCCATAATCCTTCTGCTGTGGGTATGGTTTCGTTTACAACGTCGCACCATACAGCACTAACTCTAGTTGGTAGAATTTTATTGTTGATATTTTTCCAGACGTTCCTCCAGTTTTATGGTAGGTTAATTTACTGGATTTGGTTTGTGAAAACGATGTCTGGTAATATAATCATAGAGGGTTCTAGTGTTGGTTTGTGCTGGTGGAAGTCTTATACAGATCCAATCGCCGTAGTACTTTCGGACGTAATCTAGGCTGGCATGCTACAGTAACAGGAGCGTTCCTATCCCCGGGATATAACGAGAGGAACAGAAGTTTCGTGGCGCCTGTCTTCGTGGTATGTATAGTTTAAAAGTACGTCTTTAATTCCAAGTCCTCCGTTTTGCCTCCGCAAAGTCGCCGTGTGGAAGGATACTTTGAAGATATTTTGTTTCCACACATACCAAGAGGCTACAGCTAATATTTTATGTACAGTAACCGGCGGTATCGGTAAGACTGCTGCGACATGATATGTTTTGCTAAGTATGTATGTATTTATAAACTGAACTTTCTGCAGTCGGTCTAACGATCGCATGTCATGCTCCTTCAACAAGGTTCCGATGACATTTAGTGTCCGCTCCCATTTTTTCGTGGCCATGCGCTTGGGATTTGCCCTTAACCACAATCCGAGTTGCAGGCTCTCATCAGTTACATCTAACCAGTGCGCACCTATTGCACTATTGTAAGAACCGAAATGCACGTTCATTTGGCTACAAGAGTGCGTATGTTCCTCCAGCATGACAGTGCTCCTGCACATTCTAGTCGTCAGGTGACACATTACCCAAACCTAACATTTCCCAGAAGATGGATCATTAGATATTGGCACTCTTTTTGGCCTTCAAGTTCCCCGTATCTTATCTCTTTGGATTTTTGCCTGCGGGGATGGTTAAAGGCGAAGTCTACAAAGAAAAAGTAAACCCAAGAGCCGATTTGGTCGTTCGGATGATGAATAGTGCAGTCCTCATGAAAGAACCCAAAGACGACCTCAGAAGAGCTACACGGGGTGTTATCAAGAGAAGTGAAATGTGCATTAAAGTTGGTGGAGGAATTTTTGAAAATCAATTTTGAATGTCCTCATTTGCCTTCCTTTGGGTTTGTTAGGGTTACGTACTAACAGCTGTATCTCTGTACTCAATAAAAAGTAGACCCATTTATATGGACTTTTTTATGCAATTCGTCTGTACTATCACCTGCTAAAATATAAACTATTCCTCCTGAAACACCCTGTATATGGATATATGTGTGGAGTCTGTTCTTTCGGACATGTCCGAAAGAAAATGCTTCATGGCAGTCTGCAACAACCTTCGATCTAGTTGCAGGGGCTGATAGAGATTTCAGAGCTGCTTGGCTGTCTCAATAAAAGTAGATGCTACGATTTTTGTATGGCCTACTCTAATTCTCCACCGTGCACATGCTGATAGAAGATACCGTGTAATACTGTGGCCATCTTCCCTAAAGAGATTCTAGACAGTACACCGGACCCAGTACTTTCATTTGTTTTCGACCTGTCAGTAAACCACTATATTATGTCTCCTGCTCGGTTTAGTGGTTCGTTCTTCCACTGATCCCTGTTTCCAACTGTTACATGGCAAGGTTTACTGAAACAGCTAGACGTCATTGTATAGTTAGTCGGCATTTCCCCAGCCATCGCCATACTGATTTGGGATTCCGTATATTCTAACTATATCCAGTTATTTCCAATTTTTAGCCTTTATGTCCCTGCCGCTGCCTCCATTTTAAGCCACAGATGTAAGGCGGGCATGTCTAGCATAATATCCATTCCGAGAGTGGATGTCCTGCTAATTCCCTCTGTTTGTGAAAGCAGGCCAGTCTCTGCACTCTGCCAGACTCCCTAGCAGACACCTTCTGTTCGACTTTGTTTATATTATAGCCCAGTAAATTATCATTGGCCTTTTTGCAGAGGTGTATATTCAGTACGTACTGGGTTTAGACCCCAGTTTACCCTACAGCAGCTTCTAGTGCTTATAAGATTATCTTTCGCAGTGGAACATATTCGTTATGTGAGGTGTTCATAATAGTTTTCCATCCAGGGCTACCTCTAGATACACTACAATTATGAACATAATTTTTCAGTCTGTGTGCTGGATGTGCTTCACCATAAATAATACTACACCAATTTTCGTGGCGCTCGTCTTTAAATACTTTTTCACAATGTTCAGTTCATATAGGTTTAACAGTACTAGCAAATTTTCTAAGTTTTACTATGAATAAATCGTCTACTTATTTTTTTCCAGCGTAGTCTCTCGCATTCAGCTCATCTATGAGTTCATTCACCGCTAGGTTCTTCATCTCTAGCCATTTACTCGAAGGTCGTATTACTAGAACCCCCTCGACATTCAGGAATATACAGAGAGCGTCCAGAAAGTGTAGTGCTTTTTCCACAGTGTTACTTCACATGATTTGCTTCGCAAGTATTATGAAAATGTGGCAGTTCATAGATAAAATTACGTATTCACAACAACAAAACTATGTCGACAGAAAACATAAGTTGCATTATGAATTTGGCAGTACCGTAAGGTTTTCGCTTTGACACTAAGGGTTACTAAAAGGAGGATGACGAATTTTGCTAGAGCGTTGTCTTACGATTCGCTCATTGAATTTGTATGTGCCTATTTGTAGTTCTGCTACAAAAGAATTAAAAATCTGGCTTTCAGCGAGTCTCGAATGGCGAACAAAGGCAGCGTGCGCCTGACAGGCAAGCACGTTACCTAGGAGTTAGCGAACAGGTGCGGGTCTTTGTCGTACTTATTGGCTCAGTAGCCACTATGGCAGATAAACCGCAACATAAGGGACGAGAGTAGTTGTATTTCCAGTGTGGAATCACTTTCGTTGACTCAAAAGCATTAACTGATATCCTTATGTCACATCTCAAGAGAAAATCACTCACAGTATTCAATTGAAATGACACGATAATATCAAGTGAATTTAGCAGGATAGTTCGGTGCCATCAAGGAAGTAACTCGTCGGTCACAGAGCTGCCAAACATATTCTGCGCTGTTGCCAAATTTCAGTTATTCCAGGAAGCATACCAGCTGATGTGTTCTGCCAGTGACCTCGGAAGTGACTATAGCTTCGTCTCAAAGTTGCGGGTGGCAAGGGCCGCAAGATCCTCGTTATATGTCAATGAACCTTATTCGCATTTCTGTAAGTAGGTTTAGGGGCTAGAGTGCAATTACTAGTAATACATCGATGCACTGAATGCAAACTAAATGTCATAAATTGATATCTGCGACAATTATTTGTGTTTTACTGTCTTAATCGGACCGAAACTTTGAAAGCGTATTTACCAGACGCGATTTACAATTTTGGAGCTTCTACAGTGGTTGAGTTGGCAATGTATCTTTGCTGTACAATATTGTTATTGAGATCACTGTCATTGGCACATCCGCCAGAAGACAAACATGGAATGGCTTATTGTTGTCAGCTATCCTGATGGATACTCTGCCTTTGCTCCAAACGTGAAGACTTAAGGTGAATTCGAACATTCCATGTGGCGAAAATTTGATGTTTCTATTCTTCCATCTCTAACATTCAAGCAACAGTTACAATAAGCGGCAGAAAAGTGCCTGTGAACCAACAGTTAATAATGCAAGCATAATTAGTAGAATCTGACAAATTCCATCTGTCATCTATTAATTGTGAAAAACTACTTTCTTCATCTTCACAGCACCGCAGTATGAACTCAAGGGTTTCATAGGATACCTATACTTAATTTCGTTGTGATCGTTTTCAATGACAGTAGGGGAGCAGCAAAACCTTCTGACTTGAAACATACTTTTCCAGCGGGATTTGAATCTTTGACTACAGTTGCAGTAGCACGTCCAGTGAGATATCAAGAATGTGAGCAATCACTCGTTGCTATAGTATAGGCTAGGGCAGAAAGACAAAGTAAACAGTGAGAGACACTGGCGCTGTCACTTATTAACCAGGAATTGTTCAGAAAATTACAACAATATCCAGTGAAATGAGTGGGTTGATGCAGCTCCAGTCCGGCACTATCATTGAGTTGCCAAACATTTTCCGAATAGCACTTAAGATAAAAATGTGTGTGTGTGTGTGTGTGTGTGTGTGTGTGTGTGTGTGTGTGTGTGTCTGTTCTTTCGGACATTTCCGAAAGAACAGACACTACGAACGAAATAGACAGCCTTGTTATCAGTTAAAGATTGAAGGACAGATGTCCAGGCTGTCATGGGAATTAAAATAGAACAACGACGTCAGATGAAAATTTGTGCCTGACCTAGTTCGAACACGGACTCGTAGTGCCTTTTCTTTCGAACATTTCCGAATGAACAGACACCACACATATATACATATAGAGGATGTTATACGGAATTCTTTTCTACAACTTGTCTATACTACCACCTCCTATAGTATTTAATATTCCTCCTGAAACATCCAGTATAATTATTAGGGTCTCAACGGGTCATCAAAAGTTTTCAGTGCCAGACGCATGACATCGTCCGAACAGTCACGGGAATACAGTGTGGCCGCGAGCGAGTGGTGGAATAATGGCCGGGGGGGGGGGGGGAGGGGAGGGCGGGGCAGGGGCGGGGGCGGCGGGTACTGCATATGCGGCAAAGATGGGAATCCGCGTCTGACGAGGAGCGTGTGTAGACAGATGCTGTAGAGAGGTTGGCTGCTGTGTCCCGACAGTGCCCACCGTCGGCGGTTCGAGTCCTCCCTCCGGCATGGGTGTGTGTGTTGTCCACAGCGTAAGTCAGTTTAAGTTAGATTAAGTAGTGTCTAAGCTTAGGGACCGATGACCTAAGCAGCTTGGTCTCATAAGTTCTTACTACAAATTTACAAAGTTTTAAATCCAAAATACTGGATCTCGGTTCAATAGGTACAATAGGTGCGCACTGGTTGGATGTAACTGATGAGAGCCTGCAACTCGGATTGTGGTTAAGGGCAAATCCCAAGCGCATGGCCACGAAAAAATGGGAGCGGACACTAAATGTCATCGGAACCTTGTTGAAGGAGCATGACATGCGATCGTTAGACCGACTGCAGAAAGTTCAGTTTATAAATACATACATACTTAGCAAAACATATCATGTCGCAGCAGTCTTACCGATACCGCCGGTTACTGTACATAAAATATTAGCTGTAGCCTCTTGGTATGTGTGGAAACAAAATATCTTCAAAGTATCCTTCCACACGGCGACTTTGCGGAGGCAAAACGGAGGACTTGGAATTAAAGACGTACTTTTAAACTATACATACCACGAAGACAGGCGCCACGAAACTTCTGTTCCTCTCGTTATATCCCGGGGATAGGAACGCTCCTGTTACTGTAGCATGCCAGCCTAGATTACGTCCGAAGGTACTACGGCGATTGGATCTGTATAAGACTTCCACCAGCACAAACCAACACTAGAACCCTCTATGATTATAATTACCAGACATCGTTTTCACAAACCAAATCCAGTAAATTAACCTACCAAAAAACTGGAGGAACGTCTGGAAAAATATCAACAGTAAAATTCTACCAACTAGAGTCAGAGCCGTATGGTGCGACATTGTAAACGAAACCATACCCACAGCGGAAGGATTATGGAAAATCAAATTTAGACCATCTTTACACTGCGACAAATTTCGGCATGTAGAAACTGTAGCGCACATCTTCTTATGTGAAAATAGAATCATAATTTGGAGCTGCACTAGGAAGAAAACAGCACTATCAACAGAACCGCAGAAAGTCATATACCGATAACTGAAGCTTTACAACCAGACTGGAAATGTTACCCGACCGCAAAGAATGACAGTTATTCGTGGCTTCTGGGACAGTTTCTGTTTTACGTCGTAACAAACAAATCTTAGAACTTAGAAGAGTACATGTTTAATATTACCGAAGAACATTTTAAGCTGAAGAAGAAGCAAATATAAGGAATGGTTTCAAATTTTTTTATCTATTGCTTTATGTGGGCTACAAAGAGGTGGACAGTTTTATTGGTTAGAAACAGAATACTATTCTTTCACTTTTTTTATTCCTGGAATATTCTTAAGCAGAATACTATTCTTTCACTTTCTTTATCCTTGGAATATTCTTTTATGTTGATACTAAAAATGGCTCTGAGCACTATGGGACTCAACATCTATGGTCATCAGTCCCCTAGAACTTAGAACTACTTGAACCTAACTCACCTAAGGACATCACACAACACCCAGTCATCACGAGGCTGAGAAAATCTATGACCCTACCGGGAATTGAACCCGGGAACCCGGGCGTGGGAAGCGAGAACGCTACCGCACGACCACGAGCTGCGGACATTCTAAATTCAGAACTGTTCTAATTTGGCAAAACCCCTCCGGCTCCGAAATTTCTTTCATTTGTTGAAAAAGAAATGGCTTCGTTACAGGCCTCATATGCATCCAGTGCGTGTGAATATATTTCTGAATGAATGTTTGCTATGTATTTTTCCGTCACCCTTTTCACTGTTATAAGTTATGTTCTACAAGGAACGCACGCCATTGGAGGCTGCAGTCTGTAATTTATTTTACCTTAATAACAACATCAGTTTTTATCAGTAAACACTTCCGGGCTACTTTGCCGTGGTCGATCTGTAGAAATTCTTCTCCCTGACGTTTCGTTCTCAACTACGGAGAACATCTTCCGAGGTGAGTCGACGACTGGCTGCTAGGAGCTGGGGCTGCCTCTTATATGGAGATCGTAGAGGGAGCCATCACACGTCACGTGGCGTCGATGCGTGGCTATCTCTGGCTATCGTCTGTTCTCTCGATTGCAGGCAATCGATTGTCACGTGATTGATGCAACGTCGACCGCCATATATTGTTCAATTTTAATCCTTCTTCTTTACGATTAAAATTGTATTGATGTTTGTGGATTTCAATTGCCTCTCTATACATACGTGTATAATAGTGCGACGTCCTCGCTAGCACGCTTGTCTCACCAAATTTTATTTTGTGATCTCCATCCTTAAAAACATGTTCCGCTACTGCCGATTTGTCGATATGTCCCAAGCGACAGTTTCTTTTGTGCTCTGTCAACCGTGTATTGATGCTTCTTTTTGTAGTTCCTATGTAAACACTGCCACAACTACACGGAATTTTATATACCCCTGGGGTGGCTAGGGGGTGACGAGCATCTTTTGTTGATCTTAGGCATTCACTAATTTTCTTAGTAGGTCTGAAAATAGTCTCCACTTGAAACTTGGTTAGTACTTTTCCAATGCGATCAGTGATGTTATGGATGAACGGAAGAAATACTTTTCCAGCTGATGGTTGTTGCTGTCTCCTATTTTTAGGCATTTTTCTACTTGGGTGAAGTGCTCGGTTAATCTCGTTTTTCGTATAACCATTTTTCGCAAAAAGCCATTCGTAAATGATTTAGTTTTTGTAAGTAGCCTGGTCCACAAATATTATTGGCCCTATCCATTATTGTTTTTATGACCCCCCTCGTTTGCCTAGGGTGGTGGTTTGACTTCTTATGGAATTAGCGATCAGTATGTGTACCTTTCCTGGCCTAAGGTCCCATCCGCCCGTTTGATTACTGATACATCCAAAAAGTTAAGTTGTCCGTTCTTCTCTTTTTCCATAGTAAATTTGATCTTTGGGTTGATGCTATTTAAGTGCACCAGGAAATCATTCAAGTCTTCTTCCTCATGATTCCATATTACAAAGGTATCATCAACATACCGATACCACTTCGAGGGGCTTTATCCTCTCTTGGCCCTGAAACCAATCTCGCACTGCTCTGCTATGATGGATGGGGCTCTGCTCTTCTAAATAAACTGTTATCTCGTTAGTTCATATATTTATATTTCAATAACGTGTTTGTAATAAGCATATTGGATTATTATTCTCCACAGTGTTTCAGAATTCAGGCCCTATCATAGATAAGTGATCTAGATTCAACAGTCCGATTAAGAATGTGGTTTACAAAATTCATCATATGATGGGAGTCGTAGTCGGATTTCCACATTAAGACTGACTGGCTGAATCCCATTAGAACGATCTGGTATCGAAAAGAAATTACAGAAATCGGATAATTTAAACGTCTGTATTGCAACAATGCTGCGCACATAAATTCCTATTATGGAATAACAGGTAGCAACTGTCTAAGAAAAAGTGAGAAATATGTCTACAAGCAGCAGTGTAACGTAATTATAATCCATATATATGTGATGGAAATAATGAATCGAACAATTCACATCTATTTCAGTGGTGGGAAGATACACCATATCGGATTTGCTGATGACATAATGACAGTAACAAGAATAGTAACAATAATAATAATAAAACTAGTAATCCTGTATGGCGGATAGGGAAACCCTACCCCATATGGGTGGTACAGAGACAATCAAATACTGTCGGCCGGTGTGGCCGAGCGGTTCTAGGCGCTACAGTCTGGAACCGCGCGACCAATACGGTCGCAGGTTCGAATCCTGCCTCGGTCATGGAAGCGTGTGATTTCCTTAGTTTAGTTAAGTTTAAGTAGTTCTAAGTTCTTGGGGACTGATGACCTCAGAAGTTAAGTACCATAGGGCTCAGAGCCATTTGATCCAATTTGAAATTAAGTACTTGGGGTTAACCAAATACTAACACAATCCTGAACGGCTACTCAATCCGTTGAATCCAAAATCCAGACACGTCTGAGTGAAATTCACCGCTACTCTGGTCACCGTCTGTTAGCTCAATGAGATCGGCTGAAAATATGTGTTCCAAAGCTTCAACACCATCTGGTCCTGTCCGGTCCTGGAATCACCCACAAGCATGAACTGTGCAAGCAAAGTCAACTTTACCCTTGGTGGTACACAACCCGGCTGTCTACAGGCGGCAGTTGGATTTTCGGATTCTGGGGAGTCCAAGTTAGCACGGCAGAGAATATCGAAGATCTCTGATAAATTTCCCTACAAACAGAAAACATGAATTTGAAAACTAAACATCGATACATTGATCCAAATACGAAAACTAAATAATCTCACATAAGAAATCAACCGATAAAAAATTATCATACTTGCTCTTCAAGAACCACGACTAACTGACAATGAAACCTTGCATTACGGAAACCATTGTATCTTCAAGAGCAAAATACAACAAAAGTTACCGAAAGGCGTACCAATCTTCGGCATGGCATTTCTCGAACACAGATCTATCATCATCTCTGTCAAAGAAATCACACCCATCAACAATCGATTTATGACTATGCTTATTCAGAGCCCCAGTAAAAAATATACACTCATCAATGCACATGCCCCCACCAACATCGAAAATAAGAAAAACACCGAAAATGTCGAAAAATTAGGGAACACACTCGATGATACTATGAGCAAAATTCACCAAGATGACGTGAAAATACTAATGGGTGACTTCAACTCTCTATTTGGGACAGAAAAATGCTATAGAAAAATCATTGCTACAAACTCAACACACCGAAACGCTTAGACCAACGGCACACGTCTGACTGACATTTGCCAACAATTCAACCTCAGTAGGATGTCTTCCCACTTTAGGAAAAAACTATTTCTTAGGTAATATGCTTGGCTACCAGGTGCAAGCTGCGTTCGTTCGCCTTTCGAGACTCGATGAAAGCAAGATTTTTCATTCATGGTAGCAGAGCTACAAGCAGGCAGATACAAATTCAATAAGGGAATCGTAAGACAACGCTGGAGCAAAATTCGTCTTGCTAGTTTCAGTAATTCTTAGTGTCAGAGCGAAAACCATACGGTACTGCCAATTTCATAATGCCACTTTTCTTTTCTGCCGACATATTTTTTGTTGTAGTGAATACGTAATTTTATCTATCAATTCCCACATTTTCATAATACTTGCGAATGATACAGGAAGTGAAGTAAATACAGATCTTTTCGAAGTCAAAAGTCGGTAATATCCCACTAATTCTTGTTAAAAGAGCCTCAGTCGTCTTGCAGACAATTTATGCTTCGCTACAGTGTGGGGCGCAAGACCACTACGGTCGCAGGTTCGACCGGGACAGAGCAGAACTGAAGCAGTTGAGATGTGGTACTACAGAAGAATCTTGAAAATAGCTACACTGATAAGAAATGAGGAGGCTCTGCGTAGAACTGGATACGAAAGGAGCATACGGAAAATATTGACTAGAAGAAGGAACAGGACGACAGGACATATGTTAAGACGTCAGGTATTAATTTCCATGGCGCTAGAGGGAGCTGTAGAAAATGAAAACTGTAGACTAAGACAGAGAGTGGAATACACCCAGCAAATAACTGAGGACGTAGGTTGCAACTGCTACAGTGAGATGAAGAGTTTGGCAGAGGAGACGAATTCATCACGGTCAGCATCAAACCAGTCATAAGACCGGTTACTTCAAATGGTTAAAATGGCTCTGAGCACTATGGGACTTAACATCTATGGTCATCAGTCCCCTAGAACTTAGAACTACTTAAACCGAACTAACCTAAGGACCGGTTACTCAGAAAAAGAAAAAAAAAACTCGCCCATGATACATTATACGTACTCACACCGTGACACCTGGACTAGCAAAACAATGAAGTTTTATATTTTGAATGAGCCATGTCTCTCTCGGAAAGAACATGGCTAGTACTGAACACTTTTGGTTTCCAATAAACCTGTTATTTTAGATTATAATATTCTAAAGATAACCCGATAATGATATTGTTCATATTAAGGATGCCAGTAAGTCACTTTCTCTTGGACCATACTTATCAGTTTGACATACTCATATTTCACTTGTGAGAACGTTGGTCTAATTGGCCGAAGAAAAAACTGTGATGTGAATGTCGCTGATTGTAGTCTGAAGTCTGTAGGATGGGGCGATGTGATCGGCTGCACTGTGACCGTGCACGTACTGCCGTACTTATTTGAAAAGAACGGCTGTCTCTTGTCGATGTCGGTCTTCGGCGGACTCAACCGATGTCGATGCCACTGTCTTAGTTGACCTGACAGTTATATGCTCTATACCTCGGATACTGGCCGGTTTATACGTCTTACCCACAAACGTGCATTTCGTCTGGTATCTTCAATGGACAGTTATAATTTTTCGGACTAACCAGAATCACGACCTACTCACATTATCAGATCTGGACTTCTTGTTTTCCCTGCAAGCTGTATCAGTGTTTGCGAAATTATAAACGTTGACGTACATGCCTCCAGCAGAGGCACCAGCAGTGATTAAGGAATGTTACGTACGGGAGACGAGCCCTCATATAGATGTAGTAACGATTGGTAGTTCTGTCACGATTCAAGTACGTTGCCAGCCTGGCTCATACACGTTACGCTGGGATAAAAGCCCTCCACTACGACAAAAGAAGACCGAAACAAAAGCTTCCGGAAGTAATTAACTGCTTTTCGCATGACGTGTAGCGCGAAAGTGAACTGCGCGGTAGAGACAAGTTCAGTGATACCGCGTCCGGTTGCAGATGGCACGACAGGTGGCGCCCACAATACAGCGAGCGGGCGCCTGCACAGATGGGCGCGTCCCATTAAACGGGATGTTTCCGTGCACAGAGAAAAGCGACCGTAAAAATTAAATTGCACCACAGAGCGAGGGTGGGAGACACTGCTGAAAATCGGTTGCTGATTGCGCGAGCCCTCATAAAGTCGCACTGTTAATTACGATTCCACTGGTTCAGCACGAAGCTCGGAGGACCCCTTCAAACAGTTACAAAGCGTTCCTCTGGCACTCGATTCTGCTCTCAGAGGGTAGTGGGAGGGGGGGGGGGGGGGAGTGAGACAGTTCATAAGTCTTTAGCCCAAGAGGAGAAAAGACGGTTGTCATACAACTCCGGCAATTATCCGAGGGCGGCTGTTTCAAACATAACAGGTGTTACAGATAAAAGCTTCATCTAAATAACTTGACGTATATGTAAAGTATTAGAAAGTGCTACTTCGTTTATCTGCATCGTGTCGATCGTCTACCAAATTTGCTCCTCTAAGAGCTAATTATATATTCTACTATGTATTCTACATACGTAAAATATACTTCTTTTATGATAAAGTATTCGAGTCGCCTGTTATTTTAACAAGGCAACACCTAGGAAGTCAACGTCCGACCTAGAAACACGAAGATTGCTGCTTGCATCCCATTACGATGCAACATGCGGAATGGACCGCTCGAGATTGGCATCACGTTCTCTCTCACCGACGAGTGTCGCGTATACCTTCAACCAAACAATCTCGAGAAATTTGTTCATACACGAACCTGAGAGAACCAATTATTGCAATTGTTTTTGTTACAAAATTTTCATCACTGGTATTTCGTAAACAAGACGATGGAAAATACCGGGAAATTCTTGTCTACAAGACTGACGTTGTTATGGATTATTTATTCTTTGGTTTGGGACAACTTACTTGATACACTCACCTTCAGACAATCATTTATTCATCGTTCACGTGAGATGCCGCAAGTTGTAATGTTTGGACGAACCGTAATCTACACTAAGTAGCAATCGGATATTCAGGTAAGCTACAACTGATGAAGGTAGTTCAGCTATTAAGACATTTCCAACCCACAAAAAAACTTCTTAGATTGTCATCCCATAATTCTGATCCGTATTTTGGGTCGTTTTCTTGAAGCACTTCAGGTTAAGATGGTGTTGGTTCTACGACAAAGGCTGCTACTCAGTTCTTTCTTAATGTTTGAGCCAACCGGAACTGGATGCCAACAAACGGGAAACTGTAAATCGGTTTCTCCCTTCACTGCTCTATTTGACATCTATTGTATGTCCTGTGTATCTGAGACTGAAGCAATCGACGATAAAATACTGGGAACTAAAGATGTTAATAATAATAATTTCGTATGTTCAGTGACCTGCTGCAAATATTTCAATTGGACGGTACTTCGGCGACTTTGGTCTCCCTACCTTTGGCATTTATCTAACCGGGGGAACAGGACCTGTTTCATGTGTAGTTGTGGCGAATCCTCACATCGTTGGAACGAAACGCTGTCTATAACATGCACTATAACGAGAATGCAAGTAAGAAAGTCACGAACACGAGAGGGACCTAGTAATTGACAAAGGAGTGAGGTAGATATGATCCTATCCCCTCTATTAACCAGATTTTACATAGAACAAGCAATAAAGGAAACCAAGGAGAATTGTGGAAAAGGAGATACACGAGGGGAAGAAACACAAACTTAAAGGTTTGCCGTGTAATGGAGAGTAGTCGAATGAAGTGAGTGATATCGAAGGAATTAGATAAGGAAATAAGACTCTAAAAATTGTAGACCATGTTTGCTACTCGAGCAGCAAATCAACTGCCGACGGTAGAAGCAAAGGAGAAGCTCTACAAACTTAAACGTTTGTCATATAACGCGGTATAATCGAATTAATTCCGGTGATAGAGGCGAAATTCGATCAGGAAAATAGGCACAAAATTTTTTTTATCAGGATTGCACATCGAACAATAAATCAACTGCCGATTGTACAAGTAAAGACGACAAAAATGCACACTGGCAGTTGGAGGAAAGGGTGTTTTGAGTATATAGAGTGATCATAATTAAAGTTAAACTTTCAAATCGCTGTAGAAATAACACCACTGGTCGGAATGACATCAAATTGCAACGGGATATTATCGGAGAAGTGGGAAAATTTATGGCAAAAGAAAAATAAATAGTTACAAAATAAAGCTACAGATGGCGCTCTAAGCATCACAATTTAATAGTGGTCGACTACAGATGATTAATGAATCATACAACAATGCCTAAGGTGTCCGTCTGACGTTAAACAAACTGTGCTACTCAGTGTGCGTGGGTGTACAGGTGTGATGTGGTTAGTTACATACACCAATCCCCCACGGTAATTTTATACACTCCTGGAAATTGAAATAAGAACACCGTGAATTCATTGTCCCAGGAAGGGGAAACTTTATTGACACATTCCTGGGGTCAGATACATCACATGATCACACTGACAGAACCACAGGCACTTAGACGCAGGCAACAGAGCATGCACAATGTCGGCACTAGTACAGTGTATATCCACCTTTCGCAGCAATGCAGGCTGCTATTCTCCCATGGAGTCGATCGTAGAGATGCTGGATGTAGTCCTGTGGAACGGCTTGCCATGCCATTTCCACCTGGCGCCTCAGCTGGACCAGCGTTCGTGCTGGACGTGCAGACCGCGTGAGACGACGCTTCATCCAGTCCCAAACATGCTCAATGGGGGACAGATCCGGAGATCTTGCTGGACAGGGTAGTTGACTTACACCTTCTAGAGCACGTTGGGTGGCACGGGATACACGCGGACGTGCATTGTCCTGTTGGAACAGCAAGTTCCCTTGCCGGTCTAGGAATGGCAGAACGATGGGTTCGATGACGGTTTGGATGTACCGTGCACTATTCAGTGTCCCCTCGACGATCACCAGTGGTGTACGGCCAGTGTAGGAGATCGCTCCCCACACCATGATGCCGGGTGTTGGCCCTGTGTGCCTCGGTCGTATGCAGTCCTGATTGTGGCGCTCACCTGCACGGCGCCAAACACGCATACGACCATCATTAGCACCAAGGCAGAAGCGACTCTCATCGCTGAAGACGACACGTCTCCATTCGTCCCTCCATTCACGCCTGTCGCGACACCACTGGAGGCGGGCTGCACGATGTTGGGGCGTGAGCGGAAGACGGCCTAACGGTGTGCGGGACCGTATCCCAGCTTCATGGAGACGGTTGCGAATGGTCCTCGCCGATACCCCAGGAGCAACAGTGTCCCTAATTTGCTGGGAAGTGGCGGTGCGGTCCCCTACGGCACTGCGTAGGATCCTACGGTCTTGGCGTGCATCCGTGCGTCGCTGCGGTCCGGTCCCAGGTCGATGGGCACGTGCAGCTTCCGCCGACCACTGGCGACAACATCGATGTACTGTGGAGACCTCACGCCCCACGTGTTGAGCAATTCGGCGGTACGTCCACCCGGCCTCCCGCATGCCCACTATACGCCCTCGCTCAAAGTCCGTCAACTGCACATAAGGTTCACGTCCACGCTGTCGCGGCATGCTACCAGTGTTAAAGACTGCGCTGGAGCTCCGTATGCCACGGCAAACTGGCTGACACTGACGGCGGCGGTGCACAAATGCTGCGCAGCTAGCGCCATTCGACGGCCA
Organism: Schistocerca americana; assembly: GCF_021461395.2. Taxonomy (NCBI): domain Eukaryota; kingdom Metazoa; phylum Arthropoda; class Insecta; order Orthoptera; family Acrididae; genus Schistocerca; species Schistocerca americana. The sequence goes on along the minus strand of NC_060119.1, from coordinate 279,970,190 downwards.
ACACCGCTGTTCCTGGTGTGTCCGCTGTGCCGTGCGTGTGATCATTGCTTGTACAGCCCTCTCGCAGTGTCCGGAGCAAGTATGGTGGGTCTGACACACCGGTGTCAATGTGTTCTTTTTTCCATTTCCAGGAGTGTATAATGGGAAATTGTCCTGAGGCCAAAAGACGCATAAAAAGCAACACTCACGTCGGTTTTTAACTGTCCCGAGGCAAAAAATCGCATAAAAAGCGTCAATCACATCGGTTTTGAATTATCCTGAGCCCATAAACGACGTATAAAAACCTCAATCAAAATCAAATCCGTCTAGTAATTTCAACTGATCCAAGTGATTCCGGGGTCACGTTCGGAATGTGTTGTGCAATGCGTGCCTTCAATGCAGCTAAGTTTGCAATCTGAACACTGAACTGAACATCTTCCAGACATCCCCACAGCCAGGAGTCACACGGATTAAGATCAGGCCATCGGGACGGCCTGGCCATAGGGAAATGGCAGCTGATAGTTCCAGCATTTCCGAAATGGCGCTTCAGGAGCTGCTTACCCGGATATGAAATGTGCGGAGGTGCGCCATCTTGCATAAAAATGATCCCATCCACACATCCACGATGGAGAGCTAGTACGATGCGGTTGCGCAAAAGACACTCATGGCGCTTACCGCTGACGGTATAGGTAAGAGGACCTGAAGCACCTGCGCCTTCGAGAAAATATGGTCCCATGATAAATGATGCCGTAAACCCGCATCACACAGTGACCTTTACAGGATGAAGTGGTACAGCTGATATGCGTGTGGATCTTCTGTTGCACATATTCGACAGTTCTGTTTATTGACATATCCAGTTAGATGAAAGTGTGGTTCGTCCGTCCACAGAATCTACCACGGCCAATCATTGTCCACTTCCATGCGAGCAAGAAATTGTATAGCGCCATCTATTGATCAATTTTCACACTTTTTTTTCCCCCGCCATGCGTTTTCCACCTTCTCCGATAACATTCCGTTGCACCGTTTTGAAAGTTTAACTTTAATTATAATCACCCTGTGAGTAGATATATATACACCACTCGCCATTAAAATTGGTACGCCAAGAAGAAATGCAGATGATAAACGGGTATTCATTGGGCAGATATATTACACTAGAACTAACATGTGGTTACATTTTTACGCAATTTGGGTGCATAGATCCTAAGAAATCAGTATCCAGAACCACCACCTCTGCCCGCCCCCGGTAGCTGAGAGGTCAGCGTGACAGAATATCAATCCTAAGGGCCCGGGTTCGATTCCCGGCTGGGTCGAAGACTTTCTCCGCTCGGGGACTGGGTGTTGTGTTATCCTAATCATCATCATTTCACCCCCATCGACCCGCAGGTTGCCGAAGTGGCGTCAACTCGAAAGACCTGCACCAGGCGAACGGTCTACCCGACGGGAGGCCCTAGCCACACGACCTTTCATTTTTTTTTTACCACCACCTCTGCCCGTAATAACGACCTTCATACGCCTGGGCATTGAGTCAAACAGAGTTTGGATGGCGTGTACAGGTACAGCTGCCCATGCAGCTTCAACACGGTACCACAGTTCATCAAGAGTAGCGACTGGCATATTGTGACGAACCACTTACTCGTCCACCATTGACCAGACGTCTAAAATTGGTGGGAGATCTGGAGAATGTGCTGGCCAGGGCAGCAGTCGAACATTTACTGTATCCAGAAAGGCCCGTACAGGACCTGTAACATGCGATCGTGCATTATCCTGCTGAAATGTAAGGTTTCGCAGGGATCGAATGAAGGGTAGAGCCACGAGTCGTAACACATCTGAAATGTAACGTCCGCTGTTCAAAGTGCCGTCAATGCGAACAAGAGGTGACCGAGACGTGTAACCAATGGCACCCCATACCATCACGCCGGGTGAAACGGCAGTATGGCGATAACGAATACACGCTTCCAACGTGCGTTCACAGCGATGTCGCCAAACACGGATGCGACCATCATGTTGCTGTAAACAGAACCTGGATTCATCCAAAAAAAAATGACGTTTTGCCATTCGTGCACCCAGGTTCGTCGTTGAGTACACCATCGCAGGTGCTCCTGTATGTGATACAGCATCAAGGGTAACCGCAGCCATGGTCTCCGAGCTGATAGCCGTAGCTGCTGCAAACGTGGTCGAACTGTTCATGCAGATGGTTGTCGTCTTGGAAACGTCCCCATCTGTTGACTCAGGGATCGAGACGTGGAAGCACGATCCGTTACAGCCATGCGGATAAGATGCCTGTCATATCGACTTCTAGTGATACGAGGCCATTGGGATCCAGCACGGCGTTCCGTATTACCCTCCTGAACCCACCGATTCCATATTCTGCTAATAGTCTTTGTATCTCGACCAACGCGAACAGCAATGTCGTGATACGATAAACCGCAATCGCGATAGGCTACAATCCGACCTTTATGGAAGTCGGAAACGTGATGGTACGCATTTCTGCTCCTTACACGAGACGTCACAACAACGTTTCACCAGGAATAGCGGGTCCACTGCTGCTTGTGTATGAGAAATCGGTTGGAAACTTTCCTCATGTCAGCACGTTGTAGGTGTCGCCACCGGCGCCAACCTTGTGTGAATGCTCTGAAAAACTAATCATTTGCATACCACAGTATCTTCTTCCTGTTGGTTAAATTTCGAGTCTGTAACACGTCATCTTCGTGGTGTAGCAATTTTAATGGCCAGTAGTGAGAGTGTGTGTATATGTGTGTCTGAACACTAGCCTAATATCAAAGAAGAAACTGGACGGTAAACACACATGAGAAGAGAATTAAAGTTTTGAAAAGGTAATGTTACAGAAGGACGCCTAAAACTGCATGGAGATATCAAGTAACTAATGTACAAGTACTACATTAAATTGGGGAAACAAATGCTCCACGATCCCGAGTAACTAAAAGGAAATCCAGGAAATCCAGGAAATCTTTAATAGTGATACGCGTGGGCGAGAACTGTAGCAAAAGACACAGCCTTAAATAGATAGTTATGTTGAAATGAATGTAAGCTATATTCATAATGAAGAGAGAAATACGGCTGCGAAGGACAGACTAGCGTCAAGAACAGCATCAAATGTCTCCTGATGGAAGTCTTCAACAACAACAACAACATTAACAAAACTTTAAGAGGCGCTTGGCATTTCATTTCCGAGATAACACCGACATGTTTCCCTGGACACTAACAGCTTCCTCCCACCCTTGTCTACGTCACGTTGGCAAAGTGCTTCGCCGTGATTCACTTAAGTGCGTTGTCGTCGCCAGGGGTAGGCTTGATGGCCGGAAACACCGCAACTTCCTGCTCACAGACCTCCGGCGTTCTCGCATACCCGTTGCTCCGCAGCAGTAGCCAGCCTTGAATGTGTGTATATCACACGTTTCCTCTTTGTATACGCACACATTACTCACAGTGTTACGATCGTTGGGACTGGAACTATTCTGCGCGCCTCTTTGAATATCTTATATCCACGTACAATGCCGAAAAAACTTTCATACGAAGCAACTTTTAATAGGAGACTGTACGATTCAAAAAATAGCGACGAGCTTAATAAAAATAAAATTCTAGAATGTTGCGTTGCTCAGGTAATTCTTTTTCGCACCTTTTGTGCTGTTCCCAAGTCAGTTACGCTTATCTACCTTTCTCATTTAGCAGGCGTTATTTGAAGACAAAGGGGCAACGCATAGAGGACACGTTCTGTTCATAGTTCCTACAGTGGAATACCACACAGGTTGCTTGACGCCCTTGCAACATAAGAACTGCCTCAGGAATGAATGAAATAATAATTTTTCTATCGTTCAGAGGATATGTGAGTAGAACATTTTTTTGCAATTTTCCCGTGATAATTACTGCTGTCTTCGTTATTCTGGTAGAATTTAGATTTTTCTCATCGTGTCTACAACGACAAAAATTTGATAGCAAATTCATGATCAGTTTTATTGCTACTACTACGACAGAGCATAAGGTAGTTTAGAATGTAAGACGTAGGTGAATGTAAGATATAGGTGAAATTCATATTATGTTTTTCATGCAGTTTTGCTTTTACTTTCAAATCACTTCACGTCTCTGGATTTGCGGTCGCAATTGATCCAGAGGCGGATGCTGTAGAGTTATTGATAATGCACTTTAAGCAGAACAGATAGAAAAGGTTTTTAAACTCTATAAATCACTGACCATTACCGACTGGCCACCACATTTTCCCAATTTATTTGTAATTAATGCTCACTAAATATGGTATGCACATAAAGTAACGTTTATTATTTGTAATATAAATACTTGTAATGTTACGTTGATTTTTTGAGCGAAAAAAATTCACTGTCAAACTAAAGCAAAGTATATATTGTAATACTATAACTTCTTTGGCACTGCTTTACACCAAATTATAGCTACTGGCTTAGTCATATTTTAGTAAAACTATACTTGATTCAAAATTTCAGTGTGCCATATGATGTTAATATAAATGTTACTGTCATATTATTCATTTTATCTCACCTCTATGTTACTCCTTGTATACAGCACAGTGTTTACATAAACCAAGCAAGTAACATCCACACAAACTGGGTACTACATCTGTCAACTTCATCTGTAATATTATATGCTCATAATGTAAGGTTTGTATTTGTATTTTAATTTTCATTATGTCTATTCTTTAAAAACAGTCATATTGTGAAATCTAAGCACTCTGGATGTTGTAATATCTCTGAGAGATAACATCTCTGGCATTGTTGTATTTGTTAAACTGCAATCTTTGTGTAAACTACGCATGTGGTAAATACCTTTAGATGTGTGTGTGTGTGTGTGTGTGTGTGTGTGTGTGTGTGTGTGTGTGTGTGTGTGTGTGTGTGGTGTTTTGCACAATATGGTGATGGGAAAATCGTATAAGTGCTGCATATATTTTCCAATATTTGAAAAACTCAATCCTGCAACATCGCAACAAATTTGCGAGGAATTTTCCATATGAGTACCATAACCACTTAACGTCACATATTTGTTTACTCTGTATTTCATCGTTTCGAGGTTAGTTATATTCACATAGGGCGCTTCTAACACTGTTTTCTACCGTAAGGCACCAGCAAACCAAGGATATTTCGCTACAGTCGAAGAATAAAAATCGAAAACTGACGATTAAGTAAAGTGCATCTTGTAAATCTTGTGAACAGCCGTTTGATGATGGACTTGCCAGTTCTAAACCTGTTCTGGCCCTATTTATTTAAGTAAATAGCAGTATTAATAGTGTCTAGTTGCTGTCTTCTTCTTTGTAAGTATCAACCTACATTAAGTATTTACGATTCTTTGAATATGACATTAAAAATGAGACAAATAGAAAATAGATTGCAGTTATAGTATTACGGTCATCAAAGAAAGAGAAACCACTGAATCTCACTGCAGAAAACTAGACGTGGAAGCAGGCGGAGTCGAAGGAAATGCTCCTTCCTTGAAAGATGAAAATCAGGGTAAAAATTGTAACATGAAATTGACTCGCAATATTTCTGTATTAAAAAAAAAATTGTGGATATCAAATAATATTAATTTATAGCGTTACTGTCGTAATTGAACGGAGGTGATCACCTAGTAATCCTAAATCCGGTTAGAGAGATAAACACTGCAGTGAGTTTCATAGACAACCACGAAGCAGACCTATGGTGACGGAATAAAACATTAACATAGCTTATAGTATACGAGATGTCCAAAAGCTACTCATTCAGATTAATACGGGAGGTAGAACAACAAATTTCGATAAGGAACATACGCACTCTGATGTCAACTTATAATGTCAGCGAACATTTTATTAGAGGTTCAGACGTAAGCCGTTATCAGTGTCGTTGTCTTGGTATGTTTACTGATTTTCAAATATCCACATTTCGCTAGTTTGGGCACATGTGAATTCACGAAATACTCGACCTCGTGCTCGTCAACAGCGATTCGGTGTTAATTTTTGGGATGGCATTCCCGGTGATGCGTTCATTAACCATTTGGCCTCATTATTGCATCGCCGTGGAACATGAGTTGTTAGAACTGCTCGAGGATGTAAGTCTGAAAGTTGGACAAAGGATGTGCTTCCAGCCCATTCCAACATTGCTGTGCGGAATAACCTGTGAGCACATTCAACAACGTTGACGTGGTCACCTAGGTCACCCCTCGTGTCTCGATTTCTTACTCTGGGGCCAAACTAAACAGCTAACTTATGAAGCCGTTGTGGAAACGGAAGAAGACTCGTCGCTAGAATTGTCGGTGGTGCTAGTTATACTGCGGCCATGACAGGAATGTTCGAATAGTCACGACAGTCATTGGTCCACACGATGTAATGCGTCCACATAGGCCAGTGGTCGCTCATTCGAGCAGTTCCTATGAACGCCACTGCTATAATTAGCAGCCCAAACTACGATGTATGTAAATCATCCCTAGCTTCATAAATTGCCGTCAGGGGAGATAGGTACCATAACTAAGTATATTTGTTTTGATCCTGTCTACCTCCTGTATTAATTTGAATGAAAAGTTTCGGAACACCCTGTATACACAAATGGCTCCCGCCTATCGAGATCTCACAACATGGCTATGAGAAAAGTAAACAGCTTTAACATCTTTGAGAATCCTTCTATATATCATGTCTCACATTTCATTATTAAGAGAAAACTCAAATTTATTAACATGGTCCATCGTGATTTCTCTGTCGCGTTCTGCAACCACTTCTACATCTAACAGAATCGAACTCTACTTAACAAGAAAGCGAAAGGCACTCCGCCAACAATCATAAAATGGGATATGATTTATAGTTAACATTGCAGTTAACGGATGGTAGAACACAGATGCCGGGAAAATGTTTCAGGGAACTTCTTATTAAATGTTCATTTATGTATTGTGAGAGGGAACTACGATAATTTCAGTTACACCGACACTCAGTCAATACAATATCAGGTCACTGCAGAAGCACTAAACTGGATCAAAAAGACCAGACAGGTCTGCATATGTTGCTAGTTTAAATAACGTGTACCTACTTAAATAGGAAAACAAAAATTAAAAAGCACAACTGAAAGTAACTCAGAATGGTGGTGTTTTCGAATGCCGCGACGATTCCTTGCATGTGCTAAAGTTGTGGGTATGCTCTGGTCCGGGAAGAAAGGCCTTAGAGAGCCAGTAAAATGGTGATCAAATTTTTTGGTTTATCATCAGTCTTCCGACTAGTTGGGTTGGTGTGGACCATCATGAATTCCTCTCGTGAGCATACCTCTTCACGTCAGAGTTCCGCCGGCCGCTGTGGCCGAGCGGTTCTATGCGCTTCAGTCTGGAACCGCGCTGCTGCTACGGTCGCAGGTTCGAATCCTGCCACGGGCATGGATGTGTGTGATGTCCTTAGGTTAGTTAGGTTTAAGTAGTTTTAAGTTCTATGGGACTGATGACCTCAGATGTTAAGTCCCATAGTGCTCAGAGCCATTTGAACAAACCCAGAGTAGCACTTGCATCCTACATCCTCAACCATTTGTTGGATGTATTCCAAGCCCTGTCTTCCTCTGCAGTTTTTGCCCTATATAGCTCCCTCTAGTACCATGGAAGTTATTCCACGATGTCTTAACAGATATCCAGCCATCCCTTCTTCTTGCCAGAGATTTCCATATATCACTGTTTTGGCCAGTTCTCCAGAGAACCTCTTCAACCCTTGCCTTAGCCCACCTAATATTCAATATCTTTCTGTAGCACCACATCTCCCACTCTTCGATTTATTTTTCGGTTTTTACAGATTCTACATTTCACTGATGTACTGTTATGTGCTCCAGACGTACAGTACTAGAAATATATTCCTTAAGTTAACGAATATATTTCATATCAGGAACTTTTCTTGGCCCAAAATGCCTTTCTGCTAATGGTAGTCTGCTTTTGATATCCTCCTTGCTCCACCCATCATGAGTTACTATCTGTATAATCACTTTATTACTTGGCGTAACGTCCTTCATTAGTAATCTAAACGTCTTAGGCCCCACGTACCAACACCGCCAATCTTAAATTTTGAATAAAAATCATCAGCAATGGGGGCCGATGACTCCCGACATAAGAAGTCCTCCTCCTTCTGACAACAGCCTTATCAAAGAGGGCAGATGAGTGGACACTGGTTCAGGGTACTCTCTTGCCCTTGAAGTGGAAAACTGCCCCTAAAAGGCGGAAGAATCACCAATGATCAACGGATGAGTGGACACTGGTTCAGGGTACTCTCTTGCCCTTGAAGTGGAAAACTACCCCTAAAAGGAGGAAGAATCACCAATGATCAGCGGATGAGTGGACACTGGTTCAGGGTACTCTCTTGTCCTTGAAATGGAAAACTACCCCTAAAAGGCGGAAGAATCACCAATGATCAACGGATGAGTGGACACTGGTTCAAGGTACTCTGTTGCCCTTGAAGTGGAGAACTACCCCTAAAAGGCGGAAGAATCACCAATGATCAACGGATGCAAGAGGCAATGGAAACCACTACATCAAAGACACGTAATATGTATCCACAGGACATGTGACCTGTAATTGAGCCAGCCGCTGTGACCGAGCGATTCTAGGAACTACAGTCCGGAACCGCCGCTGCTACTACGGTCGCAGGTTCGAACCCCACCGCGGGCATGGAAGTGTGTGTTGTCCTTATGTTAGTTGAGTTTAAGTAGTGCTAAGTGTAGGGGACTGATGACCTGAGATGTTAAGTTCCATAGTGCTTGGAGCCATTTGAAACTGTAACTGCAAAAGTGTGCGGATGATCTCTCCATTAGCAAAATATTCTGGACTAGACCCCATTCGGATCTGCGGGAGAGGACAGAGAAAGGGGATGCGACCATGGCGAAAGGTTGACGTCGCAAGCAGAAAATGAAGCGATAGAGAAATTATACGAGAATCTTGAAGATTTAATTCAGTCAACAAAAAGGAGAGGACAATCTAATCGTCATGGGGAATTAGAATCCAGTTGAAGGGAAACAACAGAACAAAGGCATACGGGATAACGTGAGCTTGATAGTAAGAATGACAGTGGGGAAAGACTACTTGATTTCTGCAGTAAATTTCGGATGACAGTAGCGTATGTTTCTGTTCAAGAATTACAAGAAGGGGAGGTATACTTGGAAAAGGGCGTGAGGTAATGGAAGTTTTCGCATCTATTACATCATGGTCAGGCAGAGATTCAACTGTTCGACGAAAGAAGGATATACAAAAACGTTCAGGGAAATTCGGAAATACAGAAATACAGGTCACTTAGTATAGAAATAAATAGGAAGTGCTGGGAAGGTAAGGCGAAAGTGTAAATGAAAAATGTGAAGTAATCCAACAAGAAATGGTTATTGGAAGAAATGATTATTGGACTCAGCATATAAAAAAAATCGAAACAAACTTCCGTTAGTTTGGTGAAATTAAAAGTAAGGGCTGTAATGTTAACAGTGCAATGGGAATTTCTCTGTTATGTGTTAAGGCGGGAACGGAAACGTGGAAAGAGTACATTGAGAGCTTCTATGAGAGGAAGCACTTACCTGATGACGTGAGAGAAAAAGAGACAGGAATCGATAGTAAAGAGATAGGGGATCCAGTATTCTCACCATCATTTAACTATGGCGTTTCGTTGTGTTGATCATAAAACATTACTGCAGAAGCTACTCCTTTGCAGTTTACGAGTAATAGCTCACAAGTGGTTCCTCTCATACAGGGTGTTTCAAAAATGACCGGTATATTTGAAACGGCAATAAAAACTAAACGAGCAGCGATAGAAATACACCGTTTGTTGCAATATGCTTGGGACAACAGTACATTTTCAGGCGGACAAACTTTCGAAATTACAGTAGTTACAATTTTCAACAACAGTTGGCGCTGCAAGTGATGTGAAAAATATAGAATACAACGCAGTCTGTGGGTGCGCCATTCTGTACGTCGTCTTTCTGCTGTAAGCGTGTGCTGTTTACAACGTGCAAGTGTGCTGCAGACAACATGGTTTATTCCTTAGAACAGAGGATTTTTCTGGTGTTGGAATTCCACCGCCTAGAACACAGTGTTGTTGCAACAAGACGAAGTTTTCAACGGAGGTTTAATGTAACGAAAGGACCGAAAAGCGATACAATAAAGGATCTGTTTGAAAAATTTCAACGGACTGGGAACGTGACGGATGAACGTGCTGGAAAGGTAGGGCGACCGCGTACGGCAACCACAGAGGGCAACACGCAGCTAGTGCAGCAGGTGATCCAACAGCGGCTTCGGGTTTCCGTTCGCCGTGTTGCAGCTGCGGTCCAAATGACGCCAACGTCCACGTATCGTCTCATGCGCCAGAGTTTACACATCTATCCATACAAAATTCAAACGCGGCAACCCCTCAGCGCCGCTACCATTGCTGCACGAGAGACATTCGCTAACGATATACTGCACAGGATTGATGACGGCGATATGCATGTGGGCAGCATTTGGTTTACTGACGAAGCTCATTTTTACCTGGACGGCTTCGTCAATAAACAGAACTGGCGCATATGGGGAACCGAAAAGCCTCATGTTGAAGTCCCATCGTCCCTGCATCCTCAAAAAGTACTGGTCTGGGCCGTCAATTCATCCAAAGGAATCATTGGCCCATTTTTCAGATCCGAAACGATTACTGCATCACGCTATCTGGACATTCTTCGTGAATTTGTGGCGGTACAAACTGCCTTAGACGACACTGCGAACACCTCGTGGTTTATGCAAGATGGTGCCCGGCCACATCGCACGGCCGACGTCTTTATTTTCCTGAATGAATATTTCGATGATCGTGTGATTGCTTTGGGCTATCCGAAACATACAGGAGGCGGCGTGGATTGGCCTCCCTATTCGCCAGACATGAACCCCTGTGACTTCTTTCTGTGGGGACACTTGAAAGACCAGGTGTACCGTCAGAATCCAGAAACAATTGAACAGCTGAAGCAGTACATCTCATTTGCATGTGAAGCCATTCCGCCAGACACGTTGTCAAAGGTTTCGGGTAATTTCATTCAGAGACTACGCCATATTATTGCTACGCATGGTGGATATGTGGAAAATATCGTACTATAGAGTTTCCCAGACCGCAGCGCCATCTGTTGTTGAAAATTGTAACTACTGTAATTTCGAAAGTTTGTCTGCCTGAAAATGTACTGTTGTCCCAAGCATATTGCAACAAACGGTGTATTTCTATCGCTGCTCGTTTAGTTTTTATTGCCGTTTCAAATATACCGATCATTTTTGAAACACCCTGTACATTAAGAACAGATAGCGAAAGGTTATTCTCCAGCGGCATTGAGTTGGCGTCCGCTTGGTGTTAGGTTAAGTGTTGTACATTACCTTTCAATAAAATAAAATTATTATCCTTTTCTGATTGAGCTGCATATTGAAGTTCTACCATTTTCGCTAGTGGTTATTTCAGGTAGCTGTTCGAAAACACGCAAGCTCCTTATGTGGTTCGTCAGAGTTTAGAATGCGGTTCGTGGAAATAAGAAATCCCGACATGATAATCGTTCATTACTGCAATAATCGAGATACTTGTTCGAACTTCGTCACTAAAGATGCAAGTTCAACTCTACAATAAAAATGTAATTTTAAACAAGTTAACAAATGTTGCTTCTAATGGCGTGTTGGAAACCACATGAGTTCCTTGCGTTTTCTCCAGAATTCATCTGAAAAATATTCTGAAACCTACAATTTAATAGATGAAAATTTAGGAGAGAATGACTTGATCAGTAACGTATGAGTAAGGAAAAATCATTTTCAAGTATCATTATTAACCAAGAAGTCCCAGCAGTACAAGAAAGAAGTGTTCACACATGTCTGGTCAGATGCAGAAGATGAAGAAGAACAGCAAGCAGAAGTCCAGCTCCCCTCCCTCCCCCCCCCCCCCCCCCAACCCTCTCCGAAAAATTTGAAGGCTGAACATTCTCTTACTTTTAAGGTAGAAATTAATTCTTTGACATTCACTTTACAAACTTTTTAAATTATAACGTAAAATAAAAGGTTTCTTTTAAAGGAGGTCTCACAGTGGAAGGGCCGCAAGAGCCATTCCTCGGACCAACACTATTTCTCCTATATATGACTTCTAATATTACAGGTGATTATAAAATGGATGGATGGATTGTAAAATGACATGGATTCTTTAAATCACAGTGTGACTTAGTTTTTCCAGTTTCTAACACACAATTCCAATAAAACTAACATTCTGCATACACAGGATGGCGACATAATCAATCTGCTGAACACTTTAAGTTCCTAGGTTTGAAGATAGACGACAGACAGTTATGACAGCTGCCCATTCCAATGTTGAGGATCTTGTTCAAAAACTGGATTCTACTACATTTACTAGTAGAACAGCATCTCCCATAAGAAATAGTCCAACGAGAAAATTAGTACACTTTGTTAATTTTCATTCTCCAACGAAGTAAGGCAACTTCTCCTTTTCACAAATGATATTATAGGGCCAGAAGCGAGCAGCTTGAGCAATATTTTTTGATTGTGTGCGGAACTCTTATAGACCTCTGTTCAGAAGTCTTGGAATTATGATATTCATCATGGGTGACATGGCCACTTTGACGATAAAAGCGACCTAAAATTTGACAATTAATGTCTACGATCGCCATAATTTTTTTATTCAATGAGCTGTTTCATTCATAATAATATCTTCTGCTCAGTGTATATGAATAAGAGCGTTATAATAAATTATGAGTATTAGAAGTGAAATCGTGATTTATAGTTACTAAGAGGAAATGTTAAACAAAACTGTGTTCTTAATATATGGTTGGGAATGGCGGGGGTGGAGGGGGGAGGGTAACTCACCGCTTTGTGACGTTGACTCAAAGTACTATTTGCAACGGCGTTTTACGAAGTCTGGGACATGATCATAAACATTAGGCATGAAACGGGATAAGCTGAAATGCAATTAAACAGGAGCTGCCGGCCGATGAGGCTGAGCTGTTCTAGGCGCTTCAGTCTGGAACCGCACGACCGCAACGGTCGCAGGTTCGAAGCCTGCCTCGGGCATGGATGTGTGTGATGTCCTTAGGTTAGTTAGGTTTAAGTGATTCTAAGTTCTAGGGCACTGATGACCTCAGATGTTAAGTCCCATAGTGCTCAGAGCCGTTTCAACTATTTGAACCAAACAAGAGCTAATGTTTGAACATAGGTCCACAGTAAAATGTTAGTTAAAAATAAAAATGCCACCTTTCAACCTGCCGTCTGGGACGTACAAACAATAAATTTAACTTAAAGCAGCATCTCAAAACACGAAAATAGCCACAGGTACAAAGGAATCGGAAAACAGAGCTACGAACACGTGGGTGGTGCAGAGCCAGGGTTGAATACATATGGACAGGGTCAAAACAATGCGATATGTAAGAGCTACAACAGTCTCTCATAGAGTGAGAAAAAGGCGCCAGGTGTAAGTACGTGTGGTTCAGTCAGATATTTCGTAGGATGGCGTTTCGTAATCTGGTGGATACTTCTTCCAACAGGTTTCACCCGGCGTGTGTGAGATCGGGTAAATCGTACCCGAGGTGTTTTGAAGCGCTGATTATTTAATGTCACTGTTGCCTCACAAATCTTGCTGTCACAGCAGCTGGAGGTAAGGGAGAAGGGGAAAGATGCAGTACTGAGTTTATTGTTGCGCCAGCGTCAGAGGGAGATAGACGTGTGCAAAGCTGGGTAGGGTACGTCACACCCGACCTCGTAGTCGGTGTTACATTTTTGAGCTGTCAGCAAGTTTATGAAATATATAGTTAGTTATAGTATTGTTTGATTTATTTTCAGATTTTATATTTCTCAAGTGTGTTATGAAGAAAAAGAACGTCGGCTACAAGAACTACTAGAAGTTTTAGAAAACTGTTCAATTGCTAGTTCCTGTGACTCCGAGAGCGGAAAAGATATTGACAAAGTTCCTCAAGGAGGTGAATAAAGTGATTCGGAGCAAGAGGATATTTTGTATAATTCGGAAGAGCCAAAATCTGCGTTAGCCGCTCCTAGTCAGTCACCTGAGGTACGCCGCGGGGGATTAGCTGATCGGTCTCAGGTGTTGCAGTCATGGACAGTGCGGCTGATCCCGGCGGAGGGTCGAGTCCCCCTCGGGCATGGGTGTGTGTGTGTTTGTCCTTAGGATAATTTAGGTTAAGTAGTGTGTAAGCTTAGGGACTGATGACCTTAGCAGTTAAGTCCCATAAGATTTCACACTCATTTGAACTTTTGTGAACCTGAGGTACACGAGATTTTTTGTACGTCCGAAGATGGTACAAAATGGATGAATGATTGTCCTAAGCAAAGTGTTCGTATTCGTTCAGAGAATTTTATTAACAATTCTCCAGGCGTAAAAGATATTAGAAGATGATATCATTGTGTTAATTAATCAAACAAACTGCAATTTTGTTCGAATTTTGTATGAAAAACTGTTAAACTTCTGAAACTTGTACTTTTTCTGAGAAAATATAGACACTTCATTAATTCACCCCCCCCCCCTCCCCCCAAAAAAAAAGGTTTTATATTAAGCATAGTATTTTATTTACTCACTTCTTCAAAAGATACCATTATTAATATCCCAAGTAAAAAAATATTTGATACACGATTATAGTAACAAAAATTCGTTATCAGAGTTTTGGGTATCTCATACCCACCTCGTAGCTGGTGTAACAATTTCTCACCTCATTCACAACGGGTTCATATGTGGCGCTTTGGCGCTGTGTGAGCGATGTGCATGTCGCAATCCATGTTGTGTAGCGTTGACATCAGAGACATTTATTCGAGAGGTAGCATTTATAATTTCCACAAATATTTTACTGTGGACCAGTGCTTTTGCTATGAACACATTGTTAAGTTCGAGCTGTGTTGTAAGTACATTTCAACAAGCGTTTTACTATGGACCCATTTTTAATCTCTAGCTCTTTTTTAATTATATTTTAAGTATCGCATTTTGCATCATGCATAACGCTCAAGACTATATCGCTGACTTTGTAACACGCTGTTGTAAACAGTGTTTAGTGTCAGCGACACCTAGTGACCAAGTCCCTTCAGCTCTTTGTACCGTAGCTATAAGCACAGTGTGATACCGACGGCGTTACATTACGGACCAATCATGTTTATCATGGGTATATATTTTATTCACCTCTTTCGTCAACTCCAACGACACAGCTATGTTCGTGTGTTCCATCTCGGACCACGTGAGTCAGCTACAGCTTGTAGTGTTGACAGCTTGTTACAGCTCCTTATTCATAAATATGCACACCCACTATAGATCAACATGAGGATGAACGTTACAACTGAAACCGGTCATCGAGAAAACAAATATTTGTGATCATAGAATCCTGTGGGTTCTACAGATTCTGATATTGGCCTCTCCATATACAGAGTGAACTTGAGACAACTAAATATCTCGAATAAGACTCATCGTACGAAAACATTATCTAGGGGGGAAGTTGAAATTAGTGAAGGGGACAAGCCTGTTCTACAAATGGCCACGTCCTAACCACCCTTCCAGCGTGAGTGGGGTCAACTTCGTATTTTCATATGGGAATGCCACTTTTTTGCTGCATATTTGCACTCGACTCCAAACAATACGTACTATTTACTCAAACCTGTGTTTTCCATTCGTGTTAAATGGCGACGTAATCGACAAATATCAAGTGCGTATGCTTTTTCAATTAAGGGTCGACGCATTTAATTCTTTGTGTTCTGACGGTTGATATGTTCGTAATTTCCTTCAGCGTTGAAAATTAGATTGTACTGTACAACATGGTTAGCAGCTTTAAAGTCTGCTTAGAAACTACACTATGTGATCAAAAGTATCCGGACACTCGCAAAGACATACATTTTTCATATTAGGTGCAGTGTGCTGCCACCTTACCGCCAGGTACTCCAAATCAGCGACCTCAGTAGTCATTAGACATCGTAAAAGAGCAGAATAGGAGCCCCCGGGGAACTGTCGGACTTCGAACATGGTCAGGTAATTGGGTGTCACTTGTGTCATACGTCTGTACGCGAGATTTCCACACTCCTAAACATCCCTAGGTACATTGGTTCCGACGTGAAAGTGAAGTGGAAACGTGAAGGGACATGTACAACACAAAAGCGTACAGCCCGACCTCCTATGTTGACTGACGAGACCGCCGACAGTTGAAGAGGGTCATAATGTGTAATATGCATCTATTCACACCATCACACAGTAATTCCAAACTGCATCGGAATCCACTGCAAATACTATGACAGTTAGGTGGGAGGTGAGAGAACTTGGACTTCATGGTCGAGTGACTGCTCCTAAGCCACACATCACGCCGGTAAATGTCAAACGACGCCTCGCATGTTGTAAGGAGCGTAAACATTGGACGACTGGACAGTGGAAAAACGTTGAGTGAAGCTAAGAAGCACGGTACATAATGTGGCGATCCGATGGCGGGGTGTGGGTATGGCGAATGCCCGGCGAACGTCATCTGCCAGCATATGTAGTGCCAACAGTAAAATCCGGAGGCGGTGGTGTTATGGCGTTGTCGTGTTTTTCATGGTAGGGGCTTGCACTCCTTTTTACGTGGCTCTATCACAACACAGGTCTACAAATATGTTTAAGCACCTTCTTGATTCCCACTGATAAACAGCATTCCGGGGATGGCGACTGCACCTGTTAATAATGCACGGATTCTGGCTGAGTGGTTACATGACAACAACATCCCTGTAATGCACTGGCCTGCACAGAGTCCTGACCTGAATCCTTCAACACCTTTGGGATGTTTTGGAACGCCGACTTCGTGCCAGGCCTCACCGACCCGCATCAATACCTCTCCTCAGTGCAGCACTCGTCTATCATCTTCGTCAGAGGTAAAACTGACCTCTGACGAAGGTGATGGATGTAGTCATCGAAAGAGCAGGATTTTATCCAAATTTGACGCGGCAAGTAAACCGGGAACTTTTTACGCGTGGAAGTGTCCTTCTTTGCCACATCTCGAGCATTTCTTCGGCTGGCCATCATAAATGATAATTGCACGGCAGTCACCAATATATAAGTAGGACGGCACATGTTTCGTTCTCCATGTGGGTCTGTCGTAATCCATTGAGAACCGGGTATGTAGTTAATTGAACCTATTTTTTAGCTGTATGACTAATCATCTTTCCATATGGGCGGAATGCAGATACCAGTAGCTCTGAAGGCACCTCGGAAGAGAGTTCAAATGCAAGGATCGTCCACAGTCCAAGTCCCGCATGTTTTGCAGTTATGTTACCGATGGGTCCATCAGAGTGACTGATCTTAAGACCACTTCGAGCTACACTTAGAATATTGTCACATATGTTTTCGTTAACAAATTTCACGTACACTGTATACCGCACTGCTTACTACAGACAGGTGGATGCCAAGAAGATCGTTGCAATTAATCTTGACTTCATCTCTGAGAAACTGTTCGATTTCAAGTGCTTTTGGTCTGGCATATTCAGGTGAAAAGCTAATCTTCAGTATAGATTTTCTGTGGGCATAAGCCACTCTCGTTCGAAGGAAATATAACGCGCATAGACGGCAGAATCACGTAAACAACTCTGCGAGAGAGCTGCGCGGCGAGGTCGTAAACAAGACGTCCGTCCCGCTAGCGCGCCGAAAGGCGACTGCCGTCGAGGACACAAAGGATAGTGCGACTTCAGGGACTTATCTCTGGTACGCTGCCCATGAGACCCACATTTCCAACTTCATGCCTACACACTACATTTGTAGTGTCCCTGTCCACTATACACATAACTCGCTGCAGTCAATCTACCGATTCCCGTAACAGTTTGAGCAATGTGAGTGCATCGCCGCTGGCTAACCGGTCAATTATCTTCTTCATTGCTCAAACTCTTACGAGAATCGGTAGATTGACTGCCACGAGTAATGTGGGCAGGGGCACTACAAGTGTGTAGACATTAAGTTGGAAATGTGGATCTCAGAGGGAGCGTGCCAGAGGTAAGTCCTTGCAGTCGCACCATCTTCTGTGTCATCGATGGCTCAGATAGAGTGTCTGCCATTTAAGTGGTAGAGCCCGGGTTCGAGTCCCGGTTGGGGCACACAGTTGAACTGTTCCTGTTGATTTTTATCAACGCTTGTAAACAGCTAATCGTCTGGATTTCATTGTATTTTTAATTCATCGCCCGCATCTCGTGGTCGTGCGGTAGCGTTCTCGCTTCCCACGCCCGGGTTCTCGGGTTCGATTCCCGGCGGGGTCCGGGATTTTCTCTGCCTCGTGATGGCTGGGTGTTGTGTGCTGTCCTTAGGTTAGTTAGGTTTAAGTAGTTCTAAGTTCTAGGGGACTTATGACCACAGCAGTTGAGTCCCATAGTGCTCAGAGCCATTTGAACCATTTTTTTAATTCATCGAGAGCTGTAAGATCACTAATAGTATCTGTTTTTCAGACATACCATCTTCATGTCAATATGAAACGTTAGAACATAAAGATTTACATCATAAATGAAATGTAAATTCAATGCAAACATAGGCACACATGATATTTGTTGCTTACGAATGGAAAACAATGATTTGTGGCGTAGAATTCGAATATGCAACAAACATATAGGGTTCCCATTTAAAAACAGAAAGCTGACCCCTCCGACGATGGAGGTGTGGTTAGGAGGGGGGTCAGCTGTAACACAAACAAATGTACATCTAGAACATATCTTTTTTTACGATGCGTCGTTTTCAAAATCTTAGTTGTCTCCAGTTAAAACGAATACCTTGCCTATTTTCTATATTGTGGTTTATTGTTAACAATATGAACTCATTACCAAGATTTAGCAGTTTTCAGTCGGTTAATATTGGACAAAAATCTTTTCTGCCTTTGAGTCTCGCGTCCTTGACTCATGTGCAGAAGGGTTTGCTGTAGTCTGCACAATCCATTTCCAGTAAATTACTATAAGAATTAAAAATAGTAGCAACAATCCTCCCACTTGAAAGGCCAAATTGAAGAATTTTCTTATGGACCACTTCTCCTATAGTAGGCGAAAACCTGGAGAAGAATTAAGCAAAATCCTGTGTTATCCTGTTGATTACCCTAATATTTTCAGCAACGTGTTATTTACATAGGATGTTTGTAAATTTTATTTTAATTGTTATTAAATTTTCTTATGGTAATTTCACGTATTTATTAGTTCCATGGTCATTGAGATTTCCTTCTTAATCTCATCCTACGAGATTAGAAGTGCAAAATGAAAAAAATATATATAATAAAACGGTCAGCAACGCATAAAAACTGCAGATCCATGTCAGTTGTTGCGTATTTGTACAGTTTATTAGCTGGAGGTGGCACCAGTTTTGGCGGTGTTTTGGACAGAGGACAGTCACTTCAGCGTGTTGGTAATTGGGCTGAATTCTAAGCAGCTCAAAGATGTACCAGCTGCGTCCCACGCCAAGTACAATATATCAGTAGCGTCTGTTAGATACTGCATTAATAGTAAAGACCAAAATGCTGACGTAAATTTAAAGCAGAGATGAGAGCCGGAGTTTTCTACACGAAGGCTGATGTAATCCTGCGTCACTTGCCATAGCTGCACACATTCCACCTCTTGTACTAGTTCGAGCGGATGGCTTTCTTTCTTATTTTGTTTTTTCTTTTGACACGTCAGTCAATTTCTTTACTAAAACCGCTATCACGTTAGACGATTACCATCTACTCACTCTACAGTTGTTTATGGACCAACCCGCTTTTCCAAAGGCTTAAAGGGAACGTAGGTGCAGAGTTACAAAACTTGCAGGCTGCTTTTAGCCGAGGGGTCGCTAATCTTTGGCTGGCTGGCTGAGCCCTATTGATTCCATTTACTGTCTCCATTAGCAACCATTGGCGTCATTCTTCAGGAACAATTGCTACTTTTAAGCTTGCCTCAATGCATCTGGCTAAATGGGATTTCGTTGCACGAAGTTCTATATCAGATTTTTAAAAAAGATTCTTCAGTATCTGGTTTCCTTCACAATTTCGCCTTTCCTCTGAAGTATACGTCCCTTATGCTAGTGGACATGTTTTCAACATTATTAGGTTGAGTGACAACAAAAGACCTTTTTTAATATTTTTGAGCCTTATTTTGCAACAAACTGTGTTCGTTTCCTCAAAACGATCTTCTACGAAACCGAGTTTCACCCACCCTCCCTTCCCAATGCTCAAATCCTGGTATCTCTCTAATCAGAATGCTGATTAACTTAAGCGAGAAATACAATAACCGAACTGTTGAAGTTTGAAAGTAGACGTGAAAATGAATTATATTAAGACTAAAATAATGCGTCAACAATCTTTACATCTGGATCCACGCCCAGGAAACCACTGTGAAGTGCATGGGTGAGGATCTTTCCTATTATACCACATTGGGTGTCTTCGTGTATCATTCGCATGTGAAGGGCGGAAATGTTGACTGCTTAAATGCTTCTGTTGTCACTACAATTAGTGAAATATTAACTTCGCGCTCCCTACACGTGCAATACCTAGGGTTCTCTATTATATTTCTTCATTCCTATCTCCGTCTGCCAGCATAGGTTTGTTTGTTAGCGTTGATCAAACAAACTTGTGACCCTTCGTGCTGACTTTTCTTTATACGCTTACTATGCACTGCTAGTCCGATTTTTTATGGGTCTCATAGACTTGAATAATGTTCCGGGATGGTTCGAACTATCGTTATGTAGGCAATCTCCTTTGTAGGGTGACTGCATTAATCTAGTATTCTTGTAATCCACAGAAGCCTGCCATCTGATTTACCAACTATTCAGCTTATGTTATCACTGCACTTCGTATCCCCAAAAATGGTTATACTCAGGTTTCTACATAAATGGACTGTTTTAGTTCTGAGCTACTGATGCTGTAGTCATAGGACACTACGTTTTTTTAAGTTTCTGAGCGTATAAAGTAAATAGCTTTTGATAGGTTAAGAAATATTTAGTTAACCTGAATGCCGGCTTTCACGATGTCATGTGACGAAAGCATAAGTTGGGTTTCAGATTACCAATGTTTACGGAATCTGAACTGGCTGGCATAGAAGCCATGCTTCTGTTCCAGACACAGTACTACATTTCAGCTCAAATTGTGTTGCACGATTTTAAAGCAGATAGATGGCATTTTTTGTGGATCACTTGTGGTACGCAACCTGTAGACTGGTGCGACCTGTGCTTTTCTTCCACAGTATTTGTTCAACGAACTTATGGTGTATTTAGAGAGACGAGCTTATTCAGCTGCGAATACTGTATTGGGCTTGACAAGGACTTTGTCGGTGCCTTATTCAGTTGTAGTTATTTCCCCTGGAGAACGGTAGTTCTAATTGCTGTCGGATAAAAATTACCTGGATGAGGTCACTCAAAAACAGGTACTTCAGTGCTTACCTGGAGCAATGAACCCTATTTTCCATTTCTACCCTCTTATGTATTAAAACATGCTCGAAGAATATTCTTTAATACAGGAAAGGAATACAAGGAGAAGTTACGCATATTCTAGTAGTGTCATGTGTGATATTTCACCATCACCAGAGGAATGTGCTGGGTGAGCCTTAACTTATTTCTGGAGCGGTTAATGAGTCTGCTGTTCCTTGTGCCCGCGCTGCGATTGGTCGCATCACGCCCAGAAAGATTCGAAACGGAGTTGGCGAAGCACCGAGACGAAGTGGAAACTACGCTGGTAACCGAGAGAGGACAGTGACCTTGTCAGTCCTCGTCATTGCTGTGGTCGGTGGTGGGTCGTGCGACCCGGCAGTTTGTTTTGGCCAAGTGGGAATCATCGCTCCTGACTGGATGACGTGGCGTGCGACTTCACCCCAATAGCGGAAGTGGGGCCTTGCTGCCTCTGGAGGACAGTGTAGCCGTACAGAGGCCTGAATACAACGGTCTGCATCCTATTACCGTGCCAGGACTTCTGTCTGCCGTTTCCATCTTCAGCTGTTTTAATTCTGCTGGGTAAGCTGTTTTCTAATGCAGGATCGTTCATGTACGATTAACTGTTGGAGGGCTCTTCCCAACTTTCGCGTTGAGCTGTGGAACGTCAAATGTGCTGTCGCGATTTGTGTGTGGGAGTTCCTCTCCCTGTTGGTGCAGCTTTGCATCCAAGTACTACCCGCGTCAATTGCATAATTTACTGGGTCTAACTTATGAGAGCTGTGCAAATTGTTCAAACTGTATGGAACTTGCGACCGGGAAATTTTGCTGGAGTAATAGCCGTTCATTTAAAACTCGGTGCGTGGCAAGCTCTACAAGCGTAACTAAGGTAAAGTCTGTTATGTTGTTTTGAATAGCAGCGTGTGTAGTCTTAATTGTGAGTCAATCAAATTAGTGATAACGGTGTAACGTTCTTTCTTTAATAAAATAATGAGAAAGATTACATTTGTTTTGAATGAAGTGTGAACTGTGGAATGGATACAGAACTCGAATTGTTGTGTGGCGTGTTGTAATTGCAAGTGGTGTGCTTACTCTGTGTTGCTGTTAGCAAAACTTTACACGAATCCATGGAACTCCCAATACCAATAAAGAAATACAGTCACTGCAAAAACATTCAGCCTCATAGGCACTGATTTATCTGGCCCTGTTCAAAACTGATAGCCTTTGTCCTTGTGCACATAGCAAATAAATTTTCTTACCTCTAAAGCAGGAACGGAGTAACGCGATATATTCTGGTCTCTCAAGAAAAGTATGAATATGCTAACTACAGGTTCAGCAGTGTGCAACACTGGCCATAATACTTGTAATACACATGAAATTCATTTCGCTGTTTAACGAGCACATTTAAGAAAATCCAACTTCTTTAAAAAATATATGACCTGGAGAGGGAGGCGGTACTGATTATAATGGATTACTAAGGCTCAATTTTTAGCAAAATTAAATTGCAAGTTAAGTCTGTATTTTCAAAAAACATCTGACAACTGAAGTTACATTACTGACAGTTGATTCACAAACAATGAGATTTAAACAACCAAGTATTATCTAACTATATTGTCCGCCTGCTTAGCTGGGTGGTAACGTGCTCGCCTCACATGTAGGACGGCCCGAGTTCGATTGCCCGCCGGGTTGGAGATTTTCTCTGCTCGGAGACTGGGTGTTGCGTTGTCCTCATCATCACTTTATTTTCATCACCGGCGCGCAAGTCGCCCAATGTGGCGTCGAATGAAATAAGACTTGCACTTGGCGGCCGAACTTCCCCGAATAGGGGCCTCCCGGACAACGATGCCATTCACTGATTTCCATTTCTTTATTTCTAACATAATTAATCCACATCAATGCAAATTATCAAATTACACATAGCTCTGTTAACAAATCTTAAGAGCATTACAAAAATGAAATATTTAACTAGACTTTTTATCAAAACCGTTTACGTACATGTGAGGTGACTCAACAATTACAAATTATCCGCCAACTCATCTATACTAAACCACTGGCAAAAACAGAAATTATAATTATTTAAATCTGTACGTCGGTTGCATGAAGACTTCTACTTCCAAGTTCAACATTACTGACATACCTAAATTAATCCAACCCTTGGTGGCTTCACACAGCACACCACAGAAACTGCCTACTCCGTCGTCTTTCCCTCACAAACCGCTACCTACAACTGTGCGCTCTCTAACACTTGTAGTACAGACATGTTCATCGCTTATAGTATCCTAGTTTCATTTTAATTTATTAATATTCTTATCTTATTCTGGTGCCATGTACAACTATACCCACATAAAAGTGTGCCCCACTGTACTCTTCTTGCAGTACCTGATTACGTACTGGTTACCCCTGCGCAACTGTTCGCGCAAGCAGCTCACATTATGTAATGCGGTTCTAGTTGTAATTTGAAAGGGGCAACTTTATCTTAACCCTACAATGTGCTGTGCTTTTACTGCTTAGCGCACTGCTAGAGTATTTTAATAACCTTTCTATTTAAGTCATTTGATGATTAATGTCGCAATAAAAAGTCTTAGGTGCATTAAAATATTACAATTTGCTTTAATAGCTCGGGCTTATTGACTGTTTGGAAGGCTGTACGTTGGCCTTGTTCAAATGGGTTCTTTGGTGTGTTACAGAAGGAACTACTTCTCGAGCCGACTGGGCTCCGCCTCAAACATTGCCGCGTGCCTAGTATAACTAAGTGCGTCTATGAACAGGGAACGCTGCTAAATTTGAGCAGTACCTAATTGATGCATGTGGTCTACCTTTGCTGCGCGGGGTAGCCGCGCGGTCAGGGGCGTCTTATCACGGTCCGCGCGTTTACCCCCGTCGGAGGTTCTGTCCTCCCTCGGGCATGGGTGTGTGAGCTGTCCTTAGCGTAAGTTAGTATAAGTTAGATTAAGTAGTGCCTAAGCTTAGGGACCGATGACCTCAGCAGTTTACACCCGTAAGACTTTACCACAAATATCTACCTTAAAGAAAGTTTTTGTCGTTTAAAAATATAGCTTGTAAATAACGTTTTTGGTGTTTTTAACTATTCAATCCGTCAGGCTTTTAGTCCTCTGTCAAATAATTTTGTCTAAAGTATTTGCACTGCACAAGTAGAATATCTGTAAAGTCTTTCCTTAAAATTGATTTTTCTTTTTTTTTAAAGAAGCTAAATTTGGCAACTAAGCTTTGCATGAAGCAAAAGCATAAGTCAAAAGTTTAAAAACAAATTCCTTTATTGAAGAAAGGCACTGCTATTTGTCCTAAATTGAAATATGTGTACTTCGACGTTACGCATGCTGCTTTGCAAGAGTTTCCTGAATTTTTTACTTATTAGAACAAATATTAAGTTACAATGTTGTCTCTGTGTTGTTCGTTGATTCGATACCTGCTAAATAAAGTTGAGCATCCCTTGTGGACTGCCGGCCATAGTGGCCGAGCGGTTCTAGGCGCTACAGTCTGGAACCGCTCGGCCGCTACTGTCGCAGGGTCGAATCCTGCCTCGGGCTTGGATGTGTGTTATGTCCTTAGGTTAGTTAGGTTTAAGTAGTTCTAAGTTCTAGGGAACTGATGACCTCAGACGTTAAGGCCCATAGTGCTCAGAGCCATTTGAACTATTTTGAACCTTGTGGACTTGGTCCTTTCACTCCCTGCAGTCTTGAGACCTGCTAGCAACATACCACAGGGTGACTTTGGAATAGTCAAAACGCACATAGTGTAACGATTTAAAACAATACTGGGAGAAAAGATTAGGGGAGAGTTTTGTTTGTCGAGGTTAGTGTATATGATATTTTCTGGTCGTTGTTTCAATCTCCTGTGCGACTTTCGAATCACTGCGCACTTATAAGCAATTTTCGTCATTTTGTACTGGTTTTGGTGTAGTGAGACATATGGTTGTGTTTAGTGCACCTTTATAATCATGAGTTCTACATCTTTAAAACCTGTACGATACATTAAATCCATTTCGAGTATATTGTTAACACATCATCTACCAATTTTTACGGTGACTAAAATTCTGTTTATTTTTAGAAGTAGTAAAATAAATTGTGGACGATCAGTTAGACTTAAGAAGTTGTGCACTATTTTGTGCCTTGAAAAGGAATGCAAAACTTGTTACTTGCAAATGAACTCAGTTTCTTTAACGTATGTATTACATTTTCCCTGTCTTGAAAATTCAAGTATGCGTCAGGTGCCAATAGCTTCTATTTCAAAATGGTTTCAGCTTGTAATTGTTATTGGATAATATTTCCTCTTAATTCGATTTCATTTATTGACTATTGGTGTGTAGTAGAGTAATAAATGTAACAAAACCAATGCATTTTCAATGATATGTAATATCAAGGGAGTGGGGTGCTTTACGCCTCCACAAAAATGGTTCCTTAGCTATTTTCGATAAATGGTTTCGAATACAAGGTGTTCCAACTGATTTCCGAAGACCATGACTGAAGTAAACACATTGGGTGAATTTTACCCTGTAAGTCAAAATTAAAAGTTTTTCTTAGCGATACTTAGAGGATCTGTTGCATGTTCATGTGGTTGCAAGTAGAGGTCTTCCTGCTGCAACCACTTCTCCTTTCATCTAGATTTTTTTCTACAACAGTGAGAACATACCGAAGACTTCCGTTTTCAATAGAACGGTGAACCACAGCACTGACACTCGGAGCAGCCTCAACGATGGATCGACATATGAATCTCACAATGCACAATCGGCCTCCAACGTCACCTACCATCATCTGCGCCTGTGTGTGTGTGAGTGTGTGTGTGTGTGTGTGTGTGTGTGTGTGTGTGTGCGCGTGTGTGTGTGTGTGTGTGTGTGTGTGTGTGCGTATGTGTGTGTGTGGTTGTGTGTGTGAGTAATTTTGTTGCAGGATCCATCTGCAGGCTCCGCTTCCAAACACTTCAGGTGAGTTGTGGTGTCACACAGTGACAGCAGTGAATGCTTGTAAAAGCATGAAAAGGGCTTGCTGTCGCCTGCATGTTTTTCATACATTTGGCGGAGCGAAGACCGAGCATTTATGAAAGGTAAATAAAACTGTTTATCCTAAACGTAATTGTAAAATGTACCCCAGGATAGTATGTACGTGTCAGTAAATGACATACTGTTTTAAAATTGCATGGTTGTTTCTGAATTCAAAATTTTGTAGGCCTATACCGACGTTACGATGATAGACTAGTCTTTTGAAATCGACTGAAACTTTCTCAAACACGCTGTAAATTACCACAGAATTATAGAACCTGAAATAGACAGCACTCTGCTTCGTGAATTTGCCACTACGTGGTTTGCATGTAATTTGGCTATTTATGCATTTCATTTTGTATGAGGATTTGCAGAATTTATGTGCGTCCTAACAAAATGTTGATCACCTCTCTCAAAAATGGTTCAAATGGCTCTGAGCACTATGGGACTCAACTGCTGTGGTCATAAGTCCCCTAGAACTTAGAACTACTTAAACCTAACTAACCTAAGGACATCACACACATCCATGCCTGAAGCAGGATTCGAACCTCCGACCGTAGCGGTCGTGCGGTTCCAGACTGTAGCACCTTTAACTGCTCGGCCACTTCGGCCGGCTCACCTCTCTCAGGCGTCGTCAATGCACTAGTAGATGTATACCGAACCTTAACGACACACTCAGTTACGTGGTTTTCTTTTGAATAATAATAATGGATTATATTTGTGTCAGTTGCCTACAACAGAATCCAGCTGTCCTTTGACTCAAACGCTATAGCCGTTTTCGACGTGGACCGACGAATGCGCCAGGAAATAGAAATTTGCTCACGGATGGAAGACGATCCGATTTCTGTTCCTTTTTGTGCACCGGAAAGGTGAGTCGTTTTCGGGTATCCGATTCGATGTGTGTCTCCTCTCCTTTCGAATTTGTTGGTCACTCATTTGTCTCCTAGTGAAATTCGGCATAAGTTTCATTAGTTGCCGGTGCCTCGAACATCATTCGATTATAACCTCATTTGAGTGAGTATAGAAGTATGATTATTCCGTGAC
Organism: Schistocerca americana; assembly: GCF_021461395.2. Taxonomy (NCBI): domain Eukaryota; kingdom Metazoa; phylum Arthropoda; class Insecta; order Orthoptera; family Acrididae; genus Schistocerca; species Schistocerca americana. Next base: position 279,942,861 of record NC_060119.1, on the reverse strand, counting down.
AAACGTGTAATAGAAAATACCGGAACTGTGTAAAATTCCTGATCGTAGAAGTTGTGAACGACATAATTGCCGAATGAAATGCTATAATTATCGGCCAAATTTTCCATCATTCCCAGTCAGCCAGTTTTCTCACTGTTTTCCTTTTTTCTTACTACACTCTTCTCCGTTTTTTCTCTTTCTCTCTCTCCCTCTCTATCTCTCTCTCTCTCTCTCTCTCTCTCTCTATCTCCCTCTATCTCTCTCTCTCTCTCTCTCTCTCTAATCCCGACACACACACACACACACACACACACACACACACACACACACACACATTTACATGACGTTCAATGCAGCTGTCATTGAAGAAAGTGAGGCATGTTTTGTATCTTGTAAGTTTCTATTGCAGAGAACAAATACATAAAATACTCTCTTCTCGTTTTGTAGACAAACCTGTCATACCAATTATACAATATTTATGAAAGCTATAAAGACATCAGGCAGTTTAGATCTCCAACCCCGGACTGTCTCACGGCAGCTTACACGAAACTGTGAATACATCTGTTCCATACAGGCGAAAACTCTGTGAAGCTACATGTGTTTCTCACTGACATACGTAAATTTCCTATAGCCACAGTTTCAAGAAAGTTTCAGGAGAAATAATGATTTAGACTCAACTATTCATAATGATTAATTTCACAATTAGAATTTTGTGACGTTAAATTCTTGGTTGCTTCGGCATCACAGGATCAATAGTGCCACAGATTAATACTAACAACAGTGTTAACTCAGGCCCGAGGGAATCAACGTCTGGCAATAGACTCATTGTTTAGAAATTTCATCTTCATTAAAGTTGCACAGTCATGAAATACTGTCGAAAATATTAAGACTAAATGATTTCATCTTATACAGGGTGATCCATTGATATTGACCAGGCCATATGTCTCACGAAATAAGCGTCAAACGAAAAAACTACATAGAACGAAACTTGTCTAGCTTGAAGGGGGAAACCAGATGGCTCTATGGTTGGCCCGCTAGATGGCGCTGCCATAGGTCAAATGGATATCAACTGCGTTTTTTTTTTAAATGGGAACCCCCAATTTTATTACATGTTCGTGTAGTACGTAAAGAAACATGGATGTTTTAGTTGGACCACTTTTTTCGCATTGTGATAGATGGCGCTGTAATAGTCACAAATGTATAAGGACGTGGTATCACGTAACATTCCGCCAGTGCGGACGGTATGTGCTTCGTGATACATTACCCGTGTTAAAATGTACCGTTTACCAATTGCGGAAAAGGTCGATATCGTGTTGGTGTACAACTATTGTGATCAAAATGCCCAACGGGCGTGTGCTATGTATGCTGCTCGGTATACTGGAGGACATCATCCAAGTATCCGGACCGTTCGCCGGATAGTTAAGTTATTTAAGGAAACAGGAAGTGTTCAGCCACATATGAAACGTCAACCACGACCTGTAACAAATGACGATGCGCAAGAATCGGGAATCTCAAAAACGTCGGTGTTGAGAATGCTACATCAACATCGATTGCACCTGTATCATATCTCCAGGCACCAGGAATAGCATGGCGACGACTTTCAACGGCGTGTACAGTTCTGCCACTGGGCACAAGAGAAATTACGGGACGATGACAGATTTTTTGCACGCGTTCTATTTAGCGACGAAGCGTCATTCACCAACAGCGGTAACGTAAACCGGCATAATATGTACTATTTGTCAATGGAAAATCCACGATGGCTGCGACAAAAAGAACATCAGCGACCTTGGCAGGTTTAAGTATAGTGCGGCATTATGTGAGGAAGCATAATTGGCCCTCATTTTATCGATGGCAATCTAAATGGTGCAATGTATGCTGATTTTCTTCGTAATGTTCCACCGATGTTACTACAGGATGTTTCACTGCATGACAGAATGGCGATGTACTTCCAACATGATGGATGTCCGCCACATAGCTCGCGTGCGGGTGAAGTGGTATTGAACAGCATATTTCATGACAGGTGGATTGGTCGTCGAAGCACCATGCATGGCCCGCACGTTCACCGGATCTGACGTCCCCAGACTTCTTTCTGTGGGGAAAGTTGAAGGATATTTGCTATCGTGATCCACCGATAACGCCTGACAACATGCGTCAGCGTATTGTCAATGCATGTGCGAACATTACGGAATTCAAACTACTCGCGGTTGAGAGCAATGTCGTTACACGTATTTCCAAATGAACTGAGGATGACGGACATCATTTTGAGCATTTATTGCACTAATGTGGTATTTACAGGTAATCACTCTGTAACAGCATGCGTTCTCAGAAATTATAGGTTCACAAAGGTACACGTATCACATTGGAACAACCGAAATAAAATGTTCAAACGTACCTACGTACTGTAATTTAATTTAAAAGAACCTACCTGTTACCAACTGTTCGTCTAAAATTGTGAGCCATATGTTTGTGACTATCACAAATCGAAAACAGTGGCCCAACTAAAACATTCATATTTCTTTACGTACTACACGAATAAGTAATGAAAAATGGGGTTCCTACTCTTAAAAAGGCAATTTATATCCGTTTGACCTATGGCAGCGCCATCTAGTGGGCCTACCATAGCGCCCTCTGGTTTCCCCCTTCAAGCTAGACAAGTTTCGTTCTTTGTAGCTTTTTTCGTTTGAGCTTATTTCGTGAGATATTTGGCCCGGTCACTATCAGTGGACCACCCTGTATATTACCTCAGGATATTTAATGTATATCTCACAATAATTAAAAACTCTGCTTTCGATTGGAAAGAGTTGCAATAGAAGTGGTAGATACGCTATATTTAAGTCTTCGTTTAAACCATTAAGACGTAAGGTTACAGTAACCTATGCATGATAGTTGAGGTCATTAAATGGGATGTTTTAGTGCAGAGGTAAGTGTCTCAACGGCTACCTTTGTATTGTATTGTAGCCTACGGGATGTGCTATGTGAAACAAGAGGTCGTCAAACTAAGAGAATGAAGTGGGAATGGAAGGTAGAGAGCGAGAATAACAGCGGATTCAGTTTTTCTTCACGAGAGGGTAATGGTTATCAAGTTTCGAAACCATTTGAAGTGGCAGTGTCAAATAGCATGTTTCGTGCGTTTCCGTGTCATAACTTGCATCCCAGATCCGAGTTCCTGTCAGCATGCCTGATTAAATACACTCCTGGAAATTGAAATAAGAACACCGTGAATTCATTGTCCCAGGAAGGGGAAACTTTATTGACACATTCCTGGGGTCAGATACATCACATGATCACACTGACAGAACCACAGGCACATAGGCACAGGCAACAGAGCATGCACAACGTCGGCACTAGTACAGTGTATATCCACCTTTCGCAGCAATTCAGGCTGCTATTCTCCCATGGAGACGATCGTAGAGATGCTGGATGTAGTCCAGTGGAACGGCTTGCCATGCCATTTCCACCTGGCGCCTCAGTTGGACCAGCGTTCGTGCTGGACGTGCAGGCCGCGTGAGACGACGCTTCATCCAGTCCCAAACATGCTCAATGGGGGACAGATCCGGAGATCTTGCTGGACAGAGTAGTTGACTTACACCTTCTAGAGCACGTTGGGTGGCACGGGATACATGCGAACGTGCATTGTCCTGTTGGAACAGCAAGTTCCCTTGCCGGTCTAGGAATGGTAGAACGATGGGTTCGATGACGGTTTGGATGTACCGTGCACTATTCAGTGTCCCCTCGACGATCACCAGTGGTGTACGGCCAGTGTAGGAGATCGCTCATCACACCATGATGCCGGGTGTTGGCCCTGTGTGCCTCGGTCGTATGCAGTCCTGATTGTGGCGCTCACCTGCACGGCGCCAAACACGCATACGACCATCATTGGCACCAAGGCAGAAGCGACTCTCATCGCTGAAGACGACACGTCTCCATTCGTCCCTCCATTCACGCCTGTTGCGACACCACTGGAGGCGGGCTGCACGATGTTGGGGCGTGAGCGGAAGACGGCCTAACGGTGTGCGGGACCGTAGCCCAGCTTCATGGAGACGGTTGCGAATGGTCCTCGCCGATACCCCAGGAGCAACAGTGTCCCTAATTTGCTGGGAAGTGGCGGTGCGGTCCCCTACGGCACTGCGAAGGATCCTACGGTCTTAGCGTGCATCCCTGCGGCGCTGCGGTCCGGTCCCAGGTCGACGGGCACGTGCAGCTTCCGCCGACCACTGGCGACAACATCGATGTACTGTGGAGACCTCACGCCCCACGTGTTGAGCAATTCGGCGGTACGTCCACCCGGCCTCCCGCATGCCCACTATACGCCCTCGCTCAAAGTCCGTCAACTGCACATACGGTTCACGTCCACGCTGTCGCGGCATGCTACCAGTGTTAAAGACTGCGATGGAGCTCCGTATGCCACGGCAAACTGGCTGACACTGACGGCGGCGGTGCACAAATGCTGCGCAGCTAGCGCCATTCGACGGCCAACACCGCTGTTCCTGGTGTGTCCGCTGTGCCGTGCGTGTGATCATTGCTTGTACAGCCCTCTCGCAGTGTCGGGAGCAAGTATGGTGGGTCTGACACACCGGTGTCAATGTGTTCTTTTTTCCATTTCCAGGAGTGTAGCATGTACATCCTATCTGATATGACCACATTTCCAGAAGATTGAAGGGGAAAGGGTGAAAGGTCCAACAAACAACTGGCGTACGACTTCTAGTTCTCAAACACCATGCTACATATTTTAATCAATACGTACGAGTATGTGTTCCTCATCAACTAAAATGTGTGAAAGTGAGCATTTACCTATAGTCGAGGTTTCAAATTAACGAATTTGGAAGACTTTCTTCTCTCTTTCAGTCATTCATGAATTCCTTTCCTGTACAGATCTCTTTATCTAAAGGTAGCACTTGCACCTTACGTCCTATCTCATTTGTCCTACGTGTTCCAATTTCTGTCTTCCTCCACCAGCTTTTACCTCCTACCGCCGGCCTGGGTGGCCGAACGGTTCTAAGCGCTACAGCCTGGAACCGCGCTACCGCTACGGTCGCAGGTTCGAATCCTGCCTCGGGCATGGATCTGTGTGCTGTCCTTAGGTTAGTTAAGTTTAAGTCGTTCTAAGTTCTAGGGGACTGATGACCTCTGAAGTTAAGTCCCATAGTGCACACAGCCATTTGAACCATTTTTACCTTCTGCCGCTTCTCCTAGTACCATGAACTTTATTCCCTAATGTCTTAACACTCGTGCTATTTTCCTGTCCCTTCTTCCTGTTAGTGTTTTCAATATATTCCTCTCTTCACCGATCCTTCGGAGGGACTCCCCAATCCTTACCTTACCATTCTACCTAGTTTTCAGGAGTATTGTCTAGCACTATATATCAAATTGTGAGGTAACGGGCGAATTGTGGCGCCCTGAAGATATTCTAAGTTGGCGTGGCCACACGGGCCGCTCGGCCAGCCGGGGCCCAGCAGCAAACACGCGGTGGCGAACGTTAGCCAGATGAGAGGGGTAGCCGCAGCGCATGGTCCAGCCGCATGGCTGGAAATTCCATTGTGACACTGTGTTGGTGAAGACATGGTGGGAGTGCCAGAGATGGCGGACTGGGTGAAACCTTATTGGCAGACATTTCACAATTCATATAGAAATTAATAGTAGCCAGATGAATCATGATACCTCAAAAAGAAACGTACATTATCATTATTCTGATGGTGTGATCGTAGTTTCAATATCTTTACTAGTTTAAGGTTTAGTATCTGACTGTAAATAATACAGGTAACACGCAGCAACAAATTTCCAAAATATAAACGCATCATCCGATTTTGTCGATAGCCACGTCTTTAGAAAGCTGTTAGTGTAAACCTAAATTGGTATGAATTACAGGCATGTAACTTGAATAGTACATGAGTTATTGGAGGTCAAAGTGGCCTATTACTATCGATCGCGTCAGGCCATAAGTACTCCAGAGTGACACGAAAAAACGGTAGCAGCATGATTACAAATATATTTATTCATCTATGTCTTTGTTTATATCCGATATATACTATTCATGAAGATATTGGTTAAATATTTACTGTGTTTTAGAAAGCACAGAGACATTTCTTTATGTATCTAATTATGTGTGTTAGAGCGTATTTATGTTCCAGCCATAGGAATATTTATTTAGTTTCGGGTTATTTACACGTAACTCCAGTATTTCGTATGTGTTTCAATATGTTTGTGAGTGTACGTGGGATTGAAGACACGGCACGAGCGCTCTAGCCAATCAAAGTGCTCTTGAATGAGAAGACTGGATGGAAGCGAGGTCTGGGTGGGACGGGACAGGACACCGGAGTGCTGGACGCGAAGGCGTGGCGGACGCACAGTCGCGAGAGAGTGAGAGATTGCAGGGCGCTTTCACTTCTGATTCGGTGTAGGGAATAGGATCTACAGCGATTTCACTTCATACATTGTTATGAAATGGTGGGCCGTAGTTTATGGTCTTGTTTGTGTGCTCTAGGGAAAGAAATACAGTAAGCTTTTCCTGCATCCAAAGGAACTGGGTGCCGACCTAAACGACTGCAGTAAAAGCACGGCGTTGGTGGGGCGACAAAGCGCGATTTTTCTGGAGAACCGTGAGGAGACATTTCCAGACGGCCGCGTGCCACGGTCGCATTGTGCATAAACACATTAAGCTTTGGCACCAGACGTCCAGGTATACGGCCTAGCGACGAAAAGTCACCGACAGCGCATTGCAGGACTTGTTACCGAGCAAGCCGCCAAAAGAAATGTAAACGTCCTGTAAATGTCCTTGGGACAGGAAAACTGGCCCCCAGACGTGCAGACTCTGTTTCAAAATATCTTTTGTCAATGCGAGTTTATGGCCATTCTTTGTAAACTTTGGAATGGATGCAACATTGAAGATAACAAGCTGTTTATGGAGGGCTGTGCTTCCAGCCTGTATTGTGTTAGCAAAAGACACGGCAAATGTGTCGGAAAGATGGCCGTGTAGCCGAATTTTTTTCCGTTTTCTGCCAATTAATTTTAAGTCTCTGATTGGTCATATTGGTTTGCTGTGCAAAGATCATTCACCGAGCTTAGAATGCCTGGCTCCAGCTCGTGATTGGCTCGTGCGAAATTGGGGGAAGTATAAAAGAGAAATGTGGTTTTGGAACAGAGAAAGTGAGCTCTGCACTCTTGTGCAAGTCTCTTGTACTGGCACTTCGATAGTAAAGAACTGCAGGTCTCTACCTAAACGGTGAGACTTGTGTCCCTTACTAGGGCGCGACTTAGAGCCTGTGCCAGTCACCCACTGAACTGTCAGAGGTACTGCTTATATCATCATGGTCAAAACGAGTGACGCATGGGTGTACTTCTTTGTCCTGAGTCGGCCGTCTAAACATTTTGACGTATTCCGACACGTACAGTCGTGGCATGGAGTCAATTTGGTTTGGCAGACCAGCAAACGGGTCCTCTTGCACACTGGAATCCGTCGGGGTTTCATAGGCTCTAGGGAAGTACCTGCAGTATGAATTAACCAAACGCGAGATCGCGTACTTGCATTTTTCGGGAACGCGCATTTAATAACAAATTGCCATCGTCCATGACTCCAGGCGCCGAACGCATCGTAGTGTGGCGCCTTGACCAGTAGGATGGTAAAGTATTCGCTGCTGCAACGTAGGGCTATAATATCTATTTCTCAGCACCCTGTTCTTTCGAACCATACTTTTCCTTTTTTTTTTTGGATGGTAGAATATATACGCTTGGTGGTGGCGTAGCTTGATGCCATAACCTGGATTCACATGTATGAAGTGAGATAGAGTGAGTAGTGTTCTGGTTAGTGTTGTGTGTTGCTCCCCAGCAGATCACTTTGTCCACCATAGATCCCATTTTAGTAAGGCTTTTGTTAAATAAATATTTTTGTATAATGTTTCTTTAATAATTTTGTTATCTTGTCCTGTTTAAGATCAATAAATCGATCGTAAATTAGACTACAACTTCTCCCTGAGTTCTGATTAACAGTTCCTTCGCATTTTTATGGCAGTCTAGATCAGAAACATAAGGAGTAGCTTTTTCATTTGGTGTCCACTGCGCGGATCTTATACTTCACTAACCGTAATCTTCTTTCAAGAGACTTGGAAGGTGGAGCGGTTTGAGCGTGGTCGCGAGAGGTAGAAATACTTCGTAGTGCGAACTTGTGAGATTTCCTAGCTTTGTACAGTGAAGACGTAGCATGCGTTCAGAACCAAATATCTCACGAGCTATGTTGTTGTTCGTAACTAACTATGCAAAGTAGGAATCTATTGTTTCCCTGTTATTCTACTTATATTTTATTTAATTGCTGGACCATTGACACCACATTCTCAAAAGTACTTCTACTATCGTACTCATCATTTAAAGTCGTTAAGATAGTACCTGCAGTTTTATTTAATTGTAATCTTTCATTTATAAATTTATGTGCTACATTCATTATTCGCAATTGCCGAGTGATAGAAACTTTCGACCATTCGATACATGTGTGTATTCTTATCGTATACTGTAGACTCAGCAGTATTTGGCCTGTTATGCGGCAACTACGTATCCCAGCCCTTAGACAACGAAACCAGGCAAAACTTTTAATGTTTCAACTCTGAGTCTGGGGGGGGGGGGGGGGCGGTTTACACAGTTAAGGGCCACACACCATTTCATTATATATATATTAGAAAGGCCAAAAAATGCAACGATATTTCTCCTGATACGATTTTCTCACCGTCCGATTCACTACTACACAATGCCATGCTCCAAATGTGCAGCCAGCCTCGGTGGCCGAGTGACTCTACGTGCTTCCGTCCGGAATCGCGCGACTCCTAGGGTCAGAGGTTCGAATCCTGCCTCAGGCATGGATCTGTGTGATGTCCTTAGGTTAGTTAGGTTTAAGTGGTTCTAAGTTCTAGGGGACTGATGACCTCAGATGTTAAGTCCCATAGTGCTCAGAGCAATTTGAACGAAATGTGCAACCTAAGAAATGTCTTCCTCAAATTAAGGCCTTCTTTTGACACTTGGCCAAAAATTCCCTTTCCGCCTGTGCTAGTCCGCTATTTATATCCTCACTGCTTCAGCCATCGTCAGTTATTTTGTATCCAAGGTAATCATCTCCTTAATTTCATCCATTTCCTGATCATCGTCTTTGCTTGTGTCTGCTATTGTCATTTCTGCTACTTCATTACTTTTATCTTCTTCAGTTTCATCTTAATCTGTTCCCTGTACCCATTAGACAGTTCATTTCATTCAGCAGATCCTGTAACTCTCCTTTGTCTTCAGGGAAGACAGCAGTGTTGTCAGCGGATCATATTATTGATATCCTTCCACCCTAAATTTTAATCCGACTACAGAAAATCTCGTTTGCGTCGTTAATGTGTAGATTCAATCGTAGGGGGCGAAAAAGTGCATCCCTGTCTTACACCCTTTTTAAACTGAGCACTTAGTTCTTGGTCTTCCAGTCTTACTTTTCCCACTTGGTCTTTGTGCAACCCTTCTTTCCCTTTAACTTACTATCATTTTTCTCACAATTTCGAACTACTTGAAGCATTTTAGACAGTCGAACTCTTTTCCAGGTCGCCAGATCTTATTAACGTGACTTGATTTCTCTTCAGCCTTGCTTCCATTATCGAATATCATTTCTTCTCCATTCTTCTCGAATCCTTATAAGCTGTTGCTATCGTCTGTCTTCCCGAAAATTTGACATGTAGCCAGTCTTATATTTTCTGCACACCTAGCTGAATAGTAGTTTGGTTATCGGTTCCCTCCATGATTTTAGACATTCCGCTCGAATGTTTTCTATCCCTTCTCCTTTATTTGATTTCAAGTCTGCCAACGCTCTAACACTGGACCATCTATCTCTCCCACATCGACTCCACTTTTTTCTTCTGTAACGTCATTTTAACAGTGGAATTCCCATTGCACTCTCGACGTTGCGGTCCTTGATTTTAATTTCAGAGTTTTATCGACTTTCCTATCGCTTTGTCAGTCTTTTCCGTTTTCTCGTATTAGTTCTCTAGCCATGTCGCCTTGTCTGCCCAGCGTTTTCTGTTAATTTTAATTCCTACATGATTAATATTGCTGGATTCCTGTACGTGTCTGAACATTTTTTGTACTTTCTTTCATCAATTAATTTGAAGTATTTCTTCTGTTGCCCAAGGATTCTTAGCTGTTAGCTTTCTAACACCTATGGTTGTCTGTTGAACATATGTGATCACTCTGTTTAGAGATAACCACTCCTCTTCAACTAAACAGCCGTTTGTATTATTCCTTAGCGAGAAACTGTGTCTTTAGTTAACATCAGTCGTGTCTGATTGCTCCTTAGTACTTCCACATCGCCGGCCGAAGTGGCCGAGCGGTTAAAGGCGCTACAGTCTGGAACCGCACGACCACTACGGTCGCAGGTTCGAATCCTGCCTTGGGCATGGATGTGTGTGATGTCCTTAGGTTAGTTAGGTTTAAGTAGTTCTAAGTTCTAGGGGACTTATGACCACAGCAGTTGAGTCCCATAGTGCTCAGTGCCATTTGAACCACTTCCACATCCCACTTTGTATAGCACTGACTGTCATAAATTTCACTCTACTCTTCATTGCTACTATATTACAATCTGAATCTGTGTCTTCTCCTTGGCACACCTTAGAATCCAGTATATGATTTCAGGATCTTTCTGACCATGATGTAAATCAGCTGGAATATTCAACTATGACATCTCCAGGTTTACCTCATCTTCTTGTTATTCTCGAGCAGATTACTGGCTATTACTAGCTGTAATTTTTTGCTGAACTCTTTAAGCTCTTCTCCTCTCTCATTAGCAATACCAAGCCCATATACTCCCGTAGTCTTTTCATTTCCTCCTTCCCCCACAGCTGCACTCCAATTTCCGCGATTATTAGTGTTTCATCTCCGTTTAAGTAATGAATCGCTCGTTAATTATCGTCATTTAGTTTCTACATCCTTACATCTTCCGCTTGCGACGCCAGCAAGTGCACCTGAACTATTGTTGTCCGCAGTGGTCTGCTGTGGAGTCGTCGAGCACAACCGCATCACTGAGCCGTTCACAGTAACTCGCTCTCTGCCCCACCTTCCTGTTCTTAAAGATTCCAATTCTGCTGCTGTCGATACTATCCCCCAGTCGTCTGAAGAAAAATTCTCATCTTCTTTGTATTTCACATCGCTGACCGCAGCTGTATTCAGATTTAGCCTTAGCATTCCCATTTTCAGACTTTAAGCTTCCCTACCACTTTCACACCTCTGACATTCCACGCCCTGACTTGTAAAACAGTGCTCCTTCCTTCATTCTACAATCATTTCCTTTAGATGTCTCTCCCCGTAAATGCGAATGGGGGAACTAATCTTGAACTTTTTGCCAACGGAGAGACCATCATATATAATTTTTTTCAGTTGCAGACCACTTGATTTATAGATGCCTTGTGTCTGCAATGCAGTGGTTTGCACTGACTTTTGCATCCTCATAACGTTGAACATTGCTGATTCATATCATTTATGGACAGTTTCCCACCCAAGGTGAAGAGAGTGACCTAAACCTCTGTCCACTAGCCGAGCGGTTCTAGGCTCTACAGTCTGGAGCTGCGCGACCGCTACGGTCGCAGGTTCGAATCCTGCCTCGGGCATGGATGTGTGTGATGTCCTTAGGTTAGTTAGGTTTAATTAGTTCTAAGTTCTAGGCGACTGATGACCTCAGAAGTTAAGTCGCATAGTGCTCAGAGCCATTTGAACCTTTGTCCACTCCTCAGCCGTATTTGACAATGTTATTTTCCGAACGTATATCCTTTCTTACGGTGTATGTATTCGTCGATCAATGCTGATCTGTTTTATAAAAGAAGAATTAAGGGTAGATTAAGTTCTTGTACTTTTAACTGTAAATGAAAGACGCTACTCCCTATTCCACGGATCATGAGGAGAAAACTTACTATATAACAAAGGAAATGTAAAAGATCGTGCCACCGATCTTAATAATGTTTAAAAATTGGGTAGCATGTCCATTCTGTCGGACTTGTCAAAGGCGCCTATCGTTCCATTTCGCTATGTTTTAATCACTTCTCTTAAACTCTACATTTGCACTTCACCTCTGTTCTGTGCATAACACACACGAGTGACTGGTGTCTGAGGCATAACATGTAGATTATCAATTTCCTTTGAGGTTCGTGACAATTTGGTGTTCCCATTTGTGGTCATTAATATACAGGTTGCGATACAGAAATAATATGATAATATTCATTAAGGGTACCCCTTATGATGTTCCCATTATATAAAATTTTATAATAATTTGTAAGGTTCCTCCATTTTTTTTTAAATTTTGCTGTATGGTCTTTAAAAGTGGCCGCCCGATTTTCGATTCCTATTTCGCGTATTGTTTTTAAGTTAATTTTGCCGCGCGGTTAGCGGCGCCATGTCAGTGATTGCGCGGCCCCTCCCACCGGAGGTTCGTGTCCTTCCCGGGCATCGGCGTGTGTCTTGTTCTTAGCATAAGTTAGTTTAAGTAGCGGACCGATGACCACAGCAGTTTCGCCCCTTAGGAATTCAGACACATTTGAACATCTTTAATTTAATTTTGACCTACTTAAACTACTAATTTGTACTACTTCGTGCTTGAGACAACGTTTTCACACATTAGTTGTGCACAGTAGTTCGTATTTCTGGCTAGCACAGTTTTAGATTTGTATGGTTGTATTCCATTTTAGGATATAAGTCCTATCATGTTAACTGGGTCCAAAGAGGAGTGATTAACTTATTTAAAGGTAGCAGTCTTACAGCAATAAAGTTAGTTAAAATTTGAAGAAATATTGTGAGCCAGAAGTCGTATGTGTGATACATTCGGTTGAACAGTTCAGTGCTGGGGTACCGCGGCGGAATTGGGTCGGTGGAGCGCCGTTCCCAGCAACACTAAGGAGAAAGCTGTGTCAACGGGCAGCTCGCCGCTCAGCAGAAGACGTGACGAGAAGCAGCTCTCCTCACGCCAGGCTGTCGACATAGAGGGTGGTAATCGGGTCAGCTACGCCAGCCGAGTAACACCAGAATGTTCCACAGACCTACTGGGGAAGAAGAACAGCAGACATCAGTGACAGAAAGCTGTATTTAAGAGCAGGCAGCCAGCTAGTCAATATCGTCCGTTGTGAGGTGTCGGAGTGACGCAGATCGTTCAAATGGCTCTAAGCGCCATGGGACTTAACATTTGAGGTCATCAGTCCCATAGACTTAGAACTACTTAAACTTAACTGACCTAAGGACATCACACACATCCATGCCCGAAGCAGGATTCAAACCTGCGTCCGTAGCAGCAGCGCTGCTCTGGACTGAAGCGCCTAGAACCGATCGGCCACAGCAGCCGGCGGAGTGACGTAGAACCTGTGTCATCTAGCGCCGTCACCAGCTCGGAGTCGTCACTGCCACCATAATCGTAATGGCCACCGTTGTGGCGCAGGTCGTCGCCTAGGAGGCGCCAGAGTGGCGCCGCCGCCGAAACTATCATCGGACGCCGTCAACAGGCAGCCGCCTATCATGGGAGTCATCACTTGGGGTGTGTTGTGGTAACGCACTGTCGCCATCGTCGTGGGACGCTGCCGCCACGAACGCCGCCCTCGCCCGCCGACGCTAGACAGCCGCCGCCGTGCATGTCCGCTGAGACAGGGCAATGACCTGTCCCGCTGCCACGCCCCCCACCCTCCTGCACAACAGAAGCCTGTAGCGCGTGGTTTCAGTTGCCGCAGTACGCCGGTGCAAGGCCGGAGCGCTGCTGTCGGGGCAGCAGATTCAAGTTACGCCAGGGCAGCTTCAGATGCAGCTGCAGGCGCACCTGTAAACGTCCGCTAGCCACCTCCTTCGCCACAAAGAACATTACGAGTGGAAGCAAATCCAACCCAGATGGCTGTCAACCAATGTATTGCAGTTGATCAATAAAGGTTGAGGAGCCATTCCTGGACACAACCTTCCCATCCTCCACCTTCTCACGCCCAGCAGAGAACCCACGTTCGAATATGGCGACGGGTAGTGGAGTCCTGCGGCAGTTAATACGCCCTATTTACGCTGGTATAAGATGTGGCCGTTTGCACAGGGCTTTTGAAGAGATTGTCTATCAGCCTCTGTTTTCTTAATGTGTTTGTTAGTATCCAGGATGTGGTTCATTGTTGAACGCATATGTGACTGTCACCGATATTTTGTAAAGATTTCGCTCCCTAGTTTTACATTGTGGTTCCTTGCACAAATGTGGTGTATTAGTTAACACTTAAACACATTTACATTTGATACTGTCAAGATCCTATAAATTTGATTTTTTCGTGTCTCCCAGCATATTTGTTAATCGAATAATCCACGGGGATACTGTTGGTCCATAGTGTGCAACGGGCACATTATGTCGGCGAACAAGTACGTCACCGTCGTCAGGGGAACTGATTTCTCTGTGTCATATTCAACCAAAAATGGAGTACTACTTAAGGGAGTTGCGTGTTCTAGCACGTGCACTTCGATGATTCACATGTGAATATGCTAGCAGTCAAAACGACCCTTTATTCTAAAAATGCTGGGAACTAAATTAAGAATGTATGTACACTCATGCTCATAAATTAAGGTTAATGCTGATATATTGGGAAACAACGCTCCGGTGGGCGGTTTGCGGGTTTAAATCACCTCGGGATCTGACCATGCAGTGCATTTTACCTGCGGTCGTCGCATGGTGGCGCTGGCTGCAGTCCACACACGCAGAGGTGTGTTGGTGGATGTCAGAGCTCGGTGCAGCGAGTAAGTGTGCAGACGTTTTCAGACGTGCTAATGGTGCCTGTGTGTTAAAAATGGCTCAAAGAACACACATTGATGACGTTGTGAAGGGTAGAATACTAGGGTGACTGGAGGCTGGTCAAGCATTGCAGGTCGTAGCACGGGCCCTCCGTGTGCCACAAAGTGTGATCTCCAGATTATGACAACGATTCCAGCAGACAGGAAACGTGTCCAGGCGCTACAGTACGGGACGTCCACAGTATACGACACCACAAGAATACCGATATCGCACCATCAGTGCCCGCAGATGGCCACGGAGTACTGCAGTTAGCCTTGCTCGGGACCTCCCCGCAGCAACTGGAACGGTTGTCTCCAGACACACAAACTACAGACGACTGAACATACATGGTTTATCCGCCCGTAGGCCTGCAAGGTGCATTCCACTGACCCCTGGTCGCAGGAGAGTCCGTAAACCCTGGTCTCAAGAACATAGTACACGAACATTGGAACAATGGTCCCAGGTTATGTCCACGTACGAGTCTAGGTATAGTCTGAACAGTGATTCTCGCCGGGTTTTCATCTGGCGTGAACTAGGAACCAGATACCAACCACTTAATATCCTTGAAAGTGACTTGCATGAAGGTCGTGGTTTGATGGTGTGGGGTGGGACTATGATCGGTTCACGTACACCCCTGAATGTCTTTGACAGAGTAACTGTAACAGGTCAGGTATATCGGGACGTCATTTTGCACCAGTATGTCCCCCTTTTCATGGGTGCAGTTGGTCGCACCTTCCTCCTGATGGATGATAACGCACGGCCCTACCGAGCTGCCATCGTGGAGGAGTACCTTGAAACAGAACATAGCAGGGAATGGAGTGGCCTGCCTGTTCTTCAGACCTAAACCCCATCGAGCACGTCTGGGATGCTCTCGGTTACGCAACGCTGCACGTCTTCACACCCCTAGTTCCGACAGGCATTGATGCAAGAATGGGAGGCTATGTCCCAACAGCTGCTCGGCCACCTGATCCAGAGTATGCCAAACCGTTGTGTGGCCTATGTAGTGTGTCTGGTGATCATATCCCTTATTGATGTCGGGGTACATGAGCAGGAAACAGTGGCGTTTTGTAGCATATGTGTTTCTGGACGGTTTTCTCAACTTATCACCAATACCGTGGACTTACGGATCTGTGCAGTGTGTGTTCCTTACGTGCCTATGCTATTAGGGCCAGTTTTGTGTAGTGACACGTTGTGTGGCACCACATTCTGCATTTATCCCTAATTTATGAGCATGAGTGTAGATACTCCACCCGTTGCGCAATTTGGTTAAGACCATAATATTTTTATGGATATTCTGTCTTAGATGAAAAGCAAATGGAATGTCTCGCTCATAAACTGTTACTCTCTTTTCTTGGCAAAGCATCAGCAGCGGATGTATTGTAATCATAACCAGCAGATTATACTTCCTTTCAGTATTTATAAAATGAATTACGGTTTTACTTGACCTTAACTTACATGCTACTGTCAGCTTCTTACCCTCCTTGTTGCACTTTCTGGTAACAACTGCTTCTCCTTTCGGGTTAGTACCCTACAGTGTTGTCACAACGTGCATATGGCTGGACTTAGAACTCTGGGGGTGGCCGGTTTTATTGGTCACCTTAGGTGAATGACTTGGACTTAGTCCATCCAGCGGGCGACCTATGACCAACTTTTTTGTCTAAAACGGGAGATATATCCGTAATTAGTTTTGGCAACTGCAAATATAGCAACGCTGATAATTCTTTCGTAGTTGCAAAACAGCGATTCAGTTACCGATGGGTTTTGTATTAACACTTGTTTGTCGTCCGAAGTATCGATGCAGTTGTTCAACTGCCCTAATGATTCACAATGTTTTCCTGTTTCTTACCAATCCTTTTCTGTTGCAGGCGTCAGAAACAAAGATAACAGAAAAACCATCCATTGTATGCAGCAAAATACGTGCTACAGAATTCAAAAGAAATGAGGTAGGAGTATTCGAGATAGCTCATCATTACTTTCAGCCGAAGAAAACCCAGGTGAAACATATGGATAGACTGCTCGCCTATAGTGTGAGAAACGAGTGATGTTTAATGAGGCTTTACTGAAAAATTCGCATATGACGTAATTTTAAGGGAAAATTTGGACAGTTGATTGTACAGTCATTGATAGCGAATACAAATCATACCACTACCGCGTCCTCACCGTCACCTTCATCGTCACAATCAGGCATTCACTAATTTAATTCTTCCAGTAACTAATTACTTTAAATATACGCAGTTCTGCAGCACAAAGTGAAGCACAAAGACGAGAACCCGAATACAGTACTTACTAAGTGAGTTCAATGTATTTGTGAATACTCGTACGCTAGGAAAGTCTCCTCGTCTGTAAAAATTCTAAGTAATGCCATTACATTCACAGAACGTGATTTCCTTGTCTCTATCTAGTTTCTCATAACTACATCTATTGATTCGCGCGTTATACGGATTTTTTCTAAAGTTAGTGTCAAGAGATTGCACTACTGTATTTAAGACCCGCGTCGTTTCTTCCAGTAGCCAAAAATAAAAGTGGCAACTAGTCTTTTTTCTGAAGGAACTCCTTCTCACATCACTCCGTTTCAATTGGAAATCAACGGATTCACCAAAGGCAGCAAGGTAGGAAACTGTTTGTAATCAGTCCTCCGATAACTGAGAAAATATTCACTACCTAGTTCTCTCAACACCATCAAAAATGGGTCTAAGCACTATGGGACTTAACATCTGAGGTCATTAGTCCCCTAGACGTAGAACTACAGAAACCTAACTAACCTAAGGACATCACCATGCCCAAGGCAGGGTTCGAACTTGCGGCCGTAGCAGACACGTGGTTCCGGACTGAAGCGCCTAAAACCGCTCGGCCACAGCGGCCGGCTCTCAACAGCATCATATGATTAAACTGTTTTCATTTCGGTAACAATTTTGTTGGCACACGCGACTCTTTTTCTAATGCATGTTGTATCTAGCGATGTTACCACAGAAATGCTATATTAGGCTTGAGGTGCGCCTGCATACGTTCTCGACAGAAGCTAAGGACACTACATGAGAACGTTTGGATGGCGCAAATTACTTACGTTACATTACCTTACGTTCCATAGATCCACAGATCACGAATACATTTCGTAATTATGTGGAACGTGTAAATAATGTTTCCTTACCCGATGTAATTAACTATTATTGCAATTATTACTTCATAAGTGAAAATTCGTCTATTGATTAGGAGTAGTTGTCACTCAGACATTAATTTTCTAAACGCTGGTTGGCTATTTGGCAGATTTTTAATCCTATTTAGTAAATCACCAATGACTTTTGTGGCAGCATAATTCACCACTTGCTGTGCCAAAGTCAGATTTAACCCAGAATAATGAAGATCACACTTTCTTCTAGTGTTGTAGATATGGACTTTGCTATTAATTTTGACTTGGCATGGGTTATTAATAACAAACTTCTTAAGCGAATATATGTGCTGTGAATATCCGTAGCTCCTCTGTAAGGTGAGCTTCGGTGGGCTCCAGCTTTTAATCTAACTACATGCTTTTGTGCAACGAACACTTTTTCTCTTAATAATGAGTTACCTCAAAATATGATGCCATATGCAAGCAGTGAATGAAATCAGGTACAGCAGGCTAACAAACTGATATTTTTATCACCAAAATCTGTAGTAATCCTAATATCATTAGTAGCTGAACTCAAATGTTTCAGTAGATCACCAATGATTTCTGTTTCCAATTAAATTTTTCATCAGTGCACACACCCAGAAATTTTGAATATTCAGCATAACTACAGACTTAAAATTTATACTTACCAATGATCTTAAGCTATTTATTGTGCAGAATTATATATACTGTGTTTTCTTAAAATTTGGAGTGACTCGATTTGCGGAGAACCACTTAGTAACTTTCTGAAAGACATCATTAAAAATTTACTCAGATGATTCTTGTTTGTTAGGTGTGATTACTATAACTGTATTGTCAGCAAAAGGAAATAAATTGACATCTTCATGAATATCGACTGATGAGTCATTTATATATATTAATAACAACAAAAATCGACCCTAGACTAAATCCTGTGGAACACCGTCCTTGATACCTGCCTAGTTGGAAATACCTGCTGATCTATGCAGGCTATCTGTCGTAATAATTTCAACCTTCTGTATTCTTCCATTTCAATAAGAATTAAACCATTTCTGCACTGTCCCACTCATACCACAATACGTAAGCTTATCTATAATAATTTTATGGCTCGTACAGTCAAAAACCTTTGAGAGATCACAAAAATCCCTACGAGTGACGTTCGTTTATTCTGATCAGTGAAAGCATATATAGCATTTTCTGTTCAAAAGCCTTTCTGGAAACCGAACTGCCATTTTGTTAGTACTTCTTTTTTACACGCAAGTGAAGCTACTCTTCAAGATGTTACTTTTTTTAAGAATTTGATATAAAGCTGTCAGAAGTGAGATTGGGCAGTAGTTGTTACCATCAGAACTGTTCCGCTGTTTGTGCGATGAGACAGTAGCATATTTCAGTCTTTGTGGAAAAAGCCAAGTTTCATTGAGCTACTAAATATGTGGCTGAGATTCCTTCATATCTCTTGGGAACAAGCCTTTAGTACTCTATTGGAAGTGCCACCAAATCCATGCGAGCTTTTACTATTGAGTGAATTATTATTTTACAAATTTCAGTGGGAGAGGTGGGTTGAATACCAGTTTTATAAACTGTGTAGGTACTGCGTCTTCGTTATACAACCTTGTATTCCTAATTAATAGCTGGGTCTCTTAAAAAGGATTATTAAAAGTATTTTTTACTTCTAATCATTTGATGACAAACTTTTCATTGAATTTAATAGAAATACAGTCTTCTTGTGCTGTCGGTTGTTCTGTTTTCCTTTTAACAATATTCGAAATAGTTCGTATTTCATCTGGGGTGCTTATCTCAGACCATGCACGCACTTCTGGCCTTTTTAAAAACTTTTCTTAATGGAGTGCGGAAGTTTTTATGTTTGACTGTTTCAGGATCATTACTTCTTCCAGCTGTAAGATACATTTACCTTTTCTGTTTATTTGATATTTTTGTCTCTTTTAGTAAGCAATGGCCTTTTAGTGGTTCCTTACTACTATGTTTCACTATTTTATTAGGAAAACTGTTTTCAAATATACTCAGAAATGTATCATTAAATGGCTGAAACTGTACATTACCATCAGGTTCCCAGTACACCTCATTCTAGTCTAAGAGTTGGAAGCTTTAACTAAAATTTACGATCGTTAATTGTACAACTTCAGTAAGAGGCTTTACTACAGCTTATCACTTGCCATGCCAATGAACGCTCAGTGCTACAGATTTTGAATTATTTATCGTCGCCTTCTGCTGTTAAATGAACCCTGGTTGACTTTCCCTGATTCTTTAATTGTTTTTCCCTTTCCGTACTTCCTTAGCCCGCAAGCCAAAAGACAAAGTACTGCCGCAGAAGATGCTGATCTCAATCACAATTTTCTTGGTACCATTTTACGATGTCATCATCACTCATGGAGACACACAAAGTTCAGCTTTCTACTTTACGTTACTTTTTCAATAGAGTAACTTAATAATTGATCATATTTCATAAAAACAATCGTTGATAAGTCCCTTGAATAGCATTAACTCTTAAAACGAATCATGAATGTTAATCAGTGAAAATGGTTTACTTCATATGAAAAACGTCATTTACGGTTACCAGTGCTTGAATGTGCTGTTAACGAGTGAACCTTCCATCAAATTAAAATCTTTATCCATTGCCACATACCGTATTAGCTTAACCTTAGCTAAACATTTAACAGTTCTATCACACTCATTAAAAGGTACTTGAACGTCGAACTGTATTACCAACACTGGTATACACTGGTCAGCCAAAACAATATGACAACAGCCCACCGCGATGTTGGATGCCGGCTGGTGGCTTTGCGGACACCTGACACGGTAAAAAAAAAAAAAAAAAAAAAAAAAAAAAAAAAAAAAAAAAAAAGTAAGCGGAGGGACACGGACGGTGGATCACACTAGCGAAGGTCAGGGCTGCAAATGGGGAAATCCACTGAGATAACTGACTTCAACAGAGGGCACATTATTACTAAGCAAAGCTTGTGAACGAGTATCTGGAAAATGGCGAAGCTGGTCGAATATTCACTTGCAGAATGACAGTGAAAGTACCACAAGGCGTTAAATGATTGGACACAAACGACCCTTCGCAGAACGTGAGGTTCATAGGTTTGTATGACGTGAGGTTCGTAGTTTTGTCTGTTCTGTACAGTAGGATAGATGCTGATCTGTGGCAGCTGTGCCGAAAGAGCACAACACTGGTTCACGCACAAGAGTTTCGAAGCATATCGTTCATCGTGCATTGTTGAACGTGGAGCTTCGCAGGGGACCACTCCCTATGTGTTCACATGTTGCCTCAACGACATCGTCAGCTTCTATTGCAGTGGGAACGGGATCGGGATCAGTGATACGGAACTGTGTCGTCTATCGGGTGGATCACCTTTCTGCTACACCAGGTCGACGGTCGTCTCCACAAACGCCATCATCAAGGTGAACGGCGGCTGGTTCGTGCAGAGCGCCACAGACACAAGCTGGTAGAAGTAGTATTATTTTATTGAAGACGTTCTCCTTCGCTTGCATGGGACATGTGGAAGTACCAGGGGCGTTCAGAAAGAGACGAGCCGGAGGCTTAATTATAGAAATCAGTACTTGTATGTTACAAATATTGACCCTGGCTGTTGAGACACTTGTCCCACTGTGACACATGGCGGTGAATAGCTGTCTCATAATATTCCCGGGGCTGCGATGTGAACCAGTTCTACACGATCAGTTGAACGTCGTCGTCCGAGGTGAATCGTTTGCCCTTCAGAGCCTTTTGAAGGGGACAAACAATGGTATAATCACAGGGAGAGAGGTCCGGACTGTATGGAGGGTGGCCAAGAACCTCTAGTTTGAATTTCTGTCGGGTTGCAGCCGCTGTGTTGGCCGTATGGCGCTTTGCATCGTTATGGAGCAGAGTGACCCCATGTGGGAGATTGCCCGGTCTTTTTGATTTGATCGCTTGGCGAAGGATGGTCAAGGTTTGCGAGTAACCCTGGCCATTCACGTGCTGCAGGAAGTGAATCAGAAGAGGGCCATCTTGGTCGAAGAAGAACGTCAGCATAAAGGTTCTGAGACGCAAACGATTCACCTCGGACGACGACGTCCAGCTGTACGTGCGGAATTGGTCAACATATCAGCCCCTGGAATTTTATGAGACAGCCATTCACCGCCTTGTATCACAGTGGGACAAGTGTCTCAACAGCCATGGTCAATACTTGTAACATACAGGAACTGGTTTCTGTAATTATGCCTCAGGCTCGTTTCATTTTTAAAGCCCCGTATAATGGAAGACACATTGACAGTTGCGACCACTGCATCTCTTTATGCTTTATGTCTTTTCCTACCACTATGTCATCTTTCAGTAGTATAACTGTCCGCGTTCGAAGCCAGAACCGTCTACAGTGGTTTGAAGAACATTATAGTGAACTACCGTTGATGTTTCGGCGACCCAATTTGCCTGATGTGAACCTTATGAAACCCGTCTGGGACGCTATCGGGAGCCATCACCGCGTAGGCAAATCAGTGACCCGATTTTTACATGAATTAGATACCTGTGAGTAGACATTTAATGCTACGTACCTCCGCAAACCTACCAAAAAACTGTCGGGTCCCTGACAAAGAATAAATTATGTTTTTCGTTCCAAAATCGGATAGACAAGCTACCAAGCATGTGGTCGTAATGTTTTGGCTCATCAATGAAGGTGATAGGAAAACCCCCAATAATTAACGAAAGGATATAACTACAAGGAAGACTCTAGTTATGTCTGTTACACTGTGATTGTTTCTAAATTATTAACACTTTTGTTGGTCAAAACTTGAATATATGAAGTTTATTGAATCAGGGTACTTAGAGCCTGAGGCTGAACTGCTCTGGCAAATTACGACACTAAGGCAACAATCATTCGCCACGGCAAACGAAACGGCCTGAATTAGGCACATTTCGATGAATAATTACCACACGTCTTGCAAATACTCAATTGTGCGCCGTTGAGGCTATACATTCGTATACTTCTCATATAAATACAGTAGTGCTGTCTTGGATTGCAATATCTCTTATTTTTTTCCTCGTGCATATTTTTCTTTATCATGAGTCACTCGGCTCGCCACAATTTCCTCTCTTGTGGCAATCACTTCACCTCAGAGTAATACATCTGACGCACGACCCCAATTATTTGCTGGATGTATCACAATCTCTGTATTCCTCTACAGTTTTCACTCTGTACAGCTCCCTCTAGTATCATGGCAGTTATTTCCCGGTGTATAATAGGTGTTCTATAATCCTGTCCCTTCTCCTCAGTGTTTTCCATATATTATTTCCCTCACGGATCCTACTATGAACCTCTTTAATCCTTACCTTATCAGTTCACCTAATTTTCAACATTCTTCTGTAGCGCCAAGTCTAAATTGCTTCCATCCTCTTGAGTTCCGGTTTTCGCTATCATACAATATTGTGTTCCAAATGCATATTCTCACAAATTTCTTCCTCAAACTTATCCCTATGTTGAATACTTGATGACTTCTCTTGGCCAGGAATTCCCTTTTTGTAATTGGCCTTTTGCTTTTTGTGTCCTGCTAGCTCCGTCAGTCATGGATTATTCTGCTGCCTAGGCGGCAAAATTCGTTGACTTCGAGTACTTTGCGATCTCCAATTCTGACGTGAAGTTTCTCGCTGTTCTAATTTCTGCTACTTCTTGATTACTTCGCTTTAGTTTGATTTTTCGTCAAGCCATATTCTGTACTTATTAGACTGTTAGTACCGTCCTACAGATCATGAAATTCTTCTTCACTTTGACTGAGGACAGCAAGGTCATCAGCGAATCTTATCGTTGACACAGTTTTGATCTTTCGGTTCTTTTACATATTATGTATTTCCCGTTGTTCCCTGTAGCTTACCCCAATTTTTCTCAGGTTTCACTTATCTTGAACCATTTTACATTGTCGAACGCTTTTTCAAACTCGATAAATCCTGTGAACGTGTGCTGATTTTTCTTCAATCTTGCTTTCATTATAAACTACAGTGAGAACTATCTGTCTGGTGCCTTTCAGTTTGTCTGTATATTATTTCTGTCGGTAGCTAAGATGCAAAAACTGTTACCCCGATTGTGAGGTAAATTTCGCACTTCTCTGCCCTTATTACTTTCGTAATTTTGTAGATAATGTTTTTCCGAAACTCTGATGGTGTATTGCCAGTCCCAGACATTCTACGCACCAACTTGAATAGGCGTTTATTTTTTATTATTTACTTATCCATTTATTGTCGCTTCTTCCAAATGTTTTTGGGAATTTCGACGAAATATTGTCAATCCCTTTCGGTTTATTTAGAACTTAAGTCGTCCGAAGCTCTTTTACATTATGATTCTGATACTGGGTCCCGTATCTCTTATCTGTCGATTTCTATTTGTTCTTTCTTGATCAAACAAGTCCTCCCACTCACAGAGGCTATCAGTGTACTCTTTCCACCTATCAGCTCTCTCGTCTCCATTCAACAGTGGAATTCCCATTGCAGTCTTGATGTTACCGCCTTGCTTTCAATTTCACCGAAGCTTGTTTTGACTATCTCCTTAGTCAATCTATCCGACACTTATTTCTTCTTCGATTTATTCACATTACTCACGCACCTTTTTCTCGTACACCGTTCTAAACCCACTTCTGGTAATTACGTGACACTGTGAGCAACCCGTCCGTCTGCTGTGTGGAGTGCTTGCTGATGGCTTGTATAGAGGCCAAGAAAAAGCCTTCCCGCTCCTGGGTAGAATCCACATCATTCGTTGACAACTTTTAAACTAATTCACAATAATTGCGTTGGTTAAGATCATTGGTTACATACAGTTATAGACAATTCACTACTACATATTTTGCAGTTTTCTTTATGATACTCCTTTAGCTTCGTCACAATTACTTTTTATTATTTTCATTTCCCACCGAATATTCTACCCACTAAGAAGCTACTTCGGTCTGCTGACTTAAAACTAACCTCTCTCACCCGTGTCACACTTGACTCCTACATACGCCAGTCAACAAAGACCAAAAATATCAGTCAGATGAAAGAAAGTGTGGAGTCGTAACTTTTGTATAGCAGTTAGGGGAGGGGGGGGGGGGGGAGTGTCATAACTAATATACCGGTCGGGTGTTAGGATGTGGGTGGCGGGGAGGTAGACGTTTGATGTTTAATGTTTTTCTTGAATAAAACGGAGACCCCTGCTTCTACCGAAAGTGTTTCCTCGTACAGAATTAAAGTACATTACATTTCCTACATTTCAAGGACTGAAATTTCCTGCGTTGTAGGGGATAGAAAAATTGCACGTTATTATAAATAGTGTTTCAGTGGTATAAAATTAGTGTTTACTGCTAAACGAAATGGGGTAAAATCAGAATTAAATGCGTGTACCACGTCTAAGTCCAGTAGCCGTATTAAGGGGTAAATTGTTTTCTTGTGGTGTAGCTCTTTCTTGTGACGTAGTGAGTTAGAGTAGGTAATCACATATTCCCTCTTCAGTTTGCAGATCTATGGAGGAGGGAAGTGTATAACCAGAACCTGATGACCTACCTTTCCTTGCACTTCTACCTTAAACCCCCCCACTCTGTTACACCACCAGAACACAATATATCTGTTATTACGTCTCTGCTTCACTTAGAAGTGGTACTCAAATTTAATACTATTTAACAGTCAACACCAATTTTAATAATGTGTGACTCTTCCGTTACTTCAAACAGAGATAAACAAATGAATAGGGCCTTTTTTGTAGGAATTTTATTTAGTTCAATACTGTAAACATTTTTTTCTAGAAGCGGCAGTTTTCGAATTATTCAAAAAAATACTTAAAAGCGATATTTAAAAAAAATTATACTACACGATGTTTCTCATAATTTTTCTTCCTTGATTGGACTTACAAAGCACCAACAGCTTCAAAGCCGTTACATTTGGTTACTCGATCTTATTCATACGAACTGGGGTACTTCCTTTGTCAGCTATCCATGCATCAGTCATGTCCAGAACAGAGTAAACAGAGGCAAAAGCTCTTTTTGTTTACACGGTACTGACCAAATCTCCACCTATAGTGTTATACAAACAATTTTTCGGTGGAGACGCAAATGCTTACTTTGAGTAAGTGATATCTTTTTGAGGATAACCTACTATTTCATCTACAAATATTTGCGAAGGGTAATGTAGTGTGTTTCCGTCCATAAACAAATAACCATAAATCCTGAAGCAAGTATTATCTTTCTCTCTTCGTCTTTTTACAAAGCATTTTCTTAAATATTTCACAGCTCTCAAGGCAGTCCTCTGAAACCTGAAAAGCCACATAGCTACGTATATAAGCATAAGACTGAACTAAGTTGCTCTCCTACACTATCAAAGAACCTACTGTTTATGATACACGAATTCTGGTTTCGTTTAACGGACATTAAATTCAGATTCAATTCGCTGTGCTTTGCGACTATGTAAATCTATGGTACAGAAAAACTTTTGCAGTACGATTTTTTCGTGCGAATGAGATTCGCGATTTAATATATCATCTCCCTATTCAGGTTTAGTTTAACGGACGTCAAATTCAGATTCAGTTCGCTGTGCTTTGCGACTATATAAATCTATAGTACAGAAAAAGTTTTGCAGTACGATTTTTTTCCTGCGAATGAGACCCGCGGCTTAACCATGTCGATGCTCTCCAATGAAAAGCCGCTGGGAATTGACGTCGACGAAGGGGCAAACAAATATCACTGACAATTTCTTCTAAATCTTTCTCAGCCTCAGCTCCTCTACATCAGTGGTGCCGTTTCTCATTTCGCTAATTAAGCGAGATTACGTAAACTTTCTTTTGATAATCTTCTCTTCTGCGTTGCGCTGAAAGCCGCGGCAAGTTTTCCGCAGTGCGACGACTTTCTCGTCAGAAAAGTATCAAGCAACCACCATATCAGTTTAACAAAACCGAAGGGATCTTTTGTTTCCGAGCGGCGCATTACCACGACTCTAACAATCTGGCAACTAATTTTGAAGAAAGGACGTTTTAATCCACGCCTTCTCTGACGATCCTCCTCGTCTTCTTCAGCTCTTTGAGTGGCCCTGTTCTGTAGTAGATATTACTCTTTCTTTTATATTCCAGAAAAAAATTGTTATACTATACAAGTAAACCACCTCTACATAATTTAATGAAATCCACTGTACTTCTTAATTTCGTGCAAATATCTTGAAACAGACACTAGTAGTGCAGCTCAAGAGGAAATAAATTACAAACAGAATTCTGCTCGCACTTCACTTACTGCATTGCAATGTATCATATTGTATAAAACATCTCATAACAAGAAAAGGTAAAAAGTGAAAATTTACGAAGTTTTCCAGCACGACAAATATGAATAATTTTTTCGGAGTGGTTTTCAAATTTAATTTGCTTGATAAATCTTCAGAAATTCTCTCTCTTTCAAAATTTATTAATGCACAGGAATTCACTGTCTAGTCAGGTTCTCTCTAGACTAACAAGAAAATCGGCATCGCTCCTCTTCGTGTAGGCAAAACATGTAGGCAGCTCGATTAGCCTGCTTGGATAAGCTATGAGGAGATAAATTCTATAAAATCCAATTAAAATCTTTCACTTGTAGACATTGCTTTTTCTCAAAGGTTGTCAAACATTTTGTACCTGTGTTCTGCTTTGACCTGATGTGAAGCCCAAACAGCACCTGCTTCATTGACTTTACATGTTTTCAGTTGTATGGCCAAGCAGTTCAAAAGTTTCAACCATTGTTTAGGCACTTCCTGCAATCCAGTTCAACTTAAATTTAGTTTGCATATGTTAAACGGAACATAGTGTAGTTTTACATTTCCGTATGACATTGATGCAAGAGAGAAGGTAGAATGGGGCACAAATTCTAATAGACGGGAAGTCTGATGTTATTTAAAATCCGAATTTATGTATCATTCATTTCTGCACGGTTTACTATGAGTGCCTTCTTCTATGCATGGTTCGCTTTGCTCAAGACGACGCGAAATCAACGATGTCTTGTTGGTCTTCCTTTAAATCCGCCATTCTTTCATACGCACGGACTGAGTGTGTTTCCGTTGCTCCGTCCATGACTTTTGTTCTGTCCTTCTTTCCTTCTTGGAAACATCGTGATTATTTGATTTTCCTGACTGCAAATCATTCATGTAACTTTCGCGGTCTTAATTCCTTAAGGTCTTTCTTTTGTCAATTGTACCAGCTGCTTGTCCGTTATTGTTGAGGTATTCAAGTTTAAAATAATTTAGAGCAGGAATTGTATATCAACAACAGACAAGTGAAAACAATGGTATAACATTTTAGTAGCATTTGTTAACGATGAAAACCGCGGATTGAAGGGAGTAAAGTTTATTCTCTCGTCACAGCTGACCAGTTTCGCCTTACGAGGCAACTGTCAGATGATAGCAAGAAGCAACCGTATCTATCGACAGGACAAACCTTAGAAAAATGTAACTCACGTCTGTTATGCAAAACACCAAACCTATCACTGTTCTGTAGATCATATCAGAGAATTATTCCTCAACACGTATCGGTGATATTTCGCAGTCGCTGATAAAAGCTTACCTCGTTGGAGTAATCATGGCTGTTCACAGCGATTGTCGAACAATAAGTAAAGGAGTCATTAGGATTTCAAATCCTAGCGATTCCTGACGCAAAAATAAGAATGTGGTGATCCTCAATCGCTTAAAATACGATTACTGTATGGTCACACTACAGTTAAAATTTACTAGGGTGGATAGACTGTTTCTCAGAACGGGTTAAGAATAGTATTACGTGGCAAGGCGAACCGTTTACCAGCCGTAGCGGGAACTGACGTGATCACCAGACTCAATATATTCAAAATCCTGCTCAAATTACTCTGCGTTGTTACCTCCAGCCGACCAGAGTGGCCGAGCGGTTCTAGGCGCTACCGTCTGGAACCGCGCGACCGCTACGGTCGCAGGTTCGAATCCTGCCTCGGGCATGGATGTGTGTGATGTCCTTAGGTTAGTTAGGTTTAAGTAGTTCTCAGAAGTTAAGTCCCATAGAGCTCAGAGCCATCTGAACCAGTTTTGTTACCTCCACGTGCGAGAGCCAAAAGTTATAACGAACTGCCACAACAGCTTGCTGTTAATGTCATTAACTACACTGACAGTGAGAGCGAAAATGGTATGATAGCGCCGACAGGTAAAATGACGGAATTTGCAAACTAATATTGGGAGGTAAAACATCAGTATAGTCAAGGGTGGGAAGGAGGGCAGATGCCGAGTGGCGCATGACTCAGGTATCTGCCCCAATGCCGAATAAATAAAATACGCAAATATGACAGTTATGATACAAATCCGTAACTTACTGGACAGTAATTTCTGTGATTTGTGAACAATCAAAAGAAATAACATATTTGCAAACATCTCACAGCCCTTGTGGTACAGAACTGAACTTCCAGGACAGCAAAGAAATTCTGAGAATAACTGTTCCTTCTATGGTATTTGATTTTAAAAGGTATCATAGAGAATATACTTGCAGAAGGAAGATACTACTTTAAAAATTTTACGAAACAAATAAAGCATCAGCATTACAGTGGCCAGTACTTCATTTAGACGAACCGGGGATTCGTGCACATTACTAAAATCAGTGTCGACAAAGTTTCACTGTGTGGAGATGATTGTCAAACAACATTGCTAGGCGACGTTTCATTATTGCGTATGCAGAGTTTCTTTCCGTATTCTCTTCTCCTCGATATCTATAATAGGAAAAATTCGACTATCATGTGGAAACGAACAGATAAATAAACGTTCTTAGAGACGTCTACACCTGTGTCTGTACTCCGCAAGGGACTACACGACGCGTGATGGCGGTGAGTACTTATGGTACGACTATCCGATACCCATTTCCCTCTTCCATTCATGAACGTCGCGTGGAAAGATTGACTGCCGATAAATGTCCGTATTAATCCAATTTTTTTTGGCTTTCCTCACTGTGGACATATCGCAAGGAGTGTGTGAACGGAAGTAATATGTTTCTCGACGGTTCCCGGAATGTACCATTTCGTAATTTCAGTAGTAAATGTGATCGTGATACACAATAATTCTCTTGTAGCGTCTACCAGTAGAGTTCGTTGAGAATATCCGTAACGCCCTTGCGCCTAGTAAACTCTCCCGCACCGAAATGCGCCGCTCTTCGTTGGGTATTTTCTATTTCTTCTTGTAGTTCAAGCTGGCTGATTAGAAACAATCAAGAATGGGCCGTAGAAATGTTTTGTAAGCAAATGATTTCGTGGAAGAGATACATTTCTTTACTATTATTCGTATGAATGTGTTGACGTCTGCCGGTCGCTGTGGCCGAGGGGTTCTAGGCGCTTCAGTCCGGAACCGCGCTGCTGCTACGGTCGCAGGTTCGAATCCTGCCTCGGGCATGGATGTGTGTGATGTCCTTAGGTTAGTTAGGTTTAAGCAGTTCTAAGTTATAGGGGACTGATGACCTCAGATGTTAAGTCCCATAGTGCTCAGAGCCATTTGAACCATTTTTTGTGTTGACGTCTGGTAGTCCTGCTATTTGTTTTAAATGGTTACTCCACTTTAAGTCGGTCCTGGTCGTTAGTCCTAGCTATTTTGCGACAGTCACTTTTTCCAGAGATTTATCAATAATAACAAAAAAAAAAAAAACGAAAACACCATTCGAACAGGCCAGAGTGGCCCAACGGTACCGACGGGTCTCCGTGTCATCCTCAGCCCTTGGGCGTCACTCGATACGGGAGGGGCATGTGGTCAGCACACTACGCACCCTGCCGTTGCGAGTTTTCGTGACCGTTGTCTCAACTCCTCAATCAAGCATCTCCTCAACTGATCTCAAAAGTTCTGAGTGCACCCCGCTTGCCAACAGCACTCGACACGCCCGGACGGTCACCCATCCAGGTGCTAGCCAATCCCGACAGCTCTTAACTTCGGTGAGCCGACGGGAAACAGTGTTACCCCTGCGGCAAAGGCGTTGGTTCAAATGGCTCTGAGCACTATGAACTTCTGAGGTCATCAGTCCCCTAGAACTTAGAACTACTTAAACCTAACTCACACACATCCATGCCCGAGGCAGGATTCGAACCTGTTACCGAAGCGGTCGCGCGGCTACAGACTGTAGTGACTAGAACCGCTCGGCCACTCCGGCCGGCGGCAAAGCCGTTGGCTTTTCATTAATAATGTAATTGTATATTGGTTGATTCGTTCGTCTATTTGTGAGAAATATGTTAAATTAAATCTACATTCATGGTAAAACCGCCAGTCCCTGCAGCATTCATCATTCCTCTGCAGGTACCCCTACAGTTACTAAATCTTCTGGCTTTTCAACCCTATTAAAGACAACTCTAACACCTGCACAGAGCCTCAAGGATATTAGCGAACCAAAACTCTTGGCATTAATTTTCATGGAGCACCAACGTTATCCTCATTATCCCAGTGACACAGTTTTGCAAAGAAGAAAAAGAAAAAGGTTCCTTCCTGGCACCACATTAACGTCTAGAACTGCATTCCAAAGGACCGGTTTGAAATCTCGCAATGAAAAAGACTCGTAGTAGTAGTAGTAGTAGTAGTACAAGTACAGATCGAGCACCTCTTTCTCTAAGCTTCGTGAGCAGTAAATGTGAAATAAGCAGTACTCTCTGCTTCTGTTCCTGTTATTAACATGCTCATGTCTTTGTCATGCATACAGACGAGTAGCGTGTGACAGCGCTCCACCTGTAAGGGCACTAAAGCTTACACTGTCACTGGTTCCCCTCCCTGTTTCTCCTGCGTAAACACTACGGTGCAGTCGCCCTGGCCAGGCAACCAGTACGCTTTGCCGCATAATAACCCTAATATAGTATATGGACGCCTGTCTTCTTTCCCTTGCCTTCTCTGTAACCCTTCCGCCGCTAGCTCCTCTCTTGCCAGCACCGTTTGGGAACCGGGGTTTTGCGTGCGCACTTCTTGTATATCATACGAGGACGTCGTGGATAATTTACAGTATGCCTTTATATGGGTACGGAATTAGTGCAATTAATACAAGTACAGGTCTTCTATGAATCATTCCTTCATTTCCAAATCCCTATATTTTCCAAGGCATTATATGTACAAATTGATTGATGCATGATAGAACTGTAAACTCACCAAGTCTGCATTATGCATTCCACAAATGTTCTAAGTGCTTCTCTGATCATACGATACGCGCAGAAACGGTAGTCAGGTTCGTTCGATATCTTACGTAGCGAAAACCTGTCAATGCTCATCACAGCATCATTGATGTATTCGCTGAGCTGTTCCGGTGTTCTTGGTACTGGGGCTATGTGGCTATGTAAACACGGTCCTTTAATGCACTCCCAAAGAAAGCCGTCACACTGCGTAGGACTAGGGGTACATGGTGGGCCAAGGAAGGAGAGTCACGTCATCGTAACCACTAAGCCGAATCCAACGATGCGGAAGTTCGTCATTTAAGCAGCGACGAACAACGATGCTGAAATGAGGGGGTGTTCCAGCATGTTGGAAGATGAAAGTCTCGAAATGAGCAGTCGGCTGTAAACAATCACACCTGCAACATATCAAGGTAAGAGGTACCCATCGCACTCTTCTAGCAGAAGAAGAAAAGCCATTCAGCTTCGTCTGTGACATTGCACTGAAAAATTTAATCTTCGGCGAATCTCGGTCAGGCGTCATAATTCCATGAAGATTGCTCCACGCTCTCAAATTGCTTCGTCCTTGAATATCCGCTAGGAGGCGAAATGTTCATCGTCAAATCCTTCTTAGGTCGTGATGGAACCTGAAAGGAGCTGCCATAACCTTCAGGTTTGAACTGTTGCTCGAGCTGCAGACGGTACTGTTTGAAATATAACTGCTGTCGCAAAATATTCCGCGCCGCTTGCTGCGGTATTCCTTGGTTCCTTGGCTCACCGGTACTTTTCTATTTACAGAGACATGTGTGTTCTTAAATGGTCGATACCAAAGCAAGATGCTCTATTTACATGGCGGTCCTTTCTTCTGAAATTTATTCTGGATGCATGCTGCACTATTTTAGCAGATAAACATCTGGCATAATCCAACACACAATCTCATTTCTTGCTTTATCGCCATTTTGCTCATCCGCGCTGCCCTCGTGCGACATCTGGCGGGCACAATGAGCTTACAGGACTGTTCATGCAACTATCACAAACGTACATATAATACTTCGGAAAACATGGAACCTTACATCAAATTAGTCATTTATAGTAGCCCTGTATACACAAAGTGTTACGGGTGTGAGTGCAGTAATTCTTGTTGGTAACTGAGGACAGAGCACTGAAGAATTTTACATCAGAAATTTCTTCATTTTTCCGACTAATAATTACAAATATTAGATGTAGTATGTTTTTAGGTTGTTAGTGCATACAAGTACATATGGCAACAGCAAGCCATTAATGCTTACTTTCCCCAGGTCAGCTGCTGTGGAGTGGACACGCGGACACAAACATTTTAGTCTATACTGGCAGGCAAAGTCCACTTACTGGTGTAGTTACGATCGTACAGAAAATTTATTTTCCTAGCACCCCGTACATAGGGAAATTTTTCTTAACTCCAAAGAAATAGAATGGCTAGATACTAGAAGACTGCAAACAAGACCATTTTAAACCGATCTCTGGCTTCTGTTTTGTAGTTCTGTTTTCTTTCTACGAATTATTGTCTTTCGTGTACGGTATGTTGGTAATTTTCAAGATGGCGGCAGTATGTTGTAGGGAAATCTGTGTCTAGGACTTGAAACTAAACTTACATGTTTCAGGAAAGGATAATGTACTTACAGTTTTGATGAGTTAGAATCATGTCTCCTTTTCGTGGCAAAACTTGGAACGTCAATAAGGGAATAAGAACAAGTTGAAGCTTTAAGCCGGTCCACGAATAGCTTAATTGAAAGTGCACTGTTCACGAAAAGGCACAGGTTCCAGGTCAGAGACCTCGGATAACACATAAATGAGACTTCTCGCAAAAATGCTCGTACCGTGTACTCCGTTTAAATCATAAAATCGGTTATTTCTGCTAACGGCGTGAGATTTATATATACAATATTTTTCTAAGTTTCCATCTGAGTCAGTGATGCCATTTTTCGCTCAGTATTCTAATGACTAATGTAGCTGAATTCTTCGAATGCTGCGAACAGTACTTCGGTATTTGTAGTTGTAGTCCAGACAACGACCACACATAAGACCGTCGTTCTCAGATGCTTAAAATTGATGACAACTATTGCATATTTAGTGTGTAAAGCGAATAGGTCTCGTGAACTGATTTACGTTAATTATGAAGCACAGGAAGTGCATTGGGAAAGTAGGTCCATTGTAGCATGAGTAATAAATAATAATGCTGACTAAAAAAAAACTGCAGATAACAACAGGGAAATAAGCAGTACTCTCTGCTTCTGTTCCTGTTATTAACATGCTCATGTCTTTGTTATGCATACAGACGAGTAGCGTGTGACAGCGCTCCACCTGTAAGGGCACTAAAGCTTACACTGTCACTGGTTCCCCTCCCTGTTTCTCCGGCGTAAACACGACGGTGCAGTCGCCCTGATCAGGGGAACCACCCGAAAGACAGAATGTATCTATACGAACTGCTTTTCGTCACTTTCCTGAACAGAGAACAATCATTCTTGGACAGCCCGTGCATTACTTATGGGATAATTTTGTGTAAGACAATGAACTCAAGTCTTTCACAAATCTGCTCTCCATAGCATAAGCAAGGTAATGTAACGATAATTCCTGTCACTCTGTGATATTCTCAGGTATTTTCCTATTTCTACCACATGTTACTGTCTCGAATTTTTAAAGTAACGCACCATACGAGAATGCAGGGGCACAACAGGACATATTGAGCCTATTGACAGCATCTTTATAGTTTCCAACCAAGAATATTATTCCGTTTTTGTGGACAACATTCTGATTACTCAATTTCGTCTGCGCTACAGATGCCTTCTGTCTACTTCTGTCTTTATCCACCTAATAAACGGAGATCGAATTTTCGTAGACCTGGTAATACGACTGAACAGGAAATAGTACTAGCAGAGCCAGTCTAACGTTGGGGCAAAGTGTGGTTGGGATGTTTCACTCCCCCACCAGTCCATACAACCATTCTTTGGAAACCCTCGTCGCCAGTTTTGTAAAGGCGTCGTCTCTACTGCTGTGGACGCCGAGTCCGTCAGTTCGCGAAACGGCTTCTGGTGCAGTACACCGCTAAGACAATTTCTCCCTGCCATTATTACTCAGCTATGCCCCAGGGTCAGGTAACAGGATAGGAGAACGAAGGTTCTACAATACTCCCACAGATTAGTAACAAAGCCACACAAATGAGTTAAAAGATTTACTTATCTTTGTGACTATTTGAATTTTGAACTCTGAAACACTTTCTGCAATATAACACAAGAAAGCGCCCTCAATGGGTAAGTGCAAATAATCGTAGGTAAAATTCACCGTTCGTAGCAAATGCAATTACAACAACTGTCTGTTGAATTCTAAGTGTTCACTAAACGACGCTCCCTGTCTAAGTCAGCCCTAGACGGTGATCTATAACCAAGTGGGAGAGAACTGCTCTTCCCTCTTTCGAGTAGGCTTCTGTCCGTTGTCGTCTGGTTATTGGCGGATTGTACTCGACCAACAATTGGCAGAGGTGAAGACGATGTGTTCATCCTCAGCGCCACACGTGGCGCTGGTGGAATTCGCGCAAGTGGCGAGTCTCTTTGGCACTGGAACCAGCTCACATCTTTGCGTCTATGGTGCTTTTGCCCTGGCTGTGTCTTGTTCGGACGACACAGCACCTTCTGCGTGGTAAAAGGTAGGGGGTCCTCAACGAACCAACTACATTGCATTGAATTGGATCAAAGAAACTTACAACAGCGTTTAACAGTTTTTCAAAAAAAATCAAATAACTGTTTCCGTCATTCATGCAAAAGAACAAGAGTGTCACTGAAAAAAAAAAAGGATCCTACATTAACTGTGTTGTTGGTCAGAAATCACCGAACGCGGTGGCACAGGCGTTTACAACACTGGAACCGCTTTCGGTGGGGAAGGAGGTGGGAGTGAGGGGGGCAGACTCAGCAGGGGGGTGTGGGGGTGGTCTTCTGTTGCCCGCCTCGTCATCCATCCAATTTCCGTTTTCTGGCGGTTTACTAAATCAGTTTATGCAAATGGCGGGAATGTTTCTTACAAAGAGACACCGCCGACATCCTTATCCTTCCTCCATTACGTCTTGTGCTCCCTCGCTAATGATATCGTCGTCGACAGAATGTTAGACGCTAATTTTCCTTAATTTCTTTGAAACAAATCGCAGTAGAGGATATCTGGCTCTAGGATAGGTGGCAGTTCACCCTAAACGTAAAGAAGTAATGCTCAATACTGTATTATTACACAGTTCCAGAGCGTTCACTGGAAGCTATTACTTCCTTAAAATAAGAGTGGGTACAATAAAGTAATGACTCCGAATTTATTATCTGATAATTCTTAAAGTTTACTGAATAAAACAAAAATTATTAACATACATCTTCATTCTTCATGACGATGTATATGCAGCCCTCTGCTGCTAAAGGGCGCCGAATTGTAGCTTGTGACATGGTGACCAAGACATACATTATGCGATCAAAAGTATCCGGACACCCCTAACAATGTACGTTTATCATATTAGGTGCATTCTACTGCCACATACTGCCAGGTACTCCGTATCAGCGACCTCAGTAGTCATTAGACATCCAGAGAGGGCAGAATGGGGTGTCCGCGGAGCTCACGGACTTCGAATGTGGTCAGGTGATTGGGTGTCACTTGTGTCATACGTCTGTATTCGAAATTTCCATTCTCCTAAACATCCCTAGGTCCACTGTTTACGATGTGGTAGTGAAGCGGAAACGTGAAGGGACACGTACAATACAAAAGCGTACACGCCGACCTCGTGTGTTGACGGACAGAGACCGCCGACATCTATCTAGACCATCACACAGGAATTAAAAACTGCATCAGGATCCACTGCAAGTACTATGATAGGCGGGAGGTGATATAATTTGGATTTCATGGTCGAGTGGCTTCTCATAAGCCACACATCAAGCCGGTAAATGTCAAACGACGCCTCGCTTGGTGTAAGGAGCATAAACATTGGACGAATTAAAAACTGCATCAGGATCCACTGCAAGTACTATGATAGGCGGGAGGTGATAAAATTTGGATTTCATGGTCGAGTGGCTTCTCATAAGCCACACATCAAGCCGGTATATGTCAAACGACGCCTCGCTTGGTGTAAGGAGCATAAACATTGGACGATTGAACAGTGGAAAAACGTTCTGTGGAGTGACGAATCACGGTACACAATGTGGTCATCCGATGGCAGGGTGTGGGTATCGCTAATGCCCGGTTAACGTCATCTGCTAGCGTGTGTAGTGCCAACAGTAAAATTTGGAGTTGGTGGTGTTATGATGTTGTCGTGTTTTTCATGGAGGAGGCTAGCACCCGATGTTGTTTTGCGTGGCACTATCACAGCCCAGGCCTACGTTGATGTTTTAAGAACATTTTTGATTTCCATTGTTGATGAGCAATTCGGGGATGGCGCTTGCATATTTCAACACCATCGAGCTGCTGTTCATAATACACGGCCTGTGGATGAGTGGTTACACGACAATATCATCCCTGTAATGGACTGGCCTGCACACAGTCCTGACCTGAATCCTGTAGAACACCGTTGTGATGTTTTGGA
Organism: Schistocerca americana; assembly: GCF_021461395.2. Taxonomy (NCBI): domain Eukaryota; kingdom Metazoa; phylum Arthropoda; class Insecta; order Orthoptera; family Acrididae; genus Schistocerca; species Schistocerca americana. Next base: position 279,905,328 of record NC_060119.1, on the reverse strand, counting down.
ACGCTGACTTCATGCCAGGCCTCAGCGAATGACATCGATACCTCTCTTCAGTGCAGCACACCGTGAAGAATGGGCTCCCATTCCCCAAGAAACCTTCCAGCACCTGATTGAACGTATGCCTGCGAGAGTGGAAGCTGTTATGAAGGATAAGGGTCGACCAACATCATTCTGAATTCCAGCATTATCGATTGAGGTGTCCGATACATTTGATAACATAGTGTACCTAGAGGAGTCTATTAATATCAAATATTTGTCCCAATTTGTGGAAAATTAAAGAGACCTTTGGAGAAAAGAGAGCCACTTGAATGAATATCAAGAGCTCAGATGGAAACTCAGTGCCGGCCGAAGTGGCCGTGCGGTTAAAGGCGCTGCAGTCTGGAACCGCAAGACCGCTACGATCGCAGGTTCGAATCCTGCCTCGGGCATGGATGTTTGTGATGTCCTTAGGTTTAACTAGTTCTAAGTTCTAGGGGACTAATGACCTCAGCAGTTGAGACCCATAGTGCTCAGAGCCATTTTTTGGAAACCCAGTTCTAAGCAAAGAGAGGAAAGCGGAAAGGTGGAAGGAGTATATAGAGGGTCTATACAAGACGACGTACTTGAGGACAATATTACGGAAATGGAAGAGGATGTAGATGAAGATGAAATGGGAGATACGATACTGGGTGAAGAGTTTGACAGAGCACTGAAAGACCTGAATCGAAACAAAGCCCCGGGAGTAGACAACATTCCATTAGAACTACTGATGGCGTTGGGAGAGCCAGTCATGACAAAACTCTACCATGTGATGAGCAAGATGTACGAGACAGGCGAAATACCCTCAGACTTCAAGAAGAATATAATAATTCCAATCCCAAAGAAAGCAGGTGTTGATAGATGTGAAAATTACCGAACTATCAGTTTAATAAGTCACAGCTGCAAAATACTAACGCGAATTATTTACAGACGAATGGAAAAACTGGTAGAAGCGGACCTCGGGGAAGATCAGTTTGGATTCCGTAGAAATGTTGGAACACGTGAGGCAATACTGACCTTACGACTTATCTTAGAAGGAAGATTAAGGAAAGGCAAACCTACGTTTCTACCATTTGTAGACTTAGAGAAAGGTTTTGACAATGTTGACTGCAATACTCTCTTTCAAATTCTAAAGGTGGCAGGGGTAAAATACAGGGAGCGAAAGGCTATTTACAATTTGTACAGAAACCAGATGGCAGTTATAAGAGTCGAGGGGCATGAAAGGGAAGCAGTGGTTGGGAAGGCAGTGAGACAGGGTTGTGGCCTCTCCCCGATGTTATTCAATCTGTATATTGAGCAAGCAGTAAAGGAAACAAAAGAAAAATTCGGAGTAGGTATTAAAATCCATGGAGAAGAAATAAAAACTTTGAGGTTCGCCGATGACATTGTAATTCTATCAGAGACAGCAAAGGACTTGGAAGAGCAGTTGAACGGAATGGACAGTGTCTTGAAAGGAGGATATAAGATGAACATCAACAAAAGCTAAACGAGGATAATGGAATGTAGTCGAATTAAGGCAGGTGATGCTGAGGGAATTAGATTAGGAAATGAGACACTTAAAGTAGTAAAGGAGTTTTGCTATTTGGGGAGCAAAATAACTGATGATGGTCGAAGTAGAAAGGATATAAAATGTAGACTGGCAATGGCAAGGAAAGTGTTTCTGAAGAAGAGAAATTTGTTAACATCGAGTATAGATTTAAGTGTCAGGAAGTCGTTTCTGAAAGTATTTGTATAAAGTGTAGCCATGTATGGAAGTGAAACATGGACAATAAATAGTTTGGACAAGAAGAGAATAGAAGCTTTTGAAATGTGGTGCTACAGAAGAATGTTAAAGATTGGGTGGATAGATCACTTAACTAATGAGGAGGTATTGAATAGGATTGGGGAGAAGAGAAGTTTGTGGCACAACTTGCCTAGAAGAAGGGATCGGTGGGTAGGACATGTCCTGAGGCATCAAGGGATCACAAATTTAGCATTGGAGGGCAGTGTGGAGGGTAAAAATCGTAGAGGGAGACCAAGAGAGGAATACACTAAGCAGATTCAGAAGGATGTAGGTTTCAGAATGTACTGGGAGATGAAGGACCTTGCACAGGATAGACTAGCATGGAGAGCTGCATCAAACCAGTCTGAGGACTGAAGACCACAACAACAACAATTTGAGGAAGAAAGTTCTGAGAATTCACGTTCGGAGGACAGAATTGTATGGTAGTGAAACGTAGACCGTGGGACAACCGAAACGGAATAGAATCGGAGTATTTGACAATAAATGGAACTAAAATGATAGCTTTACTCGGTGATTTCTTTACTGTTAAAGACGGTTTCGCTGCGTTAAAAGAGTATTCCGAGGTGAACTACATAAGAAGGAAAAGTTTCCATGTAACATATACGATAAAAATACTATAAGACTCTTTCAAACATTTTTAATTTTAATTTTACTCGAGAATTTTATGACAAAAATTTTGTAACATTTCTATAGAACAGGCAGTAAAAACCAAAACTAAAACGTACTGGAAACCGTGTCGCTATAACGCACCAAGCCGTCCCCAAAGTTCGTAGGGGAAAGACGTCAGAACAAATGAAACAGAATATTGTGACGAACAGTGCGGTGACATACTACGACAAGAAAAACATATAGGTAGTGTGAGTGAAAACGAAAGATATAAATACGGAAAGATCAAAACTGGGGCCCACAGTCAGCTAAATAACCAACACTTTCCCCCTCTTCCTCCGCCCCCAATCCTTTTTCACAACCTTCCCCCTTTATGTTAACCTCATTTCACTTATCCTCACACCACAGTGAATGAATGCCCAGACTAAGGCTAATTAAGCAGACAGCCGATAAGTGTATCTGTGTGGAATCCATGAAGTGGAGGCACTAATAAAACGGCAACGGACTACTAGTTATTGAAAAGTTAAAAATCTTTTGTCAGGCGAACACCTAACCATGATATAAAGATAATAGGATAGCGAAGGACTAAGACAACTTGAAGTAATATAAAACGTAAGCTGAGGTACAGCATGGAAGGCGGCCGGGTGTGTAGACTTTGTACTAACAAGGAAAGCTGACATACGATGGGAGGCGCTAGTGAGGACGGTAAAACCGCGACGTAAGATAAACGCCACAAGATTTTTGAGTACGGAATGTTGGGGAGCGTCCTAACAACCAGAGAATGTATCCTAAGTGCACAACTTCGTGAAACGGGACTTACAGCTGATATCCTACACTTCTATTTATCTATTTTACAGTGTCAAGAAAAGGTTTGTTTCTCAACTTCGTTGAGGAGGTGGACATCGTACGCTGTAAGAACACTCTCCAATTACACATTCAGAACAATCAGATGGAACTAAGGCGCTATGATGTTTTGAATAACTTTGTCTGAAACTGGTTTTTAATTTCATCTATTTTAATTTCATGTACTTCGTTATTTTACTTATTTTTACATGAATTACTTTTTCATCATTGCAGTTACCTTTCCCTCAATGAGCATTTCATATGCCTAAAAAGCGCATTTCAATTTCATCTGCTTCGTGATTCTACTTATTTTTACGTGCATTACTTTTTTCATCGTTATATTTACCTTTACTTTAAAGAGCCATCATTATTTTTAACATTTTTGCTAACCTTATCTACATTATTTCACTGTAAGGACACTCCTCGAATTGTCGTATTCAAAAAACTCGCCGTCCGCAGCTCGTGGTCTAGTGGCTACCGCTGCTGCCTCTTGATCACGGAGACCCGGGTTCGATTTCCGGCAGGGTTGGGTGTTTTCTCTGCCGAGGGACTAGGTGTTTGTGTTGTGCTCATTTCATCATCATCGTCGTCGTCATTCGTGACAGTCACTAGATTGGATTGTGTAAAAATTGGAGTGTGTACTGGGACTCTGTACTGGCGCTGATGACAGCGCAGTTGAGCGCCCCACAAACCAAACATCAACATCATCATCAAGAGTCCCACTGCATTTACTTTATGTCTCCGACTTATCGTCGCTCAATAGCGCCTCCCCTCGTATGTCGACTTTCCATGCTAGTATACTCACGACCGCTTCCGTGCTATAGCCTTGCGACCACCACAGGATGTGTAGAGACCCACATTTTATATTACTTCCAGTCATCTTACTCCTTTGCCATTTTATTACATTAAATTTCTGTTATGGTTAGACGTCCTTTCACTTGATATATAGTCTACCTCACAAAAACATTTAACTTGTCAATAACTATGGCACTATGTGGTGGTTTTAATTGAGTGTCCTCCTTTTCATGGCTTCCACAGGGATACCCTTATCGACTTGCTGCTCAGTCATCCTTACGGTATTCACATTTGTTCAGAATGTGTGAGGGTGAGTGAAATGAGAATGGTGATGGGGGCGGCGGGCGGGAGGGGGGGGGGGGGGGGGGGAGTTGGGTTTATTTGGTTCGCTGAAGGCCACCAGTTTTGATCCTTTCTTATTTATGTTTCCACTCATTGTAGTTAGACACTTTTTTCTTCTCGTTCTACTCCATCGCACTATGTCCTGTTTTGTTTAAACGACTTGTTAAAGACTCCGTTTCTGATTACGAACGTTGGGAGCATCTTTGTCAGCAAATGCGACTTCGTTGTAAGTACGTTCTGATTTTGATTTTTGTGTACCTGTTTAAATACTGTACACACGATCTGTGAAAATATTAAAAAATTATCTTTTTAAAATTTTTAAAACCCTCATAGCATTTTGACCATATGTATTTTAATGCAGCGAAACCGGTTGTGACAGTAAATAAATTACCAATTACAGTTGGTTTGGGGTTTGTTTTTCTTCCATTCATTACGAAGCTTAACGACTGTGGCTGGCCACATTACGAAGTTATATGCAAAGCATTTCAGATGTGGTTTTACAGATGAATGACGAATATTCGGTGGACTGATGAGGTTTTATAGAAGAGTGATAAAAATTCGATGGACTGATGAGGTAAGGAATAAGGAGGTTCTCCGCAGAATCGGCGAGGAAAGGAATATAAAGAAAGCACTGACAATAAGAAGAAAGAGGATGGCAGGACATTTGTTAAGACATCATGAAATAACTTCCATGACCCTAGAAGTAACTGTAGAGTGTAAAAACTGTATTGGAAGAGAGAGACTGGAAGGCAAAGGGTGGAAAACATCCAGAAAAATGAGGACGTAGATTGAAATTGCTATTCCGAGATGAAAAGATTGGTAGAGAAGAGGAATTAGTGTCTGGCCGCATCGAACGAGTTAGACGGAAGAGGACATGGAGCACCCTCACCTTCAGCAAGACAGTGTAAGATCACACACGAGCGCTGCTACATCTGCAACAACCCGACTCCATGGGTTCACTATCATCGTTCATGCTGTCCCAACTTGGTCCCATTATATTTTGATCCGTTGCCAAAACTTAAAGGTCACTATCGAGGACTTCATTTTGACAGTGACTAAGCGGTGCCAGCAATGAAGTGAAACATTCTACAGTGACGGCATCAACAAACGGATCTCTCGTCGAGAGAAGTAAGTTGGTCTCCAATGCGACTATGTTGAGAAATAGATATGTGGACCTGATGAATAAAGACGTAGAATGTTTTTTCAAGAAGCCTTAAAAGTTTTTACATAAAGAATTAAGAAGCACTACTTTTAATTTCACCGGACGTTGTTTCGACTTTCCTTTATACTGAGTCTGTCCTTCAGACAAACATTTCTTTTTCGGTTCTTCACATGTTTCATGCATCCTAGTCGTCTTATCTTCCTTGCACATCCCATTTATTTCATTCCTCATTGACTTGTATTTCCGAACATTTTTGTATTTCCTTCTGTCGCCGATATCCTGAAGTATTTCTTCTGTTTCCCATTGTTACTTCGCAGCTACCTTCTTTGCACCTATGTTTTTAGTTCCAGTGTCTATGATTGCCCTTTTTAGAGATCTCCATTCCTCTTAAACCAAACTGCCTACTGAACTATTCCTTATTGCAGTATATAAAGTATCAGAAAACTACAAAAGTGTCCCTTCATTCCTCAGTACTTTCGTACTCCTTGGTATGCCTTACAGTACGGTATCCAATTTCGGAATCTCTGCCTGACCGTGATGTAATCTGAAATCTTCCCGTATCTCCCGGCCTCTTGTGGTTCTTGAACGGAGTGTTCGCTAGTACTAGCTGAAATCTATTGTAGAACTCAATTATTCTTTCCCCTCTCTCATTCCTAGTACCAAGTTCATATTCTCCCCTAACCCTTTCTTCTGCTCCTTATACAACAACCGCATTGCAGTCTCCAATAATTATTCGATTTCCATCTACCTTTACATGTTAAATTACCCGTTCAGTATCACCATATACTCTCTCTATCTCTCTATCTTCAGTTTCCTTGTATCCCTGAACTATCGTTGTCTGTGTTGATTTGGTGTCGTTTCTGATGAGAAAAGCCCTATGACTGAAATGTTCACAGTAGCTCACTCTCGATTTTACCCTCGTGTTCATAACGAATCCTACTCCCGTGGTACAAGTCTGTGCTGCTGTTGATATTACCCTATAGTCATCTGACCGGAAATCCTTGTACGTAGAGTGAGCCTTTGCATTCCCCTTTCCAGATTTTCTAACTTCCCTATCATGTTTATGTTTCTGACATCCCCCGCCCCCCCTCTTCCGGCACCTGACTCCAAGAACGTTATCCTTCCGATGGTTATTCCATCTATTTTTATGGTCACCTCCCTTGGTCGTCCACTCCCGAAGATCCCAGCCTTTTATTTTGAATTACAGGACACATACTGTGTCTTTAATACAGTGGTTTCCAGTGCCTTCTGATTCTTCATGCCATTGATTATTGCTGATTCTTCCGTCTTTAAGTGGCAGTTTGCCACCCAAGACAGTGTCCTGAAATTCTGCCCTCTCCACCGCCTTTCTTGCCAAGGCCGTTGACAGATGAGGATGACATTTTATGCTAGATGTCTTCGGCCGCCAACGTTGATAGTTTTTATTCAAAATCTAAGCAACTCGAACACTTGTTAGTGTAGCTACAACGCGTTGCCACCTGATGCCGCTATCAGACAAGTGCGGAGTGTTGCATGGAAATGACACAGACCACAATTGTTTCTGTCATCGAGTGTTAATCTAAGCATGGTTCCCTGCTGTTGCGAGCGTACGAAGTCGAAGATGTCCCCTGTAAGTACTGCTTGAGCATAAATATTTATTATGTAATTGTTTTCTCGTTTCAGACAAAATTTGAAACTTAAATCACACTGTAATAAAAAGAGTTCCAAGTCTGTATAGGTTCAGTATTTATGAAAACTTTATTGAAGCTTACTACGAGTACATGAACTAAATATTTTATCTGTATTAATTATTGTTACGTTATTGTTATTTATCCCCATCAGTAAAAGACATTCACCTACAAAAATAATGATAGTAATTCGACGTACCGTTCTTGAGTTACACGGCAAGGGTTTTGCCTCATTAGGAAAATAATGCAAACTTTACCGAATTTTATCTCTGTAACTCGTAAACATTTGCGATATTACTTTATAAAAGGTGGTTTCTTTTACACTAATTAATGCACGCAGAAACTGTCAATGATTTTAGAAAATACAAGGTATATTTTCTCATATTTTTTTTGTCCGATTTGAAACCATATAGCCCTTTTATTCAGTAGGAGGACCTCAAACTTTAGTGTTCTAAAGCGATAAAACGAAACGTGAGTTAAAATGGGAATTTTTGTTCGATCACGAGGCGCTCTCATGTAGCCACATGCGTAAAGTATTTCTTAACGATGCACAAATATTTTCATTTTTCAAATCATATTCAAATCTACTGCATTTTTTGTATTTTTTTTTTTTTCGTATTCCAAGTAAGGTACGCAACGGAAATTACATTGGCACTGACTTTAGCACTACTTCACAGTGACGATCAATTCCTTGCGCGTATGTACTACATGGTGGGGCAAGCTCCCATTTTGAATTCTATATGTCAATAAAATCTTTTCGGAGCTTGGTGTCTCCGATCACTGAATTTCCAAAAATTATCAGGTAAAGCCGGACCATGAGAGAGATCATAGAGTATCGTATGAACTTTTAATGCAATGATGGTCCATTACTATAAAACACACAGTGGATACAATAAGGGATAAATATTGATTACGCATGGTTCCTCTCATACACACGTGAAGAACTGTTACTGAAAGTCGGTAATAGAATCGTCAGCTTAGGCACATCAGAAGAGGATTAAGACATAACTTTCGGGGATTGTTGAGGAATCGTTAATTATACATAACGCCTCGTGTAATCACTCACACGACAGAAGACTACGGGAATCACTTCACATTATACCAACCCCTTTGATCACAGGACGATTATAAATGGTAGAAACCGGACTCCTTAACACCAAAAAAAGGCAATAATTCTGACAAATCTTTGAATAGGGAAAATACTAATATACAAGTCTGGGTTTACTTTGTTCAGAAAAACTAGCACTATCGGACCAGAAAGGAATAACAAGGCTAAAAATCGGGAACGGAACTACCCTGTAAAAATGTTTCAATTTAGGTGAATCCCGGCCAATGTATACGTTACCATAACTATAGGTGCGAGTTTTATACAATAAATTTCGTCTATTCTAATCAGAATGATCCTCAGTAGGAAATTATCTACTCGGTTACACATGCTCGTACGAATCACCCTAAGGATAAGACAACTTAGAAGGCACAATGGAGTGAAAACACGATAAACCTATGAGGATTGTGCGCATATCTTGCGAGTATATCGCTGACGATGGTTAATTGGCAGAATGATTAGGATAATTGTCACGGCTGGAAATCAGCACACAGATCCTAACACTCATGATCCACAAATCCTTTTGCATCCCAGAAATGTCATTGATACTCGTATTACATGCGCCAGTAAAAGCCGCGCTGTGTGCATTACTTACTAGAGGCGGGATAAAACGCTGAACTTAACCAAATCGGACGTGCTGAGGGCGTATGGCCTGATCAGGACTACGAACACACCACATTCACAAGTTCATGCAAGATCAGGAACTTGTATTGGATCAAAACGTGAAATTCTCCAAAACATAAATAATTGTTAAACTGACCTAAGCATGTCAGTTACCTCATCACAGTCCACATATGAAACAACACAAAGAAACGTGAACCTAAAACAGATATGTTCCGAAGAACAGCAGAGGTCGACGTCTGGAGGAAGCCAACGGACAGCCGATGGAGATGGGGATCCGTTTTTTTCTTCTTTTTTTTTCGCATGGTCTGGGAAAACTCCTTTACGTAGCCCTATCTAACTAAACGGATCATAAAACAGGGAAATTTCTGAGACTACAGCGAACAAAAAATGAAACAGCGATCGACCATAAGCGTCGACAAAGACATTAATTATGAATGCGTGGTAAGGCGCAGACAAATGAAAAAAATTCATCATTCATTTTTCGTTGTACACGATTTTGTTTTCACTCTTTCGTATGTAGAAGGATGATGAAGATGTACGTCTTAAAGAGGAAGTCCGAATAGCCTAAGTTTGTACAAGCAGAACATTTCTGATAATGTAACTGTATTATACTTTAATTCTTTCTTTCGATTAATGTATGTAAGTATTTTTTATTAATATAACATAAATGGCGACCTGAGTACCATGACTTCAGGGCACCGGTTGTAAGTAGGGTTTGTTAACTGTTCTGTAGTAAGACATTTCTATGACATTTTTGTGAGTCATCGAAACTAACTGTTTGTATTTTCTGTTTCCATGAATCACAACGGAGAGCAGGTAAAGCAAAAAGGCAAAACTTAAGGAGAAAATTTGGGAAAGGAATAAGAAGTGGACGCAGGTTACGTATAATTTTCCACAGTAAGCTGTTTTCTTCGGCGCAGCACAGACAGAACGACAACGCAAGTTGCTTACATGGTTACGCTTGGTAGCACCTCTTTTGATGTAGATAGAAACTTTTTCCTCATTATTCCCTGTACTGAATTTTATGGTGAAAAATTAACAGGAATTTTTCAGTGTGATACGCGCGATCAGTAAAACATAAAGAATTGCGACAAAAGATTGCGTATCATAATAGACGTAAAACAGGCTCTAACGTCACATAAATTACAATAACCAAGTGTAATAATTAGCATATGAAATTTTAACATTTTTGTTAAATGTCTATTTTTGCATATTCATACAACATGGCCAAAAAATATATGTCCATTCGTGATAGCAATAGCGAAAACGCAATCAGCCAAGATGGCGTAGAATTGCGTGATCGAACAATTGAAGTTCAGTCGCCATGCTTGCGTACTGTAGAAAGTTTAGGTAGATCAGAGATGAATGTCGCAAGTGGGACAAATGATAGCGACGCTCCACAGCAGGATAACCTTGAGGACACAATGTTTACAGCCGACAAGGCAATGTCACGCATTTCCCAAAACGACATACCGACCATGAATGAAACATTGGTGGGCGATTCTGATATCAATCTTGACAACAAGTTACAAACACCACTTGGTCCCAACACAAACATTAACTTGGAAAGTACAGCAGATAGCAACCACAGTAGTACGCACTCCTGTGGCAGTTATTATTCAGTTTAAACACGAAATTAGATAATATGAACACCAATTTCAGTGATGTGAAACGAGATATGAATACCAAAACTGATAATTTGACACTGAATCTGAACACCGTCACCCAAGACATGAGCACGGGAAAACAGCAACAAAACACTGTTACGCAAGATCTAAATACGTTGAAGCAAGAACAAAAACAATTTTCAAGTATTTGCAAGACACGGTCTCACAGAAATTCGATGACGTAGCGAAAAATTGATTGATATGAAAAAACAAGTAAGGCATCAAGTACTTTTTGTATTTAACAGTAACACTGCGGAGTAAAAACAGAAGGCAGATTCTTTTAACGACCATCATGTAGTAGTAGAGCAACAGATAAGGAAATCAGACGCAAACACAAATATTGAAGCTACACAAAACCAGTTGTGTACGACAGTAAAGAAGGTAACTAATGTCGTTAACAAACTAAATGAAGAGTATGAAGGTGTACCTCTAGCTGTAGAAGAGCTTACTGTAAGGGTAGCAACACTGGAAATTGACTTAGCATGTGTTAAGAAGGAGAGAGAGAGAAGATCAATGAAAACCTGAGTGATATCATTAGTCAAGCTGAAGCAGGTACTTCAGATAAGGGTAATGCTATTGTAGAGTAGTTAGTAACCGATTGTAAGTTATACAAAGATGCGGGTGAAGAGTCTATTCAGAAAAAAGAAAGTGGAATAGTGAACAAGGTAAACATTAACCTACAAGCTGCGGTGAATATGATACGCAATCTTTTAGAACAAAATATTGCCGGATATCGAAATATGCACGTAAAAAATGCACTGGGTACAGTGAACAAACCACAAGCTGTTGGTATTTATCCACAAATTGTCACGAGTCCCACAGCATGAACCATTGACAATCGTAGAGTGCAAAATGTAAACATACCCACAGCTCCTGCACCTGAGCAATTACCAACCAGAGCAACAGGTAACTACAACCACAACATAAATACAACATAAATAGATGCCTTACGCAATTGTCCAGTTCAAAGGAAAAAAAAACAACTAAAAGCTTCTTTACGACTAGCATCTTTCTTTTGTAAATCGTACCACAGAAACAGATAAACAGAGATGCATTACTCGACTTGTTACGAAAAAATAAGCCTTGATAATGGGATGATAAGTGTCAGAAGGACTTTTATAACATTAAGCAGGCATTAGTCAAGGCAGAAATTATAAGCCGCCCTGACATGTCCAAGAATTTTTGTCTATGCGCTGATGCCTCATCTCAGGGGCTGGGGGCATGCTTGTTCCAGATGCGAGAAGAAGGAGGTAAAGAAGTACCCAAGGTCATCGGTTTTGCTAGTCGTCCTTTACCAAAAGCAGAAAGATCTTATTCTGTGTCAGAATTGGAAGGTTTAGCTGTGGTATGAGCATTTAAAAAGTCTGTATATTTTTTGTGGGGTAAGAATACCAAATTTTACAGTGTCACTGTCACTGTCATTTCTTTTAACATGTAAAGTATTGCACCGTATATTAGCTAGGTGGTGTCTATATTTACAAGAATTCAATTCCGAGATCATTTATATTAAACTAAGTCATAATGTTATTACATAAGCCTTGTCTAGGCTACCACAAGGTTTAGAGGAATGTGGTGAATTAACAGAGCAAGATGGAGAAATCAAATCGTTATTAATGTAAGGTACGGCACAACAGTCTGATCACCATAATCTTTGTAAGCAAATGAAAATTATACAACAACAAGATCGCAAATGGAGTAAATTCATGCAAAACCTTAAGAAGAATAAAGGTAGAAAGGTAAGTAAATGGTATCAGGAGTACAAGGGAGTTTTGTTTCACAGGAGAAATGGAAAATAAGATCAGTGGTGTGTGTGTATTCCTGAAGATAAAATCGACGAATTTACAAGACACACACTTGAAGTATGGGGACATTATGGAGAAGGCAAATGTGCTGAAAAAATTGCAACACTTTGTTATTTTCCAAATTTGAGAAGGCAAGTTCTACAGGTATTATGAAGGTGTGCAACATGTCAAACATCAGAACAGTCCAATGTGTCAAAATATACTGAGCTACATCCAGTACTTACAAAAACCCTCTATATATAGTATGCCTGGATATAGCTGGTCCATATCCAAGAAGTAAGCCGGCCGGGGTGGCCGAGGGGTTCTAGGCGCTACAGTCTGGAACCGCGCGACCGCTACGGTAGCAGGTTCGAGTCCTGCTCGGGCATGGATGTGTGTGATGTCCATAGGTTAGTTTTTTTAAAGTAATTCTAAGTTCCAGGGAACTGATGACCTTAGAAGCTAACTCTCATAGTGCTCAGAGCCATTTTTTTTAACCAAGATGTAAAGGAGGTATGAGATACGTAGTAGCAACGTAAGATATTTTCTCGAAATATATCAAAATGTATGCCTTTAAAAATGCAACAGCCACAAATACCAGAAAAAGAATTGAGGAAGACTATTTGAGAAGAGTAGATACACAAAAGGTACTACTAACATAACGCTTCATATTTATTTGGACAAAAGTGGAAACAATTTATGACTTTCCAGGGGATCAACCACGCATTAGTAAGCTTTTTCCACCCAGATCCAAGCCCACTAGATCGAGTCTTTAAAGAATTTAACAGATATATTAGGACATAAACCCCTCAAAAACACACTCGATGGGTAGAATACGTAACTCTCCTCATGCAAGTTCTCAACAACCTTCCACATTCATCAACAGGTTTCAAACCTAACCAATTGATGTTCCGGCCAAAACAAACGAATGAGCGGGACTCGCCTATACCAAAGGCACCCACTACGGAAATAACACTATAAGACCAAATCAAACAAACCATGGTTGCACTAGAAAACAGGGCCGAGTATACAAAGAAAATTTATAATAAGAAAATGAAACGTGTTACAGAGTTTTCTGAAGGGCAACGAGCCCTCTTACGGACGCACCCTAAATCGACAAAATTTGGCAAACTGATTAAGAAGTGGCAATTACTCTATTCAGGACCATACATAATTTCCAAAATACAGTACCCTGGGACGTACAGATTAGTCTATGAGAAAACAGAAAGAGACAAGGTTCTCCACCCTCAGAAAGATATAACAACGTTTATGGAATGATGAAGCTAGGTAGCATATTTGCTTTATATCACAAGATAATTGTACATAGCCTACATATCTCTAAGTGTAATTTTTCTTCTGGAGTGTATTTTAAGATAAACAGCAATGAGAAGTAATACACCGCTTCACAATAAGCGAAAGTATAAACAAAATTAGCTTACGGCTCAGCTGTCTATGCTCAACAACACGTGCTCACGTCAGTAGTAAGAGAGGAGGCATTGACCTCAAAACATGCGAGACAGACTGACAGAAGGCTCAAGCAAATAGGAATGCGATGTGTACAAGTACCTTACTTAAATACAAGGTAAACGGAAATACTAGGCAACTTCATTTACTATTCAAGAACTAAGTAACCTACTGATGTATGTACACAGAGATTTTATTAAATACTAAGCTATATATAAAATATTTACAACCAAAAGGGAGCATTGCGAAAAAAATGTACGAGACTTGTAAGCTAAGAAAAAAAACGACAAAATACCGTAAGAAATATCAATTGAATCTACTTTGCAAAGTAAATGATCATAAAGAGTAATAGAATAAACGAATGTCTGTGAATTTCAACAAAGTACTGAAATATCTGCGGATGGCTGTAATTACCAAATATATCAGTGGTCACTGAGATACGTAATGCAAGTAATTTTAAGTTATCGTATCGTAAAGTTAAAATTTACTAAAAATAAAAGATGAGACAGCGATCGACCATAAGTGTCGGCAGAGACATTAATTATGAATGCGTGGTAAGGTGCAGACAAATGAAAAAGTTCATACTTCATTTTTCTTTCTAAAAGATTTTGTTTCCACTCTCTCGTATGTAGAAGTACGTCGAAGATGTACGGCTTTAAGTATGAAGTATTACGAGTGTTATGAATTATATGTGTGCATGAATAAGAGTATATTTAACAACAGTATAAAGTATTTTTATTGAAGTGAATTGGGGCCAATTAAGGAGGATTCTCTTTATTTTTGACGCACACTGTTGTCCTTGTAGTCGGTTGCCTGCATCTTCAATTGAAATGTAATAGAGGAAGTCCGAATAGCCTAAATTCGTACAAGCAGAACATTTCTAATAATTCAGTAATATTAGCCTTTAAATATTTTTTACATTCATATACGTATGTAACGTAATTTTTTTTTATTAATATAACACAACTACTACACTCTGAGGAAATGAAACTTCTCAAAATGTGCGTGAAGTCCTAAGGGACCAAACTGCTGAGGTCATTGGTCCATAGACTTCCAGACTACTCAAGCTAACTTATGCTAAAAAAAAAAAAAAACCATCCACGCCCGAGGGAGTACTCGAACCTTCGACGGGAGGGACAACGAATCCGTGATATGGCGCCCTAAACCACGCGGCCACTCGGCGTGGCGAAACTTCTCTTAACCCTACCGGCACATATGAAATCATTCACTCACGCTTCCACAGCTCACAGAAATTATTCAAGGTGAGACAGAGGAAAAGAGGAGGACTTGCTTCATTGTACTCTTTTTCCCAAGTACGCATCAGATGCTCGGCTAGACAACGGAAACAACGTCTGCAATACTTTAAAGAAGAGATAAACGGCATGAGACGAGGAATAATATGGAAAGTGGCTAAGACAAGTATCTTTCACAATCAATTCAAAAGATGTAATCCTTCACGGAAGATCACAACAAAATCAATTTCAACTCAGGAAGGAATTCCACTGCCTTAGCCATTGGTCTCTAGATTGGCCATCGGTTTCTGGACGACACGGAACATCATGCGCAGATGAGTAGAAGTTTCGGAAAATCTCAACAACCAAATGAATAAAACCACAAAGGCACACTCAACACAAACACTCTCTCCAAGGTAAGTAACCTCAAACAACTCGTGATCACTAAAGAAAACATCCAAATAACAATTAAGAAACGTGATATACCGACGGAAATAATTTTGTTTCAGAAAACTTCAGAATGTACAAAGGAAAACCTGCAGTACATCTGAACATGGGATTTAAAATACTTGGTACAGTTTTTTTTTTCTATGCAGAGATCCATCATAGATTCAGTAATCACCTCAACATCAGAAATAATCTCAGAATTTCAGAAAAATCTGAGAATAAGGCATACACACTAGGAAATGCACATTTCCGGCAAATGGCCACCTGGAAGGTACTGGGAACTAACGGAGACAGCCATAAATAAAACACCTAGCTTCATCTGAAGTTTCAGTGGACAGCTCGCGGCTGATGACCCTGCTGTTTAGCCCCATCAGTCAATCAGTCGACAGCTCGGCCAAGAGAAAAAAATACCTGAAAAACAGGAAGATTTCACACGTCACACAAGAAAGAAAAATAGAAACGGTAGCAGACAAATAAATTCCTACGAAAAAATTTGAGCTTAAAATCTTGTCCACGCAGTTTCTTAAACCTGCAGAAAAACTTAAAACATGGAAATCTAAAACTACTCATTAGAAGAGTTTCAGATAGATCACGTTGCTGTAACCAATAACAGTACTAAATAAATACTCAACGTACGAACAACAAAGGGATTTTTTGGAGTCATGTTACCATCTTCCGCAAGTAAAGAGTATTTTACAACCTACCAGGAAAAAAGAAGAAACGCAAATAAACTAAACAGCATTGATTTAGAATACCTGAAACTCGACAAGAAGGAAATTGTTCGGGAAATTAGGCGATGAAATAGCGTGGACTGGAAGGAAATTAGAGACGTAATGAAAACCACCTTGAGATTAGGTAAACACCCCATCGAAGAGAAACCACAGGTGTTCGAATATCTCCTGTGTTCAAGAAATAATTATACTGTTTCCCATTCCAACAGCTCTTCATAGTATAGATCTTCACATTGCCTATCCATGACCTTAATTCTGTGGTAAGCATCTTGTTAACTCCGATAGCAGTTCTTCACCCAAACCTTTCCCGATGTCGACCACACTCATCGTGATAGTTCATCGTAACTATAAAGTTGTTCTTATTCTTTTCTTGCACCTATCACCATACTTTTTTCTTCTCTCTTATTATTTCTCATTCCGAGCTCCGTCCGGCTACACTAGACAGTCGAATATCATTCAGATTAATGTTCCCAACAGAATGGCAGAGATCCATCTTCAATGTACGTTCCACCCCGGTTATCTCAGTGGTCACCGTGACGGAACGTCAATCCTAAGGGTCCGGGTTCGACTCCCGGCTGGTTCGGAGATTTTCTCCGCTCAGGAACTGGGTGTTGTGTTGTCTTTATCATCATCATTTGATCCTCATCGACACACAAGTCGCCAAAGTGGCGTCATATCGAAAGACTTGCACGCGACTAACGGTCTACCCGACAAGAGGCCCTAGTCACACGACATTTATTTATCTATAACGTGTCTGGTCACCGCAGGAAGAGACGCTTCATAATAGTAAGGTAGAGGCGTTGTGAATGTTGGGTTTGTGTTATATGTCAGCACTTACTTTCCCATCGCCAGCTACATTCTGACGGTCATCATTCTCCTACCAAGAGACACCTCCAGATCTAGAACAACCGCAGTACCGTACTGTTGCGTCTGCTACTATTACTACTACTGCTACCAACATACTTTTTGCCAAATTTGCGAATGCACTTACAGTAAAAGCCTACGTTGTACTCATAAACTAATATCACTGGTGATGTTGCAGTAGTGTAAGCGTGTTCCAACGGACAAGGTCGTATATCATCTCGCTGCAGCGTCAGCATCCGAATGTCAGATAACTGCTGCGCAGATAGGGATTACGGCCCGCGAGTGGAAGCGTTCGTCACCACGACCGCCTCTTCAGCCGAACAGAATGCGTCGCCTGGTGAATCTCCCATGCCTCTCTTCCCACTCCAGGCCTTTGACGTTAAACAGCCGTTAAGCAGCGCTTGGATGCCACGACAGCGCCTCTCAAAGAGCCGCTTTATTCGCCAGCAAATCTGTTTGCCAGCAGGAGATGGCCCACCCTTCGGCTATACCACCGAGCGAGGGCGCGCAGTGATTAGCAGACTGCACTCGCATTCGCGAGGACTTCGATTAAAATATGTATACGTCCATCCTGATTTATTGATTGGCGACTCCATGGCATGTTATGTGCACCACGACCAAATAGTGGATAGAATTGGAAGGAAAATCAGCATTGGCCGTATTTTGTTGTTTTATTGCCTGCAAAATCGATTTTCGGTCACTTAGTGACCATCCTCAGTGCTGTAATATGTGATCCCTCTAAGCTTGTGGTTATAGCTTGAGACCAGTGCCTACCAATTTTAATTGTATATTACAGCACTGAGGATGGTCACTATGTTGTTGTTGTTGTGGTCTTCAGTCCTGAGACTGGTTTGATGCAGCTCTCCATGCTACTCTATCCTGTGCAAGCTTTTTCATCTCCCAGTACCTACTGCAACCTACATCCTTCTGAATCTTCTTAGTGTATTCATCTCTTGGTCTCCCTCTACGATTTTTACCCTCCACGCTGCCCTCCAATACTAAATTGGTGATCCCTTGATGCCTCAGAACATGTCCTATCAACCGATCCCTTCTTCTGGTCAAGTTGTGCCACAAACTTCTCTTCTCCCCAATCCTATTCAATACTTCCTCATTAGTTATGTGATCTACCCATCTAACCTTCAGCATTCTTCTGTAGCACCACATTTCGAAAGCTTCTATTCTCTTCTTGTCCAAACTATTTATCGTCCATGTTTCACTTCCATACATGGCTACACTCCATACGAATACTTTCAGAAATGACTTCCTGACACTTAAATCAATACTGGATGTTAACAAATTTCTCTTCTTCAGAAACGCTTTCCTTGCCATTGCCAGCCTACATTTTATATCCTCTCTACTTCGACCATCATCAGTTATTTTGCTCCCCAAATAGCAAAACTCCTTTACTACTTTAAGTGTCTCATTTCCTAATCTAATTCCCTCAGCATCACCCGACTTAATTAGACTACATTCCATTATCCTTGTTTTGCTTTTGTTGATGTTCATCTTATATCCTCCTTTCAAGACACTGTCCATTCCATTCAACTGCTCTTCCAAGTCCTTTGCTGTCTCTGACAGAATTACAATGTCATCGGCGAACCTCAAAGTTTTTATTTCTTCTCCATGAATTTTAATACCTACTCCTAATTTTTCTTTTGTTTCCTTTACTGCTTGCTCAATATACAGATTGAACAACATCGGGGAGAGGCTACAACCCTGTCTTACTCCGTTCCCAACCACTGCTTCCCTTTCATGTCCCTCGACTCTTATAACTGCCATCTGGTTTCTGTACAAATTGTAAACAGCCTTTCGCTCCCTGTATTTTACCCCTGCCACCTTTAGAATTTGAAAGAGAGTATTCCAGTCAACATTATCAAATGCTTTCTCTAAGTCTACAAATGCTAGAAACGTAGGTTTGCCTTTCCTTAATCTTTCTTCTAAGATAAGTCGTAAGGTCAGTATTGCCTCACGTGTTCCAGTGTTTCTACGGAATCCAAACTGATCTTCCCCGAGGTTGGCTTCTACTAGTTTTTCCATTCGTCTGTAAAGAATTCGTGTTAGTATTTTGCAGCTGTGACTTATTAAGCTGATAGTTCGGTAATTTTCACATCTGTCAACAACTGCTTTCTTTGGGATTGGAATTATTATATTCTTCTTGAAGTCAGAGGGGATTTCGCCTGTTTCATACATCTTGCTCACCAGATGGTAGAGTTTTGTCAGGACTGGCTCTCCCACGGCCGTCAGTAGTTCCAATGGAATATTGTCTACTCCGGGGGCCTTGTTTCGACTCAGGTCTTTCAGTGCTCTGTCAAACTCTTCACGCAGTATCATATCTCCCATTTCATCTTCATCTACATCCTCTTCCATTTCCATAATATTGTCCTCAAGTACATCGCCCTTGTATAGACCCTCTATATACTCCTTCCACTTTTCTGCTTTCCCTTCTTTGCTTAGAACTGGGTTTCCATCTGAGCTCTTGATATTCATACAAGTCGTTCTCTTATCTCCAAAGGTCTCTTTAATTTTCCTG
The DNA here is from genome assembly GCF_021461395.2 of Schistocerca americana. Lineage (NCBI taxonomy): Eukaryota > Metazoa > Arthropoda > Insecta > Orthoptera > Acrididae > Schistocerca > Schistocerca americana. The sequence goes on along the minus strand of NC_060119.1, from coordinate 279,885,670 downwards.
TAGGCGGTATCTATCTTACCCCTAGTGAGATAAGCCTCTACATCCTTACATTTGTCCTCTAGCCATCCCTGCTTAGCCATTTTGCACTTCCTGTCGATCTCATTTTTGAGACGTTTGTATTCCTTTTTGCCTGTTTCACTTACTGCATTTTTATATTTTCTCCTTTCATCAATTAAATTCAGTATTTCTTCTGTTACCCAAGGATTTCTACTAGCCCTCGTCTTTTTACCTACTTGATCCTCTGCTGCCTTCACTACTTCATCCCTCAAAGCTACCCATTCTTCTACTACTGTATTTATTTCCCCCATTCCTGTCAATTGCTCCCTTATGCTCTCCCTGAACCTCTGTACAACCTCTGGTTCTTTTAGTTTATCCAGGTCACTAAGTGACCGAAAATCGATTTTGCTGACAATAAAAAAAAAACGGCCAATGCTGATTTTCCTTCCACTTCCATCCTGCTTTATATTTACGTCTTTTTTCCAAAGACACTCCAGCCAAATCTCAGGATGGTTCTTTTTAAAGACACTGCCGGTTTCTCCCCCATCACTGGAACAGTTAGAGCTTGTGTATCGCCTGTGATGACTTGGATGGCGACTAGGATGTTAAACGCTATTCGCCCTTCCTTTCTTCCGGAGACACCAGCCTCATCTTCAGAAACTGTTAGGAAAATATTCATTTGATGGTAAAACTCTGTGTTGTGATATCCACAGCGTAAGGTGAGTAGATACCGTATCTGACACTACCTTCTTTCAAGAAGCAACACAGAGGACGATCGAGCGCCAGCCTCGTCATCAGTGTTAGCAACTGTAAAAGCTGAACAAGAATTTGCGGATTTTATTACAAAATTATCAATGAAATGAGATTTGATGTTGTTTTAGCGATGCGAGGAATCTTCACTATACCTCATCAGAACACTACGCCAACTGAAACTGATAACAGGGGCCTTCAATAAGTAACGCAACATATTTTTTCTGCAAGCTGGAGTTTTTCCAATATTACCATATATTACCACATTCTTTTGGATACGAAACCCTATTTTACCTTGTCACGGTCCGCACGGTTCCCCCCGTCGCTGGCTCCAGTCCTCCCTCGGTCATGGGTGTGCGTGTTGTCCTTAGTGTAAGTAAGTTTAAGTTAGATTAAGTAAGCTTAGCGACCGATGACCTCAGCAGTTTGGTCAAATAACACTTTACCACACATTTCCAATTTTTCCCTATTTTACAACCCAATCAACGTTAAGAGCGATGGCCTTATACCACCTTATTGGGAGGGCCTATATGGTCACATGGCACTACTCTACTGATTGACGTTGGAGCGAACGTCTTGCTGCATCCATAATCTCTACATAGTCCACATAATACTTCCCGTGGAGACCATCCTTCTTGCCAAACAAATGGAAGTTGGAAGTTGTGATATCTGGATTGTATGCCAAATCAGGGAGAAAGGCCATTACAGTTTTATGAGCTCCTCTCGGGTGTGCAGACTTGTTTGTTGGTTGATTGATTTGGTGGAAGGGACCAAACAGCGAAGTCACCGGTCTCATCAGAATAGAGAAGGGTGGGACAGGAAGCGGGCCATCCCTTCGAAGGGACAACCCCGGTATTTGCCTGAAGCGATTTAGGAAAATCACGAAAACTCTAAATAATGATGACATGATGCTGGTCTGAACCGCCTTCCTTCTGAATACGAGTCCAGTGAGCTAACCACTACGCAGATTTATTTGATGCCTTACATAGTCATGGAGAAGGAGAAGTTCGTTTGCATTTTTGTGGCGACGAACAGGCTGAAGTCGTTTCTTCAACTTCCTGACGGGCGCACAGTTTTGAGTGTCTCCACTGCCAGGAGAGACATCCAGTCGCGCAGCGACGTGTTTTTTTGTGATACATGGATCACCTCGACTGACGGCAGCCATGGGTTCCAACAGTGCAGGAGTCACAGCTGTGTGAGGCCGACCTGTACGCGGGAGATCGGACGCTTTAGCCCGATCTTGTTGCGAGACAGACGTCTCCCCAACGACTCACAGTGCTTTTGTTCACTTTCAGGTCTCCTTAGACAGTCCACAAACGCCTATGAATGTCTGCTATGCACTGATTTTCCGTCAAACGTAACTCAGTGACAGCGGTCTGCTTGAAACGCACTTTCGTACAGATATTTGAAGGCTACGTCTAGTGCTGCCATGTATTGGAATTACTTGAAGCTATAGGGACTGAAGCGGGAATATTTCACAATGCCCCACTACAATTTCAACGTTTTTTCAACCAAAATTCACAAAAAAATGAGCGTTGCTTAATTTTTGTAAGCCCCACTTATTTTATACTACTAGTACACAGATAAAAAACCATCATATGGTACGGTAATCTAGCTCTCTAGAGATCTTGAACTGCTCGAAAAACATTACTTTTTAAGAGACTATTTCAGTTTTATATATGTAGGTGAAACCTTAGTCTAAGCACGATTTACGATCCAACTTCCTGCAAAATTGGTTATTTTGTGAGTGAGCCGTGCGTGGTTCATACTCGTGCCACATCCCATTTGACATCTTGTTTTTACTGCACTACCACCTCATTATGTTAATTTCAATTACTGATGTCACAGAGTCGCCACCTTGCCTGCCCATGAGCCGCAGCAGCGGCGGAAATAGAATATATTTGAGGTTTTGGTGAAATCGAAATGAAAACGAAGAACTGCTTCAAATTTCGACTGCACTCTACAGGTAAGACAACTTCAGCACCCCTAATAAAGCATCTCATTCTACAATGTACCAAAGAAATACAGACGACTAGAATTCGTATCTAAATCTGGAAAAAATGGCATCGATCACGAATTCGTTAACCACTGAAACCATCCTGCTAAATTGTTAGAAACTTAGTCAGCCGGTGTCGTAATTTTTGAAATGAGAGTTAGTATGACTATCGCCTAATAAATATTTCGTGTGAAGCGCCGTTGCGACACGGGCAAAGGCCAATTGTGGAAACTAAGCCACTGAATGTTAGAAGTAATGTTATTAAGGAATACAACCGATTGACTACACAAAATAAAAGGACACGTACATTCGTGAGAGAGTGGCTCAAAATAATAATTAATACTGTAATGGAAATGGGTCATAAGTATAGTTACGTCGGTACACACTCAGTTGTATGCGAACGTACTATCGGAATAGAGCCACGTACATTCTAAGTACTGCCATTCCCCGTGAACTGGGTAAAAAGAATTCTGGTTGAAAAGCATTTGTTCACCTGAGAAAGAAAATAATCGGACTTCGTAATTAAATTAAAAGAAAGATTGCAGGTTCTGAATGTCGCGGCAAATATGACCTAAGTACTGAAATTGGCACTGGCGGCCTCGAAGGGATAGAGATGAACACATTCACGTACATCTATTGTTGAGCAGCGCCGTTGTGAAGATCGTCGCCTCCATCTAAATTCTTCATACAGAATTAAAATAATAATAATCTTCCAAAGTTACAGGAGCTGAGATCCATGGTATCGTGAATGAGAGAATCGTTTTGTTTCATAAGTTTCCTTCACTATATAACAGAATTTCACTTTAAATTATGGAGCAGTTGCTATACATCTTATTACTAGGACACGAGAACAACGAAAATTAACTATTACTAAAGCTAATAAATGAAAAGCGTAAATGTTCTTTTGTCCGTCAATGTTAAATACTTTTCAAATTAATCTTTGGTATGAGAGTCTAATAATGATCTATACATTTAACAATAAGAAAAAATTATTAAGTTCCTTTATATAGCCCCATTGGGCCAATTGTCCTAATAAATTTCGGGCAATGAGCCCAACCACTTTACACACTGTTAGTTCTTGCACTCCTTTACAGACGTACTTGAATTCCACTGATCGTGTCTTTTAAGGGATTTCTCCTCACCACTTTGCTTACATTGTTCTGGTGCTGGCCCTGGCACTTAGCAATAAAATCAAAACATATACACTAGGAGACATAAAATATTCATTAACTTAACATACTACACACAAAAATTACTACATCGTCCTTTACATCAAATACATGAATATTGCACTACATTTTATATAAGCCCATAGTTCAGTTATTTATTATTGTTTTCTAGCATCATTGTTCCTGCGTACGAATAACATTTTCAGTAGCACGTTGACAACAAAATTACATCTCAGAAGTCTTTACTGTGAGTCTACAATTACATTTTTTCTGAAAATAAAAAAAGTTTCACGAGAACATCGTACATTTTGTTGTGTCGATCCAAGCTGTAGGTTTAACATGGGTATCCGGCGTGGTAAGTGTGATAAATTCTTCGTTATGGTTGCTTATACTCCCCACTACTTGCCTCTTTTATACCAGGATCTATCTAATAATGTCCCATTATATCTCCTTTCTGGGTTTTATATTTGTCTCACCATGGGCAAGATAAACATGTAACAAATAAAATTCACAGAGATTAGTACTTCGTCTAACTTAAAACTAATATAATATAAACATAGGTGATGTTCTGTCTTAAGTTCAATGACCATAGGTTTTGTTTTTATTTCATAATGTGGGACGTAAATCATGAGCTGTGCTGCTAAGACTTTATTTAGTGGATCGGAAAAACCTTGTCTCTACAGCTGTTTGCACTATGATGAGTGTCCATTTGAAGGCAGATTTTGCTTTCCATTCAAACCACTCCGTAGAGTTTATATCTTTCAGTCACCAACTGGTGCAGGCCTGAAACATAGAGCGATTGTAGAAATCATAGAAATCATCAATTAAGAGAGAGTGCAGGAATTGGGGAGAAAGATGAACTATAACCATCCAGTATCTGTACTTCCACAGTTTACGCTTTTCAGGGAAATCTCTTCCATTTGATAGTCTGTCGATGTTTCTGAGAGACATTTCACGACACGGAAGAAAAGAAATGCTTCTGGCTGCATAATCTACACGCGATGCTGACCCCGTTGAGGTTGCCGCCAATGAGTAAAGTAGGCGTAACTGCTACTTTTTTTTCATACATTTCTGTAAGCGAAACAAGTAATGTCAATTACCCTAAGTTTAAAGTACGTTCATTTTTTTGTCGTCTATGTTGTCAACAGTTCAACAGTTGGTCGTTCGATATACATTGCTCCCTGTGAGTGTGCGACTTCGATACCCAATGCTTCTAGGGAATTACTGAGTTTACCAATAGAGTTCAGCTAGTGTTATCGAATACTCATTCAAGAATCATAAGAGAAAGAGGTATGTTCGGAGAAGGCTACGAGACGTGGGAAGATTCCAGCTGGATTATTAAATCGTCCGACGGATATTTCTAAATCAGATATCAAACTGTAAGGCGTGCCCAGGTGTAGATGTAGACTCACAGCACAGTTTAGTAGTGCTAAAGGGTACATTGCGGGTGTCCTGATGGTGTAGTACTTCTGGAGGGTCCCTTGAGCTCTCTTCTTTTTACACTGATACCTAAAGACCATCCCGTCGATTACGAAGTCACTACAGGGAGAAGGATTTGGAAGAAAATGGGTAGTGCCCGTTTGAAAAGGAATCATTTCGGTATTTGAAGCAATAAAATCAGTGAAATAAGAGAACACCTAAATCTGAGGTGACTGGACGGAAATTTGAACCTTGGTCATCCAGAATACGTTTCACTGCGTCGCTCGGTGGCATCGAAGGGTCTGTTGTAATGCTGCCTTTGCGATTCATGCAATGGTAAATTTCATTTCTTTTTATCTCAGGCATATTCACAACTCAAGGCTGAGTCGAGGCTATTTTTTGCTAGTGGCTCTAGCTTCCTTTCACTATCTTCAGATTAGATAACGTCTCGGGCTAGACAGCTGCAACATACATGTGTTTGGCTATAAGCCATAGGTGACCGACATTTCTCCTCACCTCTCTCCATCAAATATTGCACACTCAGGAGGTCCAAATAGCAACAGAGACTGCAACTGCACGCCGCTCTGTTTGAGAGGTGTATCTTTTTATTTAACTGAGCTTGTAAGGAAAAAGAAGATTGGATTTTATCGTGCTGTCGATGACAACGAGATTGTCAGACGTGGAGCACAACCACCGATTGAGAAAGGGAAGATAAAAGATATTGGCTCTGTTGTTCCAAAGAGACCACCCAAGCATTCACTCTAAGCGATTTTGCAAAATAATGGTAACCGAAATTTGGATGGCTTGATGGGGATTTGAAACGATTTATCCATGAATACAAGTCGATTGTCCTACAACTTCTGGCGGTCTGGCAATCGGGAAGTGGTTCAAATGGCTCTGAGCACTATGGGACTTAACATCTATGGTCATCAGTCCCCTAGAACTTAGAACTACTTAAACCTAACTAACCGAAGGACATCACACAACACCCAGTCATCACGAGGCAGAGAAAATCCCTGACCCCGCCGGGAATAGAACCCGGGAACCCGGGCGTGGGAAGCGAGAACGCTACCGCAAGGCCACGAGCTGCGGACAATCGGGAAGTGAATACGGAAATCTTCTTACACTGTCCATCTACCCCTTCGCTCACTTCCGACCCAGGACGTGCAAGGAATATTCACTCCAGTCCATGTGAGATCACCTGAAATAGAAGCAGAAAATAAATCCATCATGTATGCACAGTGATTTCAATTTTTTAAGAGTTTCTAAAAATTTCAGTGAATAAACGTTTAGCAGTTCCTAATAATTTCTGCACACTGAATTCAATAACGCTGACCAATTACAAACTCCAAATCAATAATCACCTTTGAATTATTATCATTTCAACAAAGTTCAAACTAAGTTTGACCAGAGGACAGATGCTGTAATGGTTTATTGTCTATGTTCTGAAAATCACAAATTACAGGTAATGCTCCATTGAATCTTTCACTATCCTCTAAAAATCTAAATAATTCAAATTAATTTCAATGTAAAACAGAGCAAAATCATGGCCTAGTGCACTATAAAAGGATCAAATCAGTCTATCAAGAATACACTTTAAAGACAGACTTTACATCATTTTGAATTACTACTTAATGTTAAGCAGCAGTAGGGGACGTCCGTTGGGTGCCCGTGTATCGTCTTTACGCTATCGTTGCTCACGCCGCTATCTGACTACCACGTACTTTCACCGTACCCAGCAGATCCGGACACAGTGTGGCTAGTTACAATACATAGCTTCTGCAACATATTTTTACAGGCATTAACATAGAAAAATCCCCCATATGTAGTTTAGCCTTGCCGCTCGATAAAATCTTCTATCTTTATAATTCGCACAATGGTTAAAATTTCTAATTAATGGTCGTCATGGGCAAACGCGCCATACAATATCTCCTCACTTAGTATCTTGCGGTACTGTTCAGCGTTCTAAGATAGTGGTATCGCATTCAAGAGCGTAGTACCTATAATCCTCATCCAATCTTCTCGACTTAGCTATTCCATGGTTTCAGTAATCACAGGTGACAATCGGTTCGATATTACCATAAAATTGGTTATGACTGAATTTGTTCTCCATTTTTATCCAATCACAGCAAACATATATTGAATACGGTATTGATCTCCAACTACAATATTTCTCTATTTGTCTTTTCGAATTATCTGGAATAGCATATTGGATGAACCGGTGGGAAAGGTATATTCTTTGATGGGTGATAGTATTGGCGATTCTTCAAATGAACATATGCTTTTTTCTTATCCCTATTCCACATACAGCTATCTGACAGTAAAGGGCGTCAGTCACTTGTACTTCTTCACCAGCACTCACAAGCGAATAGAAACAAAGCGACATTAGGCTACGTAGTGTTGTCTTAACTGAACGTTTAAATACACTCTTCACTTATGCATGGCGGGGCGACGAATCCTGAAGGTGTACACTTTGTTTGCCTCTCAGCACTTCAGTGATTGCACCAGTATACTATAGTGTTGTTAAGTGTACAGACAAAACAGTACAAGTCAGTGTAGTGGAAATGCCACAGATCTCCATACATGAGGAGTTTGGTGACAAGACTCTTCAAATGAATTCACAATTGCAAATAAGGACAACCATCAGCTGTAGAAAGGAATGACAACAATGAAAATTTGTACCGGACCGGGACTCGAACCCGGATTTACAGCTTGTCGCGTGTGGTAGCCTTATTATTTGGCTATGTGAGCGCGACTCCCGGCTAGACCCAACCTTCAATATGTCGTCAATCATGCGTCTACTACCTGTACTCGTACCTCCTTTATGTATATTTTCGTACACGTCACACGTTAAACTTGAAAGTAACTTGCACGGTATCGGCAGATAATTACGATACCGTAGTTCCTACGTTAGTCTGATTGCGATGCAAAGGTCCTTTGGATATGCAAAGGCACAGCAGTATCGTATTTGATGACAATGTTTTGTTCTACGGCTTTTTAAATTGGAATTCTGAGCTGCTCTTCATGAATACGAACGACGATTTCCAAATGGCAGAGTACAGAAGTCACCTAAACTTACTCCATTAGATTACTATTTAGTGGGGTTGCCTGAAGAGCGAAAACTACAAGCGCAGTGTAGTATTGACGGTCGACCTGTTTAACATATTTTGTGAGGAAACTTACACGAATAAACAAAGTATTACAGCAAAATGTTTCATTTGCTATCAACTGCATTTGTCCGATTCCCCACGGTTTTCATTAGTTTCCTCGGCAACTGTTAAGAACAGGATCCATCCTGTATAATTGGATTACATCGGTCAGTTGTATGACAGCGCGACCAATGGCACTAAATAACTGGTAACACTAGTGTAGGCAGTAGACTGACGAAACAATGTCAGACATGGCGTGTTTCAAAACGATCGATGGATTTCCCAAGGCTATATCTTCTACACGAATGAAGATGGAAACTTAGGACGAATTTTAATTTACATATAACTCTAGAAAGTTTTTATTTTTAAAGGATTTGATACTATACGGGGATGTTTTACACATGCAGATACATACAACCTGGGGTATTTTCTGCAGTTAGGCTTAGGATCATGGTTTTCATTCATATTTTACAGATGTTTAACACATGCTCAACTGACAGGACGAATAACATCTACACGACAGTCAAACTCCCCATATTCTTTTGTGTGCATGTCTGAAGTTGCTGCATTCATTGATGTTGGTATACTGCGTCTCACTTCACCCGAACTATTCGAAGGGGAGCCACATAGGCAAAGCCGCTCGAACATGCCCACAAAAAAATAAACCACTTACCGAGAGATCAGACAGTCTCCGAAGTCGGTTAAGGAAATCGAGATACGCAAACTTATTTTTGTGGTACTTATCTGACAACCATAAATTAACCCTGCCATCTTCTCTGACAGAGCCTTCTTCTGCCTGCAACAGTTGATGATCGGGGTATTTCCGTGCATTCGTAAGAGCCTTCCCGGTATTAAAATAGGATACCTCTCTCCTGAGAGATAAACAAACGGTTGCTCTGTCTGTTTCCTAACATTTTAAATGTTTCCCGTATCTGCATCCAGTCCACTATCCTTCCATATACTTGTTACCTAGCTTCACGCGTTGCTTTTACCTCTGAATACATAATGAGACTGTGCTATAAAAAATGATCTAAATATCAACGAAGTAAAAAAGTCTGCAGTTGCGGGCTCCTCTTGCCACACGGAACTCCTCGTGGTTTGTCCACTCGCCCCAGAAGTAAACACCTTCTAACGAAGGACAAACTGCTTGAAATTCACGCCCTTTACCGTACCATCCCGTCAGAAATTTGTTCTTCTGTTCCTGCACTTCCTCGTTCACATGATTGCCAGCGTAAACAAGCATTGTGGAATGCGTCTTCTCTTGATTATAACACCGTAGACGGGAAATTAAACTCTAATTTTTCTTTGTTCTTTACTGAAAAGGGCCATTCGGCCTGTAAAATGAAATTAACGTGCACATTTTTATTCCTCTTTCGTTCTTATATGCCATCTCTTTAATATCTTTGTGTTCTACTTTGTTGTAAGGACGTTAGATCATAACTAGTATGTATTCTTCAGTAGTATGCTGTTAGAGATCATTGTAGTGGCGCACACATAAGTTAGCTCCTGGGCTGATTCGGGCGATCCAGAAGAGTTTGTGTTTGTGTTTCGTCCCCGGGCGCAGAGCCGTCCTCAAGAGACTCTCGGGGGCTGTCAGAGTTACCAGAGGTATACTGTCCTACAAACTGGCCGACGACTGATTTACATCATCATTTAATGCAAGAACTAAATATCAAACAAGCACTAAATTAAATCTCAAGAAGTAAGCGATCTTTGTTACTTAGTTAGTTCTGTGTTCCACAGAACTTATTCTCGATAAATGTTACGATGAGGAACGCGTCTAGTGAAAAATACAGGATATATATATATATATATATATATATATATATATATATATATATATATTGTTAGATGCCAGTCATTTATAGTCTTGTATGAATAACTAATTATTACTGTTCAAGAAATCCTCTACTGTGTCAAGTTGTTATTATGGAGAAACATCTTTGTTTTAAATTTGAAAACACCCGTTTCGTCTGTCAGACATTTCTTATCACATGCCCAGATTTGTCACAGAATTTTGTAGACGCAGCATAGTTAATTCTTTAGGTACGAAAGTTAGATTACTTAAAGGGGAATGCCGGTCACTTTTCCGTTTTGGTGTTTTAGTTGCGAGTATCTTTGTTACCCTCGAACTCAGATGCGCAACTAATCACAATTCTGATCAGCGAATAAATATACTGAAAAGCTGTGGTTAATAGTTCCTGCTGCTCAGAAAGATGAGTACATCATGTATATGAGCCAACGCCAGACATAATTGAAATTACTTTCTTTTGTGCAATGAATACTTTCCGCCTGAATCAAGAGTTAAACCAACATAACAGTAAGATATCAGTATATAAAATGTGCAAGTAATGTTAACTTACTGACCCATATGTTCCAAAAGGTGGTAATTATTCTTATGACAAAAGTATCAGTACAACTTTATTTCGTTTTCCAGTTTAATTTTTGTCAATACGCACATCTTAGAACTTATAACTTCACGCACATCTAAGAACTTATAACCTCCTACCTTATTTAATATTTCTTGTTCGCATGCTAGGATGATAGGGTGTGAGATACTTTTGACAGAATAACGCTGGATGAACTGTACTTTTCCCAAGTTTAAATGTAGCTCATTTGTGCAAAACCAGTCTACAACTTACACGAAAACATCATTTATTATCTCCTCTGTTGCTGCTTTCTTCCGTGGCTACACAACAACACTTGATCACCACCATACTAAAATAATTCCCCGTTCTTATTAAATTAAAATGTGAGACCATTATCATGTATGAAGGATGGAGGAAGGAACATAGGTTAGAGCAGAATCCTATCAACCCAACGGTTAAACAGGTGTAGGCAATCATGCAAGCCATGCAGTAACTCAAGCAACCAAAACACTATAGGAAGCTTGATGGAGTATTAGTATTATTATTATTATTGTTATTTTACTACTATTATATCAATTACAATACTGAAATCAAGAAGACTAGATATAGTCATATATGAACAACATTTCCCACTAACCCACATATCTTGTTCAACTACTTTTTCACAGCAAGAGTATGTGGATTTAAACTGTTGTTGCAGAGAATGTGTGTTTTAGGAAACTCCGAAGCTAAGTTGAAAACTCATAGTTAGTAACAAAAAGCCTTCAGCTACAGTGCATCTCTATGAATTCGTGTTATACACACTTTTAAACGTAAGTTGGGTTATATTCACGAAATAAAGATCACTCTCTTTTTCCGTGTCCTATGAGCGGATACTGCTGTTTCTCCAAATGGGATCCCTGTTCAGTTTTACAAAGAGTACTCTCTGGCATTCACTCCTTAGCTAGCAATTATCAAGAATCGCTAAGACGCAAGGGACTGGAGAAACGCGCAAGTGACTGCTTCATATAACAAAGGTAGACAAAAGGACACGCATAATTACAGTCCAATACCCTTAACAGCCGTTTGTTGAAAAATTATTGCACTCTTTCTGAGTTCCAATATAATAAATTTCTGGACAACTTGGTTGTGGAGAGAAGCAGCGATTAGTATGATTAATCAATAATTCAAGAACAGTCTTAATCAAATTAATTATTGTTATAATACCGCCAGCCGGTTTCAACCCGACGTAGAGGTCGTCTTCTGGGCGTTTACACCATTGGTCGACTGCTGGTAGTGTCACTCCTGTCTACATAACAGCAGGAAACAATAGTTTTTCCAGTGTGGCTTGTCATGCAGATGAAAACTTTTTATGACTTATACTGTTAAATTGTTGAAAAGCTGAATTAAGGAAACTGGGTGATATTCATTGCTGATTCTTATACAGAGTTCAGAATTTTAAATCATCTTCCGCAGTAGCTTGTACATATGGAGCAGTTGATGGTGGCTTCTCAGACGGAGCCGAATTTATTAAGGTACCTAATCTTCATGTTTTCGAGTTATTGTATATTTATGAGCGGGACATTGATTTCACCCTTGTTCTTTGACTAAAAAATGTGTGACGTCGACAAAACACTAAACTGTAAATTACCTTCCTTTATTTCCTTAACTTTAATACGTGTAAACAACACACTTGTACCTATACTCAGCAAAAAAGTAACGTATGGAAAAGTATGACCTTGCTATTGATTTAACATAAACGAACAGGTTTTTTCTGTCATTGTGGCACACTCCACGAAGATGACGTGCTACAGACGCGAAATTTAACCGACAGGAAAAAGATGCTGTGCTATGCGAATGATTAGCTCTTCAGAGCATTCACACAAGGTTGGCGCCGGTGGCGACACCTACAACGTGCTGACATGAGGAAAGTTTCCAACCGAATTCTCATACACAAACAGCAGTTGACCGGCGTTGTCTGGTGAAACGCTGTTGTGATGCCTCGTGTAAGGAGAAGAAATGCGTACCATCAAGTTTCCGACTTTGATAAAGGTCGGATTGTACCCTATCGCGATTGCGGTTTCTCCTAGCGCGACATTGCTGCTCGTGTTGGTCGAAATCCAATGACTGTTAGCAGAATATGGAATCGGTGGGTTCAGGACGGTAATACGGAACGCCGTGCTGGATCCCAACCGCCTCGTATCACTAGCAGTCGAGATGACAGGCATCTTATACGCATGGCTGTAACGGATCGTGCAGCCACGTCTCGATCCCTGAGTCAACAGATGGGAACGTTTGCAAGACAACAACCATCTGCACGAACAGTTCGACGACGTTTGCAGCAGCTTGGACTATCAGCTCGGAGACCATGGCTGCGGTTACCCTTGACGCTGCATCACAGACAGGAGCGCCTGCAATTCAACGACGAAGCTGGGTGCACGAATGGCAAAACGTCACTTTTTCGGGTGAATCCACGTTCTGTTTACAGCATCATGATGGTCGCGTCCGTGTTTGGCGACATCGCGGTGAATGCACACTGGAAGCGCGTATTCGTCATCGCCATACTGGCGTATCACCCGGCGTGGTGGTATGGGGTGCCATTGGTTACACGTCTCGGTCACCTCCTTTTTGCATTGATGGCACTTTGAACAGTGGACGTTACATTTCAGATGTGTTAACACCCGTGGCTGTACCCTTCATTTGATCCCTGCGAAACCCTACATTTCAGCAGGATAACGCACGACCGCATGTTGCAGGTCCTGTACGGGCCTTTCTGGATACAGAAAAATGTTCGACTCCTGCCCTGGCCAGTACATTCTCCAGATATCTCACCAACTGAAAACGTCTGGTAAATGGTGGCCGAGCAACTGGCTCGTCACAATACGCCAGTCACTCGTGATGAACTGTGCTATCGGGTTGAAGCTGTATGGGCAACTGTACCTGTACACGCCATCCAAGCTCTGTTTGACTCAATGCCCAGGCGTATCAAGGCCGTTATTATGGTCAGAGGTGGTTGTTCTGGGTACTGATTTCTCAGGATCTATGCACCCAAATTGCGTGAAAATGTAATCACATGTCAGTTCTAGTATAATATATTTGTCCAATGAATACCCGTTTATCATCTGCGTTTCTTCTTGGTGGAGCAATTTTAATGGCCAGTAATGTATATACATCTGGTTTGATAAACCTTTCACTTGAAATCCTTATATATATGAATATTTTCCGCTGATACGTAGCATTGTTCAATCACTTCATCAAACAACATCCCTCTTGGAAACTCTCCTTATGCATTTATTTCGTCTGTAGACTGTTATTTGTTTAACCGTTCCATACATCTATAAGGTGCAATGAAACGAAAACGAGATAAACGTAAATATGTAAGCTACAGAAGTGGCAGGAGAAGAGATCGCGACTGTGTGGAGGATATATAAGGGCTTCCGAGCGAAGCCTTGGCAACATATAGGCCGCCTTTATGTTGCCAAGCTTGTTTCGATTGCGCTGCGGAAGAGTCGCTTGGAGGTCCTTATAAAATCTCCACACAGATCCGATCTCTCCCCGTGCGGTTTCCCTGTTTTCTGAGCCATGAAGAAAGACATTCGTGGCCGTCGATTTGCTTAGGACGAAGAGGTACACGTCTGTTCCCTGAAAGGCACTGACCGTCTTGTATCACACTGTGATAGGTAGAGTAATAGTTACGACGATTACTTTTGAAATAATAAACAGTTCATACTCAATTTACTTTTCCCATCGGGTTGTTGTAATACATATTCTACCACTGAGGCTGCTCAAAACGCCGCCTGGGCCACATGTTTGAGTTCATGACAGAACAGATCCCACTACTAAACAGTGAGTGGTTTTTAACTGAGTGAGCATGGAAATGGATCAGTGTAAGAAGATGATGACGCTGTGGAGCTTACAGCACGCCCTCATATGAGAAATAAAGCAAGGAGTTTCATTGCAATCGGTACCGTTCCCAGCAAGCCTAAAGGTACTTTTAGGAAACTTAAAACTGTTGAAACAGATTTTTCTTGAACGAATATATCTGGACAGCCTCTAGTTTGAGGACCATACTGTTCTCTTTCCGTCAAGGTTAGGGGGAGGGAGTAGACAAGTGGAAAAACTAAACAGAGCCAGATTCAAGAGAAGTTCAAGTACAGTAATTGCAAGCCAGTTAGTAACCTACACATCATTACAGAACGAATGGACAGTAAAGTCAAACAATAAATTGGTTAGTTTCTTGTTCAAAAACATTTTTAAAAAGTTCACTTTCGAAAGAAATTTAGAACCTAAAACGTTAAAACCTATAACTAATATCTCTTAACAGCTGGTTCGAATATTATACAAAGACGTTAGTTCCAGCTGACATGTGGCGCTGGTCTTTGGGACACTGCCTTCAAATTTTACTTTTATTTTGTGTCTTCTTCTTTTTCTTGTTGTTTTCTCCACTACATACTTGTAAGAAGGAGAGAGAAAGAAACAATAATGAAATAAAAGTAAGATATGAAAGCAAAGTTCCTCACGCAAAAACTTGCACCTTTGTACGTTTTTCGAACCAGTTTTCAATAGCTATTTACGTATAGGTTTTAATAGTGACCCTTACTCTTGTTCACAAGTTCTAAGTTTATTTTGGCAAATGAACTTTCTAAAAATATTTTTTAACTATTCGTAGCTTGATGGTATGAATAAAATGCCTGCCGCTGTTTGTGATCCTTTAAACTTAACATCAAATATTTAAATGCAGTAGCCGAAACTGGGTGGTAGATAAAGAAATTTCCATAGCTATCAATTTTTCCCGAGGACATGCAGCTTTACTGTATGACGAACTGATGATGGTGTCCTCTTGGGTAAAATATTCCGGAGGTAAAATAGTCCCCCATTCGAATCTCCGGGCGGGGACTACTCAAGAGGACGTCGTTATCAGGAGAAAGAAAACTGGCGTTCTACGGATCGGAGCGTGGAATGCCCGATCCCTTAATCGGGCAGGTCGGTTAAAAAATTTAAAAAGGGAAATGGATAGGTTTAAGTTAGATATAGTGGGAATTAGTGAAGTTAGGTGGCAGGAGTAACAAGACTTTTGGTCAGGTGATTACAGGGTTATAAATACAAAATCAAACAGGGGTAATGCAGGAGTAGGTTTAATAACGAATAAAAAAATAGGAGTGCGGGTTAGCTACTACAAACAGCATAGTGAACGCATTATTGTGGCCAAGATAGACACAAAGCCCACGCCTACTACAGTAGTACAAGTTTATATGCCAACTAGCTCTGCAGATGATGAAGAAATAGATGAAATGTATGACGAGATAAAAGAAATTATTGAGGTAGTGAAGGGAGACGAAAATTTAATAGTCATGGGTGACTGGAATTCGTCAGTAGGAAAAGGGAGAGAAGGAAACATAGTAGGTGAATATGGATTGGGGTGAAGAAATGAAAGAGGAAGCTGCCTTGTAGAATTTTGCACAGAGCATAACTTAATGATAGCTAACACTTGGTTCAAGAATCATGAAAGAAGGTTGTATACCTGGAAG
This sequence comes from Schistocerca americana, assembly GCF_021461395.2. Lineage (NCBI taxonomy): Eukaryota > Metazoa > Arthropoda > Insecta > Orthoptera > Acrididae > Schistocerca > Schistocerca americana. The sequence goes on along the minus strand of NC_060119.1, from coordinate 279,869,314 downwards.
AATCCTGGAGACACTAAAAGGTATCAGATACATCATGTAATGGTAAGACAGAGATTTAGGAACCAGGTTTTAAATTGTAAGACATACCCAGGGGCAGATGTGGATTCTGACCACAATCTATTGGTTATGAACTGCAGATTGAAACTGAAGATACTACAAAAAGGTGGGAATTTATGGAGATGGGACCTGGATAAACTGAAAGAACCAGAGGTTGTAGAGAGTTTCAGGGAGAGCATAAGGGAACAATTGACAGGAATGGGGGAAAGAAATACAGTAGAAGAAGAATGGGTCGCTCTGAGGGATGAAGTAGTGAAGGCAGCAGATGATCAAGTAGGTAAAAAGACGAGGGCTAGTAGAAATCCTTCGGTGACAGAAGAAATATTGAATTTAATTGATGAAAGGAGAAAATATAAAAATGCAGTAAATGAAGCAGGCAAAAAGGAATACAAACGTCTCAAAAATGATATCGACAGGAAGTGCAAAATGGCTAAGCAAGGATGGCTAGAGGACAAATGTAAGGATGTAGAAGCTTGTCTCACTAGGGGTAAGATAGATACTGCCTACAGTAAAATTAAAGAGACCTTTGGAGAAAAGAGAACCACTTGTACGAATATCAAGAGTTCAGATAACAACCCAGTTCTAAGCAAAGAAGGGAAAGCAGAAAGGTGGAAGGAGTATATAGAGGGTTTATACAAGGGCGATGTACTTGAGGACAATATTATGGAAATGGAAGAGGATGTAAATGAAGACGAAATAGGAGATAAGATACTGCGTGAAGAGTTTGACAGAGCACTGAAAGACCTGAATCGAAACAAGGCCCCGGGAGTAGACAACATTCCATTAGAACTACTGATGGCCTTGGGAGAGCCAGTCATGACAAAACTCTACCATCTGGTGAGCAAGATGTATGAGACAGGCGAAATACCCTCAGACTTCAAGAAGAATATAATAATTCCAATCCCAAAGAATGCAGGTGTTGACAGATGTGAAAATTACAGAACTATCAGTTTAATAAGTCACAGCTGCAAAATACTAACTCGAATTCTTTACAGACGAATGGAAAAACTGGTAGAAGCGGACCTCGGGGAAGATCAGTTTGGATTCCGTAGAAATGTTGGAACACGTGAGGCAATACTAACCTTACGACTTATCTTAGAAGAAAGATTAAGAAAAGGCAAACCTACGTTTCTAGCATTTGTAGACTTTGAGAAAGCTTTTGACAATGTTAACTGGAAAACTCTCTTTCAAATTCTGAAGGTGGCAGGGGTAAAATACAGAGAGTGAAAGGCTATTTACAATTTGTACAGAAAGCAGATGGCAGTTATAAGAGTCGAGGGGCATGAAAGGGAAGCAGTGGTTGGGAAAGGAGTGAGACAGGGTTGTAGCCTCTCCCCGATGTTATTCAATCTGTATATTGAGCAAGCAATAAAGGAAACAAAAGAAAAGTTCGGAGGAGGAATTAAAATCCATGGAGAAGAAATAAAAACTTTAAGGTTCGCCGATGACATTGTAATTCTGTCAGAGACAGCAAAGGACTTGGAAGAGCAGTTGAACGGAATGGAGAGTGTCTTGAAAGGAGGGTATAAGATGAACATCAACAAAAGCAAAACGAGGATAATGGAATGTAGTCGAGTTAAGTCGGGTGATGCTGAGGGAATTAGATTAGGAAATGAGACACTTAAAGTAGTAAAGGAGTTTTGCTATTTAGGGAGTAAAATAACTGATGATGGTCGAAGAAGAGAGGATATAAAATGTAGACTGGCAATGGCAAGGAAAGCGTTTCTGCAGAAGAGAAATTTGTTAAAATCGGGTATAAATTTAAGTGTCAGGAAGTCGTTTCTGAAAGTATTTGTATTGAGTGTAGCCATGTATGGAAGTGAAACATGGACGATAACTAGTTTGGACAAGAAGAGAATAGAAGCTTTCGAAATGTGGTGCTACAGAAGAATGCTGAAGATAAGGTGGGTAGATCACGTAACTAATGAGGAGGTATTGAATAGGATTGGGGAGAAGAGAAGTTTGTGGCACAACTTGACTAGAAGAAGGGATCGGTTGGTAGGACATGTTTTGAGGCATCAAGGGATCACAAATTTAGCATTGGAAGGCAGCGTAGAGGGTAAAAATCGTAGAGGGAGACCAAGGGATGAATACACTAAGCAGATTCAGAAGGATGTAGGTTGCAGTAGGTACTGGGAGATGAAGAAGCTTGCACAGGATAGAGTAGCATGGAGAGCTGCATCAAGCCAGTCTCAAGACTGAAGACCACAACAACAACAACATCAAGACTATTTTAATCACATAACATCCATAATGGTCGCTTACCCATTCAGGAATTTATTTCTGTTATTAACAAAAGAATGAGATGCCTTCCGGAACAGGAGACTGATGACATGGGAAGGAATGCTAGAGCAATATGAATGTGTTCGGCTGAAGATTGTAGTGGATAGATAAATACGATGCAGGACTTTAACCAGCGGGGGTTAATGATGACGACGGAGGGTTATATTAACTGAACTTTTTCTGAGCGACATGATAATGCTATTCCCTATGCATTTCTGCAGGGAGAGAAAATATTACTTGTTCTTTGAATAAGCTACTGAAAGCAGTCTCAGTCTGATATTGGATAACTATCCAAGCAGTCGTATTTCAATCGTCCAAATTTTAATACACCTATTTTTCAAGATTTTCTATAGGAAACTACACGTAATAATTAAGATGTATATAAAGCATTAGAATACGTATAATACCAAGGTGTCTTACTTAATTTACTTCAGCAAGCATATTCCTTAATTTTTTTTAAATACGATCCGTAAATTTGACGCAATACTTAACAGTAATTTTAAATGTTGTTATCTTATTGTGTTTGACGTTTCGGATCTACAGGTGCTATACCACGAATGAACTGCTCAATATGTATGCTTATCACACTACATTCCTCTTTAATTATAAGGGAGACTGTGTTATACCGGCTCAATTGAGTCCCTTTTTTGTTTAGCTTTTCGAGAAAGTACGCAGAAATCCCGTAAAATGAGACTTGTCACTCCCTGGAAGGCGACGAGAAGCGTCCGTATTGATTTCGCTCTCCCGCCTCCGCCTGTAATCGGACATTGCCCTCTTGCTTCTCCTTGGCAGTTCACACTTTTGTTCCCTCCAGATTCTGCCAGTTGTTTTGCAGCTCTTTTCATTTTCATCTACAACGTCTGTGTTTACTGTAGATGTGATTTACAGTGATTTAAAAATCAAACATTACTGTAGAAAATTTTTTTGATCAATTTAAACTAGCAGTGCCTGAATGCAAACGTCATGTTCCATCCTGGTCCAGTCTAGACTGAAAATAATCTTAAATAGAAGTTTATGCATTCATTTATTAAATTTTAGCAGCAAAATTTGATGCAGCCGATAATTATATCTTATAGGGCACTGAGGAATTTAACCACATCTGTTTCCAGTGTCCATTCCAATCATTCACACTGTGCGGCTGTAAGAACTCAAGCATTAACTATTTTGAAGAAATTCCTATCATCTCCACAAGCTACTTGTGGTGAATAGTGCTTTACTGACGACTACTTTCAATAGGACGTACATTTCGCAAGTCGATGTGAAAATATATTTTTATGTAATATAACGTATTGATAGAAGAGCTTAAGATGTAAAACATCACCTCAAATTAAAAGGTGTCTAGGTAACAAAAGTTTAGGTCAAAATCGTTGGTACCACTCTCATACTTTCTTCAAAACACTTATGAAATAAAGTTTCGCTGAAAATTTTGTTGACAAAGACAGCTAAAAACATAATATGACGTTTTATCTATTAGCATGTCCCAGCAACATATTCTTCTTCTTCTTCTTTCTTTCATCCTATCTTGAGGTACATTAAATCAATCAATTTTTAATTTTATGTGCCTCTCTGTTAGCCCAGCATTGTTTCATTTTTTCTGATCTTCCTTTCGTTTCCTCTTCAGAGACTTGGATCATTCGCTTGGATTTAGTTTTGACTTGGTACCTTGCTTTGTCGTCTTTCTTTTCTTGAAGTTTTATCCATGAGCATTGTTTTTGTGATTTGGACTTAAGTACATCTCTGTTTCCATAAACCAATCGATTTTTTTTGCTTATGTAATGAATAATGTATCTGTTGATCTACTTGTGTCGATTCTTAGACTGTGTCCATAAAAATCTTTTCTTCTTGGCCTCATTGTGCCTGGGAGTTTTTCATTAGTTTTGTAAGAGGTTACATTTTTTATGTGATTTAGTTTGTTGAGGAAACTGGAGTTAATGATTTTTCTTAATATCTTACGTTCTTTGATGTGCAGCCTTTCAACTGGGCAGTGGTTGGTGATGGAGAATGTTTCAGTCGCATACAGCGCTTCCTGTTTGGATACTGTGTTGTAAGGTCTTATATTGCGTTCTGTGACACGGACTTTATGTTTTTATGTGTTTTTGTTGTGTGGAACGCCAGTCCAGCTATACATCTTCTAGTGTTTGTTGTCTTTTCCTCGAAAGCATTCCAGCTGATCCATTCTCAAAGATACACTCCTGGAAATTGAAATAAGAACTCCGTGAATTCATTGTCCCAGGAAGGGGAAACTTTATTGACACATTCCTGGGGTCAGATACATCACATGATCACACTGACAGAACCACAGGCACAAAGACACAGGCAACGGAGCATGCACAATGTCGGCACTAGTACAGTGTATATCCACCTTTCGCAGCAATGCAGGCTGCTATTCTCCCATGGAGATGATCGTAGAGATGCTGGATGTAGTCCTGTGGAACGGCTTGCCATGCCATTTCCACCTGGCGCCTCAGTTGGACCAGCGTTCGTGCTGGACGTGCAGACCGCGTGAGACGACGCTTCATCCAGTCCCAAACATGCTCAATGGGAGACAGATCCGGAGATCTTGCAGGCCAGGGTAGTTGACTTACACCTTCTAGAGCACGTTGGGTGGCACGGGATACATGTGGACGTGCATTGTCCTGTTGGAGCAGCAAGTTCCCTTGCCGGTCTAGGAATGGTAGAACGATGGGTTCGATGACGGTTTGGATGTACCGTGCACTATTCAGTGTCCCCTCGACGATCACCAGTGGTGTACGGCCAGTGTAGGAGATCGCTCCCCACACCATGATGCCGGGTGTTGGCCCTGTGTGCCTTGGTCGTATGCAGTCCTGATTGTGGCGCTCACCTGCACGGCGCCAAACACGCATACGACCATCATTGGCACCAAGGCAGAAGCGACTCTCATCGCTGAAGACGACGCGTCTCCATTCGTCCTTCCATTCACGCCTGTCGCGACACCACTGGAGGCGGGCTGCACGATGTTGGGGCGTGAGCGGAAGACGGCCTAACGGTGTGCGGGACCGTAGCCCAGCTTCATGGAGACGGTTGCGAATGGTCCTCGCCGATACCCCAGGAGCAACAGTGTCCCTAATTTGCTGGGAAGTGGCGGTGCTGTCCCTTACGGCACTGCGTAGGATCCTACGGTCTTGGCGTGCATCCGTGCGTCGTTGCGGTCAGGTCCCAGGTCGACGGGCACGTGCACCTTCCGCCGACCACTGGCGACAACATCGATGTACTGTGGAGACCTCACCCCCCACGTGTTGAGCAATTCGGCGGTACGTCCACCCGGCCTCCCGCATGCCCACTATACACCCTCGCTCAAAGTCCGTCAACTGCACATACGGTTCACGTCCACGCTGTCGCGGCATGCTACCAGTGTTAAAGACTGCGATGGAGCTCCGTATGCCACGGCAAACTGGCTGACACTGACGGCGGCGGTGCACAAATGCTGCGCAGCTAGCGCCATTCGACGGCCAACACCGCGGTTCCTGGTGTGTCCGCTGTGCCGTGCGTGTGATCATTGCTTGTACAGCCCTCTCGCAGTGTCCGGAGCAAGTATGGTGGGTCTGACACACTGGTGTCAATGTGTTCTTTTTTCCATTTCCACGAGTGTATTTGAATCTGTTGATAATTTCAGTTTTTTGTTCTCACGCTATTACCCTCCTACTACAGGAACATTTTTGTTACACTAAATACCACTGGGGTCAATGCAACCCACGTAATTAACAGTGGATATATTGGCAGTATTTTATTTATTTTAATGACCTGACATAAAAGTATACATTACTGAATAACACCAGGTAAACTATGTATACAAGCACTTACAGATCGTGTCATCCTTGATCTTATAGATCTTTACACTTAGAACAAAGCAACTCTCTAACCTTAAAGGAAGGAATCTCTGAATCTCGTTTACAGACGAAAGAAAAGCACCTTCTGCACATTTCTTAATTTTTCTATCCATTGAATGTTCGCATATGGACTCATCCACGTTTTGCCCCCATATGCACTTCTGCTGACGGAGGAGGAGGAGGTGGAAGAGATGCTTTGTTGTGCCTACTTCTGTTTTTCTGAATTAGACTTGTTTTTCTGTATTAGACTTGTTCCTAGTTTTTCGATGGCTCTAATTGCTTCGTTATTACTCACATAACAACTAATATATGAGATAAAATATGTTGCTACGAAAAGAGCCCTGAAATACTTTTTACGGATGTTGTGCTGTGACTTCCTTTGGATCATAAATTTTCAACAAAACAAAATATATTACGTTCTTATTATTCTGGATCTGGCTTTCTATTAAAGGAACATTTTTTCGTTAGTGTAACTCGCCATAAAGTTCAACATATCTTCCTTAGTTTACAGCTATTGAAAAGGTTACTGAAAATTATTTCGTTATCAATACTGATGTTACAATACGCAATGTTTGTTCAACATAAAAATTTTGCAGTGGATTTTTGTTAACAGTAAAACACCAATAAGTACCACAACTAACACGAGAACATGAGACTATTATCAAATAAAAAGATGTTTTTACTATAATGTATGCCAGACCAGAACTATGCACAGCAGGATTTCTTTTATGTTATGAAGATAAATCATCTTTTAGCACTGTTAATAATATATCATCCACAGCCCGCGCCAACCTGTAAAACACATCATAAAATCTGCTGCTCTGCTCTGCAATTCTGAAAGCTGAAAGAAATAATTTTAGTTTACTATTACCTGTCCGCTTCTTTGTGGTATGATTAGCTTCATGTAATGCGGTTTGAATGTGCCACGGCAGCGGCTCGTTCGTTTGTAGCGCAGCTATGGACCTCGAATAATATTTAAATAACTGAAAATGTCTTAAAAGGATGGGATAAAATACCTGGCAGGCTTATTACAAACCATAATGCAAGTTTTCACTAATCAAAACATTTAAACAGATTAAATTATTACACACCTTTACAATGAGTACGTAATGGCGTACATCTCTCAATCTTGACAAAAGAATGCTATGCAAGTGTACAATGTAGCATCACAGGCTCTTCCCACTCACGTAACTCCAAGAAGACGAAAGAGAAATTAATGTTCGGTCACTACTATTTATACTTGTCACATATTCCCATCTTTGTTTGATATTTAATAAATATCGTCTGTGGCGGTTTCAGTACTCGCTGACACAGATATTATCTTTAAAAAAAATCTGTACATAATTCTATACAAGAACAAAATATGACACATAATGCTTTCACTTCATTACATAAAGTTTACACAATCGTTGTCCACGCAATTACAATCATCCAGTTGAATTATTCTTTTCTCCTTTTTTTACCACATATAATATGTGTTTTGCTAAGAGACGTTACAAGTTCCAGAAGAAATTCTCTTCAGTTGTAGTTGGTTTTCTATTCCAATCAGGATATAAGTCCACCCAAATTATGAAAGCTATTAATTCACTAATATCCAAAATATTATAGAAAATAACCATGTCCCTATACCATATTTTCCAGGTTTTGATGGGATGTCCTGGCGAAATGGACACCTACTCCTAAAAGTTACCAGTTGTTCATCAATTGTAATATTCTTGTGTGAGCATCATGTAATGTGCTTACCCAGTGTTTAAATAAACCCCATATTGGTACTAATTTATCATGGCTACGATTCTGCCGCCGGTGCTGAGCATCATCAAACTGAACACAGTATGATATTTCTGTAAAGAGGTTCCTAGCCATAGAACTATTGAAAATAGGTTGGCCATTCTCTTCGTTCCATAAATTCACAATGTCCTCATTGTGAACTTGGTACACTACTGAAAGAATAAGCAGGCCAAGAAAGCATTCAAATTCTTCTCTATTAAGATCCATTTGCTACCAAAAGTAATGTTACCTTCTCTGTTGGTCCAGTTCAAAATAGTCTGGAAAATGCTGTGTTTCATAAATAATGAAAATGCTGACTGCACAGTATTTATGTTCCTTAGAGTATGCCTGGTGGGACCTGGAGCCATCTTCAGTATATTTTGTGCTGGCTGTCTCCCATGTAATCTACTAGGATATTTTTCCATTATTTTATTTCCATTTCTCAACCTGAAAAGTGGAATTACTATTTTACATATGTACTTACGTATTGTTATTATTAGTGCTATCATTAAGGTTTTTGCAAGCATATGGTAGATTAGGCATACTTTCTTGAAAACATTCTGATTTGAGATGTCATAACTTCAGGAAGTAGAGTTTCCAAATATCCAACTTCACCACCAGAATCTTCTGTTGGTTCACTACGTGTAGAAATAAGAACATCAATCTCTTCATCATATGGTATATCTCCTAATTGCTCTTCTTCATTCATAATTGCTTATATTTAAGCACTACTAAAATGTTTTCTAGTCATAATGTAGTACTTCCACTCTCTGCAGCAAAACACTAGCAACAACCGAGGCAATAGACAACAACAGCTCAAGTAAGAGATAGCAAAAATGGGTATAAGTAATTAGTGGGGAATGTTAGTTTCATTGTTGCAGATTTTTGCTATATCATCTGTTCAATGTAACATTTGTCAGTTATTTTACATTCAGGAAACAAATCAATAATTTAGATTGGGCTCATGCTGATCTCAGTGGTACTCAGTGCATAGGCCCTGAATAAAAATTAAGATGTTATAAATGTAAAACTGAACAATATGTTATTGCATACAAGCAACTTAGCAAGACAAAGTGATAAATTTTGAAAATAAATATTTTGAAAACAAGGGAGATATATATTTCAAATGCCTTATGAAACCATATCGACCCCAGTTGCACTAGGAGGGTTCATCTGTTTTGCTGATTTTTTTTCTTTGGCTTCTTCCCAGCTCTCGGCTAGTAGGGCTATCGCTTCTGAAAAGACTAGGGAACTGGCTTTGATGCCTTTGATACTTGTTCCTTGTCAGATGCCAGTAAGGATCTTTGTGTTCTAGTCTCTGGCTACATTTTCTATGGCACAGTTAACTACCAGGTTAGATAGTATATTTCCCTGCCATAAACCAGTTATCTCGAAAGGATCAGATAGTTGCCCCATGAATTTTTTTTGTAATATTTTTATGACTATATGAAAAAAGGACTCTCTGTGGAAACCACTCATCAATAAAGCATTATTCACTAGAAGCAGCTTATGGTGGGAGCATGAATGTTTCCCAGTACTACACTTGTGGAGCACATTTTACAAAAAAAGTTTTATAAACTATTTTGATGAATCGTCTTACCAGTAACAAATATGGTTAGCTGGCATGTAAATATTCATGTATATGCATAGTGGACTGCATGCTGATTCAAAGTTTGCTGACATCTCGATTATAAAAAGACTGACTGACATGAATGATGTGAGGTATCCTGGTGTGTTATCAGCACATGAACAGGTCATATTGATCTCAAGGTATAAGATTCCAAGGACTTAGACTAAGGGTGCTCACCATTCGTTTTCTGGTTATGGGCTTGGTGGAGGCAGATTTCCTGAGAAGGGGACTTGCAGGTGCCGCCAATCCCTTGTCACTATACGAGCTGGGCATACTTCAGCACCTATCATGTGTCGCAATGAACATTTAGACCTTCACCTACAAATGTTTTTTTAGTAAATTTACTATTTTTAGCTTTAGAAATTGAACAAAGACTATCAAATTTTTGTTTTCCATTTTTAATAGTTAATCTATAAGGATGAAGTGTTTCAGTAAACCTTTTGCACATCAAACAGTAAATAAGATCATTTTTATTCACTTATAAATAAAAATTATTATTTATATATAAAATGATTGAATTATTTCACCAAATATAATTATCTTTCTTCGACTGCAACAGTTTTAACAGTCTTCTACCTATAAAAGAGAGATAACCTGTAGTTGCTTTAAAAATAGTGTTTAATTTTTTTTTACTTTGTATGTTGTAAAGTCTAAAAATCTTTGATTATTGATTGAAAATGTTTTGGTTCTAATGACTGAAATTCTTTTATTTTCCCTTAATCATTAATGAGTTTATTTACAAAAATGTTCGTTCATTAAATTTAAAATATCATTAAACTTATAGTTAATGCATTAACAGTTTTAGAACAAATAAACACAGAAGTCCACAATTCCTTCATCAAAATTTTATATTCTCTAAATATGGTAGTATTATCTTTTCCTAAGTAATTAACTGTTTTGGAATATTTACTCCACATAATCAAAAAGAAATTTTATATATTTAATTTTATAATAACAAATTCAGTGAGTTCCAACATGAACAGAAGTATCAAAATTTACTATTCCAGATTCGAAATATTTTGGTTCATCTGGTAATTCAGCAATTGTAAAAACTTCACAAATTTTTCTATATCAAAATTAGTTAAAGGGTTATTAAATTTTTCAATTACCACTTTAAAATTTATTTACTCCTTTTCCCGTCTGTTTCATTTCCAAGTTAAATGTATTTTGTTCTTATAATTCCTTATCATCTTTTCCCCTACTTATAACTGCATTTTCAATTGATGCAGGACCAGCAGTAAGCAAATCAAATGTCACTAAATAAGGTAATGCAGGTAATAATGATGAAATAAATCGAACTTCATCTTTTGTTAGTCCAGAACCTTCTTTCTTTTTTTGTTAGCTATTCAGTAATTTTTTATGACAGTAATAGTTATTGAAGCAGACAAAATACCACCAATTTTTTTCTGTTTCTTTGTTTTTGGAACATCACTTAAAATGGGTCAATATTTTTCAAGTGTTCATTGTTGAGTGTAATTTTATTTGATTGTGGTTTAGTTTTACCGTTTGGGCATGAAGTATAATCAATTACTCATTTATAGAGATTACAAAATAATAATACGAAAATTTATAAGTCCTATGTATTTTTGTCCACTTCTACACCCATTCATAATTTTCTTTTTCCATACATTATACCTCTAACTACAGTTGAAGAAACTTTTTCTCCTAAAGAACAATCTCTTGCATGCATTCTTCCTTTCACAATTGTAATGTTTTATCAGTTTCATGCCTTTTCTCTAATTCTTCAGTATCTCTATGAGAAATATCACATTCTGTACATACTTCATTTAATGGATTAATTCCTTGATTGATTACCATCAGCACATTCATGTAGTGGAATATCATTAAATTCTTCTAAACAATAGTGTTTGTAAGGTACCATTCTTTTCTCAGCTCCACCATTTTCTTCAATTGCCTTTAAGCCTTTTCCTCCTGACCCTTCAGTTCCTTGTATCACTTTATCAACTAAATGGTTGACCTTCTTTTCTAAATTTTTCATATTCTGTTATTGGTTGTTTTTTAAATTACTTAAACTTTTCTTTTAATTATTCTTTTAATCTTTTATTTCATTTGGCTTTTTTAACAATTTCTTGTTAGTATTTTCTGACCCTTTTTTCGTTTAATGTTTATGCCTATCATTTACGTTTTATGTTTAACATTTATGTTTAATTTTTATGTTCAACATTTATGTTTAATGTTTAGGTTCAATGTTTTAAAAGTTCATAATCTCTTCTCTGTATTTAGCTTCAATAATTTTCTTGTCATTTCTATTCCTATAAAAGTGAATTTACCTTTATTCCAACACTTACTACATAATTCCTTAAACAAATAGAAGATAATATGATTTAAAATTGTATCATCTTGTCTAAAAATATTTAAGAGTTTTTAATATGTTGGGCACAAATAAATACAGTCTGTTCTTTTATGCCTACCACTAGTAAAACATTCTCTAATTCTATCTTCATTATCAAGATTGTACCCATCAAAAACTTCCAATTAATTTTCTTGAAATTCATCTAATGAAATAATCTCAGCATTATTTTCAATAAAACAAACAATTTCTTCTGTAGTTTTATCTTCAATTTTTTCACATACTTTTATAAATTGTTGATATTTTGGTTTATCAAAACTTACAAAAGATTATTTTTTTCCAATTTCACCATCTTGGTGCAAAAATGTAATTATCAATCATTAATGTTATTACTTGACAGCCACTTGGACCTATAATTGACATGAAATAATGTTTGGTAAAGGTTTACCACATTTATTTTTTATTTATTTTCTGGAAGTTTTAATTTTATTTACATACTTTTCATTAATATAAATGAGCAGATTATTTAAACTGACTAGGACTTCTTCTGTTCCAATAAGGCAAACTTACAAAAGTGTTTCACTAGTTGGTTTTTATTCAACTTTCTTTCTTACTTATTACACTGTGACAGGGAAACAATAGAAACTGTTGTTGCTCAACATAGATTGAAAAATTAAGAAAAATTTATTCATTCCAAAACTCAAATATTCATTTTAAAAGATATAAGACTTGAAATAGAATTGTTAATGAATGTGTTAAAAATTTATACATGGCTAAAGAATATTGCATTGCACAAGTCTTGGGATTTAATAATCAAATTATTGAACCTAATAAAACAGTTATTAAAGATGTTCCTAAAATTATTCCAATGGAATTAATTAACATAAATATCGATTTATCGGATGAAATAGTTGTTAAACATAATGATTATTTTCATACAGAAACAAACCTTATTCTTAATTTGGTGGACCAATAATTTATAGACCAAATCATCCTACAAAAATTCCAATTTACAATACTATTCAAAATTTAAAATATCTGAAACTGATGAAAAAGGTAATTTAATTGCCTTTAATAGTGCTAATGTAACAGTAATTTTAAAATAAGTTAATGAATTTTTCTCTTTATAAACCATGAACAAATAGAATGTTATCAATTTTACTCATTCTCTGTTACTGAGAAAACAAGAAATATCTTAAATCTTCCTACAAAGAAACAGAAATTAATGTTACTATTGCTGCTGTTTGGATTTATCCTAATTTTTCGCTACTTCATATGATCTTTGATGTTATTTATACAGATGAAACTGATTTTTATGCATATGATGATAAATCAAATACTAATCTAATTAATAATTATGTTTTCAATTTGTTTGATGTTAGTACCATTCAAAAAGGAATAATATTTTATCTATAACTGAATCCCTTTTATTACTTCTTGAACTCTTATCCGATTATCGTCTCTTTTGAATGAATTGAATATGGAAGGACATATTCCTAACAATGGAAAAGTTAAAACTAAACAAAATTAAGTTCTTTATTCATGAGAATTATTTGGTATGTTTTTTAAAGATTATAAAGAAATTATGTTTGAATGAGAATTAACTGTTTTTTATTTACAGTTCTAGAAAATTTCAAGATCATACTATTTTTCATTGTACTACTGATAATGATAATTCTACACTTCCTGAAGAAGGCAAAATTGTTGTAGAAGTATGGAAATTCGTTTTCCTGGTGTTAAATATCAACCCCAATATTCGCTTGAATTTGAGCAAGAAAGACTTAAAAATTTAAAAATTCTAATTTCATTCTTCGAAATCCAAACAACAGAATTTGCTGGTTTGAGAGGAAAAGGAATTTTGACAAGATCTTACAAATTATTAAAATTCTACAGAATTTGACATATCTTACTTTATTTTCGTCATTTTCGCAACTAGCCAAAAGAATAATCAATTATGTGATTTTTCTTTATTCTGTGATGCTAAATTACAATATATCGGTGTTAGAAATATAGAAATTACCTCGATAGTTGAGGAATCTTGATCCACCAAATAACTTCGTAAAAGCTTATCATTCTTTTAGAGATTTTAAAAGAATAAGTCAGTGAAACAGTGCTATAATGTAAGTTTATTTAATTTTATTCAAAATTATCCAATATATGTAATTAATATGATTACAAGAATGAACGTTTCCACTACTCAAAGAACAACAATGGAATTATGTGAATTCTTTAACAAGAATATACAGAAGGATATTATTGCTTAAGTTACTGTGAACATGAAAAAGAATTTAACATATGATTCACAACATAGAAAGCCTACAGATATTTTAATTAGTTAAATGAATCAGAAATAAAAATTTTAAAGACCTTTTAATTTATTGTTTTCATTAGCTTTTCAAATATTTTTCGGAAACAAGGGAAGATAAAAACTGAAAACTGTAGTTTCTCAAAAAATTAAATGTTCTCCAAACATTTTCAAACAATTAAAAAAACATTTTAATTTCATATTCTTTATTTCTTCTGTATTAATAAAAATGTCAATTATTACTAGCACTCAAAGTCTATTTATTGAACTTAACAATTATAGTAGTGATTGTTCAAAAGCGTTCACAAAATTATTGGAACCAAAAAAAGTAAATCTTACATCATTTCAAAAGCTGAACGTTTGCCTGCTATATTCGGGAATAAAATTTTGTTATTTTTAGATGAAAAATGTAAAACTACCCTTCCAGATCGCTATACTGAAATCGTTAAAAATGATGATCGAAAATCAGATGCACTTGTAAATTTAAATTATGTTTATTAATGTGAAACGTCCCCTTTGAAAAATTACTGACACACAATATTTTTTTCGTGCAACGCAATCTGACTTTCAAAAATCCCTACAAATGAATGGCCCTGACTAACATTAAACGATATGTTTCACAAATCACTTACCTCACAAAGATCTTCGTTACTCGAACTACTGCAATACAGCAAGCGCCACTACTGCCAGCTAAATAAAAGATTCAAACTACGGAAGGCACTAACTACTGATAGGCATAGTTAGCAAATGAAAGATTTTAATAGAGAACAAACAATGTATTTACCTTAATAGTTATAATACATATAGCAGTTCATGACATCCAGTCTTACAAATTTCAAAACTCCGCCATATCTCTCCCCACATCCACCACTTCTGGCGGCTCATCTCCAACTGCGCAATGTTACGTGCTGTTAACATCCAGCTGCCCAACACTGCAATGGCAGACAACAATGCAAACTAGCCACAGACTGCATACAGCACAGCCAGTGATTTTCATACAGAGTGCTACGTAACGTTGCCAATAAGAAAACATAAACAGCCTACTTACATAGCCCCCATGCTCCCCACAAAAAATTTTACAAATTGTTTTGGGCAGTGTCCAATACAGATTTGAAAAAAATTTTCGTAGTTACAATAACAAAAATATTAAATACACACACTTATTGATACAATGTTGGTCATAAGCTAAAATGTTCTCACAGTCCATAAAGGCAGTCCTGATCATGCATCACAGTAAAATTGCAGTGTTTTTCTCAAAGTCAGAGCAGTAAAAGAGAATGCACACGGAAGTAGTGGATTTCCATGCAGTCTTGAAGAAGTAGTGTTGTCCTTCCAACGGGAAGACAATGCTGACTCTTGACATGCAGACAGGTAATGCGCCACAACAGAGCAAATCCACAGCAGAGTCAGTCGAAGTTTTGAAGAATATTGGTAGGTAGGTCATCACAGAGCAGACCCACTGTAGTCCTAGTAGAGACGGCCAGCAGCCATCTGTTGCAACTGTGCAGTTGCACAATCACCATCGAAGAGTCTTGTGGACAATATAGCAAGTCCATAACCACCACTTGTGCACTCACAATGTTTTTGGAATTGTCCTTAGAACCAGCAATGCTGTTATCCAGTCCCTTGCTGAATTATTAACACATGTGCAAACACTAACAGTTCTTTTTTTTTCACATATTGTGGATATACTATGATCGACAGAAATGTGTGCAGTGAAATGGAACTTACAAGTTACTTAATTTGATGAACTGGTGTCAATTACAATTTTATAACATAAGAATACAATTATAAAGGTACAAAATACATCATTAAAGAACATAACAAAACAGATAACATTTGTAGTACCGGCTTTAAAAAAGAATCGAAATAACATATGCATCAGTGTTACAGGAATTATGACATAAGTTCGCACATAAAAGATCAGAATAACTTTTGAAACATCAACTTCACACATGAGCATTAAAACAAAACAGAACAAATAATGTTTAAACATCTTGACAAAGTAAATAACATAGTATTAGAAAAATTCTACAACATAACAACATCAGCTAAACACATAAAGACAGGAAAAACACAAATACACAAAAGTACACAAACACATGGGGGATAACACAATGGAAAGGACAGGGTTTGTTTTCAGTGTAACATTTGGTACTGCAGTATTTTGCAAACAAAACCTTTTTTTTCTTGGAGATCTCCCTTCGTTCATCATTATTCCTAAAAAGTCCTACCTATACCTGCTTTCTGTACTTTTTTCGCATAACTTCTCAATGCATTTCTTCCAATTCATCACAACTCGTTCTCTTATATAGCGCACCCCCTCTTAAGCTAACTTAAATCTACTGAGCTCAGATGCTAAACTAAGGGACGAGGCAATGCAGCAGCACAAAACAATTAACACAAACAGCAATGATAAAAAATACAAATGGCAAAGCAAGCAGCATAAATTAGCAAAGCAAATGCAATATTACAACTAATATAAGGCAATGCGCATAACATTAACCTATACCTTTCACAAATCACTTACCTCACAAAAATCTTCGTTACTCGAACTACTGGAATACAGCGAGTGCCACTACTGCCAGCTAAATAAAAGATTCAAACTACGGAAGGCACTAACTACTGATAGGCATAGTTAGCAAAAGAAAGATTTTAATAGAGAACAAACAATGTATTTACCTTAATAGTCAAAATATATACAGCAGTTCATGACATCCAGTCTTACAAATTTCAAAACTCCGCGATCTCTCTCCCCACATCCACCACTGCTGGTGGCTCACCTCCAACTGCGCAACGCTACACGCTGTTAACATCCAGCTGCCCAACGCTGCAATGGCAGACAACAATGCAAACTAGCCACAGACTGCACACAGCACAGTCAGTGATTTTCATACAGAGCGCTACGTAACGTTGCCAATAAGAAAACATAAACATCCTACTCACAAATGTAAGAAACTAAATGAAGATCAACCTATTCATGTTACTGCAATCGAATAATTTTTATGACTTTTGTCTTTTTGTTTTAAATTAAGATTTGCTTTGCTATAATATCATAAGCTTTCTAAATAGCTCAGATTTCTTCACCATTTTTGTTTCTTTTGTATTTATGTAAAATTTAATTTTTCAATATAGGGAAATGAGATTTATTGTCAGGGGAACTGCAAAATTGGGTTCTTGGCTGACATCATGGAAATTTGACTTGGAAATGCTCTTTGTCCAGAACTCTCTTAAATATACTACTTTCATGGGATCGAGATGGAACCCTCCAACTGTCCCAAATCATCTCCCAGTAGGAATGGTGTACTCTTGATAGGTATCAACACCCATCCCAACAAGATGGCTTCTACACAAGAGGGGTCATAATGACAGTTCCCCTGGCACTGTAATTATTGCTTGTACGACCTACTTCACTTAATATGTACAGGATTCAGGATGCCTCAAAGAATGTAGTAGTTAGAAGGAAAGAGTGGAGCTCTGAGGATGTTGTAACACATGGTTGAAAGTAAACTACGTAACACGAGAAAGCTGAATGCCTCAGGGAACAGGCAGTCATAATGTAGCTATGCAATGCCTAGAGCTGCAACAAAGAAGTCGGATCATCCAGAGATCTCGTAGATAGTCACAAAGTGCTGAAGAAGGTGTTGGGCCTGTGCAAAATATTGTGATATGGGTAGTTGGCAAACTGGTCAAATCAAATGCCCTTTACCCTGACACATTAGTAACACCACATCTGCATAGCACAAGACAAGATGTAGTCCCTTAAACATAGTGCCTTATGTCCACAACTCATCTCACTGTTTTAAATGGCAATGCTATGGGCCGCGGCATTAGTGTGGAAGGCAGTAGCAACTTGTGGCAAATATCCTAAGCGACCGACAACAGGGTCATTTGATCCTTTTTTCTAAAGAGTGCAAACTGCTCTGGGGATCATTCTGTCTGAATTTAGGACTGCTGTATCTACTTTTAAGAGACGAAGATACAGGAGCTAACAACAACGAAGCCAATCTTTTATGGTTGTACGAAGATATCTATGCAGCCATTTAGCCTCCTTTTCTGCTAGTTTGTTTGCTTCAGCTCTTCAAAAGCCTAATCTGACAGTCGATGCCCCTAGGTAGACGGAGGATGCTGGGGTGAGCGCTGCAACCTACTTTTGTCTGTGTAGTTTTATAGGTGCTGTTCTTTCTGAGCCCATAGTTCGTCCCACAACGTCCACAGCCCTAGGTCTAGCGGCTAGTGTTGCTGCCTCTGGATCATGGGGTCCCAGGGTCGATCGTTTCCCAGCCAGGTTGGGGATTTTCCCTGGCTGGGTACTAGGTGTCTGTGTTGTCTTCGTGATTTCATCATCATCATCATTCGTGGCAGGGGCTCGACTGGAATGTGTAAAAAAATTTAACTGTCTAAAACTTGGGACTTTGTACGGGTGCTGATGACCACACAGTTGAGCGCCCCACAAACCAAACATCATCGTCCCCCAGAACATCACAAAATCCTACAGTAGCCTATATCAGGGAGCTTCCGTTTTCTCAAATGGCAACAGCAAAAAGGCAGCGCTGCCTCTGCCATTGTCGTATTTGTTACTCCACAGTCTACTCTAGCAACTAAGCAATGCGGGAAGTTTGGTCCACAGAAAAAGACAGGTGATAAGCCGTCACATCGTACACATCTTATGCTGAATGTTCCACTGATTCGTCTTCGGAGACAAAGGATTATGAAGTCAGCCTGTAGCAACCATCTACCACACAGACTAAATCACCATCCATTGTGGGAGTCTAACCCCAGCTGCGACACAGGATGAAAGAAAAAATCTCATAAGTAAACGGCACTAATATTACAGTGGGACATCAATGGCTTCAGGACACCTGTGCAGGAACTCAGACTTCTCGCCCAAGGACGTAACCTGTTTCCAAAAATTCCTTATTAAACTTATTAAAAGCCATGTGCTGTTGGGCCATACCCTGCATCGAAATGATGACATAACTGAGAAAAGGGTCAGACGATGTGCTGCTGTAACTGTCACAACGAAAGAATCGAACGTGTCTCAGTAGCTACCTGACCGTCGTCTTTATGCGCTGTGTAAAACGAGCTAGGAGCGAATGGTCAACCGCCGTCTGGTCTGAATGTTCAGACTAAATAGCTCCTATGCCGCTCCCCGTGTGGTTCAGGAGATTTCGATTCACTGTCCATCCACTGCTGGGGTCAGTTTGTATGGGGTATTTTCGATATCAGTAAGGCGTACGACACTATTTGGAGACACAATATTCTACGATAGCTCCACCAAAATGGCTTTCACGACCACTAACCCATATTGATTCGGTCTTTTTATCAAAGTACGTTCTAAGTACCGAGTTGATGACGTGCTGTCCGATAGTTTTGAGCAGGTGAATTGTGTTCCCTCTTGGAAGTGTTTAAGATGGTAGTCTTTTCCATATCCATGTACGTCATGACGTCTATGGAAAGTGGTCCTGTGCAGTCCTCCTTATTTGGACAATTTTGCCTCCAACACCGTAAAAGCGAATCGTCAATTGCACCTCTCAGTGAAGATGTTACAGAAATGGGCATCATAGACGGATTTTATATTTTCTGCAGATAAGTATGTGTGTGTGTGTCCATTTTAATAGTTTCCATCGTATTTTTAATTTACGTGACTTGCATGTAACGGTTATCACTACACTTTTAAACTCTCAGTGAGGTTTGTGGCCCTTATTTTAACTCCAAATTGACGTGATTACCACAGCTGAAGAACCTAAAGGCCAGGATACAGAAGGAACTCAGCATCTTAGAGTGCCTTAGTCACAGATCTTCGCGAATGGATAGGGCTTGTCAACTCCGGTTTGATAGAGCTTTTGTGGATTCGTAGCAGTGTACCAATAAACGAAGTCTTCTTTCTTACCTAAGGATTACTGACACTGTCCAAGATGAGGACAGCAGAACGCACGGGTGCTTACAGGACCAGCACCATACATAGTCTCTGTGCTGAAGCTGGAAAACCGCCAATCACTACCAGCAGCAATTCGCTGGCAGCAACGCTCCTACCAGTTTACCAGCATGCCAAACTGTTGCTCGTCTCGTTAGGGAGCGTCTTTTCTCCAATATCCCATTGGAAACAAGACCGTTTGGGACCCTTGTAGCAAATATCGAGGAGTCGGTGATGAGCAACTGCAAACCACATTACAAGTTATCCAAAGGAACGGAGTAATTTCAGATTTAGTGCAGTACAGAAGAAGCTGCTCTCCAGGACATGCATTTAATACAATATTTTATATTTTAAATGAGCGTCATATCTGTATTGCCTTATTCAAAGATGAATATAAGCAGGGGTACTCCATTGTTTGATCGGTTGTTTTTCCTTATGATGTTCCCAAAGTCCGATTGGGTCAAGACTTCACTGTCTTCGACGTGGAATTATACGTGGTATTGTGGGCTTTGGAGCTGTTGAGATGCGTTGCACCTGCTAAATTTCTCGTATTATTCGACTCCCTGAGTGCCCTTCACACTCTATAGCTCTTGTAGCCTACAGATGCAGCAATCCAGGCCATCCATTAAGCCCTTCTTCCCCGAAAAAGGCTTGGGGTGGAGGTGACTTCTGCTGGTTGTCAAGCCACGTCTGGTAATGTCACCAACTCGGCCATGGATTACCACATTCCAGTCGCGCAGAAGCCACTAGGTCCTTTACACTTGTCTTCGCACGAACACAGCTCTCTGTCGCATGGCTTTTTGCTCCGTCGGAGGTCTCTCCAACGTGTGGTGCTCTTGGAGCACAGGTAAATGTGTGCAGCAACCCGACGTCACATGGAATCAACGTCTCGTTGGAGGTCCACTGCAGCAATATATCGTCAAGCTGCCTCTTTAGCCGTCCATAATTGCGAAAGTGCTGTCTGTGCAGCATATTGTTCACAAACTGTTATCTCGATTATGTCCCATTAATGTTCGATGGGATTCATGTCGGATGATATAGGTGGGAAAATCATTCAATTATCCAGAATATTCTTCAAACCAATTGCGAATACCTGTGGCCCATTGACATGGTACACTGTCATTCATAAAAAATCCATTGTTGTTTGGGATTATGACGTCCATAAATGGCTGCAAATGGTCTCCAAATAGCCGTACATAACCATTTTCAGTCAACGATATGTTCAGTTGGACCAGGGTACCCAGTCCGTTCCATGCAAACTTTGCCTACACCATTATGGATCCAACACCAGCTTCCACAGTGCTTTGTTGACAGCTTGCGTCAAGGCTTCATTATGTCTGCGGCACTCCTGACCCCTAAGTTTTGCTCTTATCAACTGAAATCGGGAGTCATCTGACAAGGCCACGGTTTTGCAGTTGTCTAGGATCCTACCAATATGATCACTAGCTCTGGCTGCAGGCGATAATGTGGTGTTAGTAAAGTAACTTGCTTCGGTTGTTTGCAGCCCTAGACCAGTCACACAACATTTCGCCGCACTGTTCTAACGGATAATTTCGTCGTAAGTCCCACACCGACTCCCGCTGTTATTTGACGCAGTGTTACTTGTCTCTTAGCACCGACAATTCAGAACGATCGCCGCTGCTCCCGGTTCTTAATTGAAAGCTGTCAGTCACTACGTTGTCTGTGGTGAGAGGTAATATCTGAAATTTGGCATCCTTGGCACACACTGTTGAGATTAGAATTTGTATTCCCTAACGATATTCGAAATGGAATGACCGAGCTCCAACTGTGATTCAACCTCTATTACTCTCATTGTGCAGCCACAAACACGTTGCAAACCAATTAAAATGATAATAATGAAGATCTTGTACGGTTTGTGGGGCGCTCAACTGGGCGGCCATCAGTGCCTGTACAAAGTTCCAATTTTTACACAGACCAATTCTTTGACGAGATCTAATCTAGCCACTGTCACAAATGATGATGTTAAATTGATGAGGATAACACAAACACCACGTCCCCTGGCAGAGAAAATCCCCAATCCCCAATTCACATTCACCGAGTACAAATGACAGTTCGGCCAATGTACCACCAAATTATATTTTGTGTAGGCCATACTACAGCTGACTGTGTATGTACATGTCGGTATTCCATGATTTGTGTCATTTCAAAGGCAGCGCTGGGTAGCAGTGGTGTCTTGGGCGTCTTGTCACGGGTCGTGCGGCTCCCCTCCGTCAGAGGTTCGAGTCTTCCCTCGGGCATGGGTGTGTGTGTTGTCCTTAGTGTAAGTTAGTTTAAGCTAGATTAAGTAGTGCGTAAGCCCAGGGACCGATGACCTCAGCAGTTTGGTCCCATAGTCCTTACCATAAATTTCCAAATCTTTCAACTCAAAGTATATAGACCGTCGCGAGTGTAATTCTTCCGAGGTTTAGACCTATTCACACGTGTGGCCAACTCTTTAGGGCTTGACAAGCCGTTTTGTCGTGGGAATACTGATGGACGCATAACTGAAGCGTAAAGAGTTCCTGGGGAGTTAGTACTCCAGCCCGCGAGAAAGGGTATTGGGTATAATGAAATGAGGGAGCTACCTGTGCACTCCCACCTAGTACATTAGAGAAGCAACTGTTTCTTCCACTTTTTCTTCGCTGTTGAGGAGTTCTATCGAAACACTCGTTTGATGCAGCTCTTTATACTATTCTATGCAATCCTCATAGCCGTTGCAGTCATTAATCTGCTGTAGGCAAACGGCAAACCATTTCCTCCCTTGAAATCTTTCACCCTTGCCACTTCCCTTCTCTACTAAATTTATTATTCATCAGGTTTCCCTCCATTCAGAGGCTGTTGTACGCAGCGACTTTTATTGATTTGTAAATAATAGATTTCAGCTATAAGTCGTCCTTTTGAAATTATATTGGCAGATCTAGATTTCAGCTAGAAACTAGCCATTGTCAATGCACTATCATTTTTGATCAATGCATGTAATGCCTGTTGGTCGGGCTTCAGTCAAAGTTCTTTGAAAACTGCGAATGAAGCCCGACCAAAAGGAATTACATGTATGGATCAAAAATGATAGTGCATTGAGAATGGCTAGTTTCTAGCTGAAATCTATATCTGCCAATAAAATTTCAAAAGGACGACTGTTAGCTGAAATCTATTAATTACACATTTATTTTTCCTCTATGCCCGTGACGCGCACTGTCAAACCTCCCCTTCTTTTAGTCGACTTGTGCCGTAAATTTCTTTTCCCCAGTTCAGTTCAATATCTCTTCATTATTTATACGCTCTACTCTTTTAATCGGCAGTATTCTTCTACAGCAGCACAGTTCAAAACTTCCGTTCTCTTCTTGTCCACAGAAGTGTTCCCTAATCCATTGTCTTCACCTCTGCACAACTACTGCAGTCGAAATCAATTTGAACCGGCTTTCTGTAATAAAGCCTTGGACTACCTTCAGAGCTTTCCTCCATCCCCCCTCCTTTTCCCACTTCCCCCCATTACAAATTTAGCTATTTCCGGGGCCTCTCTCCTTTCTTCATTTTGTGCTATAATGTCCTTTTCTCTCCTATTGAATTCCACACATATTTAACAGTTATCTGGTCTACGATATTATGATCAGAATTCTTCTGTACCGCCATTACTTGTCTGTACTGTTTATCGTACGTATTTCCCTCGCATACAAGTTTACCATCCAGATAAATACTTTTACAAATAGTTCGTAACCTATTTATATTAGACTTCAGAATATTTTATATAGTGGCTAGCCGGTCTGGGGATATTTTAGTGATTCGGTACTATATTTTTATCTGAATTTTTTTTACATGTGCCTTGAAGTTCTTTCAGAGCCTATGCTCGTGGCAGAGAGCTGCATCAGCTGGTGCTGTGGTTTCTGGGACTTTGCTAACAAAACTAGGCTCACGCACCACCGCTGGCAATGAATAGGAAAGCGTGAAACGAGTCATGTTGTGGTTACTGGCCGCTCGTTGGAACCAAGAGCACAGTTGAGTGTGCCGGCCGGAGTGGCCGAGCGGTTCTAGGCGCTACAGTCTGGAACCGCGCGCCGCTACGGTCGCAGGTTCGAATCCTGCCTCGGGAATGGATGTGTGTGATGTTCTTAGGTTAGTTAGGTTTAAGTAGTTCTAAGTTCTAGGGGACTGATGACCTCAGAAGTTTAGTCCCATAGTGCTCAGAGCCATTTTTGAACAGTTGAGTGTCTCTTTGTGTTTCAGCCTTCCCAAAAGGCAGATGGCTTAGAACCTATGTCTCTGGATGTGTTCATCTCGTCTGGCAACCAGGTAATTCAGACGTAAGTCTCCTCGTCTTTCTCCTACTGTCTCCTTATTCTGTTACCACCTAGAGAGTTCTGACCGAGGAGCCCTTATGCATCATGTATGTGTAGAATATAACCATACAATTCTTCGTTTTTATTTGAAACTCCCTTGCGATGCCCTCTCCCTCGACCACACTGATGCCATCTCCGTAAAAGACAAGCCCTATGAACCATATTGAAAATTAGTTGGAGTAAAAACAGAACTTCGGTATAGGACGAGAAGCCACAAGAACCACACGTGTCTTACAGCAGGAGAGCTGGAGAGTGACTTGTGAGGTCAATCGAAAAAACTCATTTGTCAAGCTAGAGGAGCTAGGAGATCAATTTTTGAGGCCTATGGAGATAAGTTATCCGACAAAATTAATGAAGCAAAGACCTTAGAGAGGGAGAGATAAGTAAGATAGCGGAAAGACTAACGTAATGGCAGAACCTGGGGTCAGAGAGAGATTAGGTGGAGCGGTATCGTCTAGCCACAACCGTAGCCGTCGTCTTCAGCCACACACTATCACAGCCAGGCGTTGGTTCTGCCCTCCGCGCCGCCGCCAAACAATCAGTTGCCGCCGTCACTGAGGATCTTCGATTCAATGGTGCGGCGTCTTAACCTCTCCGGAGTTGGTGCTAGCAACCACAGGGTCAACGCTGCCTCCACGTGGATGCGACGTGCCCGTGGTCCTGTCTGCCCACATGTGCCATTGCTGACATTGCCCTTTGGTCTTTGCGCCATGGCACGTACATCAATGAAGTAAAAATAAAATAAATGGAGAGTTAACTATTCGTTCTTCTGGGTAGGCAACATGAATGCGCATAATGCCTGCTGCACTGCCACAAGCAGAAAGAGCCACGGAGGTTGATGGTGCTGACACAGTTATAGATCTGTGAGGCGAAATAGCGACCCTTATGCTGAGAGTCTGCAGCTCGTGGTCGTGCGGTAGCTTTCTCGGTTCCCACGCCCGGGTTCCCGGGTTCGATTCCCGGCGGGGTCAGGGATTTTTTCTGCCTCGTGATGACTGGGTGTTGTGTGACGTCCTTAGGTTAGTTAGGTTTAAGTGGTTCTAAGTTCTAGGGGACTGATGACCATAGCTGTTAAGTCCCATAGTGCTCGGAGCCATTTGAACTATTTCTTATGCTAAGAAATCAGGAATTAGAGGAATGGTACAAGCAAGGCAGAATTTGCCATCTGCTCACAAAGTTGACTTAAGTATGCAGTGGGGCTGCTGTTCATACGTTAAATCCACCTTTTTGTGTCACAAACTGTTCTGAAGAGCACTTTTCCTGCAGTAAATTTCACTCCCTCTGAAAATGTAAACACTTTTTAAAATATATTCGTCATGTTGGCAAAATTTGTTTATGGCCAGATGACATTCAGTTACATTTGACTTTCTTGAAATTGTTGGAAGATGCCTGTAAATATGTGGAATCAGTGGGAAGTTTAGTGAGTATCATTACGTTTGAGATATCAGTTAAGAAATGCGAAGAGAGAGACTTGGACAAAAGAATTGTGTCTTATTACTGGGAAAGTTGTTCACCTTCAGGCATGGTCCGGAGTGGAGGCTTTTACTGTCGTTTTCGAAACGTACACATGATTTTGGGTTGGACGAAATGAGAAATGATCCATTATGAGTAGAGACCGAGACGAGAGCAATCGTTCATTTTCTGGAGGATCAACCGGCAAATTGGAGGCGAGGTGGAAATGACGTCGCCTTCATCTCTTCTTGAGTCAGTCCGTGTAGCGTTGTTATGTGAGGAGGGTGGTTGTTTTGGTGCATTATCCTTCCTACTCGTGCGATCCAAGATAAACTACGGGTGATGGAAGTTATCGGGACATCTATTGCAAAGAAATTAGACACTGGGGTGTTGATTATCGGTGTTCGCTGGGCATATTAACCAGAAGCATGGGAGGATTTTAAGTTTTTAGTGTTTCTTCAACCCCTTGTTGCATACAAGTTGTAGGTTAGTGACCGAAAAGAGTCCAGGCTGTCGTGGTACTTCAGTTTCGTTTTCATGCCTCCATATGTGTTTTTTTTTATTATTATTTTATTTTTGTATCGACACTCGGATGGTTTCCGTGTGACCATTTCATACCCCGAACAACCGAGGTGCAAAGTTAAACTGTAGTCCAATTCTGGTACCATTTTGTGTTATCCGCAATGAGAGAAGGTGTTCGTCATAAAATCATCTTGGTGAAAAATGCGAGAACCGTAAGGACATAAATCTTCGAAGGACCATTGCATCGTTCTTCTTAACAACGCAAGCACTTGAATATCGTATTTATTCGCCGATGCGAGGCAGCGGCTCTGAATTAAGATGTCCTCCTCTGTACAGGAACTACACAACGTGTGTACGAGTACAGGTTGTGACGGTGGAGCGAAGACATGTGGAAGTTTGGGTCTGACCGGTAGTCGCGAACGGAAAGTCAAATTGATTAAAGCGACCGCTGTCGTAAAGTTGGATATCCGGCTCGAGTTCCGATCCGGCACAAACGTTTTTTGACCTCATTCCCTTGTACAGCTACTGGTTGTTCGTATTCACAGTTGCGAATAAGTTTCGTGTAGCACACTATTTTGCAAAGAGATTTTTTGTTACTGGTTATACCATCTTGATTCTTTTGTGCATATCTATTCTATCAATGATTCCGAGGTCACTTGCAATCAGTGTTTATTTTCAGTGCACCAACCAGGTAGTAATTATCTAAATTCCCTATCTTCATTACTAAGTCCCTCAGGAAACCGATATGTAATACTCATATATACAGACAAAAACTGTTTTATTTTTTGGTCGCACTAAGAAATGAGCCTAATTTGCATTTTAAGTATTTATCTACGGTTTACATATCTGAGAAATATAATGTTATGTAAGTCCACTTCTAAGACACTAAAAAAAAGATAATTATGACATATTTCTCCCTAATTCTAAAGTTTCTATTCCCACAGCTGAGCAATATTCCTCTTTCTCGTAAACGTTTTTCTTGCTATTGCCAGCCTGCATTTCATATCTTGCCTACTCCGAACACCGTCAGTTATTGTGCTGGATAAATAGTACAAGCATCTACTCCTGTTGTTTGTGTTATTGTTGTGTCCTTCAGTCTGAAGACTGTTTTAAAGTTGCTCTCCACGCTAGTTTATCCTGTGCAAGCCTTTCCATCTCTGCATAACTGCAGCAGTCTATACAGATTTCAACCGCGTCGCTACATTCATGCATTGGTCTCCTTGTACAGTTTTTCCCTACGCGCTACCCTCCACTACCAAACTGACGATTTCTTGATGCCTAACGATGGGCCCTATTAACGGATCCCATCTTTGAGTCAAGATTTGCCATAAATTTCTTCACCCAGCAGTTCGTATCAGTACCTCTGGATTATTTATTCGTTCTATTCATCTAGTTTTCAGCATGGTTCCGTAGCACCACATACCGAATGCGTCTAGTACCTTACTGTCAGACCACGTTGCACTTCCGTACAAAGCTAGCTGCCAGACGGATACCTTCAGAAAAGACTTCCCAACACACAAATTTGTAAGAAGTTTTAATAAAGTCCTCTTCTTTTAGGATTGTTTTTTCTTGGTGTCATCAGTTCGCATTTTACACAGTGCCATTGTCAAACCTCAGAGATTATATATTTCACTGCCCTTATCTTAAATTCGTTTTCCAAATTTTCTTTGATTTCCTTCACTACTTGCGCAGTGGACATATTAAATAACATGAGGGATAGGCTACTAGTTTATCTTACTCCCTTTTCAACTACTGTTTCCCTTTCGACTCCCACAACTGCAGTCTAGTTACCCTACAGGTTGTTGTTGTTGTTGTGGTCTTCAGTCCTGAGACTGGTTTGATGCAGCTCTCCATGCTACTCTATCCTGTGCAAGCTTTTTCATCTCCCAGTACCTACTGCAACCTACATCCTTCTGAATCTGCTTAGTGTATTCATCTCTTGGTCTCCCTCTACGATTTTTACCCTCCACGCTGCCCTCCAATACTAAATTGGTGATCCCTTGATGCCTCAGAACATGTCCTACCAACCGATCCCTTCTTCTGGTCAAGTTGTGCCACAAACTTCTCTTCTCCCCAATCCTATTCAATACTTCCTCATTAGTTATGTGATCTACCCATCTAATCTTCAGCATTCTTCTGTAGCACCACATTTCGAAAGCTTCTATTCTCTTCTTGTCCAAACTATTTATCGTCCATGTTTCACTTCCATACATGGCTACACTCCATACGAATACTTTCAGAAATGACTTCCTGACACTTCAATCTATACTGGATGTTAACAAATTTCTCTTCTTCAGAAACGCTTTCCTTGCCATTGCCAGCCTATCCTCTCTACTTCGACCATCATCAGTTATTTTGCTCCCCAAATAGCAAAACTCCTTTACTACTTTAAGTGCCTCATTTCCTAATCTAATTCCCTCAGCATCACCCGACTTAATTAGACTACTTTCCATTATCCTTGTTTTGCTTTTGTTGATGTTCATCTTATATCCTCCTTTCAAGACACTGTCCATTCCATTCAACTGCTCTTCCAAGTCCTTTGCTGTCTCCGACAGAATTACAATGTTATCGGCGAACCTCAAAGTTTTTATTTCTTCTCCATGAATTTTAATACCTACTCCGAATTTTTCTACAGGTTTTCCCTACAGGTTATAAATCATATTTTTACGCTGGTATCTTCAAAATTTCAACGAGTTTAGTCGAGACAGCTATGTCAAAAGCCTTATGTAATTCCTGAAGGATTTACGTTCTGTCATTGGAACTACAAGAAAATGTCTTTTACATCAGAATCGTTTCGCTTTATTGAGGTAAAGCATCATCAGTGGTGCATAACTAAAGATATTGATAATTTGATTTTTTTTAAGACTGAAAAACAGTTTGTCTGCAATATGCTTTTTTTACTTACGGTGACTTCCGCTTTGTTCCTCGCTACATCGGTAAATGCCGTTTACTTGTAAATCCATGGAGTTTTTCTTCGTTAGACATTAATACTTGGACCTAATTTTTGTTGCTCTGCAGAACTACACGTTTCTCACGTTTTACACAGCATACTTTCTCGCACGCCATTGTTTTCTGTTTATTTCTGTACTTCTAAGTATGTACTGTGGTTTGCGTCTTGTAGTGTTGCCAAACATAACATTGCCACCAGTTTGTCTTTGACCTATACTCATTTTCTTTCTATTTTACTTAATTGTATGCGTCTCATTCGATTTAATTATGTTGCTGTCTATTTATATACTGTGCAAGAGTAGTGAAGGAGCAGTGATTTAGTTTTTCTTTTTGGGGGGGGGGGGGGTGGAGGGTGGGAGGGAGGCAATGGAAAAGTCGTGTTGAGTGGATGTAAGAGTATAGTAGTTTGATGGAATGTGAGATGCAGAAGATGAGGAGCCAGAAGCGAAATCAAATTAGGTGGAGGGCGGGAGATGAATGGTTGGGAGAAGGTGAATGGTGAAAAGGCTCTTTTCTCTTTTCTTTTTCATGCAGTTTCTTCAGTTATTTTATATAGTGTCTGGTTTCTAATATTTATTTGATCATTAAGGAACTGTTTGTTTTGTGTTAATGCTTTGTGTATGTGGAAGTTTTCTTCGGAAGGGAGGAGTTGTCTGTCTTTACTGATTCTTATGATGTTCATATCTTTTTCAATATTACTTGGTCTATAGTATTCTTTATTTAAATGATCTGCAAATGTTGAATGGTATGTACCGTATTTAAATGTTCTGACGCGTTTTTTTATCTGGTGCTGAATGTAATTATGCAACTGCTACAGGTGTAAGTTTGCCTTTCTTGAATCTATCTTCTAAAATAACACGTAGGAACAGTATTGTATTGTGTGTGCCTACATTGAACTGGAACAACCTTATCTTCCCTGAGAACAGCTTCTACCAATTGGTCCGTTCTCCTGTAAACAAATTCTTGTTAATATTTGCCACCATTACTTAAAAAACTTATGGTTCAGTAGTATTCAAACTTGTCGTCATCTGCCTTCTGTGTAATTAGAACTATTATTTTCTTCTTGAAGTCAGAAGGTAGTCCTCTCTTCCCATATATCTTGCACACCAGATGATATAATTTTATCATGTCTGGCTCTCTCAAAGACCTCGGTAATTTTGAAGGAAAGCCGCGTGCATCAGCCACCTTGTTTCAGTGCACGGTGAAATTCTTCTCGCAGTAACATCCTTCTTCAACTACCTTCTCTCCTCTTTACATATAATTGTCCTCAGATTTATTTCCCCTCGACATACCCCAGTCTTCCTTCCCAGAAGAACGTCTCTGACGAAATAGCTTTTGTTAACACCGAATAGAAATTTGAGTGTTAGGCAGTCTTTTCTGTAGCAATTTTTCTGGAGTATAGCCTTGTATGGAAGCGAAATGTAGGGGATAAGCAGTGCAGACATAAAGAAAATAGAAGCGTTTGAAATGTGGTGCTACGCAAAAACGCTGAAGTTTAGATACGTGAATCACTTAACTAACAATCATACACACAACTTAATTCGAGAGAAAAGAAATTCAGACATGAGTAAAAGAGGGGATTGATTGATAGTACACATTCAGAGACATCAAGAAACGTCAGTTTACTGTTGTAGGTATGTGTGAGGGGTAAACTTTGCAGAGGGTGAACAGAAAACGAGTACAGTAAGCAGAGTCAAATGGATGTGGATGCTTGCAGAGGATAGAGTAGCGTGAAGAGAAGCGTCGGACCAGTTTACGGAACGCGGCTCTAAAAAGAGCAACAACAATAGCATTATTTCCAGTATTAAATTTTTCCCTTCTTCACTTTACTTATTTCCCATCTGAGCAGTCGATATTCACATGACTCTGTCCCTTATCTCCACAGTTCCCTTCTGCACACACCACAAAAAGTTTTTGTACAGAAAATTGGGATAGAGATCAACATAAACATAATTTTCGCCGTTTTTATAGCTCATGAAAACCACACATTGCATGTTGTACCACCATACAACGAGACCCATAGAGGTGGTGGTCGAGATTGGTGTACCCACCGGTATCTCTAATAACCAGTAACGCGTATTCGTCGTGGCATACTATCCAAAAGTTCATCAAGGCACTGTTGTTCCAGATTGTCCCACTCCTCAACGGCGATTTGGCGTGGATCCCTTACAGAGGTTGAGGGTCACGTCGTCCATAAAAAGCCCTTTTCAATCCATCCCAGGCATGTGCGATAAGGTTCATGTATGGAGATCATGCTGGCGACTCTACTCGAGCGATGTAGTTATCCTGAAGAAAGTCACTCACAAGATGCGCACGATGGGGGCGCGAATTGTCGTCCATGAAGACGAATGCCTCGTCAGTATTCTGCCAATACCGTTGTACTATCGATCGGATGATGGCATTCACGTATTGTACAGCCGTTACGGCGTCTCCTATGACCATCAGCGGCGTACGTCAGCCTCACACAATGCCACCCTAAAACAGCAGCGGACCTCCACCTTGCTGGAAATCTGGAAATTTGTGGTAAGATTTTATGGAACTAAATTGCTAAGGCCATCTGTCCCTAAGCTTACCCACTACTTAAACTAACTTACACCAAGGACGACACACACACCCATGCCGGACTGAGGACTCGAAGCTCCGACGGAGGAAGCCACACGGACCGTGACAAGGCGCCTGACTGGGTTGCCTCCAAACACGTCTCCGACGATTGTCTGGTTGGTCTGGTTGAAGGCATATGCGACACTCATCGGTGAAGAAAACGTGATGCCAATCCTGAGAGGTCCATTTGGCACCTTCTTAGGCCCATCTGTACTGCGGTGCATGGTGTAGTGGTATGAAAGATAGACCTCTCCATGGACGTCGGGAGTGAAGTTGGGCATCATGCAACCTATTGCGCACAGTTTGAGTCGCAACACGACGTCCTGCGGCTGTACGAAAAGCATTATTCAACATGGTGGCGTTGCTGTCAGGGTTCCTCCGAGCCATAATCCGTAGCTAGCGGTCATCCACTGCAGCAGCAGCCCTTGGGCGGCCTAAGGGAGATATGTCATCGTTAGTTCCTGTCTCTCTGCATTTCCTCCATGCCCGAACAACATCGCTTTCGTTCACTCCGCGACGTCTGGATACTTACCTTGTTGACAGCCCTTCCTGGCACAAAGTAACAACGCAGGCTTGATCGAACCGCGGTATTGACCGTCTAGACATGGTTGAACTACAGACAACACAAGCCGTGTACCTCCTTCGTGGTGGAGTGACTGGAACTGATCGACTGTCTTTGAACAGTAAAAGGGACTGTGTCTGTGATACAATATCCACAATTAACGTCTATCTTTAGGAGTTCTGGTAACCGGGTGATGCAAAACATTTTTTATGCGTGTATTATCTTGTAGGCGGCATGTTTCTTTCCCCCAATCACCCATGTATCTTCTGCGTTTCATATGTCCAGCCAAAGTTCATTTTGCGGCATCTTGCATTTTCTAACAAACTCAGTTTACAGACGTTTGTATTGCCTTTCATCTGCTTCCTTTGCTGATTTGTTAAACTTTCTCATTTCGTCAATTAAATTCGATATCTCCTTCTAATCCAAGGAATTACCCTTGGCCTTGTTTTCTTTTTTCTTTTTCTACCTATATGAAACTGTGCTGCCTTCACCATTTCATTTCTCAAAGGTTCCAATTTGCCTTGTGCTGTATTCCCTTCCCCTTTTTTTCGTCTCCTACGTTAGCTGTTTCCTGTGACTGTCTCAAAAACTTCTGGTTATTTCAGTTTATCCAGATCCCACTCCATAAATTTCTGCCTTCTTATTATTCATTCAGTTTCAATATGCAGTTCACAACTAGTAAATTGTGTTCAGAGTCCGCATCGTCTCTTGGAAACGTCTTACTGTTCAAAATCTCTGTCTTACTGTTATATAATGTATCAAACCATCCAGTGCCCGTAGGTCTCTTGACGCATATAATCTTTTTTCGTATTTCTTAAACCAAGTGTTAGCAAAGACTGGATTATGCTACGAGCAAAATTCTACCTGGCGGCTTCCTTTTTCATTCCTTTTACCCGGCCCATGTTCTCCTGCTACTTACCTTCTCTTCCTTTTCCTACTACGAATCC
This sequence comes from Schistocerca americana, assembly GCF_021461395.2. NCBI lineage: Eukaryota > Metazoa > Arthropoda > Insecta > Orthoptera > Acrididae > Schistocerca > Schistocerca americana. The sequence continues at coordinate 279,835,829 of NC_060119.1, read as the reverse complement.
CCGTCAGTCAGTAATTAAAGTTCCATCTCCAGTTAATAATTTTCTTTGTCTCATCACAAATGTTGACAAGCTCTTAATTATCGGTGGAGTTAGCTGGCATATACTCGTAAACTTGTGCTGCTTTAGTCGGAGCTGGCTTCGCTTCTATCCTACACTCTCTATACTGTTCATAGAAGCTTACCATAGGTCGACTACTAGTCGAAAGTATTTTTGTGTTTTAATTATGTGCTTATGATAGTTCTGTAAGGTAGTAGTCTCTGTCACAGAACGCTTAGGTGGTTTCCCTTATAATTGCTGACTGATGTTTTACAGAATTGATGGAAAGTTTTTTAGGATGACTAAGTTGTAGCAATTTAGAATCAGAAGACAAGCTAGTGGAGTTGAAAGAAGAATATCATAAGATTAAACGTCATATAGTACGGCTATCAGGTAAGCAACCAAACGATAAACGTCTAACAGAATTAAAATTGTGGCATATACACTAATACGAATCTCAGAAGTCTTTTGTTGCTATATTATGTAAATACGTTCCGCCATAGTAAAGCAAACGTAATAATACGAAGCAAAAATATAAAATTCACTACACTTTTCCACACTTTTAAAGAAGTTGTGGAAGATATGAAGGGCTTCAGCTCTAATTTGACACACCTGTATATGTTTTTATAAGCTTCAGTCAAGCTTTTGGCTGAGCCGTGGTAAAAATTAGCTGTTTTGAAGAGCGCGCCGTACCGGGTAGTGTAAAGCAGTCGCCTTCCGTTTCTGGCGGTGGCGCCGCCGTGGCAGTCGCAGCTATGGTGTCTCCCTCTGGAGGGAAAGGGGAAAAGTTGCCTGTTCACGTGCATTTAAATGGCGTTATGAGCTCGACAGTCGGTCAGTCTGTCAGTCTCGGCGAGTCTAGTCAGTTGGTCACATTGAATCTATTACGTTTTCTAAAGCCAATATGGATTCCTTTGACTTCTTTTTCCCATGTCCTGATAATTTCTTCAAGAATGATATTAAAGAGTAATGGTGAAAGTCCGTCACCTTGTCGCACCCCAGTTTGGATTATTATTATTATTCTTTCCTTTCTCAGACGTTATGTCTGGTTAAAAATGGAAAGTGAGGCGGACCTTGATCAAGCGTAACTTCCTTTTAACTGTGCTGTGAATGTTACATTGCATTTAGGAACTTTCGGGTATTTGAACATGTATCAATAATTACAGATTTCTGTAGTTGTATATATACGTTTGGATGCAGCTGCATTGCGTTGATGTATTGGTGGATATTGTATGGTATGACTCCCATAGTTGATAGTGTAATTGGTATAATGTCAACTTTATCCTGATGCCACATGTCTTTGACTTCCTCAGCCAGTTGGATGTATTTTGCAATTATTATTATTATTATTATTATTATCTTTCCTTTCTCAGACCTTAGGTCTGGTTCGGAATGAAAGTGATGCGGACCTTGATCAAGCGTCACTTCCTTTTAACTGTACGGTATATGCTACATTGCGTTTAGGAACTTTCGGGTAATTGAACATGTATCAATAATTACGGATTTCTGAAGTTGTATATATAAGTTTGGATGTAGCTGTATTGCATTGATGTACTGGTGGATATTGCGTGGTATGACTCCTGTAGTTGAAAGTATAATTGGTATAATGTCAACTTTATCCTGATGCCACATGTCCTTGACTTCCTCAGCCAGTTGGATGTATTTTTCAATTTTTTCTCCTGTTTTCTTCTGTATATTTGCTGTATTGGGTATGGATATTTCAATTAGTTGTGTTAATTTCTTCTTTTTATTGGTGAGTATGATGTCAGGTTTGTTATGTGGCGTTGTTTTATCTGTTATAATGGTTCTGTTGCAGTATAATTTGTATTCATCATTCTCCAGTACATTTTGTGGTGTATACTTGTATGTAGGAACGTGTTGTTTTAAAAGTTTATGTTGTAAGGCAAGCTGTTTATGTATTATTTTTGCGACGTTGTCATGTCTTCTGGGGTATTCTGTATTTGCTAGTATTGTACATCCGCTTGTGATGTGATCTACTGTTTCCATTTGTTGTTTGCAAAGTCTGCATTTATCTGTTGTGGTATTGGTATCTTTAATAATATACTTGCTGTAATATCTGGTGTTTATTGTTTGATCCTGTATTGCAATCATGAATCCTTCTGTCTCACTGTATATATTGCCTCTTCTTAGCCATGTGTTGGATGCGTCTTGATCGATGTGTGGCTGTGTTAGATGATATGGGTGCTTGCCATGTAGTGTTTTCTTTTTCCAAATTACTTTCTTTGTATCTGTTGATGTTATGTGATCTAAAGGGTTGTAGAGGTGGTTATGAAATTGTAGTGGTGTAGCCGATGTATTTATGTGGGTGATTGCTTTGTGTAGTTTGCTAGTTTCTGCTCATTCTAGAAAGAATTTTCTTAAATTGTCTACCTGTCCATAATGTAGGTTTTTTATGTCGATAAATCCCCTTCCTCCTTCCTTTCTGCTTAATGTGAATCTTTCTGTTGCTGAATGTATGTGATGTATTCTATATTTGTGGCATTGTGATCGTGTAAGTGTATTGAGTGCTTCTAGGTCTGTGTCACTCCATTTCACTACTCCAAATGAGTAGGTCAATACTGGTATGGCATAAGTATTTATAGCTTTTGTCTTGTTTCTTGCTGTCAATTCTGTTTTCAGTATTTTTGTTAGTCTTTGTCTATATTTTTCTTTTAGTTCTTCTTTAATATTTGTATGATCTATTCCAATTTTTTGTCTGTATCCTAGGTATTTATAGGCATCTGTTTTTTCCATCGCTTCTATGCCGTCGCTGTGGTTATCCAATATGTAATCTTCTTGTTTAGTGTGTTTGCCCTTGACTATGCTATTTTTCTTAGATTTGTCTGTTCCAAAAGCCATATTTATATCATTGCTGAATACTTCTGTTATCATTAGTAATTGGTTGAGTTGTTGATTTGTTGCTACCAGTAGTTTTAGATCATCCATGTATAGCAAATGTGTGATTTTGTGTGGGTATGTTCCAGTAATATTGTATCCATAATTTGTATTATTTAGCATGTTGGATAGTGGGTTCAGAGCAAGACAGAACCAGAAAGGACTTAATGAGTCTCCTTGGTATATTCCACGCTTAATCTGTATTGGCTGTGATGTGATGTTATCTGAATTTGTTTGGATATTAAGTGTGGTTTTCCAGTTTTTCATTACTGTGTTTAGAAACTGTATCAACTTAGGATCTACTTTACATATTTCCAATATCTGTAGTAACCATGAGTGGGGTACACTATCAAAGGCTTTTTGGTAATCAATGTATGCGTAGTGTAGGGACCTTTGTTTAGTTTTAGCTTGATATGTCACCTCTGTATCAATTATCAGTTGCTCTTTACATCCTCATGCTCCTTTGCAGCAGCCTTTTTGTTCTTCATTTATAATTTTGTTCTGTGTTGTATGTGTCATTAATTTCTGTGTGATGACTGAAGTTAATATTTTGTATATTGTTGGTAGGCATGTTATGGGGCGATATTTAGCTGGGTTTGCTGTGTCTGCTTGATCTTTAGGTTTCAGATAGGTTATTCCATGTGCAAGTGTATCAGGGAATGTGTATGGGTCTGCAATGTAACTGTTAAATAACTTAGTTAGATGTGAATGTGTTGAGGTGAACTTCTTTAGCCAGTAATTTGCTATTTTATCATTTCCAGGGGCTTTCCAATTGTGTGTAGAATTAATTGCTTGGGTGACTTCATGTTGCAAAATTATCACTTCAGGCATTTGTGGTATCATCTTGTATGTGTCTGTTTCTGCTTGTATCCACCGCGCATGCCTGTTATGTTGTACCGGGTTTGACCATATGCTGCTCCAGAAGTGTTCCATGTCTGTTATGTTTGGTGGATTGTCTATTTTAATGTGTGTGTTATCCATTGTTTGGTAAAATCTCTTTTGGTTTGTGTTGAATGTTTGGTTTTGTTTCCTTCTATTTTCACTTTTTTTGTATCTTCTAAGTCGTTTGGCCAATGCTTGCAATTTCTGCTTTTTTTCATCTAATTGCTCTATTGCTTCTTGTTGTGAGATTTTACCTAACCTTTTTCGTTTTTTGTCTGATATTTCATTTCTTATAAATTGTGTTAGCTGTCCGATGTCTTTTCTCAGTTTTTCTATTCTGATCTGTAACCTGTGTTGCCATGCTGGTTTTGTGGGTTTCTTCTGTGTGTTGGTTTGTTCTGATCTCTGCCTAGTGTGTATATTTAGTGTAGTGAGTGCTCCTATATAAACCAGTAGTTGTAACTCTTCCATAGTTGTGTTTTCATTTATTTTGTTGTGTATGATTGTGTTGATAGTTTTTATTGTTGTTTCGACTTGTGGGTTATTTGGCGGTCTATGCAAGAATGGTCTAATGTCTGTATTTGTGTCTTTGTATTATATATGTCAGCTGAAATTTCTCTTCTATATCTAACACGTGTGTCTCTTCGTGTTCTATTTGTGCTTGTTCTGGTGGCTGTCTTAAGATTTCGTTTTCCTCTGATTTTTTAACTGATGTGTGTTGTTATTATTATTATTATTATTATTATTATTGTTACTGTTATCATTGTTAGCGGCAGCAACTGCAGCACTAAATGTACTTCCAGTTTTGACTTTGTTAGTTGATAATCTCTATTATTTACTTACATTGTCGCTATAAAACACGAATCATTTTAATACTATTTTTATATCAAAACTGTTATTCCTTGGGTAAATGTGATGTAAGAAAGATACAACATGTATGAAACCCTGGTCTGATGTAAGAGAGGACCTGATGACGCTAATCAAGTGATGTTAAGTAAATAAATCAATAAATAAAACAGATTCTTTTCCAGGTGCACCTTGTATCAATCCTTATTTGTATGAAGATTTTTGCTTAAGCAGACATAGATCCAAGGTAAGTATTAGTGCTGAGCTGTGAAGCTTCACACGATGGTATTTAGTAAATGCTCATGAAGTGTAAATGCAACTATGCATAAACGAAATTGAGGAGTTAGTCCTTTTTCATGGGCTTTCTTGAAATTTATCTATTACCTGACTGGTCAAGGACTTATAAAATAAATAAATAAATAAAATTAAATATAAATATTAATTACTGTATATTTATTGTAGTGATTGGTTGTAATTAATATTTGCTTATCTGGAAAGTGGACGTTTAATTATTTGGTATCAGACGCTTGACAATGGCTTTTTCGTAAGTGCAATGTTATTTGTAGTTGACCGTGAAATAAGACTCAAATAATCGGACTTCGTATTTAAATCATTTCCAAAGACTGCTGCGGTAGGTGCGGACTCAAAATCTAAATCTCAATATTAGAATAATTTGCCAGCCATGTCAATACGTCGTACAGAGGTGACTGTCTACTAAACATAAAAAAGTTTACACAGTTAGTTAAATCAGATATATTCAACGAATAAGCCTACAGTTAAATAATTCAACTTACTTTCATAAATATAGAATCTTTACAGGGTCGAGTGCCTAGTGAGATTGCAACTCGCAGTGTCCTTATATATCATCAAAAATGGCGGTGTGCCAGTTAATAAAATATACGTGCTTCCCGCACCAGCTATTCTTCTCGACCCCCTTCTTCTTAATGAAACATAAGAGTGTCATAATTGTATTTTGTTTTATCAGCGGCATAGCGCTGTAGTTCTGTGCCATAGGCTTTATTTATTTGTCAGAGATTAATTATTTAATTAATATTTAGCGTTTCCGAGGAAACTCACGCACGGCATGCAAATGTGCCTTTATATTGCCCCCTGAATTGCGAGGCGAAAGGACACACCTGCAGGCGAGCAATTCACCTAAAGGCACAAGAAAATCTAAGTTATCTACAACTATTTACATGACATACATTATACAGTATATTATATACAAAATTTGAATGACGCGTGTGCGCCGTAAAAGTTCTTACGTTGGCAAAATAGAGTGCGCGCATGCGCAGAAGCGTCTATGTGACTCCGGCACTGCCGTTATATCGTAAATTTAGATCACGCGGCACAGTATTGCAGTTCATATTGTTCGTATGCGCGTGCGTTTCTTAGTCGTTGCATAACGAATATATTCCGCCAAGATTACATATGAAGAGTACATTCTATGACAGGTAACTTAATTTTAAAATTGCAGTATTTGTTATAATACAATACAACTTTAGATTGTTGAATATTCTTAGTTACATAGTATTGCATTGAAATGCTTCAAAGAAAAATGTCTTTTCGTTTCAGGTGCGTTGACCTATACACATCGTGTCGTTATTACAGTTTATATTCATCTGCTGCACCTAATGTTTCACAGGTTATTGTCGTCGAGGTAAAGCTTTTTTTAATCACAGTAACATCGCTATACAATAACGTAATTGATACATAAGCATTTCCATTTCCTATTTCCATTATAGTCGTTGTGATGCAGTTCGTTGTGACAAAAAGCATTGTTTATTACAGATCGGACGTGACCCGTCGAGTAATTGGTCCATATGCGGTTCGTTTTCGATATTCCGTGGAAGCTTGGTTGCAGAACCTCGGACGGCACATAGCTGGCGTCGATTCTTGGACAGTACAAGTATGTGTGTCCGTCACATTTCGAGAACATTACATTCCCTGAAGTTCCAACAAAAATTCTTCCACTCGTGGTGTTGTTTTCTGGACTGGCACGTTGTGACCATTTAATCTAGTTAACATCTTGAAGTTAGATACTGTAGTAATGTCACTAGACGATGCACCATTTAAGCACTTCACATTTTCAGTTTTTTGCTAAATATAGCTCACCTAAATGTTCGTAGTTACTTATCAAAGAAATCGTTCATCGCGTTTACAAAGGTACGATGCATGATGAATGTCATTAACAGTTTCTTTCACATAGGTTTCCGCGTAGTTGCAGACTTAGTAATGTACGTTAATGTCCGTGAACAGTGGTTCACTACGCAATTTTTTTTTTAAGTTTTTCACATTTTGGCACTCGTTATCGTTCAAATTTTCACATAGTAACAGTTACATTATACATCATTTTTTTTAAAAACGTAAGTTATCATACATATACACGTCACATATTTTCTTAGCATAAACATAATACAGTTACACATAAACATGTTTACGTCGTCATTACATAGCTATAAATTATTACATTATGTCACATTTGATTACATGAATTGCAGATATTTACGTTCTCTTTAACGGTTTTGCTGGGATTTTGTCGATGTTTTTTGTGATGTCATCTGAAATTAAGATAGGTTAGACACAACACTCATTACATCAGCAGGCAAAACCAGGCGTTTTCACTACTCAATAAATATTCACAATAATAAGAGACGGAAAACTGTTGGATTCCTCGCGTTTTGTGCGTGTGTGTATAGTGTCTGTGTGGCCTTGGCTACTGGTAGATGCTTTTATTGCTGGGAAGTGTGCGTCTAATCTATTTCTCGAAGTAAAAGATCTCTTCACAGATGACGTCTGTCTGTTCGTCAGGTGTCATACCAAGTCAGTGGTACCTACAGTCACAAATGTTCCGTGAAAAATTAATATATCATTCACTGCTACGTAATCATAAATTTTACCTTAATATTCAGTCTTATTGGTAGTGCCGCGGTGTTGAAAGGAAAGTTCTTCTGTCTTCAACTGCGTCACTGGTACAGCTGAAATGAAAATTTCTGTACTACTTATTATTTATGTTGTAATTTGTTTTAGTTCTTGCCACACAGCAGGTCGTTGAGATAACGGTACGTTATATGTCTTGTGGTAAAAGATCTTGTGAGGCTTAACTTCAATCTTGTACACATACGTGTTGATAACACCTAATCGCTTGGTAAAAACTTGTAAATATTTGGATAACACTTCCTGTAGTTTCATACGTTCATGTACACTGAGAGCTGTAGCTTCATTTATCTTATGATCAATAAATGTTTTCAAGTCCATTATCTCTGTGTCAGATGAGTGTGTGTGCGTGTCTTGAATGTCTTTGTCAAGTACTAACTGAACCTTGTACCCTGTACAGTGTTTGTCATGCTTTAGCGTTCTCCTGTCCAAACCAGTAATAATTACAATGCCTGTATCATTTAAAATACATTTACCTTTGGAGAAGTCTATAATGCAGTCCTTCTCGCTCATAATATCTAATCCTAACATTCAATTTGTCACAAGGTTTTGTACAACGAGTAATGGCCACTGTACGGTTCCATTACCTATTTTAATATTTAAAAAAACTTGCTTCTTAACCTTACATGAGTTATTACCTAGAGCAGTAGTTAGTTTACAGTTTTGGGCGAGAAACTCAGGCACAGGCTCCAATTCACACATCTTTTTATAGAAATTATAAGACAAAACGCTCAAAGCTGCACCTGTATCTATGATAATAGTAGTTGGAATCCCACCTACTACACCAGTAGTAGATGCTAAAACAATTTCATTTGTTTGAACGACATTGTATGCTGTCTTGCAAAAGTTCATCTGATATATTGTCATTGTGGTTGTATCTTATAAATAAAACAGGTAGTTTTTGTTTAGTATTATTAGGCGTATCAATATTTTGTTGTTCAATGGTGGTGTCAAATAACTGATTAACATTGAAGTCGCCCCCCAAGAATTCTTCAGCCACGACCCGGGGCATAGAAGTGACTGTTTCTAGTTTGTTGGACTAGCATATGCATTAGGTACTGACACAGATTGAGGTTGTGTATCAGGTGTCACTTCTATTATATTCACATTCGGATATTGCCCGTTGTGATCTCCAAACTTTTGCAGTTGTTGTTGTTGTTGCGCATTATGACTTACCTGTCGGTCGTAAGGTATGCTCCAATTTTGTGCTGTTGGCTGCTGTGGTTTAGCAGTGTTTGAATGAATGTATTGATCGCTACGAGTCCAGCCTTGATGCTGTCTTGGCTCGTAGTTATTATTATTTCTATTTCTGTTTGTGTTTTTGTTGTTACATTTCTATCCGTTGTTACCATTGTTGTTGTTGTTACCGCGGTGCCTTTTGTATGGATTGCCGCATGAAGTGTTATTACTGTTGTAACTGTTGTTTGTATTGGAATACGCGTGTTGATTTTCATTTCCGTATTGAGACGGCATGTGAGTTTGCTGTTTTTGCTGTACCGCGTATCCAACTGTGGGCGCGCCAGAATTGAGTTGGCAAGCCTGCATGTTTTGCATACCACTAGTATAAACAAAATGGCTCTGAGCACTATGGGACTTAACATCTATGGTCATCAGTCCCCTAGAACTTGAACTACTTAAACCTAACTAACCTAAGGACATCACAGAACACCCAGTCATCACGAGGCAGAGAAAATCCCTGACCACGCCGGGAATCGAACCCGGGAACCCGGGCGTGGGAAGCGAGAACGCTACCGCACGACCACGAGCTACGGACTAGTATAAACATTGTGGCTGCTGTTTTGCCGCGCGAAGCGCTGATCTTCTAGTAACATGTCAACCGAATCTAAAGCTGTTAAAAAATAATCTGGATCGTCATCCGGAATATGTAAGAGTTTTTCGTTAATGTTGAAAGGCAATTTGGCCTTCAACGCACGGAGTATATCACGTGTTGCGACTGGTTCGTCCAAAAAATATCCCATATTCAAGTATTTTTCAAAATATCTGCATAAGTTACCATTTTTACTGTTAAAAGTTTCAGGTTCTAAAATTTGTCTTCTGAGTCGCTCCTGGACGGATTGCGACCAGAATTTGTTCAGAAAGGCACGCTCAAACTCACTGTACGTGGTACATACGTCAGCTTGACTGTATGCCCAGACAGCTGCATCGCCTTGGATGTAACCGACAATATATGAAATCTTTTTCCGGTCACTCCAAGTGCGTGGAAATGCGTTACTAAAAGATTTAAGAAAAATCACCGGATGAATGGTCCGTTTTTCTGGGATAAAAGTCTGAAATTGCCTGTGTTTTATTAAGCTTTCTTCTTCCTTTGCATTATGATATGGATTTGTTCCACTGTAATTACTGTAATGTTCAGATGGCGAGTAATTACAATAATGTTGCTGTGGTTTACCATGATAATAGCTTGTGTTTGTGTTTGCACGTCGTGGTATGTATTGTTGTCGTGGTGAGTTTTGTTCTTGTGTGTTTGTCGTGTGCGGTATGTGTGCGTCATACTCGTATGTATATTGGTTTCTGAACTGTACATTTTGACTGATATTTTCGTTACATTCAGACTGTGGTTGATCGGTGAATTGTCTCATGGGTGCAGTGACAGATTGCACTGCGTCACTAATCAGCTGTTTGTTATTAGTCATGTATTCCGCTACGGAGTCGTGCACAATTGTTGGTAAATTTTCACGTATGAATCTATCAAGAGGTTTGTCTTTGTTCTCTACCCAATCATGAAATTCTTTATTAATATTTTGAATATCAGCTGTGGCATCAGATTGTAAGTTGCAGTCAGGTTTTGTTCAACATCGTCAAATTTATTCTGCACGTCAGTAATTCTTTTTCAAGGTTGTCGTGTACTGAAGGATATGTTTGAATTTGTTCAGTAAGAGCTTCACACGTGACATTAAGGTTTTTCACTTGTGTCTGTAAAAGTGCTACGTCATTTGTAGTCTTTTCCTGTATCGTATTAAGCTTGGAAAATTTCGTACTGAGCTCAGTCATCTGTTTGGTCAGTGTGGCGTCTATAAGTTCCACACGTTTACATAAAGTGTCATTACCTGTCTTGATTGCTATGAGATCAGATTTAATTTCGTCATTTTGTGTCTTTAACTGTTCATTTTGTGTCTTTAAGGTTGCCATATTTTCTGCGTTTTGTTTCATTAGCATTTGTAACATGTTGGCAATGTTAACTGTTTGCAAGGTCTCTGCCCCCGCCGCGTCATTAGACGTGACGTCATGTATTAACATGGGCTCTGACTGAGACTTTGAAATTTTTGTGGTGGACGGCCTATTGTCAAAATTTCCGTTAACATTTGCGTCAATATTTGATGAATCGTCACTACCGGTTGCTGTCGTAAAGTCATTTTCCAACATTTGTCTCGCGTCCGAGTCGGATTGCGTCTGAATAGTATGTCTTTGCTGTTCCATCATTTCGTATTGTTTTCTGGTTATGACCATGTCGCACATAATATATGTTTCAAGATAATAAAGTTTGACACTGGTTTTAAAATAAAATGCAATTGAACATGAATCGCTCGTAGCAACAATGGCTGTTTGCTAATTTAAAAATGTAAACTGAATATGGGATTATTGTTAATGGCTGCTGGCCATGTTACAACGTATCGTACAGAGGTCGGCCATATTGTACAATCGTGTATTGGTACTGTTGCAGAAGTTATTGTTTAAGGAAAAGTACTGAGAATGAAATTTATCACTGAAAACTGCTACACGCGAAAGAAATACTACAGAATCTACTAATACACTGAATTATGCGTCTGGTCAAGCCTGCCAATGCAAAGATGCTGCGTCTTACCTTATTTTGCTGGAAGCTTCGTTGCGTCATCCGCAAAACTTTTAGAATTGGAAAATATCTTCAGATTTTTGTTATTTCTCATATATTCAAGTCCAGGTCCAGAAAGTTGATTTTACACATGAAACAAAGAGAACAATGTAACAAATGACAAAATAACAAGTCCGACAAACAGTCGCCGATATAAAATAAATAAATAAATAAAATAAAATATTAATATCAATTATTAGTTATGTATTATAGTGATTGGTTGTAATTAATATTTGCTTATCTGGAACGTGGACGTTTAATTATTTGGTATCAGGCGCTTGACAATGGCTTTTTCGTAAGTGCAATGTTATTCGTAGTTGACCGTGAAATAAGACTCAAATAATTGGACTTCGTATTTAAATCATTTCCAAAGACTGCTGCGGTAGGTGCGGACTCAAAATCTAAATCTCGATATTAGAATAATTTGCCAGCCATGTCAATACGTCGTACAGAGGTGACTGTCTACTAAACATAAAAAAGTTTACACAGTTAGTTAAATCAGATATATTCAACGAATAAGCCTACAGTTAAATAATTCAACTTACTATCATAAATATAGAATCTTTACAGGGTCGAGTGCCTAGTGAGATTGCAACTCGCAGTGTTCTTATACAACATCAAAAATGGTGGTGTGCCAGTTAATAAAATATACGAGCTTCCCGCACCAGCTATTCTTCTCGACCTCCTTCTTCTTAATGAAACATAAAAGTGTCATAATTGTATTTTGTTTTATCAGCGGCATAGCGCTGTAGTTCTGTGCCATAGGCTTTATTTATGTGTCAGAGATTAATTATTTAATTAAGATTTGGCGTTTCCGAGGAAACTCACGCACGGCATGCAAATGTGCCTTTATAGACTGAGCACTGGAAATTTCAGTGAGTGAGAAATTAACTCACATTTTCATCGCCAGTGGGAATTCAGTTCCTAGGTAGTTTACATTACCAGTAGGGCCACCATTGGTGCTGTTAATTTCCAATAAAGTTAAAACATTAGATTCAAGAGGACCTCCAGGTGAATAATTTTAGTATTACGTATTTGCAAAATGTTGTCTTTCGTAGTTTTGTAAATCTTCTCCATGCTAAGGAGCAGAATGAAAACATCTTATGGAAGGATGTAAGAGAATAATGGAGACGTCAGAACAATTTTGCCATTCAGCTTCACTACTTAGTTAAAATGATATTTTATTCAAGGAAAGGAGATAGAGAGGAGCGTTATGATTGATTGTTATGGTTGTGTTGTTGTGGTCTTCAGTCCTGAGACCGGTTTGATGCAGCTCTCCACGCCAATCTATCCCGCGCAAGCCTCTTCATCTCCCAGCACCTAATGCAGCCTGCATCCGTCTGAATCTGCTTAGTGTATTCGTCTCTTGGTCTCCCTCTACGATTTTTACCCTACACGCTTCCTTCCAATACTAAATTGGTGATCCCTCGATGTCTCAGGACATGTCCTACCAACCGATCCCTTCTTCTAGTCAAGTTGTACCACAAGCTCCTCTTCTCCCCAATTCTATTCACTACCTGCTCATTAGGTAAGTGATCTACCCATCTAATCTTCAGCATTCTTCTGTAGCACCACATTTCGAAAGCCTCTATTCTCTCTCTTCTTGTCTAAACTATTTATCGTCCACGTTTCACTTCCATACATGGCTACACTCCATACAAATACTTTCAGAAACGACTTACTGACACTTAAATCCACACTCGATGTTAACAAATTTTTCTTCTTCAGAAACGCTTTCCTTGCCATTGCCAGTCTACATTTTATATCCTCTCTACTTCTGCCATCATCAGTTATTTTGCGCTCCAAATAGCAAAACTCCTTTACTACTTTAAGTGTCTCATTTCCTAATCTAATTCCCTCAGCATCACCCGACTTAATTAGACTACATTCCATTATCCTAGTTTTGCTTTTGTTGATGTTCATCTTATACCCTCCTTTCAAGACACTCTCCATTCCGTTCAACTGCTCTTCCAAGTCGTTTGCTGTCTCTGACAGAATTACAATGTCATGGGCGAACCTCAAAGTTTTTATTTCTTCTCCATGGATTTTGATTTCTCCTCCGAACTTTTCTTTTGTTTCCTTTATTGCTTGCTCAATATACAGGTTGAATAACATCGGGGAGAGGCTACGACCCTGTCTCACTCCTTTCCCAACCACTGTTTCCCTTTCATACCCCTCGACTCTTATAACTGCCATCTGGTTTCTGTACAAATTGTAAATAGCCTTTCGCTCCCTGTATTTTACCCCTGCCACCATCAGAATTTGAAAGAGAGTATTCCAATCAACATTGTCAAAAGCTTTCTCTAAGTCTACAAATGCTAGAAACGTAGGTTTGCCTTTCCTTAATCTTTCTTCTAAGATAAGTCGTAGGGTCAGTATTGCCTCACGTGTTCCAACATTTCTACGGTGTTGTTGTGGTTAGTGTCATTAAATGTTTAAGCAGCAAGATGTATCTTGTGATTTCAGATGGTTAACTTCTTAGCCCCTTAGCTATTACGATTCCGTAGGGAATGTAAATAAAGACGATAGTGAGGAGAAAGACGGTGTGAAGAAGGTATGAAGAATGGTTCTGAAAAGATGAAGAGGAAATGATGAAGGATGAAGTGTGCCCACCTCTGGCGTGATTGCAGACTGATCTTGAGATTACTGGTATTATGATTTTGTAGTTTGGATGGAAATCATGATGTGTGATTTCATTTTTCTCTCTTACTCAGTAGTATGTCATTTTAACGTACGTAAAGTGTGAAACAACATGTCAGTACGGAAGTAATCGTGTGATATGGATTGGATCTGATGATGCATATTTTGAAGTCCTTGAGATGATGATGATTTGATGAGGTTTCGTGTAGCAAATGCTGAATTATGTTGTTTTTTAACAATCCCATATTTCTCGTTTCTGCGATAATGTTGAACGTCATAACAATGGAAATATCTATGACACCAAGTACAGGTATACTTGCCCGTGTTCGTATTTTAATATTCACTGTCTACTTGAGGATACTTCAGTCAGTTACTACGTTAAAGAATTATTCACATGTGGATGTTGTTATAATTATCCTCATCATGAACAAGTTAATTCTGAGAATTCAGTTTCTTCGTCTCTTGTCATTGTTTGTCTACAGGTGAGGATGTAGACTTATGAGAACATTCAACTACACCTTACAAATGCTTGTTGATGTTTCTCCAGAAAATTACTGAACTTTGTTTTGTATGATTGTGATAATGAACGGTGAATTTAACATTATAAAGAATATAACATGGTAAGGGTACTTAGTAGAAGGATATGGTTGTGTGTAATGTAGCTCAGAAATATTTCGGAAATGAAGAGCTATATATTTGGCTATAGGACAAAAAAGATTCCTGTTGTAATAAAAATAAGTCATGCAAAAGGGGTGTGATCGAATTTTAGGATGATGCACTGAAATGCGGTAGGGAGCTGATATTAAGTGGAAAGGTACTGAGCCACAATGAATTAATTAACGTTTCTAGAAACACTAATTTATTTATTTTTTTTAAATTCAAAAATCGAGAATAACATTAACAAATTGCCTCCAGAACTGAAAAGACTAAATTTTAATAACACAGCTGATAGCAAACACCTTAAAACGACAACAGTGCAAAATCACTTCCTTTTGGTAATGAATATTAAATGAAGTAAAAATACATTTACGGTACAAACAGTAAAACATATGATCAAATGAATAATATGTCACAAATATCAACCATGGGCTATTGCCAGTAATGATCAAAACGCCATTGGCTTCGAAGTAGCCAAAATGACTGATAAATGTGGTTAAAATTTGTGATGATAGAGGCGGTGGAGAGGTAATGCCAGTAGCAATAATTCCTCCTTCTCTGCTAACATAGGGCGGCAGTTGCCGCTACCACAGCAGTAAAAACCTTTATCAAAAATTTCAGTCATGGTACACAGGCATCTTTAACTAGACTCCAGTTGAGAAGAGATACACTCACCTATCCTGTAACACAGAGACAACTTGTTACTAATTTAGTAAAAATTAAACTTGCTAATAACGCAGACAAGTATGAACTTCAAGCAGGAAACTTTGACTTGACTAGTGAGGCATAAAATTTTTCTTTAGTTTTTTATTCATTAGATGCCAACAATTTAGTAAACAGTTCGAGCTCGTGGCATTAGCCAACAGGAAACTATAGACATGTCTCAGAAATAAGGTAGATAGCTCAAACAATTTTCACTGACTATAAAGCACAATTCGTAAATCAGAAGGATTGCATCTGCGTTCTGTACCCTTAGATTCTAATATCATTTTGGAACTGTGACAGCCACAAGCCCACACACATTGACAGAACTGAACTCAAGTAGTACCATACAAAACATTCATAGACAACCCATTTATATGTATAACAACCGTCAACCAGGACACAGAGTCAAGATAGACACCACGCGACACCAAGAGACGTGCACACTAATGGGATGCTCACGGTGATTCCTCGTAAAATCCAACGCCCACTGACAAACACTTGCTTAGAGAGAGCCGAGAGAAGGACCTAATGAAGATTACTCGTAGTTGTATACCCAGGGGTATCATCCAGCCGACGCCACCGCATCCAGTACTTGCAAAGGTCCACAATGGACACAAACTGCTTGCAACTTCGATAGCAGAGGACACGCCGAATACTTTGCGTCCTGCCGAAGTAGCTTTAAAGGAGCAATGTTCACGGAGGCAACTAACACTCCGTGCCGCCAAACCCGCAGTGAGCAAAGGCACCACTCCTGCCAACGGGCAACGGCAGACGCTTGCCCACAACAACACGCCGCCTCACTTGGGCTCTTCGCCGCCCGTGTCACCCTCTCCACTGCTCCAGATCAGCAGCAGCCCTTAACTACATTCTCCTCCGACCTGCCCTCTACCAGCGACAGTAACGCTCCACGCGCTGTTGCGGCCAGAGGGATTCCTAATCCGCGGGAATTACGCGAAATTAAACGTGGGAAGACGGCACATTCACCTTTGTGTGTAACGTTAGAGGAGCGATATCTAAACTTTAAAGCAATTTATGTTCCCTGTCTGATTAAATTTAATGACCATGCATCCCTTTATGTAACTTCCCAGTCATAGTCAGAAAATACTTAAGATTTAAATTAAATTATTTTCGCTCTTTGATCATATTTGAAGATGATATAACCGACTGTGTAGCATCATGGCCACAATGAGAACACATTTAAAGTTTTGGTTAACTGTTTTGTACCATTTCCTGTTTGTGTAATATCAAAGACATTAGTTTTAGCCTGCCAAGTTAAATTTATGGTAACTCGGACATATTATGTTTCATTCGGAATTTCTTTCTTATGTCATGCTTTGTATAAATTTTCCTCGTTTTGGAGATATTAATGCAAACACAGATAATTTTATTATGTGCACGTAAATGAAGCAATTTGTGTACTGGAGTGCATTTAATGAAGTTCTAAATAATATAGTTTGGTTACTGAAGACGTATTCTAAAGTGTAATTCTTATGATCAGCTTGGAATCTGTACTGTTATCTTCTCAACAGGAAACATTCCAAGTCAGATCTCTGGTTCCAGGGGAATCTAATCAAAGGTGTATGATGATTCAACCACCCTTTATTTGGATCACATATTTTTCGCATCGATTACGTGAGATCTCGTTGCCTTTATTCCCGACTCGTATATTGATTGATTTCGTTATTTATCTCTGCTACATGGGTTCAAATGGTTCAAATGGCTCTTAGCACTATGGGACTTAACTTCTCAGGTCATCAGTCCCCTAGAACGTAAAACTACTTAAACCTAACTAACCTAAGGACATCACACACATCCATGATCGAGTCAAGATTCGAACTTGCGACCGTAACAGTCGCGCGGCTCCAGACTGTAGCGCCTAGAACCGCTCGGCTACCCCGGCCGGCTTGCTACATGGGAAATACTTACTTTTACTTGTGACCTTTAGAGTGGGTAGCTTGACCAATGATTGTTAAGGCATGTTCGTATCACATGAACAAGTAGAGCTTGAAACGAAGATTGCTGGGCACTTGAGTGGAGTCAGTCAGTCTGTTGTGGCCAGACATAGGCAATCCTAAGTGTTCTCTCCATGTAATGCAGTGCGAATTATTGTTACGTAGCGCTGAGAAATTTTCCTTTCGAAGTGCCTGTTGTAGTAAGTTTGTGCGGTCAGGCAGCACTGATCCAGTAGAGACTGTTTATCCACTATGTGATCTAAAGTATCCGGACACTGCCAAGAACATAGGTTTTTCATATTAGGTGCACTGTGCTGCCACCTATTTCCAGGTACTCCATATCAGCGAACTCAGTAGTAATTTGACATTATGAGAGGGCAGAATTGGGGCTCCGTCAAACTCATAGACTTCGAAGGTGGTCCGTTGATTGGGTGTCACTTGTGTCATATGTCTGAATGCGAGATTTCCACACTCCTAAACATCCCTAGGTCCACTGTTTCCTATGTGATAGTGAAGTGGAAACGTGAAGAGACACGTACAGCACAAAAGCGTACAGCCCGAACTCGTCTGTTGACCGACAGAGGCCGCAGACAGTTGAAAAGGGTAGTGATGTGTAATAGGCAGACATCTATCCCAACCATGACACAGGAATTTCAAACTGCATCAGGATCCACTCCAAGTACTATGACAGTTAGGTGGGAGGTGAGAAAACTTTGATTTCATAAGCCACACATCACGCCGGTAAATGCGTAACGACACCTCGCTTGGTGTAAGGAGCGTAATCATTGAACGATTGAACAGTGGCAAAACGTTGGGTGGAGTGACGAATCACGGTGCACAATGTGGCGATCCGACGGCAGGGTGTGGGTATGGTGAAAGCCCGGTGAACGTCATCTGCCAGCCTGTGTAGTGCCAATAGTAAGATTCGGAGGTGGTGGTGTTATGGTGTGGTCGTGTTTTTCATGGAGGGTGCTTGCGATCCCATGGCAGGGTGCGGGTATGGCGAATGCTCAGTGAACGTCGTCTGCCAGCCTGTGTAGTGTCAACAGTAAAATTTATAGGCAGCGGTGTTACGGTGTGGTCGTGTTGTTTTGCGCCCCTTGTTGTTTGGCGCAGAACAATCACAGCACGGGCCTACAATAACACTTTAAGCACTTTCTTGCTTCCCACTTATGAAGAGCAATTCTGGGATGGCGACTGCATCTTTCGACACGACCGAGCACCTATTCATAACGCACAGCCTGTGGCGGAGTGGTTACACAACAATAACATCCCTATAATGGACTGGCCTGCACAGAGTCCTGAACTGCATCCTATAGAACACGTTTGGGATGTTTCGGAACGCCGACTTCGTGCAAGGCCTCACCGTTCGACATCGATAGCTTTCCTCAATGCAGCACTCCGTGAAGAATGGGCAGCCATTCTCCAAGAAACGTTCCAGCACCTGACTGAACGTATGCCTGCCAGAGTGGGAGGTGTCCTCAAGGCCAAGTTTGGGCCAACACTATACTGAATTCCAGCATTACCGATGGAGGGTGCCACGAACTTGTAAGTCGTTTCAGCCAGGTGTCCGGATACTTTTGATCACATAATCAGGCAAGGTGTGATCTGATAACTCTGCTGCCACTCAGCTGAATAAAAGGAGTACATATTATCGGAAGTGGTATTGTGGTTCACTATTAAATCTTGAGAGAGTGAGCTCTATTTTTAAATTGATTTCGACAAGCACATGTCGCTCCTGTCTTTTTATTCAGGTCTGCTGACATTTTGGTATGTTTTGTAGAAGCTATATGACTGATTAGGTTTTCCTGCGAACGATGTGTCAGAGTGAGGATTAGACTGAGGTTAGATTCAGCAAAATGGTTCAAATGGCTCTGAGCACTATGGGACTTAACTGCTGCGGTCATCAGTCCCCTAGAACTCAGAACTACTTAAATCTAACTAACCTAAGGACATCACACACATCCATGCCCGAGGCAGGATTCGAACCTGCGACCGTAGCGGTCACGCGGTTCCAGACTGTAGCGCCTAGAACCGCTCGGCCACTTCGGCCGGCTAGATTTAGCATTTTGATGATTTTTACACCATATGTTTAAATATTACTGCTTACGGAATCGAGCAGAATGTGACAGTATTTAGTTTATTAGATGGTTCGTGTTGTGTTAATCTATGTGAGAGTCTCCAATACTAGCTATTCTAATACATCGTAAGTTTATCTGAAATTTCTGTTTCCATTATCTCGTAACTGAGCCATACCAGAACATCTTCAAATTAACGACAGAATGTAACGTTGCACAATACATGTACTGGTGTCGGTTTAAACATGCTTGGATATAGTCAGATGAATATTGATACAATTAGTAGTCGAGTACACTTGACTGTTAACAGAAACCATGCAAGGTGTAAATTATGTTAATAGTCTTTTGAATATTGCAGGATAGTTAAAGCCGTTACCGGACCGCGTAAGACATGGGGATATTAGGATCTTATTAAATATTTATAGTATTAATGAAAATATTGACGCCAATACAAATTATGGAAACGATACTTACGAGAAATGAGTATAGAGAGAATCCCAGACGAGCCCATACTTTTCCAGGCAAGAGGAAGAAGGGATTTAGAGAGTCACAGAGTGAGATGGCACTAAAAAGTGAAGACAAAACAGATACAAGTGGCTAAACTCTGAAGTGTAGAAAACGAAGAATATGATGCAAATAGCCATTAAAAGAAATGTTTAGTTCCAGCTTGACAAATACCTGTTCTTTTTAATAACATTATGATCAGTTTGGCTTTCGGAAAGGTAAAGGCAGGAGAGCGGTAAATATGACGTTGCGGTTAATAATGAAAGCAAGGCTAAAGAAAATTCAAGACACGTTCATAGGATTCGTCGAACTGGAAAAAGCATTGGACAATGTAAAATGGTGCAAGATGTTCGAAATTCTGAAAAATGTGGGGGTATGCTATCGGGAGAGACTGGTCATATGCAATATGTACAACAGCCAAGAGGTAATAATAAGAGTGGACTATCAAGAACGAAGTGCTCGTATCAAAAAGGGTGTAAGACAAGGGTGTAGACTTTTGCCTCTACTGTTCAATTTGTACATTGAGGAAGCAATGATGGAAATAAAGAAAAGTTCAGGAGTTGAATTATAATTCAAGTGGAAATGATATCAGTGATACGATTCGCTGATGACATTGCTCTTCTGAGTGAAAGTGGAGAATGATTACATGATTTGCTGAACGGAATGAACAGTATAATGAGTACAGAGTATGGATTGAGAGTAAATCGAAGAAACACGAAGGTAATGAGAAGTAGTAGAAATGAGAACAGCTAGAAACTTAACATCAGGATTGATGGTCACGAATTAGTTGAAGTTAAGCAATTCTGCTACCTAGGCAGTAAAATAACCAATGATGGACGGATCAAAGAGGACATCAAAAGCAGACTAGCAATGGCATAATGGGCATTCCTGGCCAAGAGAGGTCTACTAATATCAAATATCGGAATTAATTTGAGGCAGAAATTTCTGAGAATATACGTCTGGAGTACAGCATTCTGTGGTAGTGAAACATGGACGGTGGGAAAACCGGAGCAGAAGAGAATCGAGGCATTTGAGATGTGGTGCTACAGACGAATGTTGAACATTAGGTGGATTGATAAGGAATGAGGAGGTTCTGTGCAGAATCGGAGAGGAAAGGAACACGTGGAAAACACTGGTAAGGAGAAGAGACATGATGATAGGACGTCTTTTAAGACACGAGGGAATGACTTCCGCGGTTCTAGAGGGAGCCGTAGAGGGCATAAGCTGTAGAGGAAGACAGAGGTTGGAATACATACAGCAAATAATTGAGGACGTAAGTTGTAAGTCCTACTCTGAGATGAAGAGGTTAGCACAGGAGAGGAATTAATGGGGGGCCGCGTCAAACTGATGACCAAAAAAATATATGTGTATTAGGTTGCAACATATTCAAGAAATGTTTAGTTTAGGAAATTTGTTAATGACCAGGAATCAATTATTTGAAGATTCGCTTGAATAATGTGAGAATCGTAGCGGAAAAAACCATTAAATCATAAAATTATTAAGTTAATCCCGTAGCAGCTCAGCATTCGTTTTCTGGGTACAGACTTGGCTAAACTGGGATTCTTCAGCGTAGGACTTGTAAGCGCTGATTGTCGTTGTAAGCTCTGGGGATGCTTAGCGACCATCACAGGGCTCGGCGGTAGAACACTGTATGTCACAGGAAATGGGATTCTTGGCGTGACCACCCAGACTGTGGACGATAAATCGCTGTCAAAAAACCATCAATCTCGAGGCATGCTATGCACTGATGAGATGAATGGCTGTTGGGGTGGAACAGTCGTTAACCGGCAACCTCTGGGAAACTTGTCGCACCCCAGATGTATAAGGCTTACCTAGGCGTGTGGGGCTCTGATAGGTAGCCACAATCTGAGTAACAAGAGGTCTCGTGTAGCTAGTCCTCCAGATTGACGACTTATACAGGATTCTTCTATCAATAACAGAATGCGGGCTGCTGGTCCTAATGAGTATTTCATTGTGATACGTAAGGTGTGATGCTTTGAGATGGTTTCGACTTTTTATTTTCAAAAAGGTATGAGGGCACCACAGGGACACTGAAATAGGCCATCGCTATCATAATGGAACACTGATGATTGAAATTGCTAGTTCCCAACAAGCACCAAACCTCCAGCAAGCTAAAGGCCTGGGGAATATGCCACAGAAACAGAGCTACATAATACTTTGAATTACAACAAAGATGTTGTGTCATGTAGAAATCTAGTCAATATCCCCAAGGAGGAACTGAGAGATGAATAGGCTCAAGAAAGAACCGTTGTGTCAAAATATATTGCAATCGGTGGATTGGGATCTGTGAAACCTGACTCCTTCATCCTTATCTTAAAGAGCATGAAACTCTCAGAGCGTACCAAGACAAGTTTCCTTTGCCTAAATTCACAGCGCTATGTCTCCAGTCCAATGTGCTATTTTAAATACCAGCCCTTTGGGCACACCATCGTAGGATGTAAGTGTGAAGGCACTTTGGCACTTGTGGCCATAATGGAGTTGGTTGCTCCTCCCCCCTGAAGTGTGAAAATTGCTCTGGGAATCATCCCACCGGGAGTAGGGACAAAAGTGTCTCCTATGAAAATGATGATGATGATGATGATGCTTGGTTTGTGGGGTGTTCAACTGCAAGGTCATCAGCGCCCATACACATTCCCAATGTGAACACAGCCCAATCTCGCCACTTTCATGAATGATGAGGACAACACCAACATCTAGCCCCTGGGCAGAGAAAATCCCCAATCCGGCTGGGAGGTGAACCCAGGAACCCCTGATTCTGTGAAGAAATGAGACACAAAAAATTAGAACTTCAAAAGACATCCCGTTCGGTGATGCCACGAAAATCTATAAGTCCATCCAGCCGCCTACATTCCCATCACGTTTTACTTGGACCCTTGAAAAGCCTGTAGGAGAGCACACGCTTTTACAGCACTAATAACTGCGTTTGTCAGTAGACTTAATCTGCAGTTGTTTCAGAGCCTAAAGCACTCCCAAGAAAATGAGACAAAATTATTGTAGCGACCACTGAGAATCTCTTGGTACCTCCAAAGAAGGTCTGGTAAAAATCTGGCACTGCCTCCAGCACTGATGTGGTAGCTCCTAAATAGCTCTCCCACACAAAAAGAAACAAAAAAAAACAAATAGGAAGCCACCACCACAAGCCAAAATAGGCAGTAAAGCGTCGTACCATGTCAACGTCATTCTACCTGGCTGCCTCATATCCAATGCACTGTGAAGTCTGCCCTGAACATCCATCTTGCCCTAAATCTCTGTTGGTCCATTACGGCCAAGGGACATCGGCTGGTACGTGCTTTTCAAATCAATAAACTTTACAGCTGTAAACTTTAATATATTTTAATTTATTTTTAAAGCAACAAATTTCGACAATTCGTTTTGCCACCTTCAGGCCCCATACGACTTTTTCAAATCAACGAACTCATCGTATAGCAGCATACAACTGGATATCGTGAATTCCAGTCGTTGTGCAGTGGATTCATACGAAAGCGTGACCGCAACTGACTTTCCTTTTTTTTGTTTTCCGCTAAATCTCTTAGTATACTCTTTTCTTTTCCAATTTCTATATCTTCTAAAGGGATTTTACTTAACCGACTGATAAGATTGTAGAAAAAGGAGGTTTTGTACCTGTTAAAGTGCATGGAATACGCGGATATAATGGCATCTCTGGGTTTTCTGAAAATAGCAAAACTATGCTTAGCAGTCATATTTCTCACAGATATGTCGAGGAAATCAATTTTATCATTCGCCTGCTGCTCATATGTGAACTCTATTTTTCGGTGAAGGTTATTGAAAATTCTTAAGATTTTATTAAGGCCACTGTTCTCTTCTTGGTATAATATAATGGTGTCATCCACATAACGGAAATAATATACAACGATGTCGTGCAAATCAGGGTACTGTGCAAAGGCTGAAACTTCGAAATGGTTAAGAAAAATATTGGATAATGCCCCTGATAAACACCACCCCATAGCTAATCCATCTTGTTCTTGGAAAATTTCACAGTTGAAGTGAAGGTAATTATAGAAGAGAAGTAATTCAAGTAACTGTAGAAATTCTTCAATTTCTCCTACAGAAAATAGTCTAGATTTAAGAGAATCCTTCTTGACAAGGTCAATGTTTTCCACAACGGGCACATTAGTGTAAAAATTAGTCGCATCTAAGGATAACCATTTCATTTCACCTACTAAATCGTAAGTATTCTCCACAGAGAAACATCTCTCGAAAATCTTATTATTAACTAGAATTTCATTCAACTTGTCGCATAACTTACAGGCAGGAGTACCAATACAACTAACAATAGGCCTGATAGAAACTTCATGTACCTTATGTTGTCCTCTTAACCTTGGGGCATGTGGATTCATAACCTCTAAAGTCTATGAAACTCTGTCGTCAATAAAAAGAAGGTATTCTTTAAAAGACGTTTGATCCCCTTAGCAAAATATGTAGTGGGATGATGATTAACTTTGGAAATTCCACTCTTCTCAGCAATTCCTTTACCTTATTAACATATTCACTTACGTATAACACAACGAGGTTATTTCCTTTATCTGCCTTAAAGACAGTTGCCTCATAGATTTTGAGATTCTCGTTGTTACTGCGTACAACTAATTCGTCATTAACATTTTCACTTTTCTTCTTTTTACAGATTTTGTTTATACTATGAAGCGAAGATATAGCTTCAGCCACATTATTACCCAGGAAAACATGATGTGGTTTCTGACCTTACAATACTCTAAAGTTCTTTTACGCTCTACAATCAGTGATTTTATGTCCTTACTATGTATTAATCTGTTTACCTCATACTTGCTGCCTTTTTATAACAGCTCAAGTTCTTCCTTATTGAAGATGTCAGTCCTGTTAACTACTCCATCGAAAAAGTTTGTGACTACTAGATTAATCACACTATTGGTGTATAATTTCTGGCGTCTTTTCAGAATTTAAATTTTTTTATTGTGATTGTTAACTATATTTTGTCATTTATTTTCTACCATCCACTCAGCATACTGTAACAAATTGTCTATTCATAATAACTTATCAATCTGCTGAGTCTTAGGTGATTCAAGTATAGACGTTTACTAAGGTCATCGTATTTAGAGCCCAAATTTCCCATTTCTAGTTTCATCCATAACTCTTCACACTTCATCTTAATGGTACAGCTGACCCAGTCACGTTTTTTTAATCTTTTCTTGTGCAAACCTAGGAATGACACCCTCAGATATATATCTTCTTATAAAGTCAATGGCAGTTGTTGCTGCCATTAATTTAATTTTGTTGCTGATGAATTCACGGTCTTCTTGCTGTCACGCTTTCGTGTGAATCAGCTGCACAACGATTGGAATTCACTATATCCAGTTTAAGACGCTATACGATAAGTTCATTGATTTGAAAAAAACGTAAGTGGGTTGAAGATGACAAAATGATTTGCCGAACCTGGTCGCTTTTGTCAAAATAAAATAAAATATCTTAAAGTGTATGGCTTTTGATAAAGTTTATTGAATTCAAAAAATCTTGCCCTAAGGCTGAACATCCACCTGTTGTGGGATCACCATCCCAGCAGAACGACAGGATGAAAGTGTAACCATATGATAAATGGCTCCCACATTAAAGTGGGACATAAATGGTTACAGGATTCGTTTGGAGGAAATGAAACACCTGACCCAGGCACACTTCCTGTCCTCGAGTTTACAGGAAAGCCATTTCAAAGCCACTAACATCGCTGTGCTACAGTGCTTTACACTCCACCAAAAGGATGACCTGACCAAGGAAAGAGCCAAGGGAGGGGTTCCTGTGTTCGCCTATAACCCACACCAGTAATCTTCTCTGTCCTTGCTTACTAACGAACAAGCAATAACCATCGCTGTTCCTTTTGGTCATAATATAACAAGCTGCTCTCTGTGATTACCTCCAAAGGCTTCAACAGACTCTGAGGCTCTTATAGATCTCATTGCACAACTCCCCAAACTGTTTCTCCTATTGGATGAGTATTATGTGTCTCATACTTGCCACGGGGGGTTGAGTCTTTGAGAACCTCATGATGTCTCAGGAGTTGTGCAGCCTCAACAAGGGCAGCCCCATTCATTTCTTCGCTGCTGCTGGATCCTCCTCAGCCACAGACCTCTCTTTCTACTATCCAGTCCTTGCAAACTCGGCACAGTGGGAAGCAACTGATGACTTTCAATTCAGTGACCACTTCCCATTGATCCACCTGCTGGATCGATGATTGCTTGAACAGAACACACCGAAACAGCTGGCTAGCAGGACTAACTAGACGCTGTCAGCAAGCTGGGTGTGTTTGAACACTGCGACAGTGTCCAGAAACGGCTCGATCTCATTATTTAAGTGATCCAACATGCGGCTGACTTATCCACTTTAAAGTCTTCAGGTAAACGTACGAGGCAACAATGTAAGTTGGTGGATTTTTGTGTGCCTTGCAGCAATCTAGGTCAGGTGGCGGTTCTTTGACGATTGAATTGCCGCCCAACAACTGACACTCACACAGCCTTTCGAGTCGCGAGAGCCGAGGCTCGACGTGTTATTGAAGGCAGCAAGAAAAGGTCACGGTAAGGGTTGTTGGACGCCATCAACCATTGCACTTGCTCTACAAAAGTATGAGAAGTCGTTCAGAGGATTTCCGGCAAAACAAAGTGGTTTACCAATAGCAGCAATGCTGAAAGATGAGTGTCTCCAAACAACGACCAGAGACATCACTAAGGCGATGGCAAAGCGTTTTTCAGCAACTACAGCCAATGGCAGCCAGAATCCACCTTTTGCTACTACAATGCGACTACAGTGAGGCGAAACTTGGAATTCAGATCCCACAATTATAATTCTGACAACTAATTTTCTCCAAGTTGGAGCTAGAATCAACACACTCTGAGACTCATGGTACTGCACCTGGTCACGCATCGTCGAATGAAATCCTCCTCGAATGTTTTAATCTTATATTGCAGACAGGCAACTTGCGCAAGTCGTAGAGAGAGGCAACTCCGATCACTCTTCTCAAACGAGGAAAGGATAACACATCTCCCAATAGTGACCAGAGGGTCGCCGTAACGATCTATGTCGGAAAGAGCCTGGAGCGAGTGGTTCTTAGAGACCAGACAACTTTTTAGTCGCACTTAGCTTGGATACCGGAAGTTTCGGTCCACTGCCGACAACACGACCCTACTAGAGGCAACTATTTCTTCGGTATCACTAAGGCCTGCGGCAGTACTTGGAGACGCTGTATTACGTGAACTCCATCAATAGAGCGTTTGTGGCCACCTCTCCATCTTCGTACTATCCTTCCTGCCAAAGCGTTTTTTAAGTCCCAAGTTGGTGATGTGCTGTCGGATCGTTTTGAGCAGAAGAATGGAGTTCCTCAGTTGTCTTTTAAGTATTACCATCTTTGCTATTACAATAAACAGGATCTACGGCAAGGAGTCCTGTACAGCGCTCCTTATTTGTGGATGGTTTAGCTCAGCCATGGCTGGCTCATGCTATGCGCTGGATTAAACCTCCGTTGCGATTCTGTGTTTAGTCTCCCACGGTTTTCGCGATTATGCTGTTATCCTCTCCTTCCGCGGGTGGCAGCAGCGGTGTGTATCGACATTCACACCTTGGACTATCTTTGACCTGGCGCTTATAGTTTCCGGCTGGGCGGTGTGCGAGGAGTCGGTCGGTTGGCGTGGAGCAGCGAGGAATTCTTGACGTGGCCTAGGTTTGCCGGGCCCGCTGGCGGTCAGTATCGGAATGTGTGGCGCTGTTGCCATTGCTACGTGGTATTGTGGCCCACCGACCCTGGACAAGAAAGTTGAGTTTTGATTTAACCTACCAGCAAGTCAAGACTATTCATACTGTGTCGTTTGGAGTTCGTTGTCGGCTGTTGGGACATTCCTGTGAGCAACTATGTGGTTTTCAAGTTGAAAAATTCTAGCCACCCTCTGGTGGAGTTTCATTGTATTTGGTTATTTGAATGGAAGTGCACCAGCGGAATCTTCTGCCTTGTGGCCGTTAACGTTCCAGTTACCTGCCCTGGCCGTTGACGTAAATTTCAGGCAGTGTAGTTCCTCATTATTTTGTTGCTGTCCAGCACGGTGTGTAGTTTGACAGCTCCATGTATGATTGGTTGTGGGCGCCAATGTGTTCTACGTTGTTCTGTTGAACTCCCTGTTGTGCCCTGCTCAGGTGAAGTTCAAGTTATCATGACAGTGAGTCCGTTGACTGTCACTCGGTTGGGCTGTCGTCGGATCGTCAATGGTTGGCCCGACTGCCTGTCTCACCTAAGCGAGCATTAGTATTTGAATTACAGGCCGACCCTCGAACATCTGAGTGCCCTTGGGTGTACTGCCCTATTTTTTAAAATTTGTTCTTGTTGTTTGTACTTGTATGGCTTCTAGCCTTTTTTTAATTAAAGTTGTTTCGCTCTTAGGGCCTTCAGCCTAGTTTAAAATACTCTTTGACTTCCTTTGGCATTTTAAAAATTTTAATGTTGTTGAATATTTTTTTTTTTTTTTGTCTTCACCCTACAGCCGATTTTAAGTTGAGTTGTTGTGCTCTTAAGGCCTTCAGCCTAGTCCAAAGAACTGTGTCACGTAAGCCCTCTCGCATTTTAAAAATTTTAATATTGTTGAATTTTATGTCTTGGGCCTTCAGATGATTTTGAGCCTCAGTTGTTTGCTTTTAGGGCCTTCAGCCTAAATTAAAGAACTGTTTCACGTAAGACCTTTGGTATTTAAAAAAATTTAATGTTATGGAGTTTGAAGTGTTAGTCCTTCAGCCTATTTGAATGTAACTTGTTCACTTCAGCCTAATTAAACAACTGTTTTAAGATAAGGCCTACCTTCTAAATTTCTGATTATGCTTGCGTTATAAGTTATTGGCCTTCAGCCGTTTATAAATTAAGGTGGCTTTCAGCCAGTAATTAAGTTCAAATGGTTCAAATGGCTCTGAGCACTATGGGACTTAATTTCTGAGGTCAACAGTCCCCTAGAACTTAGAACTACTTAAACCTTACTAACATCAAAGTCCGAGGCAGGATTCGAACCTGCGACCGTAGCGGTCGCGCGAATCCAGACTGTAGCGCCTAGAGCCGCTCGGCAGTCCGGTCAGTGGTAATTAAGTCCCAAATATTAGAGCCATGTGTTAAAAAAAATTGTTTTTGAGCTGTTGTAATGTTTGATCAAATAGTAAAGTAACTGAGAGCCCCTTATTTTGGCCCCTTTCCACAATTTATACCATCACCCTGCGGGTAAAGCAAGGCGTCTATTTACCTGTTTTCTATTCATCTTTCAGAGTTGCAAAAGCAACCAGTCAGTTGTAGCTTACAGCGTAGTGGTTGGATAACTGGGTTGGAATGCAGGTTTACCGTTTTCTGCAGAAAAGTGTGTGTGTTCATTTTAATCGTTCTCGTTGTATTTTTAATTTACCTGACTTCCATATGAGTGACGCCATTCTATGTTTTAAAGACTCGATGATACTTATGGGTCTCATTTTTTACTCCAAACTGTTTTGGTTACCACACACGAGAGACCTGAAAGCCAGCAGCCAGAAGGCACTGAATATCATGAAGAGCCTTAGCCACATATCTTGGGAGCGCAAAGGGAACTTCTGATCCATTTTCATTGTGCGTTTGTGTGTTGACGGCTATTCTATGGATCACAATATAAGGATCGGCGAGGCCTTCTAATCTGATGATTATTGATGCTTTCACAATGAGAGGATTAGGCTTGCCACAGGTGCCTACAGAAGCAGCCCCATACTCAGTCTATGTGCTGTGGCGAGGGAACTGGCACTCACCGAACTACGGCAACTCCTCTTGGTGCATCAGGCATCTGGAGTCACTTGCTGTGGTATATGTAATACCGCAGACCCATGGTTTTAACCGTCTGTCACCATGGTTACTGTATACGCTGAGAGTAATTTTAGATTTTGTTTTTGTTATTTTGTGTCATTTTATTTGAGCACCACAACTCTACAGCTGTCTTTACGGATGAGTGGAAACAGGGGGACTCCTTTGGCTCCTCTGTTTTCTCTGATCGTGTCGCCAAGATCTGACTGCCTGGGACTTTATTGTCTTCGACATAGAACTGTGTGCGATCATGGAGCCACTGAGGTAGATGAGGTGTCCTTACAGTGCAAAATTCCTTGTTTGTTCCGATTACCTGAGTGCCTTTCGATCTCTACAACGCTTGTACGCATCAAATAAAGTAGTCCAGACGCATCAAATAAAGTAGTCCTATCTAGGAAGCTCTCCTTCAACTACAACGGCTGGTGAAGGGTGTGACTTTCTGCTGCTGTGTACCAGGAAACATAGATGTTGCAGGGAACGAAAGTGTGGATGTAGCAGTCACGGAAACATGTAGGGATCCTCAGTTATTTCAGTGTGCCATCCCCCCGGTTGCTGTTACCTCGCTGTTATGATAGTCACACATCGATGGTAAGACGAGTGGCTGGATTTGACTGATAGAAGATGTATCTAGCGAAGGCCACTACCCGGCCGTCCCGTACTTCGTTTTGGTCATGAAGATGGGCTGAGGTCCTCTTACTCGTCTTCGTAAAGGCCACAGTCCTCTGATGCATGGCTTCGTGTTCCGGCGAGAGGATCCTCCTGTGTGTAGAGCTTGTGGTGCCACATTTTGCAAGATTGTGTTTTATTTTCGGACCAGAGGGCAGCTGCAGATTTTCCCAGCAGACCTGCCCTTTGTTTTAAGTGACACTGAAATGAATGGGGTTAGAGTTATAGAGATTTTGTGATGTGTCTAAACTGTTTCAAAAATTTTCAGGGAGACGTTCTTTGCGTATTCGCAGGGTGATTGGCTCACTCTTGCATTCCGTAATCAGTCAACCAGTCATATTTCCCTGTGTTATTATTTTAGTTATTCTGAGATTTTACTTGTGTTTTAATTCCAAGAATAGGACCTTTCACCCTTCTCCGTTGTATTAAGGCCTGCGAGATACAGTGATTGTGTGAGTCAACGCGAGTGAAGTGGAAGTGAATGAATGAGAGTGACAACAACTTTAGACATTTGATTCACATTCGTTTCTCTTAACATGTATAAGGGCACTGATAACCAAACATACACACAGGCAGACACACACACAAAAAAAGACTAAACTGAACCGAAAGGTATCGGGAAATATGTAATGTTTTTACAGGATCTGATACAAATTATCATACACACATTAACGATGCATAATAACTGAATCAATAAAATAATAGTTGTTACCGCCAGAGTAATGATATTCAGATAAGTACTTGTAAGTGCTTCTACTATAATGAATGTTGTGATCTGATGTAATAAAGAACCTCTTATCAAACTATTATTCGGCATCGTATTTCCACTTGGCTTACCTGTTGTAAGATACATCATAAGCATCCCAAGCAACAGTCCAGCAGTTGTCTGCAAAACTGGCAGGAGCTCAGCTGTGTTCACAGTTCTCTTTCACGACTGTATCATCCTGATGAAACCACTCGTCCAGAAGTCCACATCGGCATGAAAGAAGAGCTTTTCAGAGATATGATGAAGTCAAGCTTTTCATAACATGACAACAGGCAACCCACCGGCTCCTTACAATTTTAGGGTCTCGTAGTTACTTGGAAACAGGCAAACTTTATGAAAACTTTTCTAGAAACTCTTGTCATTGCTGTGTAAGGTTTCATTAAATTGCTTTTCTCTGAAAAGCTCTCACAGCGTGGACCAACAAAGATTATGTCCTTAACTTATGATTCAATCGTGGGAGTGTTTCGCTCAAGTGCCAAGACCTTAACTTCGAGGTTCACTTTCTGCAGAGATTTTTTATCTAGTTTTATAAAAGAAAACTCTTTACAACAAAGAAAAATTAGAATCACTATCACCTACAGTACTATGTGAAGTAAGGCATTGAACTGGTACGATACCAGCCTTGAATATTATTACATAGTTTCATTCATGTCGTATTTAACTGTTATCAGTACGTTGGTTAAATATTTCTTTTGTTTTCCTTTATGGATAACAACTTTTGTAAATTAAAAAGAGGACGAAGTTTCAATTTCTTGTGCGAAATACTGCATGAAGGAACTGCTAGGAATTGCCTAGTTTCATGTAGTTTACATTTTCAGTGTTACATGGTGATATCAAGTAGAGTGGACAACATTCCATTGGAAATACTGACGGCCTTGGGAGAGCCAGTCCTGACAAAACTCTACCATCTGGGAAGCAGTGGTTAGGAAGGGAGTGAGACAGGGTTGTAGCCTTTCCCCGATGTTATTCAATCTGTATATTGAGCAAGCAGTAAAGGAAACAAAAGAAAAATTCGGAGTAGGTATTAAAATCCATGGAGAAGAAATAAAAACTTTGAGGTTCGCCGATGACATTGTAATTCTATCAGAGACAGCAAAGGACTTGGAAGAGCAGTTGAACGGAATGGACAGTGTCTTGAAAGGAGGATATAAGACGAACATCAACAAAAGCAAAACAAGGATAATGGAATGTGGTCGAATTAAGTCGTGTGATGCTGAGGGAATTAGATTAGGAAATGAGACACTTAAAGTAGTAAAGGAGTTTTGATATTTGGGGAGCAAAATAACTGATGATGGTCGAAGTAGAAAGGATATAAAATGTAGACTGGCAATGGCAAGGAAAGCGTTTCTCAAGAAGAGAAATTTGTTAACATCGAGTATAGATTTAAGTGTCAGTAAGTCGTTTCTGAAAGTATTTGTATAGAGTGTAGCCATGTATGGAAGTGAAACATGGACGATAAATAATTTGGACAAGAAGAGAATAGAAGCTTTTGAAATGTGGTGCTACAGAAGAATGCTGAAGATTAGATGGGTAGATCACATAACTAATGACGAGGTATTGAATAGGATTGGGGAGAAGAGAAGTTTGTGACACAACTTGACTAGAAGAAGGGATCGGTTGGTAGTACATGTTCTGAGGCATCAAGGGATCACCAATTTAGTATTGGAGGGCAGCGTGGAGGGTAAAAATCGTAGAGGGAGACCGAGAGATGAATACACTAAACAGATTCAGAAGGATGTAGGTTGCAGTAGGTACTGAGAGATGAAGAAGCTTGCACAGGATAGGGTAGCATGGAGAGCTGCATCAAACCAGTCTCAGGACTGAAGACAACAACAACAACATCAACATGGTGATATCAGTAATTGAAATCTGATGTAAGCGAAGAAGGCAAGAAAATAAGTCCGTCTTCAAATAAATAACTTCATGCAGTGCATTTAGGAAATTTCACCATACAGTTAGCATTCCAACGTAGGGCTACAGAAATTGCATAGTACATCAATCCTCTGCCCTTACTCTAAAGCGAAAACTAGAGAACTTACGATCCAGGAACATTCTGCGACAGAATAGTCTGACCACTCTTTTAGGTTGACGTGATAAAATGGACTAAAAGCCTTCTCTTCATTTATTGAATATTCTGCTGTCCTTCAAGGAATTTTCCACAGGTTCTATAGATGGTTGCTATATTTCCAGTTTATGTTGCAGCAAGCTGCTGGCCTCAAATTGTCTGAATCCACAGATGAAGTTTCGTTGTTTTTGTTGTAATTAAGACAGTCTGATAATTGTTTTCATTCTGAGAAGTTTACACCCTCAATATTTGAAATTCCGAAAAATCTACTCCTCCCGCCGGAGGTTCAAGTCCTCCCTCGGGCATGGGTATGTGTGTTGTTCTTAGCATAAGTTAGTTTAACTTAGTTTAAGTAGTGTGCAAGTCTAGGGACCAATGACCTAAGCAGTTTGGTCCCTTAAATATTCACACACATTTGAACATTTTAAAAATCTGTGACGATGACGATGGGAGAGCTGATAGCGCTCCATAGAGACGGGCTGTTCATCCATGGTGCCTAGTATGGGGAATACACAGACGCGTGCTACTACAAACGAACCTGGATCTCGCGTCAGCCTGCGGCCAGCGATAAAAGCCTCAGCTTCGTGGTGCTGTTTCTTAGCGCCGAGTATTAAATTCCTGCGATAGCTAATAAGGCACCTCAGGTGCCGTTGCAGGAACCGCACTTAAATTTATGGAGTCTCCCACGTGTTTATTAGTGCAAAGTTCGTCGGCGTCTGTATTCACAGCTGAGTTGGCTGCCTCGAGGAATTTCATTATCAGTGTTCCCAAGCCGCGTGGGGCGGCCTTTGTGGTGTATCGAGGCGAGACGCCACATCACCAGCAAGGTGTGCCCACCAGATAAATTCATTACAACCCACGTTCTAACTACGAATTCTAATACACGTCATCCACAACAAGATATCGTCTGCGCGATCAAAAGTTTTTGCAGTGCATTATACTTCGCTCAACCGTGTTCCTTATGCTCACAATGATCAACGATTTCGCTCAGTACAGAATATCTTCACATCAAGGGTTTAAGCAGAGCAACCAATAGATTACAAGTCATTTATGAATCTATGGACGATCTTTACAATACTTGATTCCGACCGATTGCACTGCAGGTGCATTTGATCTTAAGATATTCTGTATTGAGCGAATCTGGTGATCATTATGAAAGCGAGGGACATAGAAGACTTCAATTAAGAAAACAGTGTAGTAACTCAGTTTTCACCACTTGTCTGCAGGACATGGTTTCATAAATGTTATTATTCGACGTATAAATAAGTACGTTGTTTCTGATGAAGGCATTAAGTTCATTTCAATTATGCTTTAACATCTGCATATGATGAAACTTTCTGGCGGATTAAAACTGTGTACTGAAGCGGGAAGCGAACAGGAGATCTTTGTCTTTCATTTTGGAAACAATCCCCACGCTATATACAAGCCATATCCTTGCAATATCCTTTCTTCCAGGAATGCTAGTACCCCAATTTTCTCAGAACTCCTGTTGAGTTTGGAAGGTAGAATGTGAGGTACTGGCGGAAGTAAAGCTGTGAGGGCTGGTCGTGAATGGTAGAACACTTGCCTGTGGAAGGAAAAAGTTCCAATTTGGAATCCAGGCCCGGCACAGAGTTTTAATCTGCCAGGAGGTTTCATATTTGTGTAGACTTCATCGCAAAGTGAAAAATTCGATCTACTTATCATACTGAAACTTACTCCATAAAAGAATTTCTTATTAACTAAAGTAAGAGTAGCGAAAATAACATTTATATTGCAACAAGGTCAGAAAACTGAAGAACTTTATCTGTTTTATGTATCAAATAAACGATATAAATGTAGTTGCCATCACACAATTGCTTGTCAAATTTAGTCAAAAATAAATGGTTCAAATGGCTCTGAGCACTATGGGACTTAACTTCTGAGGTCATCAGTCCCCTAGAACTACTTAAACCTAACTAACCTAAGGACATTACACACATCCATGCCCGAGGCAGGATTCGAAACTGCAACCGTAGTGGTCGCGCAATTCCAGACTGTAGCGCCTAGAACCGCTCGGCCACCTCGACCTGCCGAATTTAGTAGACATCAGGTAAATTCGGAGTGCATCGCAGGAAGCACACGTCTTCCCATACTAGAAGTACATATAAAGGAAGACTAATCGATATGAAGATGGTAAGAAATAAAGATATCCACACCAAGCATGCTTTTTCTATGGAGCTACAGAAGATTTGCCTGTTGACATATACAGTTCTTGTGAAAAGTTACTTGCCTCCTCCGCTCCATCCACTACCAACTCAGGTGAAGCTCCACAGTGTTAATAGCGCAACAACGTCTAAAAACACCAAAACAGGCTTGAGGCTGTGTCCGAACAGCTGTTGTGAAATAAAAGTTCTATGAAATAACGAATCATCATATTCAAAATTCAATCAGCTAGACTCTTGAGAAGAAAAATGTATCGTTACAGATCAAATTTAAAATTATTCGACAGTA
The DNA here is from genome assembly GCF_021461395.2 of Schistocerca americana. Lineage (NCBI taxonomy): Eukaryota > Metazoa > Arthropoda > Insecta > Orthoptera > Acrididae > Schistocerca > Schistocerca americana. Next base: position 279,800,031 of record NC_060119.1, on the reverse strand, counting down.
AATATGACCGCCGTGTTCTTTTTGAAATGTGTTCAGTCAGCTAAATCTTAACTAAAATTCGGAGGTATCATAATAGCCCAACTTAATTTGATTCCTTTACTAGCGCTACGACTTTCTGTCAGCTAAATACCCACAGAATGATTGGTTCCTAGTGACATCATTACCCGTTGGCTGTTGCTTATCTTTCCCTTTCAGAGAAAAGTATGAATGAATTTTAACTTCATTTTGTTTGTTAACCTTTTGTACTTTCATTCGTAAACTGTATAAAGAGTAACTATAAATGTTCTAGCGGCAATAAAGACTGCTACAACTGCACCTACCACTATTACGACGGGCTCTGCACAGACAGTCTGAAGATACTTTATGGCGTCGTCATTGTGCTCTTGCCGCACCACATGAACCATAAATTGCTTTCCATCAACTCCGAGATAAGCACCACAATAAATCAGAGCCTCTGCTCCTGACACTCCACAGAAAAAAAGCGCTTTCACTTGTTAACTTAATACTTGACGCGTTTCCTTTATATCATCCATAATAGACACCACATCGGATAAATACCGTTATCAGACTTTAAACTACATTCTACGCACACCCTAAAGTGCGTGCTACAGCACCTGTCATCTTACGTGAATATCACCATAATGTTAAAAAGACTAGTGCTATTATCATCACCATCTTTCTACCGTCAAACCAATTTTTTTCCAACACTTACGCTGATCCTGTAACCTTCACCTTACTGGCGTAAAGCTTAATTTAGACAAAGAACAATATGTGTACTGTCTTGCCTCACTACAGTTGTTGGATATTTGCTTTAATCTCAGGAAGGTAAATAACCTTTCTTGCTAGACGGTTACAACTAGTTTCTGTTACGGGTAGGCCTTACGCCTAACCAGCCGAACCAACATTACACTCAAGGGGCCAGCCTTCATGCACACGGACACTTCTGTGCCACGAGCCGCCCATCCACCAGGTAGCATCCCAGGCATCGATGGACGTCGTTGGACCCACCGAATTATTCTCCTTCGCTGGTCACGTGACTGAAAGTAGCGCCTACGGTATCCTGGTACCCAGCGCTCAAGCTACGATGAGCAGTTCACTCTGAGTGGATTTCCTGGGCCAAGTGCCGAATGTAGTCGCACTCCATTCATCAGGAAGTCACTCTGGAGCCACCGCAATGACCACTCCGTGTTTCATCACAGATCAGCTATTGGACTTTCAAGATTTCTTATCTTTGTTTCTGCGCCGGAGTTGACTGCGTTTCTAGTCTGGAGCTTTGAAATTGAACCGGCCCGCCTGTAATTGATACTGACTTTGGGTAGCGTGGTGAACTGTATTTTTACTGGTTAGTCGTATTTTCTAGCCGCGATTTTTTTGTTGAAGGCCCTCAGCCTTCAGAAGCAAAAATTGTTCAAATGGCTCTGAGCACTATGCGACTTAACTTCTGAGGTCATCAGTCGCCTAGACTTTAAAACTAATAAAACCTAACTAACCTAGGGACATCACACACATCCATGCCTGAGGCAGGATTCGAACCTGCGACCGTAACGGTCGCTCGGTTCCAGACTGTAGCGCCTAGAGCCGCACGGCCGGCGCCTTCAGACAATGTTGACATTTATTCGTTCTTCCCAAAGGTGACTGTTTTCGTTTCGGCCTTTGACCTCGCCAGTAACATTACTCCTATTTCATTACTTGAGAAGAACTTTTGTTTTCAATAGCCTTTATTCATTATTCAAGTATTTATTCATTATTCAAGTAGTAAATGTCTTTTCCAAGTGATTAATTCTTACGTTGCACTAAAACACACCTCGGAGAAGATGTAGTTACTCTAGTTAAATAAACTTCCTTCTATCAAATCTACAAGAACATTTCTTGTCTACCAAACACGATGGAGACAAAAATTTCTCCATACGGCATCTGTCAGACTGGGCATGGTGCTGGGTTCAGCAATATCTTGCTGCCTCGAAGTAATATGTCGGTGCGCACTGATTGCACTTCTCTTGCTGTGTTGTCCCCATCTCCCGACAAAATTTCGTATTCGGACCAAATGACCTGGTTTTACTTCTCCTTGTCTGGTATCGTCTGCTGACGTTCCTCGCGTTTTATGAGACGATTGTTTTAGTGTTTGACCCGACAATAAAAAAAAAGAGCAGAGTACTAAAGTACACGCCAAATTCCTTGAAGTATTTCCTATACGAGAGTCCGATGAAAGCTAATTTTGCGAGAAACTTAATGCAAAACGAGTCCTAGGAAATAAGGTCAGGTATTTGGGCTTAACGTCCTATCGTTGACTTGAGAACTATAATTTAGAGTTAGCCAAAATACGTAACGCGCTTGTAATTTTGTATACGGTTTTTTTCTATACATGGAACGGGGCATACATCACTATGTGATCCAGAATTTATGGTAAATATAAATTCAACAAACATTTTGAGCCGACCGGTGTGGCCGTGCGGTTCTAGGCGCTTCAGTCTGGAACCGCGTGACCGCTACGGTCGCAGGTTCGAATCCTGCCTCGGGCATGGATGTGTGTGATGTCCTTAGGTTAGTTAGGTTTAAGTAGTTCTAAGTTCTAGGGGACTGATGACCACATATGTGTTCAGAGCCAAATATTTTGAACACATTTCTAGGTCTTTGTACCATGAATAACAGGAAACGTATCAGAAGAATGTTACGGTTTCATTTATAAACAGGCATCTTTTGAGGTTAACTACACTTGAGACTGTTACTCGTAAGACGATGCGTACACTAAAGTCCCTGCAAACAGTGCGACTGCGTAAACGTAGTATCTCTTTGGAATTATTACCCCAACCTAACGAGACTGTAAAAATATGTACAAATTCTAAAGACAAATCGTCGAGCTCTTGATATAAAATTTTGCCCGAAGCGACAACAAGGAAGTGCAGGAGAACAGTGGGAAACCTGGGTGACAAAATGCAGTCGAGTTTGTAAGCGGAACCAATGACCCCTACATCTACATATTGACATCTGTAATTTCAATGTAATAAATATCTAGTGTATTACCGAGTTGCATGACAGTTCTGACACTATTACCTTAGGTACATCCAAAGTCGGAGACACACTTCCTAAAATCAAGTCCATATATGAATCATTCACTTTCAGTGCTCCTCCTTTTGTAATTTGATTAAAGCTCAGTATCTCTTGGACTGGGTGTAGGTACTCTAAAGCAGCTTAATGCGCTGTTGAGCGGTAGGGCTGATTCAGGAGGGAAGAAAGTAGCTTCCAAAGTCGAAAAAATGAATAATCTTTCAAAATTAACTTATGACCTCGGTAAAATAGCTATTAAAAACAAGTGAGAAACTAAACACTTGTCGAATTTTAACGAGGAACACGAATCAGCAGTTGCAATCAGGAAAAAGCTTTTAAACAATTAAGATACTAAGTACTTTGTCAAACATTAACAGGTACATGAAATCAGCCAAGCTACATATTATTAATCAAAATCTTAACATCTACAAAATTTTTCGATTGACTTTTAAATGTAATATCTTAAATGATTGAAGTAGATTTGTTAACAATAGTAGTAACAAGCAACGCGTCACGTCTGTTGGTGAGTTAAGTTCAGAACCAAGGGAACTGCTACGCTAGTTTCAGTCCTAGTCGAGGGAAAGCGAAATTTTATCAAAATTCAATGAAGGTGCGGTTGGGCGATGAAATCTGGGGCCGCTGGCAGACTGTGGTAACAGACAACAGCCAGCAGGCAAGGCAAGGTGAACATGGCACTCGCAGGCACGGAGCTGCGACGGCGGTATTGCACGAAAGATTTGTTTTGAGTAGAGCAACAACGAGGCAGGAAACTGCAGCGTTGCTTTAAGTTATTGCGATGTACGAGGCAGGGCACTAGGCCAGAGCTAGGAGTGGTGATTTGTAAATGTCTGACGTGTGGGAATTTATCCCTGCCATAGTTTCTCTCTCTGACACTACGTCAGAAGCGAGGGAGAAACCAATATAAATAGACGGGAAAACTTTAGCTTGACAGAGTGTGCGAGGTCAGTCGAGCGTCGGGACGGACCTGTGCTGGTCTACACTTATAGGGGCCAGTCTGGCAGCAATGTTATAAGTATTCGGCATGTACTTTGTTTCTATGTACTTGTTCAGGCTATATTCCGCCTACGAGGACACAACACCTGGGCAGGACGGAACCGCAGCCTGGAACTTGGAGATCGCATGGTCTGTCTGAAAGAGGGCAGCGACAGCAGTGTGCAGCAGGTCCAGGAGGGTTCGGTTCCCACCTGCCGTACAGGGGTACTGGGGTCCGGGCGAGGCGTACGCTGCGGGAGGCGCAGCTGCGCTGCGACAGTGCCAGAGATGGCGGCCATTCAGCAAGCACCACTAACGGCAAGTTTTGGCACAGCGTCCAGGAGGGTGCGGTTTCGAGTCCAGTCCTGTCCTGGGAGCAGCGCCAGCCCGAGGGCCGCATGTGACCAGTACATCCACCTTCATCCCATGGTCGTACAGCAGGCCAAACGGGACGGAGGGCGGCAAGGACCACGGTCTGTAGCAGTCTCCAGAATCGTAGGCTGCAGGACGGCGAAAGTCGCAATGCATCGGCGGGCGGCGACTGGGAGAGCAGCGGGCAAAGTCTATCGGCGAGCGTCCTTGATGACAACAGCAGCAGGGTCGGCATACCAGGAATCTGCTGAGCTGGCTGGGCTCGTGGGACATCAGCATGTGGCAAGTGGGAGAGCGGTGGCCTGAGGACCATGGGTAGTGGTACCAAAGAGTTCGAGAGAGGAAGTCTTAAAGCAGGCCAATTATCATGTGCTCTCGGGGCATGGTGGTTGTCCAGCAATGGGCGAGTAGCAGAACGATTTTGGTGGAACAATATGTAGTAAATTGTGTGCCATGTGCGCAGCGAGCAGACCTGATGCACGCAAGAATTCCATTGCAGTGGTTACCAGAGGCTTTGAAACCATTCGAGTTTATCGGACTAGATATTAGCGAGCCATACAACAAAACACCGGTAGGGAATCGTTACGTTTTAACTATACTAGATCACTTTTAGCGGTTTCTAGCCATGGTCGGAATACCAGACCAACAGGCAAGTACAGAAGCACAAGCTTTAGTCAATATCTGGTTATTGAAGTTTAGGGTGCCTGATACCATATTACGGATCATGGAACGAACTTCATGTCCGAATTAATGTCACAGCTGCGTCTTTTACTGAAAATTAAAAAAATTACGGACAAGTCCATTTCATCCGCAGGCGAATGGGCGAATGGAGCGAGTACATAGGACAACTCTGAAAATGCTAAGCTATTATGTGAATGGAAACCATTATAACTTGGACGTTTATCTTCCATATGTGGTATCGAGTTATAAAAATGGTTCAAATGGCTCTGAGCACTATGGGACTTCACTTCTATGGTCATCAGTCCCCTGGAACTTAGAACTACTTAAACCTAACTAACCTAAGGACATCACACAACACCCAGTCATCACGAGGCAGAGAAAATCCCTGACCCCGCCGGGAATCGAACCCGGGAACCCGGGCGCGGGATATCGAGCTATAACACTAGAATACATTTGGAAGTCAGAATGTCACCATTCGAGGTAATCTATGGAAGAAAGATGCCATCGCCATTTGACGTTCTATGTACGAAACTGGGAGCTAAAGCGGACATAGTGAGGGAATTTGCACGAACAGTATGGGAAGTCTGGAAGAGGGTACAGAAGGCCAATACGAAAGCGATAGAGAGGCAGGAAGAACCAAATAAGAGCTTGGGACCTTTACCACAGTACAGGGTACGTCAATGGGTATTAATCACGAATCTATATACACCTAAGGGAAAATGTTCTACTCCATTTTCGCTACACTGAAACATCGGGAATGGACAGAAAGAAGCTGGATTCACGTTTGTGAGTTGTTTTTAATGTAGCTAATTTAGCATTCTATCAGCGCCAATTTCTTTGTTTCTTTCTAATATTTCCTGGTGCTAAAGGAACCGAAGCGCTCATTTTCATTGTGACGGACGACACATTCTTATGTAAAATATCATCGTCACTGACACTGCAGCAATGAAGAGGTATTTACAGGGCGATTCAAGAAGGCTGCCAGTATCGTAGGTTTAAATAGACGAATTCAAATGTGTTTCACTCTCAAACATCCGTTAATTAGTTTCAGAGAAATTACGATAGTTAAAAATTTGGACTTAACCCATTTTTAATTTGAAAACTATTGTTGTCTTATGCGGAAGTCCATGTTGTATGGAATAGCTGAGTCGCTCTGATGGCACTGTCCAGCGAGTCTGCAAATGCCACGTTCGAATTTGCGTGATCTGCATCAAGTGGACCTACAGACAGTCCTATCCTTGAAGTGAAGTTCCGCAATGGAGTCAAATTGGTAATAAGGTGGCTCTAGCATGAATTGCAAGCTCGGATGTTTCCGCAGTTATAATACTGTTTAATCTCGCGAGAGGGATCTATTGATTAAGAAATTAAATATATATCCCATGTAAGTCCTACTTTTGTTACACGTTCCTATATGTGCACAGATCACAGAAAACCTTACAACGTTTCGTTACATACACATCGAGAACATTCAACTGACATGGAGGTGAAGGTCACCAGGCTACCGAATGTTCCAAATATAATCACCTTCGTATAATCACCATCGCCTCCCTCCGTCAGCGCTCCATGCGTGTGAAGCGACGTGATGTTAAGTCTGAAAACGAGCATGAACACTGCACCAGAAGTCTGAAGTCGCTCTCTAGTCTGAAGTCTGAAGTGAAGCGAAGGGAAGACAATGTGCTCTCAGAGTCTGTACTGCGCAGGATTTCGAGTTAAAAAGCTTTGTCCACCAATGACAAGATGTTTCTTAGCTTCTGCCTGCGGTGTTTGTGGTTTTACGGCTATACTCCCTCCAAGGCTTGCAAAAATCTCAGCTTCCCATCTGGTGTCTGTCCGCCTGTACCATACTGAGCATTCTGGGCCTTGGCCTCAAAGTTAGCACTACGAGAGAAGACCACAGCGCCCCCTGGCCGATGCTGTGGAGCTCAGTGAGTGCCGTCTTGATTCCGTGCCATTGCATCAAGGGCAGATGGCCTGGAAATATCGCTTCTACTACCGAGTGGCCTAGCTTGCTATTGAGACTTTGTATTAGTTACGTTCAGTTAAAGTTTCGATAGCAACGAGTATTTGTTGGTTTTGAAATTATACAGAACAGTCATCCTAACTTCACAGGATTAGACATGGACTACGGCTTCACACTTACGTGCTCATCCTAGCCATATTATGTATGCATTTGATATTGACTTGTGTTTTTAACTCTATTAAAAGTTACATGCAGTACCGAAGTGCTTCACCTCTCCTGCTTCTACTCGCTTCCTTCACTCTCGGCCTGTATTACAGAAGCAGTTCACAGGAGCAGACGCACGCACCGCCTATCCAGGCGGGCTACAAAAGAAATTTGCTAAAATGGCACTCTACGTTTTTCACTAGTTCTGAGGATTCTTCTTCCTGCATGTAAGTGGCGAAATGCCTTCCATCCCGCTGTTGTGGCGCCAGGCAGTCGCTTCTGCATCTGGTGGTAAAGAACATCCTTAAGAGGGTTTACTTGCTTGTAGACCAGGGGAAAACATAAGCATCTGCAGAAATGGGCCCCGTTATTCCCGTCTTCCCCGACTTCACCGGGAGCCTAACAAAGTTCAAAAAATAGACCATGTTTTCGTTGGAGAGCCGAAGAGTAAAGGTTGTCACTCCTCTGCTGGGAAGATTCGCTACGGTGCCGTCTTAATGAAGAGCGAGCCTTCTAATGTTGTCTTTTAGCTGGAGAAAGCTGGCCCTAGCTGCACCGTGACGTCACACCTCCATACTTTCGGCGTGCCTCAATACCGTTCCGTGGAGCTGCGCGTCCTCCCCTCCGTGTCCGCGGACCAGGGGTCAGCCATGCTGCTCCTTGTTCTTATCACTCCGCCAAACTGTGTTTCACAAGCAAAATAGGAACCTCTCGCCACTTACCCCTGTCATGTTTGCAGTCGGTGGTGCAAGGACTTCTGCGCTGAGTGAAGTGATTCCTACGATACCAATTGTAACTGCTGTAAAAGGGCGACGATTTAAGTCCTCTTTGGCTGACTGAAATTGTGCATAAATTTCGTCTTTGAGTTTGCCACAGAGAAAAACACGCAATGGCGTCCAATCAGGCCGTCTGACTGAGACTAGGAAAGAGCTGGTTTAGCGCTTTCCTAGCCACAAGCGGGCAGTGAGCACGTAAACCGTAGTGCTCGTACCACGCGTGCCTACTCAAATAGAGGGCCGGTTCGAAATTCATTAAGAAATTGTGTGTATCTTTTACCACTCAAGTTTTCTTTAATTAAGTAAATACGGGCCACGGACTCCCCTTTAATCAAGCACCAAAAGTTCACGTTCCACTGTCTCTGACGCTCAACCTACCTCATCAACCAGTGCGGATTCCTAGCGGAATCCATGTACACTATGTGACCAAAAGTATCCGGACGTCCCCAAAAACATACGTTTATCCCATTAGGTGTATTGTGTTTTGTGCTGCCACCTGCTGCCAGGTACTTCATATAAGCGTCCTCAGTAGTCATTAGACATCGTGAGAGAGCGGAACGGGGTGCTCTGCGGAATTCACGGACTTCGAAAATGATCAGGTGATTGGGTGTCGCTTGTGTCATACGTCTGTACATGAGATTTCCACGCTCAGCACAAAAGCGTGTAGGCCGACCTCGTCTGTTGACTGACAGAGACCTCCGACAGTTGGAGAAGGTCGTAATGTGTAATAGGTAGGCGTCCATCCAGACCATCACACAGGAATTCCAAACTGCATCAGAATCCACTGAAAATACTATTACAATTAGGCAGGAGGTGAAAAAACTTGTATTTCATGGTCGAGCGGGTGCTCATAAGCACACATTACGCCGGAAAATACGAAATGACGCCTCGCTTGGTGCAAGGAGAGTAAACTTTGGACGATTGAACAATGGAAAAACGTTGTGTGGGGTGACGAATCACAGTACACTATGTGGCGATCCGATGGCAGGGTGTGGGTATGGCAAATGCCCGGTGAACGTCATCTGCCAGCGTGCGTAGTACCATTAGTAAAGTTCGGAAGCGGTGGTGTTATGGTGTGGTCGTGTTTTTCATGGAGGGTCCTTGCACCCCTTTTTGTTTTGCGTGGTATTATTGCAGCACAGGCCTAAATTGATGGTGAAGAGCAATTCGGGGATGGCGATTGCATCTTTCAAAATGATCGAGCACCTGTTCATAATGCACGGCCTGTGGCGGAGTGGTTACATGACAATAACGTCCCTGGAATGGACTGGATTGCACGGAGTCCTCACCTGAATCCTATAGAACACCTTTGGGATGTTTTGGAACGCCGACTTCGTGCCATGCCTCACCGACCGACATCGGTACCTCTCCTCGGTGCAGCTCCTTGAAGAATGGGCTGCCATTCCCCAAGAAACGTTCCTGCATCTGACTGAACTGCGAGAATGGAAGCTGTCATCAAGGCTAAGAGTTGGTCAACACCGCATTGAATTTTAGCATTACCGATGGAGGACACCGCGAACTTGTAAGTTATTTTCAGCTAGGTAACCGGATACTTTCGATCACATAGTGTGTAAAAAGACAGCGTCCTGACTAACCGACTCATGATCCCTCAGCCCAAACCGCTAAGAACAATAACTTGAAATTTGGAGAGTGTTGGTTTTATACCGCAGGCGTCGTTTAACAGGCCATTTTCTGAAATTCCACCCCTAAATCGGTGAAATAGCGGATGAAGACTTCTCTGAAAATATGAGGGCTATTTTAAAGATAGAATGTGAAAATTGGTGTGAGTTTATCGGTCAGAAATAACAAAAAACTTATTTCAGACTTTTTGGAAGTTTATTGAATAATGGGTGGAAGCGTAAACTACTTTTAAAACTACATCCACGAAAAAATGGTATCTGACTTTTGGGTTAGAAACAACAATATACGTGTTTGAGTGTTTTTCGGAAATCAACCTACAAGCTGGTAGGGAATAAAATGTCTTAGAAATTTTTACTTATGAATGCATTTTTAAAGCTGGATCTATGCATATTTGAATGTGGCTCCACGTTAAGAAATACAATATGTGTTTTATCGTTTCTGGAAATTCAACACCTACGGGGGGAGGGGATAGGCGATGAAAAATTTTACGGAAATATTACGCGAGCATTATTGGAGAGATATCTGTCATGATTTGCGTTTGAGTTCTCTGTTAGGAGCAAGCATATATGTGTTTCGTTGTTCTGGCAATCCAGATGGGGGATGAAAATTTTTAAGAAAGTATTTCGTTACATTAAAAAATTCTTAAAACTAAATCTTTCAAAATTGGTCTTTCAGTTCTCTGTTAGACATAAAGTAATATATGCTAGGGGACAAACGTTTCGATGGAAACATCATACAACAAAACAAAAGACATGATTCTCAAGGCCTTGGACGACACCTACGAGAATCGCTTTTTGTTCAGAAACACATTCGGAAAGGACGTGCTTCTACGGCCTTAATTGCAGAGAAAACTGTAGAAGGTACTGGAATTTGTCAACAACATAAAAATTGGACAAAAAGCTGTGCAGAATATATACACTGAAGAGAAAAAGAAACTGGTACACTTACTTAATAACGTATAGGGCCTCATCGAGCATGCAGAAGTACCACAACACGGAATGGCATGAACTCGACTAATGTCTGAAGTGGCGCTGGAGGAAACTGACACCATAAATCCACCATGGCTGTCCATAAATTCGTAGGAGTACGAGTCGATGACGATCTCTTCTGAACAGCAGGTTGCAGTTCATCCCACATTTTCTCAATAATGTTCAAGCCTTGAGAGTAGTTTGGTGGCCAATGGAAGAGTTTAAACTCAGAAGACAGCTCCTGGAGCCACTCCGTAGTAATTCTGAACGTCTGTGGTGTCACGTTGTCCTGCTGGAATTGGCCAAGTCCTTCGGAAAACACAATGGACATGAATGGATGCAGATGATCAGACATGATGCTTACGTAAGTGTCAGAGACGTATCTAGACTTATCAGGAGGCCCATATTACTGCAACAGCACACGGCCCACATAATTACAGAGTCTCCACCACCTTGAACAGCCCTTGGTGACACGCAGGGTCTATGGATTCTTGCGGAGTTCTCCATTTCTGTACACGTCCATCCGCTCGATATAATTTGAAACGAGACTCGTCCGACCAGGCAACATGTTTCCAGTCATCAACAGTCCAATGTCGGTGTTCACGGGCCCAGGGGAGGCATAAAGCTTTGTGTCGTGCAGTGATCAAGGGAACACGAGGGGGACTTTGGCTCCGAAAGCCCATATTGATGATGTTTCCTGGAATGGTTAGCACGCTGGCACTTGTTGATGGTCCAGCATTGAAATCTGCAGCAATTTGCGGAACGGTTGCACTTCTGTCACGTTGAACGATTCTCTTTAGTCGTCGTTGGTCCCGTTCTTGCAGAATCTTTTCCGACCGCAGCGATGTCGGATATTTGATGTTTTACCGAATTCTTGATGTTCACTGTACATTTGAAATAGTCATACGGGGAAAATCTCCACTTCATCGCTCTCTCGGAGATGCTGCGTCCCGTCGCTCGTCCGCCGACCATAACACCACGCTGAAACTCACTTAAACCTTGATAACCTGCCATTGTAGCAGCAGTGACCGATCTAACAACTGCGCCAGACTCTTGTGGTCGCACATGGGCGTTACCAACCGCAGCGCCATATTATGCCTGTTTACGTGTCTCTGTATTTGAATACTCATGCTTATACCAGTTTCCTTACTCCTTCAGTGTTGTTAACGAAGTAGTGGACGCTAAGCAAGTGATATACATTTCTATACATTCATAAGTTGACCAGTAAAGAGAATTATTTGAAGAGAGCACTTGTTTTGCTGATGACGCCTCAGAACAGAGCAACTTCTGAAGTTCCGGTGGTTAATGGTTCAAATGGCTCTGAACACTATGGGACTTAACTTCTATGGTCATCAGTCCCCTAGTACTTAGAACTACTTAAGCCGAACTAACCAAAGGACATCTCACACACATCCATGCCCGAGGCAGGATTCGAACCTGCGACCGCGGCAATCGCACGGTTGCGGACTGAAGCGCCTAGAACTACACGGCCATTCGGGCCGGTGGTGGTGATATGGTGTGGTCGCTTTTTTCATGGAGGGCGCTTGCACCCCTCGTTGTTTTGCGTGGTATTATCACAGCACAGGCCTAAATTGATGTTTTAAGCACCTTCCTGCTTCCCACTGTTGAAGAGCAATTCGGGGATGGCGACTGCATCTTTCAACATGATCGAGCACCTGTTGCATGACAGTAACGTCCCTGTCAGGACTGGCCTGCACGGAGTCCTGACTTGAATCCTATAGAACACCTTTGGGATGTTTTGGAACGCCGACTTCGTGCCAGGTCTTACCGACCGACATCGATACCTCTCCTCGGTGCACCACTCCTTGAAGAATGGGCTGACATATCCCAAGAAACGTTCCAGCATCTGACTGAATTGCGAGAATGGAAGCTGTCATCAAGGCTAGGAGTTGGCCAACACCGCATTGAATTTCAGCATTACCGATGGAGGGCGCCGAACCTGTAAGTCATTTTCAGTTACGTAACCGGATACTTTTGATCACATAGTGTGTAAAAGGCAGTGTTCTAACTGACTCATGATCCCTCAGCCCAAACCGCTAAGAACAGAAACTTGAAATTTGCAGAGTGTTGGTCTTATACTGCAGGCGTCGTTTAAGAGGCCATTTTCTGAAATTCCACCCTTAAATCGGTGAAATAACGGATAAAGGCTTCAGTGAAAGTATGAAAGCTAGCAGGTAGATATGCGAAAATTGATTTCAGTTTATCGGACGGAAATGACGAAAAATATATTTCAGAATTTTTGGAAAATAGTGGGTGGAAGCTTTCTTACAAAAATTTACGCTCCGCTAGAACTAATAAAGTATTTTTATAACTACATCCACGAAAATATGGTATCTGACTTTTGGGTTAGAAACAACAATATACGTATTTCAGTGTTTTTTGGAAATCAACCTACAAGCTGGTAGAGAATAAAATGTCATAGAAATATTTACTTATGAAAGCACTTTTAAAGCAGGATCTATGAATATTTGAATTTGGCTCCGCGTTAAGAAATACAATATGTGTTTTATCGTTTCTGGAAATTTAACACCTACGTTGGGTGGGGATACGCGATGAAGAATTTTACGGAAATATTTCATTGCGCGAGCATTATTGGAGAAAAATCTGTCATAATTTGCATTTGAGTTCTCTGTTAGGAACAAGAAAATACGTGTTTCGTTGTTCTGGCAATTCGGATGGGTGATGAAAATTTTTAAGAAAATATATCGTTACATTAAAAAATTCTTAAAACTAAATCCATCAAAACTGGTATTTCACTTCTCTGTTAGAGATAAAGAAATATGTTGCAGCGAAAAGTGTAGAAGGTACTGAAATTTGTCCACAACATAAAAAAGCTGTGCAGGATATATACACTGAAGAAAAAAAGCAACTTTTTATTTATTTATTTTTTTTTTTTATTTTTTATCAGTCTACTGACTGGTTTGATGCGACCCGCCACGAATTCCTTTCCTGTGCTAACCTCTTCATCTCAGAGTAGCACTTGGAACCTACGTCCTCAATTATTTGCTTGACGTATTCCAATCTCTGTCTTCCTCTACAGTTTTTGCTCTCTACAGCTCCCTCTAGTACCATGGAAGTCATTCCCTCATGTCTTAGCAGATGTCCTATCATCCTGTCCCTTCTCCTTATCAGTGTTTTCCAAATATTCCTTTCCTCTTAGATTCTGCGTAGAACCTCCTCATTCCTTACCTTATCAGTCCACCTAATTTTCAACATTCGTCTATAGCACCACATTTCAAATGCTTCGATTCTCTTCTGTTCCGGTTTTCCCACAGTCCATGTTTCACTACCATACAATGCTGTACTCCAGACGTACATCCTCAGAAATTTCTTCCTCAAATTAAGGCCGGTATTTGATATTAGTAGACTTCTCTTGGCCAGAAATGCCTTTTTTGCCATAGCGAGTCTGCTTTTGATGTCCTCCTTGCTCCGTCCGTCATTGGTTATTTTACTGCCTAGGTAGCAGAATTTCTTAACTTCATTGACTTCGTGATCATCAATCCTGATGTTAAGTTTCTCGCTGTTCTCATTTCTACTACTTCTCATTACCTTCGTCTTTCTCCGATTTACTCTCAAACCATACTGTGTACTCATTAGACTGTTCTTTCCGTTCAGCAGATCATTTAATTCTTCTTCACTTTCACTCAGGATAGCAATGTCATCAGCGAATCGTATCATTGATATCCTTTCACCTTGTATTTTAATTCCACTCCTGAACTTTTCTTTTATTTCCATCATTGCTTCCTCGATGTACAGATTGAAGAGTAGGGGCGAAAGGCTACAGCCTTGTCTTACACCCTTCTTAATGCGAGCACTTCGTTCTTGATCGTCCACTCTTATTGTTCCCTCTTGGTTGTTGTACATATTGTATATGACCCGTCTCTCCCTATAGCTTACCCCTACTTTTTTCAGAATCTCGAACAGCTTGCACCATTTTATATTGTCGAACGCTTTTTCAGGTCGACAAATCCTATGAAAGTGTCTTGATTTTTCTTTAGCCTTGCTTCCATTTTTAGCCGTAACGTCAGAATTGCCTCTCTCGTCCCTTTACTTTTCCTAAAGCCAAACTGATCTTCACCTAGCGCATTCTCTATTTTCTTTTCCATTCTTCTGTATATTATTCTTGTAAGCAGCTTCGATGCATGAGCTGTTAAGCTGATTGTGCGATAATTCTCGCACTTGTCAGCTCTTGCCGTCTTCGGAATTGTGTGGATGATGCATTTCCGAAAGTCAGATGGTATATCGCCAGACTCATATATTCTACACACCAACGTGAATAGTCGTTTTGTTGCCACTTCCCCAAATGATTTTAGAAATTCTGATGGAATGTTATCTATCCCTTCTGCCTTATTTGACCAAGTCCTCCAAAGCTCTTTTAAATTCCGATTCTAATACTGGATCCCCTATCTCTTCTAAATCGACTCCTGTTTCTTTTTCTATCACAACACACAAATCTTCACCCTCATAGAGGCTTTCAATGTATTCTTTCCACCTATCTGCTCTCTCCTCTGCATTTAACAGTGGAATTCCCGTTGCACTCTTAATGTTACTATCGTTGTTTTTAATGTCTCCAAAGGTTGTTTTGAGTTTCCTGTGTGCTGAGTCTGTCTTTCCGACGATCGTATCTTTTTCGATGTCTTCATACTTTCCCTGCAGCCATTTCGTCTTAGCTTCCCTGCACTTCCTATTTATTTCATTCCTCAGCGACTTGTATTTCTGTATTCCTGATTTTCCCGGAACATGTTTGTACTTCCTCCTTTCGTCAATCAACTGAAGTATTTCTTCTGTTACCCATGGTTTCTTCGCAGCTACCTTCTTTGTACCTATGTTTTCCTTCCCAACTTCTGTGATGGCCGTTTTTAGAGATGTCCATTCCTCTTCAACTGTACTGCCTACTGCGCTATTCCTTATTGCTGTATCCATAGCGTTAGAGAACTTCAAACGTATCTCGTCATTCCTAAGTACTTCAGTATCCCACTTCTTTGGGTATTGATTCTTCCTGACTAATGTCTTGAACTTCAGCCTACTCTTCATCACTACTATATTGTGATCTGGGTCTATATCTGCTTCTGGGTACGCCTTACAATCCAGTATCTGATTTCGGAATCTCTGTCTGACCATGATGTAATCTAATTGAAATCTTCCCGTATCTCCCGGCCTTTTCCAAGTATACCTCCTCCTCTTGTGATTCTTGAACAGGGTATTCGCTATTACTAGCTGAAACTTGTTACAGAACTCAATTAGTCTTTCTCCTCTTTCATTCCTTGTCCCAAGTCCATATTCTCCTGTAACCTTTTCTTCTACTCCTTCCCCTACAACTGCATTCCAGTCGCCCATGACTATTAGATTTTCGTCCCCCTTTACATACTGCATTACCCTTTCAATATCCTCATACACTTTCTCTATCTGTTCATCTTCAGCTTGCGACGTCGGCATGTATACCTGAAGTATCGTCGCCGGTGTTGGTCTGCTGTCGATTCTGATTAGAACAACCCGGTCACTGAACTGTTCACAGTAACACACCCTCTGCCCTACCTTCCTATTCATAACGAATCCTACACCTGTTATACCATTTTCTGCTGCTGTTGATATTACCTGATACTCATCTGACCAAAAATCCTTGTCTTCCTTCCACTTCACTTCACTGACCCCTACTATATCTAGATTGAGCCTTTGCATTCCCCTTTTCAGAGTTTCTAGTTTCCCTACCACGTTCAAGTTTCTGACATTCCACGCCCCGACTCGTAGAACGTTATCCTTTCGTTGATTATTCAATCTTCTTCTCATGGTAACCTCCCCCTTGGCAGTCCCCTCCCGGAGATCCGAATGGGAGACTATTCCGGAATCTTTTGCCAATGGAGAGATCATCATGACACTTCTTCAATTACAGGCCACATGTCCTGTGGATACACGTTACGTGTCTTTAATGCAGTGGTTTCCATTGCCTTCTGCATCCTCATGTCGTTGATCATTGCTGATTCTTCCGCCTTTAGGGGCAATTTCCCATCCCTAGGACAAGAGAGTGCCCTGAACCTCTATCCGCTCCTCCGCCCTCTTTGACAAGGCCGTTAGCAGAAATGAGGCTGACTTCTTATGCCGGAAGTCTTCGGCCGCCAATGCTGATTATTTATCAAAATTTAGTCAGTGGTGGGGATCGAACCCGGGACCGAAGACGTTTTCATTACGAATCAAAGACGCTACCCCTTTTTTTTTTTATTGTATTTTACTAAAACATACATTTCAAGTATTCAACAGTACAATTAATGATTAAACCATTTGCAACATTAAAAAAAAACCAGTTTTAAACTATTTATATGTTAAATATGTCTAATACAGTAATAATGGTAAAACAAACTTTAAAAGTGGTTACAGTATAAACTTTGCTCAAGATAACTGAGATTATTCTAGGTGCAAATTATTGTCACCCAATCAGTGGGTTTGTCTACAAAGTTGAATTCACTGTTTAATTTGTAAACTGTCCATTGAATAAAAAATAATAGCATATTTAATACCAGTTTTCTTGACTATGAACCAGTTTAAATACAATCCAATTAAACACATACAAAAAAAAAAAAGTTCCGGAAGCAAGGTTAAAGTAAATAATAATAAGGAACCAAGTGACTTTTATTTTTCTTCTGTTCGTTCTCGTTCAAGGTGTTGTAGTGGTTTCACATATTTAACCAACACCCATTCTTTCAAAAATGATCTTCAGCATGTTGCCATAGTGCTTCTTGTGGTTGCGATACGTGTAAACGCGGAATTCTATCTCGTTGTCCGACCCAAGTGTGTGGATGACATAACTAACATATTTTCCCAGTAACCAGCTAATGGCGTTGGTTTTTAATTTCGGAAAGTATGTCATGTCCGGTCTCAGGAGGAGCGACGGCGTTATATATTGCGTAGAGGATCTGGTGAGAAAGGCGATTTGTTGCCTGATCCAATTCCAGTTATGCACATTGCCACCACAGGTAAATCTGTGGCTGAGTGTATCCACCAGATTGCATTTTCCACAAAGGTGTGTCTGGTTTAAACCGATCCCATATAGTCTCTCGTTGGTGCTGATGACATTATTAACTGTTTTGTACCATGCGGAAATAGCGTCTGTAGATAGCCCGGCATAGTTGATGTTCCGCCATACAGCTTTCCAGTCACAATTTGGGAATTTCGTTTCAATTTTGTTTCTACCCTCATTTAACTTCCTTTCAAGTATGATGTCGCGCGCTGTGATACGTGTGTTGCTTCTGATTTCGTCACTAAGATAACTTGCTTCGAGGAAAAAGTTCCTCACATACTGCAGACGGGCATTAATCCTTCGCACATCAATCGGTGCTTGCAGGCTATGGGGTGTCACAGCCTCAAAGAGCTTTGCGGTTATACATTGTGGAAGTTCTCTGAGTATATGGAAAGTCCGTTTGAGGAACAGAGCAGACGCTTTATTGCCAATATGCACCAAACCGAGGCCCCCGTTTCTGACATCCAGTATAACCGTAGTCGCACCAACCCTGAATATGTCTCCTCTCCATAAATAATTGGTAACAGTGGACATGATCCCTTTCGCTACTAGTTTAGGGATTGGAAATACCTGCGCAGTGAAATACGCTTTAGACAAAACGCAGGAGTTGATGAATCTGACTTTTTGCACCAGGTCCATAGTTCGATGGATGTTCTCCATTACAGCACCATGAACTTTCCTCCTAGTTTCCGTCCAGTTAAAAGCAGCCATCCGCATCGGACATGCCATTAAGGTGATTCCCAAAGTTTTATGTTTGTTGTCTTGTTTTGCCCATGCCAGTCGAAGGTGATCTAGGCCCCGTAGATTCAATATTTGACTTTTGTTTTCATTTACTGTCGCTCCCGGTGCTAGACAATATCTTTTGATTTCTCTTTCCAGTGTAACTGTCTCCTCCTTATTCCTTATTACAACGCCCACGTCATCAGCGTAAGCTCGTATGACAGTTTTATCACCACTCAATGTTATGCCTGTTAATCTTTCGTGGACAGTGCGGAGGAAGGGCTCTAAAGATACTGAAAATAAAAACATTGATAAGGGACTGCCCTGTGGAACCCCTCGCCTTATCTGTATGGGTTTAGATGTTTGGCCATTGATTGCTATTTTCGCATTTACACCTGTTGCAATATTCCTTAGCATGTTCACAATCTGGGGGTGGAAAGCCATTCTTGACAGTGTCGCAAAGAGGTATCTATGACTAACGCGGTCAAAAGCTTTGTTGAAATCTATGAAGATTAAAGCACATTTTATACTTGTCACTGAGGTAATTGCAATGACGTCTCTGTATGCAGATAGACTTTCGAATATCGTTCTGGTCGGAGAGCAAGATTGGTGATGACTCAATATTTTGTTGGAAAAGGCAGAGAGTCTTTTGTTGATAATACGTGAAATTATTTTGTAATCAGAATTTAGTAGCGAAAGAGGCCGAAAATTGTTTAAGTTGGTTTTGCCTTTACTCTTAGGAATCAGTACTATTTTACTTTCCTTAAACTCTGCAGGGACCGGTTTTCCGTTCAGGACCTCATTTGCCATGGAAGTGATCTTGTCCCCAATTATAGACCAGTAGCGGGCATAAAACTCCACAGGGAGGCCATCAAGTCCCGGAGATTTGTTGAGAGGTGAGTTACGCACTGCCTCATGCGCTTCATATTTAGTAATAGGTGACAGGATGTCAGCGTTGTCTGTTCCCGACAATTGTGGACCTAAAATAGTGAGAAAGTCCTCGAGAGCTGCATCTTCCACTGTGGTAGGGGCATATAAGGTTTCATAGTACCTGTGGACTTCGTCCAGTATTTGTTTCTGGCATGTGAGCCTCGTACCAGTATGCGTCTGGACTTCATCAATTAAAGTTTGACGTCTGTTTTTAGCATGCCGCACCAAGTGATACAGAGAAGCTGTTTCATCTGCTACGACTGATGTGGCTTTCGATTTAATTTTGAGTCCCTCCATCTGTTGCCGTTTAATGCTTAATAACTTGGCTTTTATTTTTTTGATATCATTTAGACGAATTACGTCATCATGGGCCTGTTGATATAAGTCTCTTAAAACTTTATAATAAAACTCCATTGTATTCCTCAACTCCCTGTGCCTGGCTGCACTATACTGCATGACAACTTTCCGCAGCCTTGGTTTAGCCCTCCTTGTCCACCAAGCTATGACTGTTGGGCGCTTGTCTACTGTGCGGAGGCACATAGTCCACGCAAACCTTATTTCCTGTTCCAGTTCTTCGTCAGTTAAAACAGAGATATTTAAGTTCCATTGGCCTCTGAATCGACGGGTTGGTTGTACACTTAGATTAAAGCAAGTTAAAAGTGTACTGTGATCGCTAAAATACACTGGAATAGTCTCAACGTTTAATAAATAATTTTGCAAATTTGGTGACACGTAAATTCTATCTAGTCTGCTGCGGGAGTGGCTGGTTATATACGTGAACCCGACTGACGTCGGGTGCTGAAGTTCCCACACATCCTTAAGGTGTAGATCACTTACTAATTTTTTTTAACTGTGGCGAGTAGTTGAAGTTGGGTTGTTGATCTTTCTGGTTTAAAACACAGTTAAAATCTCCACCTAATATAAGAGAACACGGATTTTTCCTCAATAAATAAATCAGTTCATCTTGAAAAAACTTCGCACGATCCAATTTGTGGGAAGTTCCTGATGGGGCGTAAAGGTTAATCACTGTCACATCGAAAAGTTTTATGCCTATGGCTCTTCCTGATTCTAGTCGTTCGATTTCAGTCACCGGAATGCCTTCCCTTATAAGAATGGCTGTACCGATATTGGCTTCCGTAGAAACATTAACAATTTCAAAAAAGCCTGGGATCCGAAATTCCGTTATCGCAACTTCTTGTAGCAACGCGATATCTGTTCCGGACTGGTACAAGAATTCCTTTAGTGCTGCCAATTTCAAGGGTGACTGTATTTTATTAATGTTAATAGTAGTAATGCTATAAGCTTGCAGCACAGACATACCGGAAGAAGCTATTTGGGATGAGGTTCGGTATGATTATAGCAGCAAACGTGCTTCCCTACAAGGCACGATCTTTACAAGCTGTGTGCCCATTACATGTACTAACTGCCTAGAAAATTTGCACTGCTTTTAAACAAATAGCTTGAGAAGAAAAGTATCCTGAAATCCTGACAATGCATTGCTATAAGTCACTGTGGCCATTCTCTTTCTCCTCGTCAGTGTTGGACCTGATGACTTCATATTTGATATTCTTTTTCTTGATGTCTTTCTTCTCTGGTGTGACTTTCGCTTGATGACGCGTGACAGCAAGGCCCGGTGTCTGTCGCAGCCGCCGGCGGTGGCTAAATGGGGCAACGGCCGTGGCTTGCGAGTCGTCAATGTTTGGTTCCGGCGTGGTGTCTGTTGTGTTGTTTTGCTGGCGAGGCGGTGATGCTTGTGTATTTCCTCCTTCGGCGCGGCGTTGCGCTTCGGAGTCAGCAGGTTCTTTACCTGGTACTTCCTCGTACGGTTCGCACTGTATGGGTTGTGCACTTGATGCGGTTATTTCAGCCGTGACCTCAGGCTCAGGGTCACATTTCCGTGAAAAACCACTACCCGCTGCGTCACTATCTGTTCGTGGCGGTGTAAGTCCTTGTGCGGAAGTGGGAGCCACATCGACCTTCATTCCATCTCCTTTTTCCACTTCCAACAGATCTTCAGGACTGGGCTTCGGCCTCCTGGCAACGGGTGTTTCACAGGAAGAGTCCTCATCAACATTTCTTTCAGTGTCCTCTAGAGGACGCTTTTTTGTGGGAATCTCGCTGTCACGGGACGGAATTTCAGCAGTTAATGCAGGTTTTAAAGACGGAAAGTCATTAACATTAAGTGCAACATTTTCAGAGGTAGTAACAGGATCCACGACCGCCGCTGGCTCTGTTGTATTACTGGCTGGCAACAAATCGTTGAGTGTCAATTTCCGGCGTTGCGTAAGGTTATTTGTTAGCACAAATACACGGCGAGGGCAGTCCTGACGGAGGTGACCAGACTCGTTACATACATGACATGTAGGGGTTTGTCCTGAGTACATAACATGCGCCTTGTGCCCGTCAACAAAGATGTGGGAGGGAATGTTTGCTTTCACTTCCATCTCCACGGAGCGAATGCCGTTAAAGCACTGCAGCTTGAAATGCGAAGCCCACCTTTCGTTGACTATTTGCCTGACAACCCCATACTTTGAAAGGACATCTTTAATTTTCGAATTGTCTACTTCTATGGGAATATTCAAAACCCTAACATTCCTAATTACAGACTCGGAATTCCGGAGTTTGACAGTACTTTTAGTACCATCACGGTGTATAAATTCCGTTTCATAACCAAATTTTGCCAGAAAGCGGTCTACACTCGCGGAATCGTTAAACTTTACAAAAATGCAGTATTCATCAGAGTCCAGCTGCATGGTATGAACAGATTCAGAATGAAGGCCAATTACCTCGGTAATCCAGTCGTGTATTTCAAGTGCAGAGGGCTGTACTCGACGGGTGTACTTGTCGAAGGTGAAAATCACGGTGTTTTTTCTCACGGAGTTTGCCATGGTGTTCTGCAGCGAAGAAATCTCGGACAACGCCGATATCCCAACGGCACTTCGTAGAAAGATGACACGAAAGAAGACCAAATGCTCAATTGATAACGCTTAATTCACGTGCAAAACGTCAATAAACGAGCACAAAACACGAAAACACTGACGTAAACACTGAACGTTCACGGAGCAAACTTGAGGAGCGTGCGACCGCTGCGGCAGCTAATGCCAGACTGTATAGGCCACGGGTACAACCTGGTACACTCACTTAATAACGTATATGGCTCCAGCGAGCACGCAGAAACACCACAACACGACATGGCATGAACTTGACTAATGTCTGAAGTGGCGCTGGAGGAAACTGACACCATGAATCCACCATGGCTGTCCATAAATTCGTAGGAGTACGAGTCGATGACGATCTCTTCTGAACAGCAGGTTGCAGTTCATCCCACATTTTCTCAATAATGTTCATGTCTTTGGAGTAGTTTGGTGGCCAGTGGAAGTGTTTAAACTCAGAAGACAGATCCTGGAGCCACTCTGTAGCAATTCTGAACGTCTGGGGTGTCACGTTGTCCTGCTGGAATTGGCCAAGTCCGTCGGAAAACACAATGGACATGAATGGATGCAGATGATCAGACAGGATGCTTACGTAAGTGTCAGAGACGTATCTAGACTTATCAGGGTTCCCTTATCACTGCATCAGCACACGGCCCACATAATTACAGAGTCTCGACCATGTTGAACGCCTTTGGTGACACGCAGGGTCTATGGATTCATGCTGAGTTCTCCATTTCTGTACACGTCCATCCGCTCTATATAATTTGAAACGAGACTCGTCCGACCAGGCAACATGTTTCCAGTCATCAACAGTCCAATGTCGGTGTTCACGGGCCCAGGGGAGGCATAAAGCTTTGTGTCGTGCAGCGATCAAGGGAACACGAGGGGGCCTTCGGCTCCGAAAGCCCATATTGATGATGTTTCCTGGAATGGTTAGCACGCTGACACTTGTTGATGGTCCAGCATTGAAATCTGCAGCAATTTGCGGAACGGTTGCACTTCTGTCACGTTGAACGATTCTCTTTAGTCGTCGTTAGTCCCGTTCTTGCAGAATCTTTTCCGACCGCAGCGATGTCGGATATCTGATGTTATACCGTATTCTTGATGTTCACTGTACATTTGTGAAATAGTCATACGGGGAAAATCTCCACTTCATCGCTCTCTCGGAGATGCTGTGTCCCATCGCTCGTCCGCCGACCTTAACACCACGCTGAAACTCACTTAAATCTTGTCAACCTGCCATTGTAGCAGCAGTGACCGATCCAACAACTGCGCCAGACTCTTGTGGTCGTATATGGGCGTTACCGACCGCAGCGCCATATTCTGTCTGTTTACGTATCTCTGTATTTGAATACTCATGTTTATACCAGGTTCCTTGCTCCTTCAGTGTTGTTTACAAGAACGAAGTAGTGGACGCTAAGCTACCGATATACATTTCCATACATTCATAAGTTGACCAGTAAAAAGAATTATTTGAAGAGAGCACTTATTCTGCTGATGACGCCTTAGAACGGAGCGACAGAATTCAGTGCGTCTTATGCAGTTCCGGTGGTTAATCTGCTGGTGAAGTGACACATTGTACGAATAAAGAATGTTTGTGTGTCAAATGCGGAAATCGCTGGGCTGACATCTTCTAGAGGCATCTGCAATTTCTCTGGAGCTAACACATGAATAACGAGCAACAACTGCCAGAATATACATTTCGTTCACTCCATTCGTAGCAGGCTTGCTCCTTCTCTCTGCTTTAAGATTCTGGTGTCTTTCCAATGACAATTTTATTTTCATACTCGCTACATAATCTTTCCTGTTCGACACAGTTTAACAGGGTAAGAGCAAGTGTATAACTAAAATCTTCTCTTTCTTGTGCATTCTCCATAAAGAATTAGCGCATTTACTTTCTCTTGATTTGCGAAGCACACCTATTTTTTCTTACTAGCCAGCATTCGACACACGGTGTGGCTAGCGCCACAGCCGAACTTTACAAATTTTCCCCATGAATTTTTTTAGTGAAAACGTGTGGGAACAGACACTGTAAAATGCAAAAACGAAATGTATAAAAATCTGGGGATGTATGAACCGCATCAGAGATACCTGAACTGTCACCATAAATTTAATCCCCAAACGGAGAAAAATCATTTTTTGCTTGTTTTGCACGCTCGCTTTTTTAGCTCACTCAATTCTGAATGGCGTCAGCTTTGTCATTATCTTAATTTAGCTGTGTGTACATCGACCTAGTGGTTATTGATCCCGTCTGGCGTAAGGTTTGCCTATATACCACGCGCCTGAGGCGAGTCAAGCCGGCCGCGGTGACCGAGCGGTTCTAGGCGCTTCAGTCCGGAACCGCGCGATTGCTACGGTCGCAGGTTCAAATCCTGCCTCGGGCATGGATGTGTGTGATGTCCTTAGGTTAGTTAGGTTTAAGCAGTTCTAATTTCTAGGGGACTTATGACCTCAGAAGTCCCATAGTGCTCAGAGCCATTTTAATCATTTGAGGCGAGAGGCACGGCAGAGAGAGTGTACACGGAGCTGCTAGGAGGCTTGAGTCGCTCACGCACTGTGTTTGGAAGCACGATGATTGCCGGTAGAAGTTGGCAGCGCGTAGAACTGAGACTGTTGGCGTTGGTAATTCTGGCGTTCATTGGTTGACGGGACTCTGAGTGGACAGCCTTGTTTCTGCTCACGACGGCAGTGAAACCATAATAAAGTTTTTTTTTTTTTTTTTTTTGTTTTTTTTGTTTTTTTTTTTTTGTGAGCGAAATTTCAGATCTAGAACTTTGGTAACAACGTGATTTAATGCATTGCTGTCTCTTGTTGCCTCATTCGACATTCTCGTCAGTTACTTCAATCTATGCTATGGCTACGGCCAACTGACAGTCCTGAAGGATTTCCTTAGTAGTGAAATGTCCGTGTTTTGATGGTTTATCAAGTGTGGTTACTTTTTTTTATTTTATTTACTGGATCAAATGGTTGCTTGAAATTTTCCAGGCCATTGTGTAAATTGTCATTATTGTCTGTCCCGTATTCCCTGAACCACGTATGAACACGTTTTTGAGGCTTGTTGAATTAACACCATCTGTTCGTGTGTTTTAGAAGCTTGCCTTGTTACTCTGTGTTCTCTCCCGTGTGTTCAACGACCTGCCTGAGGAGAAGGGCAAGCTGGGCTTGTTGATTGCTGGAGAGTAAAAGGGCTCGTATCAAGAGCGGCAGTTCATGTGTAACGAAAAGAAAGCTGTGTAATCCTGCTTTAAGTATACGCCTCCAATTATAGCCATTATCTCTTGATGCATTTGTAGTTGCGTGAGTGGTGGCTTAATTTTAAAACCACGAGTTTGTTTGATGTTGTTTCGTGATCCTGTGTTGAACTATTGCAGAAGTTAACTCTAAAGTCTTTTACTTGTCAGCTTGAATTTGTTTTAGAGATTTCTATATTTAATTAATGTTATAGTGTAATAAAGTCAATCCTGTTTGAGAATTGTGGCCTAGTCGTTTCATTAACTGCATCTTCCCTGTGGAAGCGTGAAGCTGCACAAAAAATTTTATTTGCATTTTCACTTGATGGTCTCTCCTGTTCGACATAGTCCATCAGGATAAGACCAAGTGTACAACTCAAATCTTCTCTTCGAGTTTCTTGTGGATTCCCCATAAAGAATATGCGTATTTACTTCCTCTTGCTTTGTGAAGCACAGCTATCTCTTCTTACTAGCCTGCATTCGACAGACGTTGTGGCTGGTGTCACAGCCGAACTTAACAAATTTTTCCCATGAATTTTATTAATGAAAAAGTTTGGGAACGGACAGTGTAAAATGCATAAACGAAGAGTATAAAACTCTGGGGATGTATGAACCGTATCAGAGATACCTGAACTGTCACCATAAATTTAACCCCTAAACGGAGAAAAATGATTTTTTGCTTATTTTGCACTCTCGCTTTGTTAGCTCACTCGATTCTGAATGGCGAGAGCTTTGACATTATCTTAATTTAGCTGTCTATTCAGCTTTAATTCTTAACTGGAGAATAAATGTTTAATCAGATTCCCGGAATAATTAAATGTAAAGGACTCGTACAAAAGAATATTGCTCACAGGCTACATTCTCTTATTTTTCCGTCATAACTATGGATTAGTCTCTGTAATATTGTTAAATTCATTTTTATTTAATTCAAAATACCATTCTTTTTCTTACTTGATTAATAATTGTGGAATATTTGAACACGGAAGCTTTCCTTTTGTCCCGCGTGGTTTTCAGGCGTAATTTCATCCACCGTTATCTTTTATATTTAAATTCCGATAGAACCGGCAGTCATTTTTACATTACGAAATCCAATTAGGAATTACTTTTTCCTAAATGGAAACATCATTAAATTTCACAGTCAGTTTATAGGTTACCAAAAAGGTGCGTTTCAACCTAACTGTGGCCCGTAGATATTTTAAAGTTGCTACTGAAACTGTTTAATAAATCACGTAAAACAACAATAGAATCAAAGAAATTATATTTCATGAAAAGGGGCCCCGTTTTATTTATCGTTGTTAATTATTTCGAGTCAGACTTTAAAGAAACTGAATATTTTCGTTTCTCAGTTACTTCACGTGACTTCAGTTCATGTAAAGAGAGGCATAGACGTGAGCCACACAGACAAAATGAAAACAATATATCCTCTGTGGCCCTTTTGTGCTGATATCGCAGTATCCCCTTGTCCGAGGAGACGTATTTTCTTATTTCTGTCTGAAATAACGAAGGGCCGCATAAAACAGAAAACAACTTCATGTCGTAAACAGATAAATCCTTAGCTCCCAGTACAGGGTGGTTGTTGGTGTGGTGCGCCTGCCACGGAGCGCTAGCGGCCGAGTGTCTGCTGGCCTCCATATTGAAACGCCTGCGGCGTCGCTCGTTGCGCGGCAGAGCGAGGAAGACAGCAGGGAGTGAAGCAGAGGGCGACTCAGGCTGTTGCGCGGACACAGCAATCGACGCGGGCAGCTAAATACGGCGTGCGCGGTCGGCACTATGTTCTGCTTCCGCGGCCTCCAAAACGAAGTAATCCTCAGAGAAGTGAGGATTTAAGTTCTCGTTGAAGCAGCAGAAACCAGTGACATCGCCTGCCCGGAAGCGACGTCCGCAGCTCAAGGTCTAGTAGCTAGAGTTGCTGCATCTGGATCACGGGGTCCCGGGTTCAATTCCCGACCGGGTTGGGGATTTTCTCTGCCCGGAGACTGGGTGTTTGTGTTGCCCTCATCATTATGTCATCGTCCTCATCATGCATGATAGTGGCAACATTGGACTGTGAGTGCAATTGGAGTGAGAAAAATTTCGGACTTTGTACGGGCGCTAATGACCGCGCAGTTGAACACCCACAAACCAATCGTCATCATCATCATCATCAGCCACTGAAGCTGTCATCTTCCAGTCTGAAGGGAAAAACTTGAGCCTCTTCATCATTTTGTTTAACATTTAACTTTATGTACCCAACTCAAGCACCTCAATTCTGAGCGCAAACTGTAAACACGTAAAGAGAGAGACTGAGCAGCTGCGTGTGTGTATAGTAGCCAGAAGGTTTATTATTGCTGACTAAAGTTAGCAATAAATCCCGAGGAAGGCATCTTGCAAGAGTCGCCGGAACGTCGGAATGTCATAATTGAGAACTCGGTCAGAAACCCAGATGAATTTTATTGACTGTGACAACGGCCGCAGAAGCCTACGTTTACCTATATTACCTGTATTTCACCCCACATTTTGCTAAGATTCTTAGTAATTATCGGAGTTGAAAAAAATGTTCAAATGTGTGTGAAATCTTATGGAACTTAACTGCTAAGGTCATCAGTCTCTAAGCTTACACACTACTTAACCTAAATTACCCAAGGACAAACACACACACCCATGCCCGAGGGAGGACTCCGCCGGGACCAGCCGCACAGTCCATGACGGCAGCACCCTAGACCGCTCGGCTAATCCCGCGCGGAAATTATCGGAGTCCCACACGCAAATTCAGTTCATGTGTGTGTAGAATGTCAGCATATACATCCTTTCCTCCTCTCACCTGATGAATGAAAAGTATGAATGAGAATGTACACAGTAAATTTCAGTATTTAGATCCGTGGGAGTAAAAGTATTCTGCTACTGTAACAGAATAGCCAACCCTATAAAGCACATACTATGTAGCAAAGACGTTTCTGTTCACCTTGGGCGAAGCTCTTGTACAGGTTGGCACCATATAATTGGAAGCTCTCTGGGCGCTTACGTTAGAACGGAACGCGTGGGTTCCAAAAGGGTCCGCTCGACAGTGTTCCGGGAGACAGGAGACGGGAGACACCGACTAAGTGAAATGAATAAAGCGATAAAATCTCTTAAACTGAGGAAAGCCGCCGGTCTAGACGGAATATTCACTGAATTCACCAGACACCTGGGCCCCTCCGCCCGTGCATGGCTACGACAATTCTACTGTGACATCATGAACACCAGCCGGATTCCTTGTCAGTTCAAGATAGCCAAAATCCTCCCAGTCTTGAAAACCAGGAAAGCCACAGGATGACCCAGCTAGCTATCGGCCAATACCCTATTGAGCATTTGCTACAAGCTATTAGAAAGACTGCTGTATAACAGAATATATGACTCCATAGATAAACTAATTCCCGCAGACCAGGCAGGATTTAGGAACAAACGGAGCTGCTGTGAATAAGTCCTTGCCTTAACCTCATACATTGAGTTACGCTTTCAAAGGGCCCAAAACACCTGTGTGGCTTTTGTGGACCTCTCGGATGCCCATGATACCATCTGGCTCGACGGACTCATACTCAAGCTGAAAACAGCGATCCATTGCCGCAAGACAACTAAGCTTCTGGGAAAACATGTTGAAAAAAATCACTACTTCAGAGTGAACGTAGGTCAATCTACGAGTAAATCCTACTCTATAAATAATGGGCTCCCACAGGGATCAGTGTTGGCTCCCCTCCTCTTCAACTTATACAAGAGTGACATGCCAGCAACTAAATCGCAAAAATTCTGCTATGCAAATGACATTGCAATAGCCACTCAGAGCAAGACATTCGAAGAGGGGTAAGCTACTCTGTCAAAGGGCCTTCAACTTCTTAACCAGTATTATGCGAAATGGAGGCTCTGCTCAAATCCAAATAAAACAGAGGTAAGCGTATTCTACCTGAACAATCATGAGGCAAGACGAGGGTTACATTCCGCAATGAGCGATTGACGCACAACAGCCATCCAAAATATCTAGAATCACTCTTGAGCGGTCACTAACCTATAAAAAATACCTAGAAATAACCAGTAAAAAGATAAAAAATCGAAATAACATATTAGGAAAGCTGACTGGAACCTCCTGAGGAGCTCAACCTAACACCCTACGCACCGCAGCACAATCTCTTGTTTACTCGGTGGCAGAATACTGCGCCCCAGTCTGGTACAAGGGCACACACACGAAGAAAATAGATGTCCAGCTTAATACCACCATGAGGATTGTCTCAGGAACTCTGCAATCAACTCCACTTCACTGGCTTTATGCCCTTTGCAATATAGCTCCTCCCTCCCTCACAAGGAAACAAGCAGCTATCCGAGAATGGAAGAAAATTAATGAGCCCTCTGTCTCTGAAGATATACCTATCCGAAAAATATTGGACCATCTACCAACTACCTGTCTAAAATCTAGGAAACCTATATGGAAAGACGAAATCCTCAAATTCCCAGAAAGGTACGACATAGCAAGGGACTGGAGGCAATACTGGTCGCTGAATAAACACCATCCTCTCATCACTGATTTTGATCCTTCGATACCAGTGGAAGGAATGCAAATGCGTAGATGAACTTGGTGCAGACTTAATCGTGTGAGGACTAACCACGGCAGGTGTAAGGCCATTCTCCACAAATGGAAACTCACTGATGACCCACGATGCGACTGTGGTGCAGAAGAGCAAACAATCCCTCACCTGATCTTCGAATGTCCTGCGAGGAGCTATGAAGGAGAATGGAGGGATATCATGAATGCTACTCCACTTGCTGTTCAGTGGGTGAACTGCTTAGATGTGGACTTGTAATAGCTGCAGTGACTGTCTCCCTAATCTTTCGCATATTCTTGTTTGCAATCAATCATTTAATAATATATTGGTAATTCGTTTATTATATTAATTAATTGTATGTATGCACTTTTACTCTGTAGATGCCATACACTAAATAAATAAATAAAAACTGACTAAGCGTGTGCTTATTCATACTTGATTCATTATTTTATTTTTTGTGGATTTCAGCTCAAGTCAACATTAACGTCTTGCTCTGATCGCTCGTTGAGAGGTACACGGAATTTTTCTTGCTACTTTCGGAACATTGTGAGCAGTCGCATTTACCAACGCATGCGTGCCATCGTTCTGCTCTGCGTTTGTTTAAGCATGTGGACTCGTGATGTATCTTCGCAGTTCAGTCTGATTTAGTTCGTTGTTGATCCCACAAGTATAGCATAATTGAAGAGATTTCTGAAACTTGACTAATTTAGATTTCAGTTCGTAATCTAGTTTCCACATGTCTTTGTAGTCTCAGCACGTATTAAGTATGAATCTGAGAGCCTTAAGTTCGCAGATCGTATATCACAGTAATATATCCTGTCCAATTTGGTTAGCTATTTTGAATTTTAACACTCATTTTATCCAGAATGTCTGTTGGTACGACTACGTTTTCGCGGATTGTGAGAGTCGTTACATGTCACAGTTACTGATTCTCGGCGCAAAACTTCGAAATCTGTTTCAGAACCTCTTCCATGATGCAACTATTAACAGTATATTCTTATCGGCGAATTCTTGTTCACTCACATCGTGCACTCGAAGGGAATGGCCGCGCGGAGTGGACGCACGGTTTAGGGCGCTACGACACGGATTGCGGAGCCACTGCGAACGGAGGTTCCAGTCCTCCCTCGGGCATGTGTGTGTGTGTGTGTGTGTGTGTGTGTGGTGTGTGTGTGTGTGTGTGTGTGTGTGTGCGTTGTTCTTAGCATAAGTTACTTTAAGTTAATTTAAGTAGTGTGTAAGTCTACGGACCGATGACCTCAGCAGTTTGATCCCCTAGGAATTCAAACACATTTGAACTTTTTTTTTGGCAAGGGAACGACCGTTCGCTAACCACGTGCACACTGGTGAAGTTTTTCTTCATTCTTATATTTGTCCTGAATTTGTATTATATGTTTATAAGTGCGTGAATATCTCCAAGACGCAGTTGTGAATGTGACTACGTAATTCAACCGAAAGTGTTACGAAGAACAGGAACCATAACTCATTTATTAGATGTTTACCGTCTTATTTCGTTCAGCTGTTCTTGAATAATCGTCATATTTTTACCAGAGCACATGCGTATGTATTCCCTCCTAAACTTCCGTTTTACGTCCTGCTGCTATCGTTTTTGCAATAGATAAACATGGCCATATTTATTCAACTGTCTCAATTGTGCAGATCAATCACCGACAGATGCCCTCCAAATCCACTGTTCACCGCCGGCCTGCTGACCAAGACGTCGCACTACCAACTACGTGGGTCTGGACTAGGAAATCATTTTCGGGATTGTAGTGAGGAAATTTAACTTGACATCAATCGTATTCGTAATAGAACTTAGCATTCAAGACGCGTGGACTAGTGGCGTTTTCTAACTTAACGTTTGTTTCCACTATATAGTCTAACAAATGACTTCATTCTTTGCAGTAACAAGAATAGCCTTTTATGCCACCTAAGAACTACTGTAGAAGCGTTTGTTTATTTTGTATTTAATATGGAAGACCACTCAAGTACATTGAAGTTGTTTTTTTCAAATAATCCTAATTGTGCAAGTGAACGATTATTTCAGTCGAACGTGTTTTTCTCGTATTGGACATAAAAATTACTAGGGTTGGAACTTTAATAGTGGCAACTATTTATTTACAGCTCATACAAAATAGATACGTGTTTGAAAGTTTTACTGACCTTCAAAGTAGTCGCCAGCATTGTGAATAACCCGTTGCCAGCGATGTGGAAGTCGTAGGATACACCTATCAGAGCCAGTTGTGATGACAGTTCGAGCGTCGCGGTCTATTGCCCGACAACTTTGAAGCAGCTCTGAAGCGAATGTCGTGAAGTGTTTCCTTCAGTTTAGAAATCGAGTTGAACTCACGAGGGTTTAAATCAGGGGTGTGCAGTAGGTGGTACAGCATTTAGCAGCCCCATCAGTCAAACAAATCAGTAATAGCTTGCACTGTACATGCTTGAACATTGTCCTGCAAAATGATGGTCAAGTCCTGCAGAAAGTGTCACCCTGTCTCTAAACTGGTCGTAGGATGTGTTCCAAAAATGAGCAGCATAGAGACAGATGTGATGACACTTCCTGCAGGACCTGACCGCCATTTTGCAGGACAGTGCTCAAGCACGTACAGTTAAAGCTGTTACTGATTTGTTTGACTGATGGGGCTGCTAAGTGCTATACCACCTACTGGGCTCCCCCGACTTAAGCCCTCGTAAGTTCAACTCGATTTCTAAACTGAAGGAAACACTTCACGGCATTCGCTTCAGAACTGCTACAAATTCATCGGGCAATAGACCGTGCTGCTCGAACTGTCAACACAACTGGCACTGCTAAGAGTATCCTACGATTTCTACATCGCTGGCAACGGGTTATACACAATGCTCGTCACTACTTTGAAGGTCAGTACAACTTTGAGACACGTACCTATTTTGTACGAGCTGTAAATAAATTGTTGCCACTATTAAAGTTCCAACCCTCGTATAGTCAAACTTTCGTTACTTAAGAGAGCCCCCATGAAGAACGAGTGATCGTAGAACAATAAAGTTGTGTTTGGACATTTATTTATGTGTAAGAGAAATAAAGAACAAGTGATTGAAAGAAATACATTTTAATTTCCGCAAGAGAGGATAACATGTTCACGTTCCGTTCAATAAACGTTGCTCACCGGGACGGCCGTCTGAATCCACGAAAGGCTAGATACCATTCCACACTCGCAACACTTTTCGAAAGGTACACCATGGAATGTCCAGCTGTCTTGACACAGACCGTGCGTTGCTCGAAATCACACATTGCGCCGAGCATCTACAGCCACGCCAACAGTAATAATGTCTTCAACAATTTGTGGAACACTTGGCCGTTGCCCTCTCCTTGGAGAAATTCCCAAATCGCAAGCTAATTCGAGTTTCCGAATAATCTTCTTCATACCCGGGTGCGCGAAAGAGGACCTCCTCGATTTCCATTAATGCGTTGATATTCGCGAAGAGCAGCAGCACTATAGCTGTCGTTTTGATAAAACAGCATTACGAGTAAGGCCCTGCTCACCTTGTCCACTCTGTGTTTCAGCCCTACGTCGCCGTATCAGTACCGGCGCGTAACGGCAAGTTAGGACACATAGGCGTCCGTCTACACTGACTCAAGTTGCGAAAGTTTAATTATATCCACGCTGTATTATATTTAACACCTCGAGAACTGCTCATAAAATTTCGAAGCGTATAAAATGCCTTCAGATTTGTTTCGTTAACTGCGATCCTATCTGCAGAAATTAATATAGTTCCATAGGAAACAGAAGTTGACTCCAATATTTCTGTAATTAATATAACCATGGAAAAAACACTACACATATTGTAGTGATTGCACGTTCACGTTCATCTAGTAAAAAATGGAATTCCAATATCTTAAACGGTTCCGTAAATATTTCGATGAACAGCTTCGCTGAATCACTCTGGTTTTATGCACAGTTTAGGTGCATATGTAGTACACACACACAAGTTCTAAAATATATGCCACCAAATCATGCACATTTACTGCAAGGAAAATAATAAGTACACCCCTACGTAAAGCGAAATTGACCACTAGATGTCACGAGAAGTAAACGCGCCAGTATATAAAACAACAAAAAAGAAACGTCTGCAGCCATTGCTTTGATGTTCTTTTATTATATAACAAAATAACATCAATCCGAAGGCTGTAGGAGTTTCGTTTTTTAAGTAAGTAAACGGCCGAAGTCCCGCATCCGTCACAAGGATAGACGAACAAAAAGTACTCAAATAGGTGGAGGGAGATGCAGTAAAGGCAGAATCAGTTCATCAGGAGAGATCAGTGACTTCGAACGTGAAAAAGTCTTTGGATGTTACACGATGACCAGACGCATCATCAACATTTAAGCCCTTCTAAAGGTGCCAGATTGACTTCTGGAGATATAATCACACAGCTAACCGAAGGCAACGAAGACTTCACGGACTGACTGACAGAAACTGTTGTGCATTGCGGAGGGTGTTTCTACACAATCGTCTGAAATCAGCGGAGGTAACCACACTTGAGTTCCAAAGAGCTGCCAGCAGACCAGCAGGTACATGGACTGAGCGTAGAGAGTTCAGTACAGTGGTCGAGCAGCTCCTCATAAGTAACATATTTATGCAGTCAATGTTAATCGGAGCTTATAGCGGTGTTGAGCGACAACACTGGAGAATAAACAACTGGAATCAAGTAACCCGGGATGATGATTCACAGTATGTACGGTGGCAATGTGATTCAAAGGTTTCGCTCAAGTATGAGAAAGTCACCCGTCATTATGCGTAATGCCAATCATGGAGTATAGAGGAGACGGTGTGTTGGTGTGGTTTTCTTTCGTGGGTATTGTATTCAACAAAGCAATACATCCGGAACGATATGAAGAATTTTACATGATTGTGTACTGCATGTAGTAGAGGATCAGTTTTGAGACGAATGTTGTTTGTGTCAGCATGACAATGCACCCTGTCATACCGTAGCACCTGTGAGGCAATGAATTGTGGACAATAACCTCCCTGAAATGGACTTGTGTGTCCAAAGCCCCGACCTGAAACAAATGGAAAATGTTCGGGGTGAGTTGCAGCGTCGATTGCTCTCGAAACACCTTAGTCTCCGGTTTATGTTCTTGAGGGAAACTGCGCTGCTCATACGTCCTGACTTTCAGACACCTCACTGAAAGTGTCCCAAGCAGAGATCAAGTCGTCGTAAAGGCTTATGGTGAACATAGCTCACATTAATATCCACTAACACGTTTATGGACAATTTTCATCGCATAGTGTAGTTCCGGAACACTGCCCACAACGATCCCATGAAGTATGAACAAAATGGTTGCAACTTCTCCGAAATCAGATACCATAAGTGGGAGTTCATAGTTTAACACTTCGAAATGCACTTTTTATGATCGTTGTAATTGTAAAATCGGTGTATTATTTATCAATAGTGGGCAGTAATTCTTTTATTTTTTATTTAGCAGGTATGCAAATACAAGGCGGTATTTATGTGTTACCACCATGCGCTCTAGGGACAGAAGGTCATATAGAAAGGAGCTTGCTTGGAAAGCACTGAATTTATATTAAATACTGTATGTTGTTACAGAATTTACGAATGGATGGTAATGCAGAGGTACTAATTAAAGGAATTTCTCTCCAGGTGCTTCCAGTGGTTATATTCGCGTGAGGCTTTCTCGGCTATTGTCGCGTGCTGCACGCAGTCGGTCGGTTGCGACAGAGCAGCGAGGAAGTCTCCACGGCGCTAGGTCAAGCCTGGATGGCTGGCGGCGTGCATGCGTGGTCGGATTGTGAGGCGCTAGCTGCAAGAGCTACAACGTTCGTTGCCCACCGAACCTGGACACTGAAGTTAAGTGACCAGTTAACCTGTTATGAAACCTCAACTGCTTCGTTCATTGTGGGTTGTTGCTTCCTGGGCCGTTCCAGCTAGCAACAACGGATGGTGCGTTGGAGTCGGGGAAATTTCGCAGCCGTCTTCCTGTATGGTCTCTAACTATTAAATAGGTTGTTACTTATCAGTGAAGTGCAGCAACGGTGTTTTCTGCCTTGTGGCCGTTAGCGCCCCAGTTGCCAGCCCTGGTCGTTAGTGTAGTTTTCCGGCAGTGTGGCTTCCCTCGCCGTGGTGATGCTGTCCGACATGAAGCGTAGTTCGACAGTCTTTTAGTTGTTTGTTCATTTTTTATTAGAGTGGTTATTGTGCCTTGGCTGTTTTTAGACGCCAATTTTGAATATGGAGTGCGGAAGGGCAGAAGGGAATTGATTAGATTGTTGGTCAGTCCTTCAGCCGTCCCTGGGTCGGATTTTCATCCGATTGTTTAACCTTACTTTTGGCTGCCTGTCTCACCTCACCTCACCTCCTCAGGCCGACCCTTGGAACACTTCTGAGCACCACTGATCTGTTGGTTTTAGATTATGATTTTCATTTTCATCTGAAGTACTGTGTGAGGCCTTCAGCCATCTCTTAATTTACATTGTTTTAATTTTAAAATAAGGCCTTCAGCCATCTTAAGTTAAAATTTGAAATCTGATTTGCTTAAAACTAATTAAAAAAAAAACATTTATCTGAAATTCTTGCTATCCAGGCCCTAAGTCCTGAGTTGTTCAGTGTCTTGTGTGTGGCCTTCTGCCAAGTATTTATTTTCTCGTTTAAAGGCCTTCAGCCGCGTGTATTCTTTAAAGAAATTTTTAATAACTTCTGTTCAGTCCTTCAGCCATTCTTGTTTTTGGTGTGGTTTTGGGCCTTCAGCCCAGGAGGTATCGCAAGTTTTCTTAACTAGGCCTTCAGCCATATTGTTTTAATGTAATTCTAGGCGCTCAGTCCGGAACCGCGGGACTGCTACGGTCGCAGGTTCGAATCCTGCCTTTGGCATGGATGTGTGTGATGTCCTTAGGTTAGTTAGGTTTAAGTAATTCTAAGTTCTAGGGGACTGATGACCACAGATGTTAAGTCCCATAGTGCTCAGAGCCATTTTTAATGTAATCCTTTTAAGGCAATTTGTAATTATGTCGTTGTTAGGAAAATAAAAGTTTGTATGTTTGTGCAACTAACAGTAACTCACCAGGCCCCTTTCCACAACCACAACCCAATCCGCTCTATCCTGCGAAACCAGATTACAGTTCCGATGGTGCGGTAGCAGCAGCAATTACAGCACAGAAATTGTGGTTGGTGACAAGAAGAGATTCTGTAATAGGGTCAGTCATAAATATTTCCATCTGAAAGATAATACCAGCTGGATTCATGGAGAGGCAAAATTTTTTTGATTCATCAGTCTTCAGACTAGTTGGATGCGTCTGGCCAAAAATTCCTCTCCCGTGCCAAACTCTTCATCTTTGAGTAGCACTTACAATCTACATCTTCAATTATTTGCTGGATATACTGCAATCTCTGTCTTCATCTACAGTGTTTGCCCTCTACAGTTCCCACTAGTATCAGGGTAGTCATTCCCTGATGTCTTGACAGATTTACTCTCAGCCTGCCCTTCTCCTTGTCACTGTTTTCCGTATATTCCTTCTTTCTTCGATTTTGCGCAGATGTACTCATTCCGTACATTATCAGTCCACTTAATTTTCAGCATTCGCCTGTATCGCCACATCTCAAATTCTTCGATTCTCTTCTATTCTGGTTCCCACAGCTATGTTTCACTACCATACAATGCTGTGCTCCAAATGTACAATCTCAGAAATTGATTCCTCAAATTAAGGCCTATGTTTGATACTAGTAGATTTCTCGTCCCAAGAATACCGTTTTTGCCAGTGCTAGCCTGCTTCTGATGTCTTCCTTTCACCGTCTGTCATTCGTTATTTTGCTGCCTAGGTTGTAGAATCCCGTAACTTCAACCGTAACCATGAATCCTGGTATTAAGTCACTGTTCTCAATCCTGCTTCTTCTCATTACCTTCACCTTTCTTTGCTTTACTCTCAATCCATATTCTGTACTCATTAGACTGTGCATTCCATTAAGCAGATCATTCTTCTTCACTTTCACTCAGCGACTCGTATCAATGGTATCCCTTCACCTTTAATTTTAATTCGACTCCTGAAACTTTCTTTTGTTTGCATAATCGCTTCTTTCATGTACAGATTGAACACTAGGGGCGAAATACTACATCTTTGTCTTATACCCTTTTTAGTCCGAGCGCCTCGTTCTTGGTCGTCCACTTTGATTATTCCCTCTTATCTCTTGTACATATTGGATATTACCTATCTCTCTCTATAGCTTACCTCAATTTTTCTCAGAATCTCGCACCATTTTACGATGTCGGATGGTTTTTCCAGGTCGATATATCTTATGAACGTGTCTTGATTTTTCTTTAGTCTTGCTTCCATTATCAACCGCATCGTCAGAATTACCTTTCCTAAACCAAAACTGATCGTCATCTAACACATCGTCAATTTTATTTTCCTTTCTTCTGCACATTAACTTTGCCTGCAGCTTGGATGCTTGTGCTGTTAAGCTGATTGTGGTATAATTCCCCCATTTGTGAGCTCTTGCAGTCTTCGGAATTTTGGAGATGATATTTTTCCGAAAATCAGGTCGTATGGCACCAGACTCATACATTCTACACAGCAACTTGAATAGTCGTTTTGTTGTCACTTCCCAAAGTGATTTTTGAAATTCTGACGGAATGTTATCCGTTCCTTCTGCCTTATTTGACCTTAAGTTATCCAACGTCTCTTAAATTCTGATTCTAATACTGTATGTCATATCTCTTCTACATCGACTCCTGTCTTATTCTGTCACATCAGGCAAATCATTCCCCTCTTAGAGGTCTTCAACGTGCTCTTTCTACCTATTCGCTCTTTCTTCTGTATTTAACAGGGTAAATTCCGTTGCACTCTTAATGCTACCTCCCTTGCTTTTAATTTCACCAAAGATTAGCTGCCGGTAAACCTTTCGAGATGTGAGTTTCTCGGACCACGACCTCACATCCCGGGAGGTTTACCAGCATCCGGTCGTGAAAGCCTTCATTCTATGATTACCAACAGTTGCTTTGACTTTCCTATATGCTCAGTCAGTCCTTATGACAAACATTCCTTTTTGAATTTCTTCAC
Source organism: Schistocerca americana (assembly GCF_021461395.2). Taxonomy (NCBI): domain Eukaryota; kingdom Metazoa; phylum Arthropoda; class Insecta; order Orthoptera; family Acrididae; genus Schistocerca; species Schistocerca americana. The sequence goes on along the minus strand of NC_060119.1, from coordinate 279,760,950 downwards.
ATTTTTCATGGAGCCATTTCGTCTTAGCGTCCCCGCACTTCCTATTTATTTGATTCCTCAGCAAGTTTTACTTCTGTATTTCTGAATTTACCTTAACAATTTGAATTTTCATCTTTCATTGATTTCTTTTGTTAACCATGGTTTCTTACCCTCTTTCTTTCAGTTACCCTCTTTGTTAATATGTTTTCTTTCCAACTTCGGTGATTGCCCTTTCTAAAAATGTCCATTCGTCTTCAACTGTACTTTCTACTGAGCTATTCCTTGCTTCTGGAACTTAAGAATTGTAAAACTTCAAGCGTATCTCGTCATCCCTTAGTGCTTTTTGATTCTTCCTGACTAAACTCTTAAACTTCGGTCTACTCTTCATCACTACTATATTTTGATCTGAGTCTATGTCTGCTCCTATGTACGCCTTACAATTCAGTATCTGATTTGCATCTCCCCTGACCGTGATGTAACTAACTGAAATCTTCCCGCATCACCCGGAATTTTCCAAGTATACCTCCTTCTCTAGTGATTGTTGAACATAGTATTCGCTATTATTAGATGAAATTCATTACAGAATTCAATTAGTCGTTTCCCTCTCTCATTCTTTGTCCCTAGCCCATATTCTCCTGCAACCGTTTCTTCCGCTACAGCTTCATTCGTGTCCCCCATGACTATTAGATTTCCATTTCCATTTACATACTGTATTACTCTTTCAGTATCCTCGTATACTTTCTCTATCTCTTCAACTTCAACTTGCGACGTCGGCATGAATACCTGAAGTATCGTCGTCGATGTTGGCTTGCTATAGATTTTAGTAAGAACAACTTATCACTGAACTCTTCACAGTAACACCCTCTTTGCCCTATTTTTCTCTCCATAACGGATCATACTCCCGTTATAACATTTTCTGTTGTTGTTGATATTACTCTATACTCATCTGACCAGAACTCCTTGCCTTCTTCCCATTTCACTTCACTGACCCCTACTATATCTGTATTGAGCCTTTCGATGTTCCTTTTCAGATTTTCTAGCTTCCCTACGACACTGAAGCTTCTGACATTCCACGCTTCGAGTCGTAGAACGTTATCGTTTCGTTGTATTTTTCTCATTGTCACCTCCTCCTCGGCAGTCTCCTCCCGCAGATCCGAATGGTGGACTATTCCGGAATCTTTTGCCAAATGAGAGATCATTATGACACTTTTTCAATTAAGGTCACATGTCCCGTGGATACTTGTTATGTCCTTAATGCAGTGGTTTCCATTGCCTTCTGCGCTCCCATGATGTTGATCATTGCTGATTCTTCCGCCTGTAAGGGCAGTTTACCACCCCAAGCGAAGAGAGTTCCATGAAATTCTGTCCACTTTCCCTCAGTCTTCGAAAATGCCATTTTCAGAATGAGGATGACTTCTTATTCCGGCTTACTAGCAACATCTTTGGCAAAGTGGTAAAAGAGGTGGTATTAGACTGGATAACTTTGTCCCAAGACGGCAGCTGTTAGAGATCTGTAGGACCCCGTTGTAGAGAACTGTGTATCACTTTCAAGATTAATGTTTGCTAGCATGCTACAGCTTCAAATAAATTTATACTCCATTTACTGACGGACTTTCCAGCGTTTCGTCATTCTATTTGTTATGGTTCAGTAGGTCCGTTGAACATATATTAGTGGACATTCGCTAAATATATTCTTCCGTGCCTCGTTTACGGTCCCCTATTGTACCATTAGTGTTGAAAATGTTCAGTTTCTTCTTTACATCCTTAATTTTCTTTGTTTCATCCAGGAGTGTACTGCACAGCCTTTAAACGTCTTACCGCAGCAGTTAATTCCTCTTGTGTCCCTATTTTTCATTCTATAATGTTGAACTGGGATACTCCTTAATGTCTTGCTAGTAGTACCATAAGTTATTCGAAATTCGTTGAAATTTGTTCACTTCAGATTGTTAACCTCTGTGCTCTATGAGGCGCTGTACCCCAAGTAATTAAAACCGTGCACTTGTTCTACAGTTTATCATTCATAGCTGCTTAGACTATTTTTGTTTTGGGAGCTCATGCACACAATGTTCGTCACAGGTTAATGTTTGGGCATATTTTCCTACATATTCGCAGATACTTACAGGTAGTGAAACTTCCTGGCAGATTAAAACTGTGTGCCCGACCGAGACTCGAACTCGGGACCTTTGCCTTTCGCGGGCAAGTGCTCTACCATCTGAGCTACCAAAGCACGACTCACGCCCCGTCTCACAGCTTTACTTCTGCCAGTATCTCGTCTCCTACCTTCCAAACCTTACAGAAGGTTCGCAGGAGAGCTTCTGTAAAGTTTGGAAGGTAGGAGACGAGATACTGGCAGAAGATCGGGCGTGAGTCGTGCTTCGGTAGCTCAGATGGTAGAGCACTTGCCCGCGAAAGGCAAAGGTCCCGAGTTCGAGTCTAGGTCGGGCACACAGTTTTAATCTGCCAGGAAGTTTCATATCAGCGCACACTCCGCTGCAGAGTGAAAATCTCATTCTGGAGACTTACAGGTAGTCTTCTGGATGGTTAAAAACAATTTGGTAATTTCCTATTTAAAATCATGTGGCCCACCTTAACGTAATTTATGAGAGCGTTTTATTTCTGTTTTATAATTGTGTATACGTAGAAATGGTACCACTAGCGTTGGACTATTTTTACTCCATTTATTCCTGCTACTGGTTTGTGCAGTGTCAACTATAAGTGACGTATTTCTACATAGATTTTCAACTATTTTAAATGAATGTATTGAATGTTCTTTAATTTTCACCATCCTTATAGTTTACTTCTCATACTGTGGCAGTCACTGAAATTATTGTTCAGGACATTGCATGCAGAAGTGTAATACGTAACCACTATAATCATATAATGAAATTACAGTGAAATCCAGACCAATATTTGCTTACAGGCGTTGATAAATATGAACGGGGAGAGTTGAAAATGAGTGCCCCGACAGGGACGAACTCGTTATTTCCTGATTACATGGTACACGCTCTATCCGACTGAGCCATCGAGGGCACAGAGGATAATGCGACTGCAGGGACGTATCTCTGGCACGCTCCCCGAGAAACCCACATTTCCAACTTACTGTCCACACACTACATTTGTAGTGCCCCTGCCCACTTTACTCGTTACTCGCAGCAGTCAGTCTACCGATTACCGTAAGAGTTTGAGCAATGTGAGTGCATCCGCACTGAAGAAGATCATTGTCCTGTAAGCCTTATCTATATGAAGATGGTATCTGTTCTTTCGGTCATGTTCGAAGCTACGTTCACGTCATAGTATCTGTTCTTTCGGCCATGTCCGAAAGAACAGAAACCATCTTCACATAATCATGTAAAGTTCATAACGACTACAATACGTGAATGTAGCTTCACTACTGCGATGTCAGTTTTTAAGAGTTTTGGATTTTCATTTTACCTTGCTGCATAGCACCGTTCACAGTAATTGGCCATTGAGACCTCTTCTGGACCGTTGTTCGTAGCGTATTTACATCAGAAAGAGTAAAATGCCTACGGAGAAAATAGTTTTAACGAGGAGGTAACAAAGAATAGTTGCAGCTGGAGGGCACCACAGTACACGCTGTAAATATCCGGATCCTGTAGGTCTCTACGTTTAAACATTTTTAGACTGAATTTGCTGCGTGTTTCTTAACGCAGGAATCTCCTTCGCACCAAGAGGAACGTGTTTTTCACCGATGTTCCGAAAGCCAACAACAACAACAAGTTGCTTGTGGAAGCAGAGAGGATAGCCAGCACCACAAACGAGCTTGCCGGCGGTTAAATTAGTTTAAGCTGATTTCAGTCAGCTAGCGCTCCGCTCGCGTCCAAAACGCCGCTCCTCGCTGAGAGATTAGGGGGCAGTTTACGTCCCTTCTTTGTCCCGCCAGTGGCTGCGCTGTTCTACAACAGTAATAACTCGGCGTGCAAGGAACGGCGGGCAGGGGGAATCTTGATTAGGACACTTAATGAGTGCCGTCCGTAGCATCGCGTACCATGCAACTCGTTACTATTCAAATGTATGGAGATGTGATTTACGCAGGCTGCGCTCTCACTGCTGCTCCGCGCCGCGCCGCACGCAAGCGCGAAATGATAAATACGGCACGCGGACGCAGATGGCGCGTCTATAGCCCGCTGCCAGTCACGGCCATGTCCGACGCGCCGCTCTACAATAGAGGAATGCGTAAAGAGGAGTGCCGTGTAGCAACGAACACTAATGCTAAGCGCTTGACTCTGGTCGACGAATACCCAACTTTGGTCTTCCGAATCTCCTTAGCGGAGAGCGGTTTCCAGATGTATAAGCAACGTCGAGCGTACCCCGTGCGGTTGTAAGAGGACCATTATTTTGCATTATACGAGGGTGAGTAAAATAAACCTTAAATATTTTTTTAAATATTGTTTATTGTGCAGAAGTGGTACAAAGCTGTATCACTTTTCAACATAATCTCCCCCCAAGCTCAATGCAAGTCCTCCAGGGATTACAAAGTACGTAGGTTCCTTTAGAAAAAAAATTCATTTGGTAGTTAGTGCAACCACTCATGCACCGCGTGGCGTACCTCTTCATCAGAACGGAACTTTTTTTCTCCCATTGCGTCTTTGAGTGGTCCAAACATATGGAAATCACTTGGGGCAAGATCTGGTGAGTATGGTGTATGAGGAAGACGCTCAAAATGCAGGTCTATGATTGTTGCAACTGTTGTACGGGCAGTGTGGGGCCTTGCATTGTCATGTTGCAAAAGGACACCTGCTGACAGCAATCCACGTTGCTTTGATTTGATTGCAGGTCGCAGATGATTTTTTAGGAGACCTCTGTATGATGCACTGGTGACAGTGGGCCCTCTAGGGATGTAATGCTCCAGAATGACGCCTTTGTCGTCCCAAAAGAGAGTCAGCATAACCTTCCCTGCTGATGGTTCTGTTGGAAACTTCTTTGGTTTTGGTGGTGAGGAATGGCGCCATTCCTTGCTCGTTCTCTTCGTTTCCGGGTGGTGGAAGTGGACCCAGGTTTCATCGCTAGTAACGATTCTTGCAAGGAAGCCATCACCTCGTTTAAAGCGCCGAAGAAGTTCTTCACAAGCATCAACACGTCGTTCTCTTATTTCAGGAGTCAGCTGCCGCGGCGCCCATCTTGCAGACACTTTGTGAAACTGGAGCACATCATGCACGATGTGGTGTGCTGACCCATGACTAATCTGTAAACATGCTTCAATGTCATTCAGTGTCACTCGGCGGTTTTCCTCCACTATGGCTTCAACTGCTGCAATGTTCTGTGGAGTCACAACTCGTTGTTCCTGACCTGGACGAGGAGCATCTTCCAGTGAAGTCACACCGTTTGCGAACTTCCTACTCTATTCGTTGACTTGCTGTTGTGACAGACATGCATCACTCACCGTACTGAACCTTCATTCGTCGATGAATTTTAATAGGTTTCACGCGATAACTACGCAAAAACCGAATAACAGAACGCTGTTCTTCCCTGGTGTAAGTCGCAAGTGGGGCGGCCATCTTTATACTGATACTGCGACGGTATGTGTGCATCTGCACTATGCTGCCACCTACAGGCCATTCTGCACGCTCTTTGTAGCGCGCTTACCAATTTACGGGATAACGGCGCGAAATTTCGATTTGTTATTCCAAATTTAAGGTTTTCGTTTGACTCACGCTCATACATCCATAAATGATCAGTGAATAAAGTTGGAAACTCAGCGAGGTTATTGGCAGATATACTTTTCTATACAGAGAAGTCTCAACGATAGAGAATTGTAGGAAAATGCAGGAAGTCCTCCAGATGATCAATGCTTGGTAGAATAATTGTCTGTTGATCCTCGACATATAGAAATGTGGTGTATCCACCCACGCAATAAAAATGGATGTACGTATGCATGTATGTATAAACAGGGTGTTTCAAAATTTCAGCGAGGGGATGTTGGTGTCTTGTGGAACAAAATAAGGGTAGAAACCCATGTCCGAAAACGTCATACAACGACGCTACAAAGTGCCGAAGTTATAGGTGTCTGTGTATGTATCTACACTATGTGATCAAAAGTATCCGGACACTCCTAAAAACATACGACGGACCTCACATCCTACAATACGTTTTTCATATTAGGTGCATTGTGCCGCCATCTACTGCCAGGTATTGCATATCAGCGACCTCAGTAGTCATTAGACATCGTGAGAGAGCATAATGGGGCCCTCCGCGAAACTCACGGATTTCGAACGTGATCAAGTGATTGTATGTCATTTTTGTCATATGTCATACACGAGATTTCCAAACTCCTTAACATCCCTAGATCCACTGTTTCCGATGTGATAGTGAAGTGGAAACGAACAGCACAGAAGCGTACAGCCCGACCTCGTCTGTTGACTGACACAGACCGCTGACTGTTGAAGACGGTCGTAATGTGTAATAGGCAGACATCTATCCAGACCATCGCACAGGACTTCCAAACTGCATCAGGATCCACTGCAAGTACTATGTCTGTTAGGCGGGAGGTGAGAAATAAGAGATTTCATGGTCGAGCGGCAGCTCATAAGCCACACATCACGCCGGTAAATGTCAAACAAGGCCTCACTTGGTGTAAGGAGCGTAAGCATTGAACAATTGAACAGTGGAAAAAGGTTGTGTGGAGTGAAAAAGAATGGTACACAATGTGGTGATCCGACGGAGGGTGTGGGTATGGCGAATGCCAGGTAGATGTCATCTGCCAGCGTGTGTAGTGCCAAGTAAAATTCGGAGGCGGTGGTGTTATGGTGTGGTCGTGTTTTTCACGAATGGAGCTTGCACCCCTTATTGTTTTGCGTGGTATTATCACAGCACTGGCCTACACTGATGTTTAAAGCACCTTATCGCTTCCCACTGTTGAAGATCAATTTGGGGATGGCTACTGCATCTTTCAACACCATCGAGCACCTGTTCATAATGCACCGCCTTTGGCCGAGTGGTCACACGACAATACATCCCTATAATGGACTGGCCTGCACAGAGTCCTGACCTGAATCCGATAAAACACCTTTGGGACATTTTGAAACGCCGTCTTCGTGCCAGGCCTCACCGACCGACATCGATACCTCTCCTCAGTGCCATTCTCCAAGAAACCTTCCAGCACCTAATTGGACGCATGCCTCCGAGAGTGGAAATTATCATCAAGGCTAAGGGTGGGCCAACACCATACTGAATTCCAGCATTGCCGATGGAGGGCGCCACGAACTTGTAAGATATTTTCAGCCAGGTAACTGGACGCTTTTGATCACATAGTGTACTTACAGCCTGAATCCGTAATAATGTTACAAGTTTCCAGGGAAGATAGAGAAGTGTAAATGTATGAATTTTAGGTAAGAGGCCATGATCCGGTAACGAACGGTCGAAGGTTATAAGCGAAAATCGTTCTGATACTTCTGACATGGAATACATGTATTGATACTGGTCTTCGTAAGACAGTAGGCAGCTTTCAGAGGTGGTGGCATGGATCAAAACAAGAAAAGAAAGTCTAGTAAACATGTGCTCTGTAATGCGTACCAAGAGAAACTTCGAGTTGGCTATAATCAAACACGTGTCTCCTATTCAACAACTGCTCATAGCTCTTAAAAGTATACGTTTTAGTGCCTGTTTTCATTACACAAGTTTTAGTGCCCGTGTTTATTACACACGTTTTCCTTGTCCTGGCCTGTACTACCATCTCTGAATGTGTCCTGTTTTACAGTATCAGCAACAACGTGTATTCCACTGTCAGAGGAATAAGGACAATTTTCGCTTAGAGCCACCGTTCTTGTTTCAGGACCAGAGTCCCTTAACTAAAATTCATACATTTATCCTTCTCCATCACCCCTGAAAACATGTAACATTTTCAGTGAATAACCCTGTATTCATCCGTAGAAAGGAGCCGCTGCCTGTTACTCCGACGCTCTGTAGCGTCGTTCGACGACGTTTCCAAACTCGGGTTCTGATGCCCACTTTGTTCCTCAAGGCACTTTTTACATCCCTTCGAAGTTTGTAGGTGTAATTTTGAAAAAACCTGAACGTTCAGGATGACAAATATTGAATTATATGAAGACACATCAATTAGTTACAAACTACGGCGTGAACACACTTTATTCAATATTCAAACGTCACTACAGATATTCGGATTGGTTACGACATGTTCGATGTGCCTACCATCACTGGCGATGATATGGCGCAGACGAAAAGCGAAATTCTGCATGACTGCTGAAGTGTCGGAACATCGACGCTGCCGATGGCCTGCTGAAAGGCTGTTTTCGGCTCAGCAATGATTTTGGGGTTAGTGATGCATACCTTGTCTTTAATACATCCCCACAAAAAGGAGGCGCACGAGTTCAGATCCGGAGAATATGGTGGCCAATCGAGGCCCATTCCGGTGGCCACCGGGTGCCCTAGAGAGGGAATGCACTGCTCAAAGTGCTCCTCCATCACACAAAACATCCTCCTGCTTCGATGGGGTCGAGCTCTGTTTTGCATGAACCACATCTTGTCTAAATCAAGGTCACTACGGATAATGGGGATGAAATCATCTTACAAAACCTTCACGTACCGTTCCGTAGTCACCGTGTCATCAAGGAATATCACACCCATCCGTACTGGACATTTACACACCATGCAGTCATCCGTTGAGGGTGAAGAAACTTCTCTATTGCGAAATACGGTTTCTCAGTCCCCCAAATTGGCCAATTTTGCTTACTGACGAACCCACCCAAAAAAAAGTGAGTTTCGTCGCTAAGCCAAGTCATGCATGCTCATACTAATTCCCGTCATGCGCTGCGGCCAACCGTTAAGTTTGAACGTCTTTACGCAAACAGTTCAGAAGTCATTTCGATTTTATTTCATATAGTTCAATAATTGTCACCCCATGTGTATGTATGTATCTCCCAAATCTCCTCCTACACAACTGGAACGATTTTACCTGAACTCGGTTGTACGTATCGCTTACTGTCTGCAAATCATCTTTGCGGGGGTAATAAAGTGAAAGTAGTATATTCTTTGACTCACAAATACCCAGACGTTATTTATCCAGCAATGGAGAATGAGAGAATTCAGTGTCTTGCAAGAAACTTTACACGCAATTTGGAATCTTTACAGAACTTTTACACACTGGCTATCCCCATAGAATGACGAAGGGGAAAACAGTCTAAAGCTTACTACATTTTCAGTGTTCATGTAACAAAACTGCTGCATCTGCCATGACGTTTTAATTTGTAATTTGTTTACTGCTAATTGTATTCGTGATGTATTTAGTGGACAGTAATCTCATATATCACTCAATGTACAAGCAAATTTAAAACGGTGCACAACCCATAGTTCAGGAGATATAACGCCATAAACGATGCGATGCGTGAAAATCAGCGGCATCAAGCATGACGTTTTAATTCATTACTTCATTATTACTAACCGAAATACCTTTCGCAGGCCGTAGCAACATATACTACTAGACGTACCTGCAAAATTATATCGTTGTACAGCACATATTGCATGGGATACGACGTGATAAACATTAAGTTCTATGCAATTGAAACTGCAGGGTGAAATTCACCAGAGATATGTGTGAATGTATATGTTGAATTACGTGTGAAATGTGTTAAATGTATGTGAAAGATAATTGATACTCGCGTACATGGGCAAAGCTAGGTGTAAAAAGCTCATTCTAAACGCCCTTAAAGATATCAACCAAATTTGGCACAAATATTAGTTAAGACCTGGAAAGAAATTATTCGGGTAATAGGAATCACCAGCCTCCTATTGGGCTGAGAACATGGCGACGGAAGCGGGAATGAGGCGATGGACGGAGAGAGGAGGAGGAGGAGATGGACTTACAAAGCTGGCACAGGAAGAGATAGACAGAGAGAAGGAAGGGGGAAATGGACAGATAGAGGGGAGCCGATTGACAGAGGAAGGGAAGAAGAGTTTGGATGCACAGACGGGCAGAGAGAGGAGGGAGGCGGTGATAGACAAGGAAAGGGGAAAGAGGAAAGAGGAGACAGAGAGAGAAAGGAAGAAGAAGAAACGGAGGACACAGGGAGGGAAGAGGACTAGGTGGACAGAGAAAGGGAAGACTAACACATGTGCTGAATAGGGGAGGGAGGATATGGACAACAAGAGATGGAGGAAGAGATGCAATTGGAGAAGGGAAGGACATTGGGGGAAGGAGGAGACAGAGAGAAAGGGCGGAGCAGATTGACAAAGAAAGTAGAGAGGAGCAGATGGATAGATAGAGGGGTAGGGATGGAGGAAATGTACAAAGAAAGGAGGAAGTAGGAGGTGGGCTATTAGACGACTGAGATAAATACATACCCAGCAACTCCGGGCACTCGCTAGTTGCGCCCAAATAAGTGGAAACAGCTGCTATTCCATGACTACACAATTTCCAAACAGCCACAGGAAGCAATCACAATCATTAAGTATCTGAACGCAGAGATTAGATGTGGAAGAACCACTTAAAACTAACTGCAACCCAAGCATGTGCCACACCGAGATTCACTGAAGCAAAAGAGAAAGTTTAGTCCTCCCATGAAGGAGGTACCTTAAAAACACTCCTTCGACAGTTTACTGCATAGTGCTCGTCAGTTTGGGATAAGTACCAGAAACGACTGAAAGAGGAAACAGACGTTACAAGCAACATCAGCGCGTGTCGTTACTGGTTCGTCTAATCACAACGATAGCATCATGTACATGTTCATGCGACTCCATTGGCACACACTGCACACCACGACGTAGTTAAAATTCCGTAAGTGCACTTCCTAGAAGAATCAGCCGGCGTTTACTAAGTCCCACACATATCTTGCAGAAAGGCCGTGCAGGTGCAGTCATAAAAATTGGAAGTCACACTGATTCTTACCCACGGCCTTTCGCATCATCTGGAAGTGGAACAAGAAAGTGGGAAATTAACTGTGATAGATGTAGATGCAGTTACTACAACGAGGAAAAATACAATTTCAACTTTTGACTCAGCGGAAGAACAAGTGAATGACATAGAAATAACAGGCCATGAAGATGAAAACCAGATATCACCTTTCGGTTGGGAAAGGGTCACAGGTGCCCGAAATGTGGTTTTTAAATCTACAAACTTAATCATAATAGTAATGTAGCATATCAACACCTTCCGACTTGTAGCTGATGGGAAACGCGGTAGCGGTTCATGGTATCTGCTAATCATGTCTTTTTCCACCGATCTGTACTTTTATCTTGCTTCAGTAAAATGATTTTTGATGAAGGGAACGATTGTCTGTCGGAAGCGGGAGCATCTCTGACTTACAATATGGAATGTATACCTGGGGTCAATTTTACGAGTGAAAATAACAGTTTTCGCAAGACATATGACGTGACTTAACGTGTACCTCCGCCAATTTGAGACTCAGCTTCGTATTCCGTTAGTGATAAAACATTTCCGTACTATAGTTAGACAAGATTAAGGCAATCTGAGACATTGAAAGGGGCCAACAGCACGCAGATGGAGCTTTAATTACCTCTTTTACCATCAGAAGTCAACTGTCGTCCAGACTACCATTGCACAAAGCTTGGCTTGACGTATCCTTAAATTCCTGCTCGTTCACTCAATGACCGTGGCTGTTGGTATATTATAAGACATCATCGTAATGTAATTTAAATTCAAAGGCTTAATCATCCTGCTGAGAGTACATCACTAGTGCATTTAATAACAACTATGTAAAGCTCATGAGTCACTTGTTTAAAAAAAGATTAATGTACAGTTTAGTGTTGTTTCAAGTCCTGTTTCATCTCTCTCTTATCTGGACCGCAAACTATAAGGTCACATCTTTTTTTACGCTCCTTAAGTTACATTTAATAATAAATCATTTAAGGGTGTCTGTTGTTAATATTTATGGAATATTCCGTCCGTTCTTGGAGGAACATAGACAGATTTAAAACTTGAATACATAGTATTACTGTTCCAAAGTAATATTTACACAATAAGTCGTTATGAACCGGTTTTCAGCTATCGACGCATAATACTAAAGGGTGAGTCCGAACAACGAAACTCTACAAACATTATTGTACAAAGACATGTGACGTTTAATCACTATATGGACACAGAACACAAGCTTAATGTAATACCCAAAGAGACTCTGAGCAAATAAATCGTAAACTCAAATGCATTCAAATATTAAAACTATGCAAATGTATAAGCAAAATATGTTGTACAAGTGACCAGTGTCACAGGTTACTATGTTGTATGGAGAAACTGGTGAATGTGATCAACAGGAAAAAAAGGAGAAGAGGGGGGAAAATCTAAGGAAAGTGGCTGTGGAACAGATATAACAGGCTTATTCCAGAATGAGATTTTTATTCTGCAGCGGAGTGTGCGCTGATATGAAATTTCCTGACAGATTAAAACTTTGTGCCGGACCGAGACTCGAACTCGGCACTTTTGCCTTTGGCGGACAAGTGCTCTACCATCTTTTTTTTGGAATTTTGTTCGTTGTTGATCGTTGTGGTTGGTCGTTGCGGACGTCACATGACATCCACTAAAATTCTTTTGTTGATCCTTCCACTCAGCTTTTTTTATTACAGAGACCAATCAGCTCTCTGACCGAACACGCTGAGCTACCGTGTCGGCATCATCTGGGCTACCCAAGCACCACTCACGCTCCGTCCTCACAGCTTTACTTCCGCCAGTACCATGTCTCCTACTTTCCAAACCTCTGCGAAGGTCTCATGTTCGAGTCTCGGTCCGGCACACAGTTTTAATCTGCCAGGAAGTTTCACAACAGGCTTATTATTTGATGCTGAGGGAGTAGCAGCGCCAGTGATTATTTCTGTCATCATTAGATTATAAGCTTGTTAAAATTGTTCCACTCACACATTACATAGGCTTCTTTCTCCCACCTTGTTTTCTTTTGGCCTGTTCACCACATTCACTGGTGTGTCAGTGTAACATAGTACCCTGTGCCATTGTTCACCTGTATAACGTATTTGGCATGACATTCGCCTCGTTTTAATATGCTGATGTATTGTAATGTAAGATGTATTTGCTCCGAGTCTCTGTGAGTTTTACTCTACGCTTGTGTTTTGTATCGATACAGTCATAAAATGTCACATATCTGTGTATAACAACCTGTACAGCTATAAAATCTCGCTGAAGCTGTGTGGGTTATCTGTTTAGCATTAATATTTCTGATGAGGGCCTAAGAAGGTGAAGGCCGGTTCATTAAAAGAATATTATGGTGGAACATTAGTATTGTGTATTCAAGCTCTGAGTTAAGTATGGTAATTATTGCTATTGTTTACTAGCACTGTGATGAATCCTTTGTACCAACGATTTCTAAACGCTGTGTTTACGTTTCAGCCAAATAAATACGGTGGGACTGGCCGTTTTGCTGATGTGACGACCGCGTGACAGCGGAGTGCTGTGATACGTACATTTACATTTTCACTAGTCGAGACGGTAGGCTAATGTTCTTTACGAAGTCCGGTTACCATTGATACGTCATTCAGATCATTTATTGGATTGAAATTTCCGCTTGCCGATGACAATTTCTGCGCCTGACTATTTCAGTTTCTAACGTTGTCAAGTACTTAAAGGTTCGACGACACAGCAGTGTTCCATTTCAGTTACTAATTAGAAGTACACAGCTCACTGTTACATTTTATTTGTGCTGTAGTGTATGTGATGTGGTTCACAAATAGAAAAACTGACATACAAAACTCACATACCTACTCTTTTTACATTTTCTTTTGTGGGATACATTACAGTACGAAGATCTTTTGTCAAAGTGCAGCTTATACTCTCATTGTGCGTACACTAGAATCAATAACTTTGCATTTGTCTTTAATATTCCCTGTCTCATTAATTCATGGAATAATGCGTGTGAGCTTTCAGCTCGATCTGCTATGCGTGAGTAGGTTTGTGCTTAATTCCACCCTTGATTGTCAGATATTAATTGTTCATTACTAACATTAACGGTTCTGTAACTGTATGTTTTGTCTATCAATTGTGTATTTCCTTTCTGCTGTATCTTAAATAGACGAGGCAGTGAAATGGAAACGAAATACATGGAAAAAAGTAGGTCTACTCTTTATTATTTCAAAAGTAGTCGCTGTAACTGTTAATACACTCATCCCACTATGAGGCAAGACTGTAAGTGTTTTACAAGAAAAATGTTTGGGGCAGCCTTCGGTAGATGCACCCGTGGTCTTGGGGTTGCTTCTATTACTAGTAATCAAAGTGTATCGGGTTCCGGTTCCGAACTTTGTCACTGCTTCAATTTTGAGTATATATCTTCAGCAATGGAGGCCCAAGACATCTTGTTCTGCCAACGGCCTCTTCGAGGAGTGCGGAGGAGCGGGAAGAGGTTCAGGGCAGTAATTTGCCCTTGGGACGTGAAAATGCCCATAAAAGCCGGAAGAATCAGCAATGATCCACAGCATGAGGATGCAGAAGGCAATTAGAACCACTGCATTAAAGACACACAGAAATTATTCACAGGAGATGTGGTCTGTAATTGAGGAAGTGTTATCATGATTTCTCCACTGTAAAGAGATTCTTAGCTAGTGCCCCATTCACATTTCCGGGAGGGGATTGTCAAGAGGGAGAAAGCGACGAGAAAAAGACTGAATAACCAATGAAAGAGTAACGTTCGATGAATCGTAACGTGGAATATCAGAAATTTAAATGTAGTAGGGAAGCTTTAAAGTTTGAAAAGGAGAATACTAAGGCTCAATCTAACTATAGTGGCTTAGTGGGTATCAGTGAGGTAAAATGGAAGAATACAAAGATTTCTGGTCAGGGAAGTATGGGGCAATACCAAGAGCAGAAGAATATGGTATAACGCGAGAAGCGTTCGTAGTGAATAGGAAAGTAGGACATAGGGTGAGTTACGATGAACGGTTCAGTGATAGTGTTGTTCTCTTTAGAAACGACAGCAATCAATACCGACAGCAATAGTTCAGATATACATGACAACGTTGTAAGCAGAAGGTGAAGAGATAGAAAAAGTATATACAGATCTTGAATGAAGGGATAATTCAGCACTTAAAGGCACTTGAAAACCAATTAATAAAGGAAGAATGGAATACGGTTGTAGGGGAAAAGCAGAAGAAACGGTTACAGGAGATTATAGACTTGTTAGTAGGAATGAGAGAGGAGAAAGACTAATTGCGTTCTTTAATAAATTTCGGCTAGTAATAGCGAATATTATGTTCAAGAATGACAAGAGGAGGAAGTATACTTGGAAAAAGGCCTAGAGATGCGCAAAGCTGCCAGTTATATTACACCACGATCAGGCAGAGATTCCAAAATCAGATTCTTGATTGTAAGGAGTACTCATGAGCAGATGTAGACTCAGATCACAGGTCAGTATGATGAAGAGTGGGTTGAATTTTAACAAATTGGTTAGGAAGTATGAGTATGCAAAGAAGTTGGACATGGAAGGACTAAGGAAGGAAGGGATACGCTTGCAGTCCGTTGACGTTATAAATACTGCAGTAGTGAGTATCTCAGTAGGCTGTTCAGTTGAAGAGGAATCGACATGTCTAAAAAGGGCAATTGCAAAAGTTGTAAAGAAAAACACGGGCACATGGGTACAAGAAAGGTACAAAGAAACCATGGTTGAATGAGAAATACTTCAGTCTATCTACGAAAGAAGGAAATACAAAATAGTTCAAGGGAATTCAGAAATACAGTAATACAAGTCACTCGGGAATGAAATAAATAGGAAATGCAGGGAAATTAATGTGAAATGGCTACAAGAAAAATATGAAGACATCGAAGAAGAACGATTGCCGGAAGAACTGAATCATCAAACAGAAAAACAGAGAGTAAGGGCGATTACATTGAGATTTGGAATGTGAATTCTACTGCTAAATGCAGAAGAGAGAGTAGATAAGTGGAAAGAGTACACTAAAGGCCTTTATACTGGAAGGTTTATCTGATGTGATAGAAGAAGTGACAGGAGTCCATTTAGAAGAAATAGGGGATCCAGTATTTGAATTAGAATTTAAAAGAGCTTTGGACGACTTAAGATCAAATAAGGCAAATGGGATGGATAATACTCTATCAGAATTTCCAGAATCGTTGGGGAAGGTGTCACCTAAAAAAAATTCATGTTGGTGTATAGGATCTATGAGACTGGCCATATACCGGTACCACCATACTTTCCGATAAACATCATCCACACAGTTTGGAACATACCAAGAGCCGACAACTACGAGAATTATCAAACAATCAGCTTAACGGCAGTAGCAGGGTAAGGGCGCTGATGCAATTCTGATGTCAACTTGATATGTAAATTAATTAAGTTGATAATAAATTATCCCCAGCCTGGTATAGTTACGACAAATTGATGCCAAATATGTAAAATTGTGGGAAATAGGACGGAATATGTAAAATTTCGAAATAAACTTGCAAAATCACTTAAACTGATTGAGAATACACAAAATTAGAGAAAAAAGTACCACGAAATGCTAGAAATTGAGGTGGGCTGGGGGTACCCAGACACTCAAGACCGAGGAAAGCTTAAAAATTATGCTTTGGCTGCACTCAATTTCAACCCTGCCTATCCCCTGTGAACTAAGCGGGTTTTCGTAACACATTCCCCAACAAAGGCGACATAAGTATTACACTGAAGTGCCATATTAAAGGAGGCAAAACATTTGTGTCACAATCCATAACTGTGTTCTCACACTTGCATTCGAATATAGATATTATCAAATTACGGCTGGTTCTCACAAACAATGTTACTCCTTAAGTATTAAGGAGAAGAATCAATGCATTTATCAGACTTAAGTCATTGCTTAGAGTATTTTGTAGGAGAGTGGACTAACGTTACATATATTGCCATAAGTATTGTGAGGGAGGTGTACCCAAGAGATGTGTTAGGAAGGAATTGTTGTGTTACCTTGCACATGAGCTAAACTTACTAACAACAGACCAGGACATCTTTGTGCACAAGGAATGCTACCTAAGCTGTCGTGATGCTACTGTAAACAGCAAACGACTATTACATATCCTTTGGTTACTCAATGTGGCGCTCATTACTCCATCATAAGAATTTGCTGACAATACGTGCGTATTTTCGTGCAGCAGGGATTGTGTGGTACCTCAGTGTATCAACAACTACTGAATAGATTCATGTCACTTTTCCTTCACTCTATTTCCTAGTGAGACAAGGCCGCATCCATCATAATCCATGCAACTACTACTAATGATAAACACAATTGACGCCATAAGTCTGATTGAGGGTATGATCGTTTCCAACTTAAAAAGACGTGTAAAATCCATTAACTTCCTAAGAGACAGCACAGCAGTCTCCAGACTTCTTTCTAGATGATTTGCAAGCAACTCAAGCGGCGAATATACACTGACGATGCCTTCCTAGGACACTAGAATAGTGAAGAAGGAAGCAGTTTTATCATTTTAAGGTTTGTCACCGTAGTGGATGGGGTAGGAAACTTGCGGAGTGGTCGTATGTCTTAGGTTGGATAAACATATCCTGCATTTGAGTATTAAAAGCGTTGCGTTCTGAATCTCTCCCTATTTAACCCACCGTTATTGATTAGGGGATTATAGCCTAACAGTTTAGAATAGTTTGATCGTGTGCAAGTGATAAACGGCTGATCGGTTAATACTTGCAGGCGAACTGTTTCGTACCAAATACAACAAAGCTAGATACGATGTCAGGTAACAATAATCGGTACATACTTTGTTGTTAATTTTCTGTATGTATTGTCTAAACAGCACGAGTGAGGCAGTTACTCCCTTCGTCTGACAAAGTAATAACGGTTAACTCATCACAGGCCGCCTGTTAATGTCACAATATTCTTCACGTGGCACTGAATGCACAATCCTCACTGCACCCCTAATCGTGGGTGTGTGGCGCGGTTTTCCGCATAATGACGCTACACAAATGAACACATAAACCCATCATCAAATCACTCAATTAATTCCATTTACGTATTTCTGGAGGTCAGCCCCACGGCGTTGGGTGCCACACACAACTGTTAAACAATCGTAAACGCTGTTGGCCGTCCTGCCGAAATCCTCCATGCTCGCTTAGCAGCTAACAACTTACTGCCCAGAGTCGCAACACTAACTGCCATCTGGGTCGACTATCGATAATATCTACTGCGATCTGCGTGAGGCAAAGATATATTGTTCTCAATATGTAAGAGGCGGTTGGTCCCTTACAATTCAACATGACAGAAACCAAATGGCTTTAACAAAATAGCATTTTTACGTTCAGAACAGTGTAACCATCGGAGTGTGTGTTTATGCTCTACAATCAGTTCACTCATGAAGGTACTTTCCGGGTACTGACTCAAGACAGTGGACCAATGCTTTAGAATTGGTAGCATGGTTTATTTACATGAAAGATTTTAAACTCCATCTGTCGGGAGCTCCATCATGTATAAACCACAAGTTTCTTCCTAAACATCTGTTATATCACTGCAGCACTCTAAAGCCTACTAAACACGGATAAGAAGCGCTACCGTCCTCAACACTCACACATCTCGAGAGATCTTGTGCTCTTGTATGGATATTGTGGGTTAGCTTGGCGCTGCAGGGAGGATTGGTCAAGGACAAAGTGGGAGGGATCTGTCAGTCTCCGACTTTATCCTATGAGTGCTAGAGTACTTTGTGATGCCCATCCACAAAGGGAAATATGGAAAGTCGTAATCGTAAATTCTGCATTATGATCGATGCGCTGGAAATATGTAGATAATCTAATTACTTCGGTATAGGGCGCTGTCTGGTATACTTTGATGTATATGGCCAAATGGACATACTGTACATTCATTTATATGGTATCTGCAAAGTAGCAGTGGAGGGTTGATTTCGCAATAATACAGAAATTGTGAAGCATTATGCCGTGTCATTGGCTGGCGTAGAAATTACAGAACAACTGAATACTTTGATGTATATCGCCTAATGCATACATTGCACAGTCATCTATCCGCATTCGCAATCTATTATATGATACTTGTAGTGTAGTGGTGGCGTCATGTAGCAGTGGTGTGGGAAGCATTCTGCCATGTCAATGGCTGGCTTTGAAATTACGGAACAGCTGGTATACTTTGATGTATATGACAGAATAGACGTACTGCACAGTCATTTATATTCATTTGCAATGTGGTATATGGTATCTGCAAAGTAGTGGAGGAGTGATTTATTGATTATACACAAATTGGGAAGCAATGTCCTGTGTCATTGGCTGGTGTTGAAATTATGGAATAACTGGTGAAATTGTCAAAATGGATTGCACTACCAACTGTGGGCCGGCCGCGGTGGCCGAGCGGTTCTAAGCGCTTCAGTCCGGAACCGCGCGACTGCTACGGTCGCAGGTTCGAATCCTGCCTCGGGCATGGATATGTGTGAAGTCCTTAGGTTGGTTAGGTTTAAGTAGTTCTAAGCTCTAGGGGACTAATGACCTCAGATGTTAAGTCCCATAGTGCTCAGAGCCATTTGAACCAACCATTTGAACCAACTATGGTGTGTATTACTGCGCATCACCCATATCAACATTGTCTTTCCCATCCTGTCTGTCCACCGGTATGGGCCGGCCGGAGTGGCCGTGCTGTTCTAGGCGCTGCAATCTGGAGCCGAGCGACCGCTAAGGTCGCAGGTTCGAATCCTGCCTCGGGCATGGATGTGTGTGATGTCCTTAGGTTAGTTAGGTTTAATTAGTTCTAAGTTCTAGGCGACTGATGACCTCAGATGTTAAGTCGCATAGTGCTCAGAGCTATTTGAACTATTTTTGAACCACTGGTATGCTGTTGATTACCGCATAATGATTGACTGACACCACTTGGTTGAGGCAGAGGGGGACTTGGCACAACACTGGATATCTGCTACTTGTCACTGTGGAGCATGGGATAAAATGTAATCGCCTTCAGACAGTAGTTTAGAACCGTTTTTCAATGCTACAGACCTGTCCTATTTCCTTATACTGTGATGCCCTCCACGTGTTTTTATTTGTTTTTTTTTCACCAATAAGATTACAATATCTCTTTTTAATTCTATTACTTTACACACTTGTGCGCTCCACCTTCTGATGATGGCAGCACCAGAACAGTAATCTTGTATATGACTGCAAAATGAGGAAACAATGCTCTTGAACTTAGAACACTGAGACGTCTGCTACCCCATCACTCTAGAAGATGAGGTTAAATGTACTGATCATCACCTTAGTATAGCTGTTGAAAATGCTCTATAATGCCGCAAACTCTTCCAATTTCCATATGCTGCGATGTCTTCCACATTTTTGTTAGTGAGAAAGGTCGCCTCTGTATTTTATTTCTACTAATCTATACATTATGGGAACTGTATAGTTTACACCACATGATATTCAGCTTTCTGTGAGAGCCAAAGCATCAAAAAGTGTTATTGTCAGTTTAGCAGATGACACAGACCAGTGTATGGTGGTGTATCAAGTTGTGGTCATACATTGCTTGGATGTGTTTCAGCTGAAAAAAAAATATGTTAAATTGCTTATGAAGGACCAATATAGGCACCTTCTTTTCATGATTGGTGGTCTGTTGGACATGATCTTCCTCCAATACAGCTGACAAAACTTTACACAGATATCTGCAAGCAACTCTGAGCTCTGGCCACATGCTGCACTGGAGTGATATGCGTATATGCAATATTCTCAATGTCAACATGTAGATGAAATTTGTTTTTTCGACATATAAGAAGAGAGGGACATAGTAAAATTTTATTGGGGGTTCTGCTAAAAGGAGTGATATAACTGGTTAATGTCTGGATGCAAATGCACTGATTTTGCTCAAAACACTTATGGATATCAGCTGTAACTTTAATTTGGAATCATGACTGTTTCTATTTTTATTGTCACGACTGCTTGTTTAAAAAACAGGTGTTACCAAAAGTCCTGTGTTCTTTCATTCTTCATAACCTCTACATACAAAGTAGTCACTACTTAAATCATAGCTCATGGTGAAATCCAGAAATGATAGTGCTTTTTCCGAGCATGTGAGTAGATTGTTGCTTACGATTCTAGAATGCAAGAATCTTCCGTATGACAGAAATTTTACAGACATGTTGGTAGAGGTGAGTTATGCATCAAAAATTTCAAATGTAAGCACACAGACAGTAACCGGTTTTGATGTATTGGAAGAGAGATATACGGAATAAAATCTTATAGTTTCTATTACAAGACAGGCTCTCATGATTTGCATCATGAAATCCTCGGTGATAGAGCATCACATTGGTAAAATGGAACTAAACAATAGTGTACAAAACAGCAACATCCTCTTGAATTATGTTGCTGTCAAAACGTAAAATGATTGGTTTTTTCCTGACATGTGAACTAATGCCATGAAAGATTCTATTCTCTAATGTTATCTCATATCTCTGAAATCTAAGTAACAGACACAAGCATGAGAGTTGATTTACGGATGCTGATCTGATTATGAGAGATGCTCTCAGGTCATGTAATTTGTCCATCATGCAGAAAGAAATTTCTTGACATAGATGATGTTCAGAGTTTAAAATCTCGTTTTTTCTTTACCCCATGACGGTTTCGGAATAATGAGGACATTCTGTGGCGATTCGCAGTTTTCACATCAAAATTGTGGAAGTTTTTTTTTTCTACAGGGTGGAGATGTATAGGTGTCTGCAGTTCATTCATTTGTAATCGACAGTGATGCACTTCATTTGATGTCACAAAATCCTGAGACATGACTGCAGTTGAATGTAAAAACGAGACTGATTTTGCTCATAAAGTAAAAGAAATTGTCTGCCCCTATTTTCGTAGAAAGAGACAAGTATTATCGTCGCGATTGTGTTTTCCTTTTTAAAAGATGCTTGATGATGAGACAGATGTTGATATTAGATACAACTGTTCTACACTGCATAACAGCGGACGCTTGCTGGTGGGGATACTATATGCATGCTAGGCGAGTTCAGTAGGAGGTCGCAACTGTCCTTTAAGGAAAACAACCCATGGTCAGGATAGCATTCATTTATCTCTGTTTCTGTCCTGAGGGATGATGGCATCATGCTGTATTGTATGTGTAGCTCTTGTCGGCACTGATAAAACTGGTTGTCCATCCAAGTGTTCATAGCGGATGTACTAAAGACTCTACAATTAGATGGGTTGGAGGATGTTCCAATGGCTGCACTCGCTTTAGGTGGAGGGCCTGCTGTTTTTCCAGCAACGGATGTTTGAAAAAGCCTGTATCCCCCTGTAGATGACGGGAGGGAGGGAGGGAGGGGAGGGCAGGGGAGAGAGTAAGACTGCCTCTGAGTTGGTTAGATCATGAGCATCCACTGAGGAGAATGCACAGTCAAATAGCGTCCCCTATGCATTAATTTGGGGCAATGATTTTCCCCAGTATGTGTGTTCCCTTATGACCTGTTCATTATACATGCTGGTTTTTTCATGACAACTGATGTGTAATGAGAAAAGTGGTGCATTTTCCATTAATTATGGTAGCTTGTATTGGCTGAGCTGCAAGCTGATTTTTGGGCAGACATCTGTAGTGAACTCTGGCGTCAGAGATACAGGAAGCCCTCAGCCATATGCTTACAGGTAATACACATATTAAACTCATCTTTGTCTACCACCAGCATCTCTTCAGTTGCATAATTTCCCACCAAATAAACAAATAAATAAATAAATAGAGATAGGCCTTATATCCCAGCCCTTTTCTTGTCAGCTTGTAAGTGAAGGGTAGAGTTTGAGTGCATATGCCAGTATTTTGAGTGGTGCTGTGAAATTTTTTCCCAGCAGGGTAACACCACTTGTATGGCATGGTTAATTTTTCAGCTTTATTGTGACTTTAGACAGACCTTACGTAGCACTATGCATATAGTTGTATAATTAGGACTGAACTGTGTGATTAACTATGTAATTAGTACCAGTATTTACTAAGTTTCCCAACCAAAATAAATAACCCGTTTCCATGTGTTGGAGGATGCACTTGGGCTTTCTGTCAGGAAGGACCATGGTCTGAGTCCCAGGAAGGGCACTGGCAGTTTTTATTTCCAGCCAATTCCAAAATGGGGAAGGGGGGCGGGGGGTGAGGTGGGACGTCAGCACAGCCTGGGACAAATAACTGTTCATATTTTACTTTGCTCATATATTTAATGAAAACTGGTACACAGCCACTGCTTTGATTATAATGTCAATGTTAAAATGCAGTACCACCACACTCTCAAACTGTAGGTTCCCTCAAACACCTCCATGTTCCTGCATTTATTAATTTCTGTTTATCTTATTGCTTAAGTTTCTTATGTATTCTGTATTTACATTGACAACTGTCTCTTCTTTTTCAATTGGTTGTGTATCACTCTGCATGTTTCATACCTCTTGATGTAGCCTTGTCTAGTACTAATTTTATCTTATTTTATTAGTTTCGTTTATTAATAGAAACTGTTATGTAGGCTTGCTATTCCTGTTTTGTGCTAAAGGTTTTCCAGTCAACGGCATTGTTATTTATGTACTGTTCAGTTTTTACTATTTCATTGCAAAGATGTTACTTACTGTATGTTTCTACTTCAGTCTAGATGTGTTACTTCTCTTCCAATGTTGTCTGCTAACATTTAACTTCTTTGGTGATAATGCTCAGTAAATGTCTGAAGATGGCCTTGTAAGCCGAAAACCGGTTAGCAACAAAAGTAATACTGTAGAACAAAAGCAAACAGGTGCTTTTCATTCTTTATAATGTTGTTCTACCAAGAACCGACGGAAGATTCTGTTAATATAATATAGAATTTACTTACGGTTTTCCAAGTGTTTCGTTTACATTGACTGTCCCTTATATATACAGACATGTCCACAAGAAAGTGTACGCCACTTAACAACTCCAGCAACATCTCTAGTAGAGGTTTCGAATCTGTACTCAGTGCGCTTTTGCTCAGTGCATAGATAAACTGGGCTGAAATTTGAATGTTTTGTTCAATCGGCTGCAGTTTACAATGAATGGAAAGTATGTGAAGCGTTACGAGGCACTGTTCCTTGTAAATCATCAAAAGCGACCAAAGGTTTCATATGGAGCTGCTGCTAAAATTCAAAGAAAGTGAAAGACATTCGTTGTGAAGCAGGTCGAACGATATTTATAGGTTGTAAGCGTGACTGATTTACCGAATGGAGGGCCAACGTGTGCGACAACAAAATCTCAGGACAATGAGATATATTCAGAAATGCTTTAGCCATACGATCAAATAAATAAAATAACCTAAGTGGCCGTAGTGAAATCACTGGAGAATGGGGAGAGAGGTGAATTGGTGGCCATAAATTCTGAGTGCTGTGACCAGACTGTGTAACTGATTCTGGAAAGCATCACACAGAGGATCGTACCTGCAAAGGGAATTCTGAACGTAGCATCTCCTCTTTCCACTTCAGTTTGGACAGCAGGGCGCCAGTTTACGAAACATTTTACCTGGGCCATACGGCAGTCCATCAGGAAGGTGGCTAGTTGGTGCAAAGTGGGTGCAGGAAGGAATTAAAGAGAGACTTCTCTAAACTGAGCCTTTGTGCAAAAGATGGAAAGGTCATACAATTCTGTGCATCCTCATGATAGAAGCTGGCATGAATAGGACTGTTACGACTTCTGCACCACTTGTTAGCAGCAGACGCAGTGGCTGCGCCTAAGACTGAGACGGCGTGGAGTTTTACAATTATTTATTGAACTTTCTTTACAATTTCTCCCTCGTTGTCGCTGCCCAGACCTGCGGATCCCTCCGCCTGGCTGCTTCTGTGTTGATTCTCCGAAAATGGGCGCAACGCACGCCGCTGATCCCACTCGGGAGCCTCAAGCCACCAGTATTCTGCTGAAGCCAGGATCCCCCTGTGGTTGAGATGAACTCGTCGCCGCCCGGCGCCCCAGTATGACACGCCCACGGAGCCGCATCATCGTGAGGCCAGCTGCCGACGCCTCCTGCACCAGCGGCTGGGAAGCCGTCAGTCGCGATATCCGCGAGGTCCCATCATGGATGGACCACGCGCCGTGAGGCCGGGTTCCCGTGAAGTCCGGGCATCAGTCCCCAGCGGTGCCTGTGACCAAGACCGCGCTGCGGCCGGTCCTGCTGGAAGTTCTCGCTGTAGTTAGTCAGACATGGTGCCGACCGAACTCGGGCCGACCTCCAGAGCTGAAGTTGACATCTGGCGTGCTACAACAGACTTCCGGAATCGTCACCTATGAAGATTGAACATTCGGACACGGAACACGTCCGTCCTCAGATCCTAACTGCTTCCTAATGGCTTCTGTCTGTTGCTGCCTGCGCTCCACTATTTATATCCGGCAGAAGGACTTTTTTTTACCCTCGGTGGTAGCTTTTTGTTATTACTCCCACAGTATATTGCAGTGTAACTTAGTGTGCTGGTCTCACTTCCCCTTATTCAGCACTCTCCAGGCTTCGCTCTGTGCTCAGTCTGTGTGCGTCCTTGCGTCAACCTGTTGGTAGACTGCTGCTGTCAGCAAGGCTATCTGTGTCTGCCTACTTCCCAACGCCTCGGTCGTCAGCGTGCCTCTGTTTTGCCATTCTCCACTGTGTGAAGCAACGCTTACCACATGTGGCCGCAACAGGACAGAGCAGCCGGTCCACTTGTTTAGTGGAGGAAAGATTGTAACTCCCATGCTGCCAGGAAATCGCCACATTCTTTTAGCCAGTGGCAAAAACATGTATTTCATGGGCGCAACTGTCTGAGGAGTTACACAGTCTTCCATCATTGCTTCACATTACACGAAATGAATTTTAAAAATCCTAGTGGAATATGTGTTAACTGCAACTGCAACTTATATTGTTTGTTACCCTTATCTGTTACATTTCATCAGGAAACTAGAATTCATGTTTCAGTTTCTAGAGGAGCCCTCACTGTACTGATATATAGTGAAATTAGACTGGATGCCTCAATGGAAGTCAAAATCAATTTATATCTTCCTCTATCTGTGTCTATAGTCCCTTTCTTAATTGTGTATAAATTTAATTCCACTTTTTAGGTAAAAAATTAGATCTAGAGACCCAACCTATAACGTTTATATATATTAATAAGTTGTGTGATAAAATATTAATACAAATTATCCACATATATTATGTATAAGAGTTCCTAATGTCAACAATGGATGGGAACTAACAACAGGTATTTCCTTAAGTTTGAAATCTATTTACGAATAATTAAGGACTGCAATTAAAGGCAGATAGCAAGTGGTCGAAGACACGGCGGCTACGGTTCTCTTCCTTCATCGCACGTGGTTGTTGGAATGTTGCTGAACTGAATGGCCTCTGTAGGTCCTTATCTGGGGTAACAGGCAGATTTCTACCTGCTGGTGAAGAAATGATTTGAAATGGAAGCTGACATTACATCCCAGTGCGACGTCATCAGAGAAAATTTTAAGTAACACAAATATTGTATCAGTACAACAGACCTGAAAACAACGTATTCAATAAGTGATAAAGACATGACCTGATCGAAGACACGCCGGACTGTTGCTGCCTCGTTGTACTATGACTTACAAGTTTTTTTTGTTTTTTTTTTTTTTTTTTTTTGACAGGAGGTGGAGACCCTCCACGCCCACACCGGCATGATGGCCAACACAAAACATCTCTGCATCACTAGAGTGAGATCTCGCAGGATGTGGGTACTGCAATGTTTGCGTACGTCTGGTTCAGGTTAACCGCTAATACGCGCTCACCTGGAGGTAGATTGGGTCGAAAGTTAAGCGATGGGTAGCGGTTTGAAGGGCAGAGGGGAAAAAAGTGCCAAGGCAAGAGCTAAGAGAAAAAAACATTTGGGTCGGGTTGTAAGAGCAATAGCGATTTTCTTGCTGCCTGCGGCAGGTCATGCAAGGGTAGGCTGTATTAGTAGTGGGTATCATGCAGGTCGACATCTTTGGCGTTGCGCGGTGCTGTTACTCGACAGCTGCTGCTGGGTGCCGGTATACATTTCTCGGTCAGCGTCAGCATACCTTAACAGGTTCGTCATCGTTTTGTGTCCGATAGGTCATATATCAGATTCACAGTGTACGGTAATGTTGGCGATTTGTTTGTGCGTCAGTGTGCGAGCTTGTCAGTCTCCTTGCTGAGCCTGTTGGTCGGCTTTAATAGCACCTGCCATATGCAGTCAACGTTGGTTATATGCAGGGGCTTGCCAAAGTTTGCCGCTTGCGGATGTGTGTTAGCTAGCCATAGGTGGTTACGCCCTAGCCAGTAGTGTCTTTGGCCGCTTATGCTTCCACGTATGGTCGTGACTATACTGTCCAGAGCAAGGATAAAAGGCTTGTTCGGGTGTCTCTAGTTCCTGTATAATCGTGTTGCGTGATTTTTGAATACTTTCTTGAGGGTTTCAAGGCAGTATTCACTGTGTACCGTGGAGCGCTGCTAATGATGCGTAGCACTTTGTTCTGTATTATCTGCAGGCGGTGCAGGCGTGTAGGACCTGCGTATCCCCAGACGGGAGTTGCGTACGTCATCAGAGGTCTAATCAGTGTCATGTATATAGACCTCGACACCCTCCTATTCATTGTACTTTCCATGTTGAATATTGGGTAAAATTGTCTGAGTCTCGCGTGCGCTCTGTTGGCAACGTATTCGATGTGGTTCTTCCCTCCCCCCCATGTAAGTTTTCGGTGCAGCCAGACACCGATATATCTGACTTTCTCTCGGAAACATATTAGGCGTGTATGTATTGTTACCTGTCTACGTGTTGGTGATTGCGCAGTAGTTTCTGTCTGCGTGTCAACAGAGCTGCTTCCCACTTCTCAATGTCTACTTTAATACGCCATCGTTCCAATCAATGTTCGGCAGTTCTGAGTGCCGTCTGGATTCGTGAATGTATGTTTCACGGTTCCCAGTCTTGCACAAAGATGGCTGTGTCCTCCGTGTAGACGGCTAACGTCGTGTTTTGTGTTGCTGGGAAGTCATTAATGTACGGGATGAACAACATCGGCTCCAGGATGCTTCCACGGGGTGAATGTCTTACAGTAACATGTGCAGCTATCGTCTGTAAGACAGGATTACCGTAATACAGAATGATCCCAATGTACGTTGCATTCTCTGGCTACATTTATGTGAGGTGAGTTATGTGTGAATACAATTCCCTAGTAACTCAATAAGATCACATAGTTATGGCCTATTAACATTTACATGCTAATGTACTCTAGCTATGCCAAATTTCACTTAGTACTGCGGTGTTTCAAGTATGTGCTGTATAGACAATTGGAATGTCGCACTAATTACTCTTTTCTACTCAGATGTGTAAAGATAATATTTTATTCCACGTGATACACAACGCTAATAGGAACGCTCATTTGTTCCGAATAGGCTGTTTATTTTGAAAGTTGCTACTTTGGCATTGCCACAAAACTGATTTTTCTAGATAAATCATTAATTTATTACTAACTAATGACGGTGAAAGCTGGCTGAGTTGGTTTGAAGTTCAATAACGTACTACTGTGAAATAAAATTTCTTCCAACTGCTAGTACTACTTCAGGCTACAGCTGAGCAATGTTTGTTGAAGCAAAGATTCTGTAACGCAATCGACATACATCTACATTCCATAAGCCATCTTCCAGTATGTGGTGGAGGGTACTTTGTGCACTGTCACATTCCCCCACCCAAAAACCGCTGTTCTCGAATCTGTCTCATTTTGGTTTTTTTTTTTTTTTGTTTTTTTTCGCAACAAGTTACACGTACGAGGAAGCAATGTATTAGTAACTCTCGTAGGAAATATCGTCAGTAAACCACAGACTGATGCAGAATACGTCGTTTGCAAAGCCTGCCACTGCAGTTGCCGGGCGTCTCCGTGGCGCTTTCGTGCATACTAAATGAACAAGTACGACAACTTACTGCCCATCTCTACTTATTTTATTAATCTTATCTGGTATGGGGACCAGATTGGTACGCAGTCCTCAAGTACTAATAGAACGAGAATTTTATAAGCTACCTGCTGTGGGGATTGTCTTTATTTCCTGATAACCCTTCCAATGATTCTGTGTAACAACTCCCTTTCCCGTTATTTATTCTACATTGTCGTTCCACTTTATATCACTCCATACGCATACACTTATCGTCCTGAAAAGAGCTGTAACCAGAATGACAAGGCGGATTTCTATCATTGATGGCACGCACATATGTGGCACCAGACATATGAAATGACTGTACTTTCAACTTGGATGGAGCAACATGTATCGTGCTACACGGCCAATAAGACACTCGTGCTAGTATGGCTTCAGGCTGATATGATTGTGATTACAGGTGTTACGACGAGCAGTGAAGACACTCCTACCAGTGTACTGGTTCTGTTGTTGATAGTAGTGTGGGGTAGACAGCTTTCAGACGTGGTAATATGGACCAAACCAAGAAAAATGTCTCGTAAAGTTGAACCCTAAAGTACTTACTTCAAGGTTTATGGATACTTGCCCAGTAGAAGATTTTGCTTGTTTGTTTTATTTGGCTTCCAGAGTTTGTACTCTGTTCAACCATCGAGAACACATGTAAAGAGAAAATACAGAAATGCATATTTAAAGAATTCAGAGCTCAAGGCCCCATTTTTCTACAACAAATGTTTAAGAAATATAATAATCCGTAAACTGAGTACATTTAATTTAGCGATTCACATTGCTTGTTTAATTTAATAAGTGATACAACCGCTCGCTCACAGAAAGATCCGCACCTAAAGACTGGAAAATTGCTGAAGTCACACCAATACCCAAAAAGGGAAATAGGAGTAATCCGCTGAATTACAGGCCCATATCACTGGTGTCGATTTGCAGTGGGGTTCTGGAAAATATACTATGTTCGAACATTACGAATTACCTCGAAGAAAACGACGTATTGACAAATAGTCAGCACGGATTCAGAAAATATCGTTCTTGTGAAACAGAACTAGCTCTTTATACTCATGAAGTAACGAATGCTATCGACAGGGGATGTCAAATTGATTCCATTTTTTTAGATTTCCAAAAGGTTTTCGACACCGTTCCTAGCAAGCGTTTTGTTACCAAAATGCATGCCTACGAAATATCGCCTCAGTTGTGCAACTGGATTCGTGATTTCCTGTCAAAAAGGTCACAGTTCGTAGTAATTGACGGAAAGTCATCGAGTAAAACAGAAGTAATATCCGGCGTTTCCCAAGGAACTGTTATAGGCCCTCTATTGCTGCTGATCTATATTAACGACATAGGAGCCAATCTGAGTAGCCGTCTTAGATTGTTTGCAGATGATGCTGTCATTTACCGTCCTGTAAAGCCATCAGACGAGCAAAAAGAATTGCAAAATTATTTAGATACGATATCTGTAGGGTGCGAAAGTGGCAGCCGACCCCGAATAAAGAAAAGTGTGAAGTTCTTCACAGGAGTACTAAAAGAAATACGCTAAATTTCGATTACGCGATAAGTAACACAAACCTGAAGGCTGTAAGCTCAACTAAATACTTGGGGATTACAATAACAAATAACCTAAATTAGAACAATCACATAGATAGTGTTGTGGGTAGAGCAAACCAAAGACTGTGATTCATTGGCAGAACACTTAAAAGGTGCTACAGGTCTACTAAAGAGACTGCATACCCCACGCTTGTCCGCCCTATTCTGGAGTACTGCTGTGCGGTCTACAATCCGCATCAGGTGGGACTAACGGATGACTCCGAAAAAGTTCAAAGTAGGATAGCTCGTCTTGTATTATCGCGAAGTAGGGGAGATAGCGCCACAGACATGATACGTGAATTGGAGTGACAATCATTAAAACAAAGGCGTTTTTCGTTGCGACGGGATCTTCCCATGAAATTTCAATCACCAGTTACCTCCTCCAATTGCGAAAACATTCTGTTGTCACCCAACTATACAGGGAGAAATTATCATCACCATAAATAAGAGAAAACAGGACTCGCAGAGAAAAATTTAAGTGCTCGTTTCTTTCCACGCGCCGTTCGAGAGTGGAACGGCACAGAGACAGCTCGAAAGTGGTTCACTGAACCCTCTGCCAGGCACTTTATTGTGAATAGAAGAGTAATCACGTAGATGTAGATGTAGACAGATGAAACTACAAGTCGTGGGTTCCAGCGATCACGCGATTGAAGCGGGTGCTTCGAACGCCGAGTGAATGTATGCCCGTATATGTCGATGCCCTCACCAGCAGCTCACTGGCAGCATACAACCTGACAATGGCCAAGCAGGCCTTGCCCGAAATCTCGTGTACTTGTAATTTTAATCACTTAAAGCGGCTCGAACCCCGAGAAATTACTATTAAATGATCCCCGTTCAAAATTCTTTTTTTAAGAGAAGATAAAGGCATCAAAAAGTTTGGGGTCGACTTTAATGTCAGTTGCATTTATATATCAGTGACTCAGTAATTAGGTGCCATAAAGCGAATTCAAAAGCCCAGTTCTTAATCCATAGTCTTAAAATGTCCCTTCCAACATCTGCCAGTAATCTGCATACTTGAAAACGGCCAAGTAGCAATATGGTTCGCAGTCCACCGTAAGTGTGGGTTTACTTGCAAGGTGATTCCGTGATGATGTTACAAACTTTCAGAGATGATGGAGAAGGGTAAATGTAACTTTGAGGCAGAGTCCCTGGTCCGGAAACGAAGGATGCTTTTCTGATAGCTCTGAAAGTGGCATATATGTCCCAGTACTGTTGTTGCTACTGTTGAAGGGTAGCCAAGTTTCGGAGTTGGTAGCGTTGAGCAAAAGAAGAAGAAAATGCCTAGTAAATAAGATTCCAAAATCCATGTCATAAGAGCTATGAGCACTTGTTCATAACTGCTACTGCCAAAAACTATCTAAAAGAGCTTCAATTCTTATGTCGGGGACTGTGGTATTTTTGAAGCAATTAAGTTTGTGTCTTCAAAATCCTTCTTAAACATATTTATCGCGTCCCACATCCAGAGTGTTCTTAAAGCATTTAACACCGAAGATGGAATAAAAGAACCAACCGCTAAATTTTTGATGTGGGGTCGGACTGTATTCGCTGTAAATGGAAAGGGCAGACAGTCATTCTGCGCTGAATGCAGTCTCACCCTGGACTGCTTTATAATGAGGAACTTCTTGTCTTAGTGAAGCAAAGCGCATCTACAGGAACTGTTCTCCATCTGAAATTACCACGTACAGACTGCTTACCTGAAATCGAGAGCCACGGAAAGCAGCAGTGGTAAGAGATGTGGAATTAGTCAAGACATACGATACGTGGATATTATGGCCATCACAACGTCAAATTATTACAGGGGCCTTGTTTAAGATGAGGCATCTTGAACGATCTACTATATGGACCACAACTGGACTCCTTGGTTCCTGTACATCTGCATACAATAAACATTTACGATTCCCCTGCATGTGAGTGTGATTACGAGTTAGAAACTGATATAAGCCACAACTTGTTTTCGTGTTCCATTTACGACAATGAACGATCGGAACTTCTGAAAGCTTTGATGAATGTTGGTTACGTCCTCTCTCAATCAACGTCTTCTCTTTTGGTTTCTAAAGACATTGTCTGTATAACGTGGCTGTATTTTTCTTAAGAATATCGGAAAGAGCCAGTAGGACTTGTAGTTTCACCTATCTGTATGATTTATTAAATTTAAGAATCAGTGTTAATTGGTAAGTTTCATGCGTTCAGTTTCGTTATCATTATATTTCTGAAACATTTGCTGTGGGAAAAGTTGACGCTTTCAGCTCTCAGTTTTGTAAATATGCATTCTTTTATTTTATCCTTATAATTATGTATTCTATGTAAACACGTGTTCTCGATGGATAAATGGAATACAAACCCTGGAGGCCAAATAAAATAAACAAAAAACTCTTCTACTGGACAAGTATACATAATTTTAGGGCCCAACTTTATGAGACATTTTTCTTGTTTTAGTCCATATTACTACGTCTGAAAGCTGTCTGCACTATAGTAACAACAACAGAACCAGTACACTGTCAAAGGCATCAGAACTATTTTCACCAGACATCTTGATGCTTGTATTCACAATCATGGTAGCCCAAAGCCACACGACAACGACCGCTTGGTGGGCTGTGTAGCACGTATGACGCTCCTTCTAACTTGAAAGCACTATCATTTCATATGTGTGGTGCCATCTACATGCCTGCCAACGGTGACAGCAATTAGGCTTGTCACTCGGGGTACAGCTCTTTTTAATGTCGATAAGTGTTTAGGACTGTGTGTATGGAGTGATATAAAGTGAAAGGACAATGTAGAATAAATAACGGGAAAGGCAGATGTCACACAGAATCATTAGAAGGGTCCTCATGAAAAATGGTCAACCCACACAGGAGTCAGCTTATCACAGTTCTATCAGTACTTGAGTACTGCGATCCACTCTGGGATCCACACCATACAGGATTAATAGAAGAAGTAGAGATGGTCTGTGGGTTGTGATACAGGTTCATTTATTATGCACGAAAGCGCCACGGAGGTGCACGGCAACCGCAGTGACAGACTCTGCAAACGACGTATTTTGCATTCCTCTGTGGTCAACTGTTGATATTTCCTACGAGAGTCATCAATACATTGCTGCCTCGTACGTATAATACGTAGCGGAAAAACTTGAGGGAAAGTTAGAGAGATTCGAGCACGCACGAAAGCTTACCAACAATCGTTCTTCCCCCGAATTATCCGAAACTGAAACAGGGTTTCTTTGGGTGGGGAAATGTGAGAGTCGTACACAAAGCATCCTCTGCCACATACCGGATGATGGCTTGCGGAGTGTAGATGTAGACGTATGTCGACTACATCAGAGTATCTTTGCTCCAACAAACATTGCTCAGCTGAAAGCTGCAGTAGTACCAGAAGTTTGAAGAAATTTTGTGTAACGATTGTGCTTTATCGTACGTTTAGCCAACTCAGCCAGGTTCCACTACCATTTCTTAGCAATACGCTAATGGTTTATCAAGGTAAATCTGTTTTGTGGCCATGCCAGAGTATCAATTTCCCTAATAAACTGCCTATTCGGAACACAGGCACGTTCTTGTCAGTTTTATGTATCACGTGGAATAAAACATTAAATTTTTACATTTGTGTAGAACAGAATAATTAGTGCGACATTCCAACAAGAGTCTATGCACCACAAACGCTGCAGCACTAAGTCAAATTTCGCATAGCTAGAGTACATTACCACATAAATGTTACTAGATCATAACTATGTGATTTTATTGTGTAATTACGAAATAGTATACGCACTTACCTCGCATAAAGACAGCCAGAGAATGTAACATACATTGGGGTTAGTCACTATTAAAGAAATTAAATCTTACAGACCATAGTGGCACATACTGATATCCCGCTATGCGTAACATGTACCTTGTTTGTTACTGTAAGACATAGTACAACGACGCAATAACAGTTGGATCTGTCTTGGATCAGGCCGTGTCTTGGTCACTTATTGCGTACATTTTTTTCAGTTTAGTTACTTAAGCTTTTCTTATGACGTTGTCCTGGGATGTAATTTCAGTTACCGATGCATTTAATTTCTTCACCAACAGACAGTAATCTACCTGTCACGCCTGATAATGACCTACAGAGGCAATTCAGTTCAGCTGCGTTCCGTTAAGCAAGTGCGTCGGAGGAAAAGAACAGTAGTCGCCATGTCTTCAACCACTTGTTATCCGCTCTTAATCGTAGTCTTTAATTAGAAAAAACCATTTGATTGCAGCTTAAATCTCCCATGTTGTGGAGGCAGAATTACACTCGGAGCGCAGTGCAATTACTGTAATGGCTTTCTGCGGTTTATTAATTATCGGGAAATATATTTCCACTGAATATCTCAAGTGTTTTTTGTATCCTGGTGTTAATTCGCAGCAGGAGTAGCAATAAAGTCGTTGCTCTGAGTGTTATTCGTAGATAGTTCCCTACCTTAAAAACAAGCTGTTTTTTGTTTCCATTCGTTGTTGACATTAATAATTGATACAACTATTTACGTAATGTGTTTGGATAAATTGTATGAATATCTTGTCACAAATCCTAACGTATTGGTGTATAAATGTAAGTAACTGGGCTGGCCGGAGTGGCCGAGCGGTTCTAGGCGCTACAGTCTGGAACCGCGCGACCGCTACGGTCGCAGGTTCGAATCCTGCCTCGGGCATGGATGTGTGTGATGTCCTTAGGTTAGTTAGGTTTAAGTAGTTCTAAGTTGTAGGGGACTGATGACCTGAGAAGTTAAGTCCCATAGTGCTCAGAGCCATTTGAACTATTTTAACTAACTGGGTCTGTGGACCTGTCTTTTTGCTTGGAAAGTGTAAGTAAATTTATACATAAGTAAAAAAATGAAAATAGAGACAGATCACTAGAGAACTTCAAGTAAGGTAACCAGTCTAATGTAGTGACGTATCTGTTGGTGGACTCTCCTCCAGAAACTGAAACACGAATTCCAGTTTCCCGGTCAAATGTAACAGGAAAGACAACCAACAATACTATTTGGAGCTACAGTTAACACATATCCTGTAGTGACGTAACAAGACTGTTACGCCACTGGAGGTAGCCGAAGGAAAGGCACGCGTACACACACGCCGACGGGCGTCAAGTCTGGAACAGGATAACTATTGAATGGTAGCAAGAAAAGTACGTAGCTGCTTTATACTTAACTTTAATGTCTGGGACTTGTGATACATCTCTCTTGACTATACAAATGCGACTCGTAAGATACATGCACTGTTACAATTGGCGCCTTGCTAGGTCGTAGCCATGGACTTAGCAGAAGGCTATTCTAACTGTCTCTCGGCAAATGAGAGGAAGGCCTCGTCCATATTGTCGCTAGCAATGTCGTCGTACAACTGGGGCGAGTGCAATATCGTATCTCGAGACCTGCCTTGTGGTGGCGCTAGGTCTGCGATCACACAGTGGCGACACGCGGGTCCGACATGTACTAAATGGACCGCGGCCGATTAAAGCTACCACCTAGCAAGTGTGGTGTCTGGCGGTGACACCACATATCCTACTAGGATTTTTGAAATTCATTTTGTATTATCTCATGCGATGGAAGTAGTGTAGTATAACTGGAGACATCAGTTATAGCAATAGTAATTTTTTATTATAAATTAATTTTACTGAGTTGTTTTAAATTTTTATACCAAGTCTGGGTATTTCTGATCACCACATATTTCGAGTCAATCGACTAACTACCATTAACACTGCTACGAAGAATGTCTGCAATATACGAACGGTACTATACATGAAAGGGTACGCTACGCTGCTGTAAATGGTAAGCATAAGATGAACCGATTATAAATTCGGTAGAAAAAAATGGTTCAAATGGCTCTGAGCTCTATGGGACTTTATACCTGTGGTCATCAGTCCCCTAGAACTTAGAACTAGTTAAACCTAACTAACCTAAGGCCCCTAGAACTTAGAACTACTTAAACCTAACTAACCTAAGGACATCACACACATCCATGCCCGAGGCAGTATTCGAACCTGCGACCGTAGCGGTCGCGCGGTTCCAGACTGAAGCGCCTAGAACCGCACGGCCACACCAGCTGGCTAAATTCGGTAGAGCTCATGCATGTATGTAACATTTACAAATGTCGGCCTATTGTAGTATGCGTTTCTTAGAGTATTCGATCCTCAATATCACTGTAATAGTGGTGGCCCCAGAAAAGTTACAGGTGCAAACTACGGCATATCAAATTAGTAAAGGTATATTTTCTTCGAATGGCTTGTGGTTTATACGTATCAGAACTTCGGTTGCTTAGGCAAAATGACATCTTGTTCGTCCTCTTCTGCTTGTTCTCCCTTGCAAAGGATCACAGTTCCATCTTTTAACTCGCCACTCGATGTCCATATTTCTTTTGGTGGCAGGACACTTTATCATCGTAGATATGTCGTTAACTAAAAGTTGGAATTCAAAAATATACAAAGGAGAGCACCGCTGATGCAACTCTGCCCGTAACTTGTGCCTGAAGTGTGAAAAATTCTGTAGGTGTCTTTCTTTTAACACCATACGCTGTAACGCAATTTTATATTTCCTATGTCATTATTTTGATGACGGTTATGTTGACTGAACACCGTACCTGCAGATATAACTACTTGAAGAACCACAGCAAGCTATCCCATTTTTAACTGCACGTGTGTCGAGAACGCATTTCGGGCTGGCAGTCAAGTTACGGTTTCGTCATTAGTACGTAAATTGCAATCTGAATGCTGCAGCTGTTCCGAAAAAATATCAATTTCGCTAACCATTTCGCTTTCGTAGTTGCGTGTGAATGTGAATAACGTTTCGAGATGCGAGTAAGCGAAATGAGTGAGTATGAAAGCTCGCATTGAATATTAGCATAGCCGCTGATTTTTTAATTTTCTAATTGAATTTCTGTATGGTAACCGAGTATTCATAAGTGGCCTTGAACAGAATGTTCGCTTGGAGGGGATTTTCAAAGGTAATACAGAGGGACGGAAGATTTTTCATTTTAGAATCTTCAACTGCGTTGAATAACAGAGAACTTTTTTATTGTCTAAGAGGATGAAATCCATTCTTTGTACAAGGGAATGCAATTTCTACTCTGTCCCACTGTTGACCTGCAAGCGCCTGTATTTGATTTAAGTAATTCACATTCGGGATCAGTCACGCAGCATCACTAGCCAATCTGCTGCGCCGTTTCACGATGCGGAGGCCGCTGCAATAACTCTTATGGAAATGTTCTCCGAGCAGAAATGAGAAAAGGGATAAATTCCAGTACATTAAACATCACCTGAGCCTAACGGATTGAAAAAACGGACGTGGAGCAATGCTGCCCCGCCTGCGGCCATTGCCTTTAAAGCTACGGTCCACGGGGACAGCCTCCCACGGAACAGCGTCGTGCTACAGTCTTTGTCTACTGAGGTCTGAGGGTACAGTACGAGCCAAGTCTCCAGCACTCGCTTATAATTTTAACTGTGGTTTAACTCATTCAGAATACAAAAGCTCTACCGAGCAGAAATAACTGCGGTACAAATTCACAGCAACTCTATAGTGACACTCAAAAGTATGTTGCGTAATCCCCACTGCGCTTTTGACTTTATATGCAGTTTATATGGCATGATATTTTAATTAGCTGTATATTGCTTATTGTTGCGAGCACAACACATAAAATGCGATTCTCACTATTAGTTTCTGCAGTTGAAAATATTTAAACTTGATCTATTGCGTGGGGATTACTACAACACTAAAAGCCTTTCTGCTGTGGTAATATGATCTTTAATTTGCAAACTATTTTTATGTAACCCTGATCTGGCTTGTTGGAAATAGAACACGATATCATTAATGTAACTAATTATGAAATTAAACATGTCCTTAGCTACTTTCATCTCTGAAATGCACTGAAAATTACTCTTATTATACGTACAGAAGTTACGGTAGTCTATGTTCGCAAAACTTAATAGCTGTAGTGGATTTTTTAATGTACGAACATTATCGATTGCCACGACTAACACGAGAGCATGAGACTAAAATTGAAATTTTTATTTTTGTATTACTAGCCAGTACAGGTTTCATCACAGCAGTCTTTGATATCACACAAGTAAAATTTTATTGCACTGATTTACATAAATAATTTACGTCACTGACATTGTAATGGCAGTTGTCCATGTCCACCTGAAAATGACATAATAAAATCCTCCAATCACCTCTGAGATCTCCTGGAAGCTGAAAGAAGTAATTGTAATGTACCGCTACCTGCCCGCTTGATTGCCGGAAAACTGCATCATTCAATTTAACTTGAATTTGCCACGGCAGCGGCTCCCGCGATCGCTGCACAGCTCTGCGTCATGAAAAATTCAAAATATGCCGAAAAGAGTTAAAAATGTGGAATGAAATACCGGGAAAGCTAGCAATAAACTATTAGAAGTATTTTTAACACTCTCTATATTCACAAATCAACATAAATTTAAAGTACACGCCTTTTGCATTTATCAGCCTCCAATGGCGTCCGTCCCGAACAAGGAACAAAAGAAAGCCAACCATGCATTCAGTCGAGCGTTACAGGCTCTTACAACTTTGACGGCTGCAAGGAGACAGACATAGTAATGTTTTAACCTCCACTATTTATAGTCAATTTAATATGCGTATTTGTTACCTTTTTAATTAACATTGTCTGCTTCGATTTCTGTACTCGCCGACCACAGAAGCTATTTGCAAAATATAGATACATAATTATTGCACAAACACAAAAATAAAAAAAGATTATTTCTTTTTTTTTTACAGATTTTCATGATCGACAACCGTTCATACAGAAATGAAATAATAATAAAAATAATAATAGAGATAAATGTTTCTTATTTTCACATATATTCCAACGATTTTGCGAATGTCTTGCCAGGAGACGTCACAAATATCAACTGCGGCACGGACTACTGTCTTTGCGGCCACAATTTGATTCTAATTCATCGCACTTGCAGGCGAACTTGTACCACACAAACTTCGATATGGTAAAAGCACCAGTAACATTAAAGTACATTTTCTGCAATAAATTACGCAGCCTGACACCTGACAAAAAAGTCCAGTATCGAATTTCGTGGGAGTCTGAGGCAGCAATACTCATTGTCAAGGTTCCAGCTAACCAAGTCTGATCACCACAACCTCGTATCGCCGTACTGATCACGTCTGCGCCGGCCATATCAGAACAAGTAACAGGTTCCCTGCAACATTCTGTCTAACACTGCACCAATGGTTGAAGACCAGCGCTCATCGCACTAGGGAATTATTGTCTTACACGATTGCTATCATTAACGGCACAACACAAACGGCTGTGATTAATTGGTGCCGTGATAGGGAACCGCGGACTACTGATGAGTGGTTGGTTGGTTGGTTAGGGGAAGGAGACCAGACAGCGTGGTCATCGGTCTCATCGGATTAGGGAAGGATGGGGAAGGAAGTCGGCCGTGCCCTTTCAGAGGAACCATCCCGGCATTGGCCTGGAGTGATTTAGGGAAATCACGGAAAACCTAAATCAGGATGGCCGGACGCGGGATTGAACCGTCGTCCTCCCGAATGCGAGTCCAGTGTCTAACCACTGCGCCACCTCGCTCGGTCACTGATGAGTGGCGTGGTATAGTGTTTAGCCCATGCCCATAGCCGGCTAGTGCGGTGGCGATCTAGAGAGAGGTCCCATAATTCCAATGTTTTGGAGAAGCTCAGCAGCCATTATGTCGGAAGTGGAGGAGGAGGAAGACATTAGAGTTCAAACTCCCGTCGACAACGAGGTCATTAGAGACGGAGGACAAGCTCTGATTAGGGAAGGACGGAGAAGGAACTCGGCCTTACACTTTTAATGGAACCATCCCGGAATTTGCCTTAAGTCATTTAGGGAAATCCTAAATCTGGTTGGACGAACGCGGTTATGAACGTCGTCCTTCCGAATTGGAGTCCAATGTGATAACCCATGCGCTATCTCACTCGGCTGGTGTGGGAAGCCGCGGGTATGACTGTTATGGTAGTGGCTGTTATGGTAGTGACTGAGTTAACTCGTATGGCACAACGGTATGTCATGGATATCCCTCGTCTTCATGTGTTGTCTCTCACGCAGAACTATTAAACTGCCATTTTCCAACAGTATAATGCTCGACCACATAGGGCACGTGTCTCTACGAACTGCCCAGTGTGGTGTTGAGGCACACCTTTATCAAGAAAGGTCCCAAGATCTGACCCTCTTTTTACACGTGTGGCACCAGCTGGGACATCAACTCCGTCACAGTATCCAGGATACCAAGGATCAGTTACAACAGCTGTTGGCCAGTTTGCCTCAGGAGAGGGTATAAGGGTTTTGTGACAGCGTCCCCAACAGAATCACCATGCACCCAGGCCAGAGGGGGCAACGTTTTACTAATAAATGGCTTCGTACTGACAGATTCTTTGTTAGTTGATTTGAATTTCTAATCGCTGAAATAACAACACACTCTCCCTCAAACTATGAACTTTCATTTCCTCACTTCTTCTGTGCAGTTCTTTTTTTGTGTGTCAGTAGTGTTTACTGAAATGACTAGCAACGTATCAAAATGATCTGGACTAGATATGTGGTAACTATATTTACGGTTTCACCAGTACAACAAATTAATCATGAAAAATGAAAGTTAAGTTTCTGTAATTTGCAATGTAATGAAATGAAACGTTCTCCAATATGTTTTCCTAAGCTTGAAGAGATTTTCTGCACTTATCTGTGAGACAGAATGAAAAACTGTTGATAAATTTTCCTAAGTACTTTGCTTAAAAGTATACTAAATTTGCTTGTGGTCCTTCTATGAAAAATAAAAGAAATCCATTGATCCAAAATGAATGTTTAATTCTGCAGTGGAACACAAGTTATGATACCTCCTGGAAAATTAAAACTATGGAAAATCGGGACTCAAACCCGGAACCCTGCCTTATGTGACCAGCGTTGTTACCGGCTGAGTTGTCCAGGTATGACTCTCAGCTCCACACAGCTTCAATCCTACCAGCTCATACCATCCAATTTCCGAACCTCAAAGGAACTGCGTCTGTGTAATTGCTGCAGAAGACGTACCCATCTATTTAAATGTTTATTACATAATATCGATGCCCTTTAAATTCACTGTTTTCGAGTTAAGCTCCAAACTATTTATCAGAAGATCTGGTCATA
The DNA here is from genome assembly GCF_021461395.2 of Schistocerca americana. Lineage (NCBI taxonomy): Eukaryota > Metazoa > Arthropoda > Insecta > Orthoptera > Acrididae > Schistocerca > Schistocerca americana. The sequence continues at coordinate 279,719,469 of NC_060119.1, read as the reverse complement.
TAACGCTATGCTACTTTATTAATTCGTTTTTGAACTTTTGAATGTTGGTATTTAAATGGTTAGTTGTGCAATAGATTGTTTTTTACAATGCTCATATGAGATTATCTGTTTTTTAATGTTATTGAAAGACTGTTCTGCATGCAGCCTATTAATTCTGATCATTGAAATACCCAAGCTCTTATCTTTGAAGAACTACTCAGCTACACAGCCATATAACAGGTTCTTCGTTACTTTTAAGCTGATGTTGAGTGCTTATATCTTTCCTTGAAGTTATTTCCTATATAAGTCATTGAAAGAAATGACAGACCTACCATAACCCCCTTTGAGTTATCACTAGTTTTATGCAGCTTGTCGTTTTTGGCACCGACTTTTATTACACACACATTTACCATTGATTGCACCACATTATTTCACTATGTCCACCACAACTCAGAACCAAATCTATTCGATTAATTTTCTTACCCAAGTGTCACTCCTATCTTACGCCCTCAATATGCTGTATAAGACACTTAAGTGCCTCTATATTTCTACAGCGCTCTTACATCGTTGGCATCCTTCACTCTCTCGATAAATCGTTTTGAGGTTACAGGTGGGTCTCTCTTCTCTTGCGTTGCTGCCGACGATGCTGTGGCGTCCCCTCCACAATGGTTTAGCTTCCTTACATCGCAGGATCTGCTTTCTGTGCCGATTGCACAACATGGCTTCTTATGACGTTCCAGTGAGTACAATATACTTCTAAACAATCTCATCAACAATTCTTATCCAGTAGGTATATAAAAAACATGCTCTTATTCGAATGCAACGTTGTGTCAAAATATCAACGGAACCATTGAACAACTTATTTAAGCTTTTGAACAAAGTTCATGACATTTTTGCCAACAACGTATACAATTATATATGCCACTTCAGTAGGTATATAAAACCATGAGAGTATTCAAATACTTCATATAGTGCCAATCTTCCAAAGCATTCGGGAAGAACTTTCAGAGGATTACGTTTTTGTACAAGCGAACATTTACATCTATATAAATAATAATATGTAAATCATTTTGTGCCCAAAATCTTAAATCTGTGCAAGTTCTTCGCGGATTGATCTGAAATTTGGACACAACGTAGCATTATAATGTATGTGTGTTTTTATATATCTACCTGTGTGTCGCATGCAGTACTTAAATGAATAAAAATGTAAATGTTAGTTTCTATACAGTCGTAAATGTCCAAATCACTAGTTGCCTTGAAATTCTAACACCACGTTGTTTCGAATATATTTGTGTTTTATACGCGCATTTCAATACATGTATTTTAATACATACATAAATATTAATCTGCAATAGAAAACCAAAAAACTTGAAAGTTCTCAATTGATTTACTTTAAATTTTTACAAAATACTCTAATGAACATTCCGACATTTCGACACCCATAGGCTATAAATTTTTAATGTAGGTGTACATAAATATACATATAAAACATATAACAGGAACATTCGGACATTTCGACGCCCATAGGCTATGCATTTTTAATATATGTGTACATAAATATACATATAAAACATATAGCAGTGAATTGCTGTTAGCAAGCAGAGACTTATACTGGTGGGTTATTCGGCTTATGATTGGAATACTAGCGCAGAATCTGAATGTACAATAACAATAAACGAGGCTGAAGGTCAGAGAGAGAGGGGAAAAGGAGGTGGACAGAGAGGTGTGTCGGTCAGCAGGAGGAGATGTAGAGAGGAGGGCAGAGACGATGGACAGAGAGATGGAGGCGGAGGTGAGGGACAGCGAGGGAGACAGAGAGGGGCAGGCGGAGGTGGAGAGAAATTGGGAAGAAATTTGGTATGTAATTCTTCCAGTCCATATGTGGCATAACAGCAAACCAGTGTTTAACAGTATTGGTTAAAAACAGTTTTGGTTGCAATTTTGGATTTTTTAAATTTTTAAATGACGCGTTTCGGCTTATTTAGGCATCTTCAGGTTATCTAAAGAGAAAACAGAGAACAAATACATCTATTTAAGAATCGCGATCGCGTTGTGCAGACTTGGATAACCTATAAGCATGTACAAACAGATCACCAATTGGAAATATAAACAGATCACCTATTAAAAGAGCAAATACCTTAGTTTGGTATTTCTGAAGAATCCTGTAGTCTGTAACAGTAAGATGTTACTCGCTCCTGTGAACGGGAACGCGTTATGCAGATGTTGGTGCCTCTCGCGTCCATCTAGAAAAGGTAATGACTTTACTATTTTATACCTCTAGTTTTTACTGAGTTTAATGAAGGCGATGTTGGCCTGATATATTCGACGATGCCCTTTGGCTACACTCACTACAGGATTCTTAAGAAATACCAAATTAAGGTTTTCGCTCTTTCAATAGGTGATCTGTTTATATTTTCAATAGGTGATCTGTTTATATATGCTTGTTATCCAAGTCTGCACAACTCGATCGCGATTCTTAAAGAGATGCATTTGTTCTCTGTTTTCTATTTAGATAACCTGAAGATGCCTAAATAAGGCGAAACGCATCGTTGAAAAATAAAAAAAAACTAAAGCTGCACTCAAGACTATTTTTAACCAATAAATTCAGTATGTATATCCAATTCCAATAAATGTTACAATGTATGGTCTCCCCTCACTAACTGCTCCATTTAATCAGATGGAGCCATAGCAACACGTGGCCTGGAGTGAGTGTAACTAATAAAAATGTGAGGCTACATCCAGGTTTCCAAAGATATGGCCGTCTTACAAAACCACCTTCGAAATGGAAAAATAGTTCGTTTTCTTGTAACAGTTCGGAGATGGCTTAAAATAACATTGTGTTCTTTGGTATTGTTCAGCTGTTTGAGACCTTTGTCATGAGGTAACACCTAGAAAATGGAGAAGCGTGCAGCTCCAATTGTGCCTTACCGGCTTAGTTGAAATTCAGCTCCTTCGCGTGTACAGCAGAACCTCTAGAAGAAAAGTTAACCCCGTTCACGCAAAACGACGTGGCAGAAGCTGAAGGTAACGGAATTTTATACCGACTGTGACCTTTATTACATTTTTCAGCGAAGCAGAGAGCGAAATATGGCGTACCTTTGTTTTGGCTCGAAATGCAGGTGAAACAGTGATGGAAGCGACAGCTTGCTCTTTTCCGCCACTTTGCTGGTCGCAGTTACTTACAGAGCGTCAATGTAGATACAGATCTTCTGATCTCTGAAGGTTTCACAGAATTTCATTTCGGCTCAGATCCTCTGCGGGATAAAATATTTCACTCAGGAGTAGACAATAAACAACGGTGAGACTTCAGTTATGACCTTTTTATGAACACGACCCGCTGCTGGTAAATTGTGTTCCCATGAAGTTGTGAATATATAGTTTCCCCGAAACCGGTCATGTTTTTAATTTAACAAAGTCGCAACTGGAGCGGATATTTTTAATCTCACCACGCAGTTCAGTTTCAGATGATCACTTAACAAAATCCTATACAATAAGAAACTGCTAAGCCTCCAGAATGAGATTTTCACTCTGCAACGGAGTGTACGCTGATATGAAACATCCTGGCAGGTTAAAACTGTGTTTTTACTGTCGTGTGACGAGGGCCTCCCGTCGGGTAGACCGTTCACCTGGTGCAAGTCTTTCAATTTGACACCATTTCGGCGACTTGCGCGTCGATGGGGAGAAAATGATGATGATTAGGACAACACAACAGCCAGTCCCTGAGCAGAGAAAATCTCCGACCCAGCCGGGAATCGAACCCGGGCCCTTAGGATTGACAGTCTGTCGCGCTGACGATTTTTTTTTTTTTTTTAATCTCATTTTGTTCGCTTCGTTTGCTGCACCTGCTCGGGGCGGACGTCGTAAGAGATCCGTTTAAGTACGTTGTTGATCGATTAACTCAGTTTTTTTATTACAGAGGGCAGCTAACCCTCTGACCGAACACGCTGAGGTACCGTGCCGGCATCGATTCAGCTACCGGGGGCGGACATAAAAACTGTCTGCCGGACCGAGACTCGAACTCGGGAACTTTGTCTCTCGCGGGCAAGTGCTCTATCAACTGAGCTACCCAAGCACTACTCACGCCCCGTCCTCACAGCTTTACTTCCGCCAGTATCTCGTCTCCTACTTTCCAAACTTAACAGAAGCTCTCCTGCTTGGGTAGCTCAGTTGGTAGAGCACTTGCCCGCGAAAGGCAAAGGTCCCGATTTCGAGTCTTGGTCCGGCACACAGTTTTAATCTGCCAGGAAGTTTCATATCAGCACACACTCCGCTGCTTAGTGAAAATCTCATTTTGGAAACATCTCCCAGGCTGTGGCTAAGCCATGTCTCCGCAATATCCTCTCTTTCAGGAGTGATAGTTCTCCAAGGTTCTCAGGAGAGCTTCTGTCATGTTTGGAAGGCAGGGGACGAGGTACTAACGACTAAGCGTGTTTCGTTGTTACGGTTCTTCCAAGGTGACTTTCATAGGTTCTCTGTCAATGGTTGGATTAGCAGGCAATATTTTCTTGGCATTTCGGGTTGTCTTGTTTGTTCGTCCCCTTTGCTGGTTAGCCTGTTCTTCTTTCGGCATGGTTCTAACATTCAAAGGATGTTCAACAACATTCTGGTGCTCTCTCTCTCTCCCTCTCTCGTGTAATATTAATAAGCCTTTACTGAGTGCCCATTTTATAGTTTGGATGTGCAGCTTACTAAATTTTGTGTCAGAGAATTCAAACTAGTGGTGGGCATCTCCACGACAGGGAAGTTCTCGCTTTCAAAATTTTCTAGACGTGCTCAATGATTGTTATCAAACTTTCGGGCTTCCCAACCGAGAGCAAGCTGTCCTCTTTTCTGGTTTAACATCGGCTCATGCTCATGTCGGCAGCCGTCGAAACCAGAACGAGATCTCATATTAGCCGCACTTGCAAAAGTTCTCAGCTCCGTCTGACTCTTTGTAGTCGTTACTTTACCACACAATTTAAACAACGATTTCTTCTGAAGAAAGTAAAATATCTGCTGTAAAATAAATAATTAGCTATATATCTGATAAACACTGATGCCATTTTTGTAAGAATTAATTCTTTGCTCTGAAAAGTATGTGTGAAGATCAGAAAATTATATAAAACAGGATGCAATGCGTATAAGTGCCGACATTTTACATATGGCACCTTAATGTGCACATATTTCAGTGTGTTGTTTCCTTGTGTCGTGTAGTCTTCCCACAAACACCTTCCATAATTAAATACCTGATGTTTTCTGCATGGTCGTAATTGCCCACTAAGTGGACTACCTCTGCCTGTATAGACTGAGCATTTTGCGTTCATGCATCCGCACTTCAGCACCTGTCCTCCTGCCACGGGTAAAATAAGCATTAATTGCTTGCTCTTGCCATGTGGTCTTGGTGGTACTACACCACCTAAGAACATAATACTCGTAATATGTACAATTATAAGCCTGAAAATGATGTAAAAGGTGATAAAATGCTGTTCAGTACACAATTCTCAGTCCCCAATAGAAATATCTGCACTTATCCTCGTTAGATCAAGTGTTTTTTTCAAAAAATTCAGGTGAAAATACTTAAGATATTTAGATTACAGTTAAGTTTAGGAGTTCAGTGCCCAATAACCCCCATTTTTCTGTCGAGAAACTCTAATAGCTCAATAAATCTTCCGTGTCAGAGGTGCTAAATGCATTTCTGAAAATACGTCTGTACTTCTACCACTTCGGTAAACAAACTATGATTTGCGTAAACGTATATATATATATATATATATATATATATATATATATATATATATATATAAGTAACGCCGGCCGCGGTGGTCTAGCGGTTCTAGGCGCTCAGTCCGGAGCCGCGCGACTGCTACGGTCGCAGGTTCGAATCCTGCCTCGGGCATGGATGTGTGTGATGTCCTTAGGTTAGTTAGGTTTAAGTAGTTCTAAGTTCTAGGGGACTGATGACCTCAGCTGTTAAGTCCCATAGTGCTCAGAGCCATTTGAACCATTTTATACAAGTAACGCAGTAATCTGCCTTTCGCAATTGATTCTATTGTTTTTGAGAAAGGTGACTACAGAATGGGCTGGTGTTTCTCTATTTCTGCATTACCTTTACTTAGTAGAGTTACATCTCTTACCTGTTTTAAATACTCAGGACATTTCTCTGATGTGAATGATTCACTTATTACACTCTATATGCATCTGCGATGTGAATGATGCACTTATTATGTTTGCTAAACGGAGGGGGGGGGGGGCGGGGTTGAATAATCTGTGTCTTTGTTAAGCGAGATTATTTACTCTGTATGCATCGTTTCAGCACACAAATTGGTACTTTACTTCTTTATTTTATAGATTTTGTGCAATTTTAGTGAGATCGTACACTGCGGTTGACAGTAACATCATTGTACTTGCTACATGATTATTTACAAGTGATACGTTGAGTTATAGGAATTTTTGCTGTAATTTTTCTGCAGTATTTGAAAAATTCCCTTACTGTAGTTGTGATACAAATTTAAGAACTATGGTTCATTATGACTCTTTTTCATGGAACTGAGTTACTTAAGCGTTTGGGGGGGCTTTTCAATTCTGCTGGCCATTTGTTTTGATAAGACATTGGTAATGAAGTGGTTACTATTGGGAATGTCTTTCCGAAATTCATTTTAAATTATGTTGAGAGTTTAGAGAAAATCAGTTTCACTGGTTTATCTATACACTTCATTTCAACTTTGGTTTGCTTATTCTCACGAAAAATCGTGTATATTGATTTCTGATCAATGTCTTTTGTAAGTCTCCACTTCTGGGATTTTTTTGTTTACATGCCCGAATTAACTGTTACTGTTTAGCAGAAATGGTCTGGTAGTGCAACACCTTTTACAGCTGTACCACATTTTCTCCGGCCGCATTTATGGTCACATGGTCGATTACTAACGCACTCACTACAGTAACAGGGACATTCCAAACTTTGATGGATATTTATGAGGTTGCTTCTCTTTCCGTTTAGGATACATTTATCTTTACGTCTCCATACGAGGTTATGTTGCTTTTTATATTTGAGACTTCAGCTATAACTTCTGTTCGTTTATAGAAAAAAGTGTCCACGTTATTGTCGGATAATAGATTTTCACACAAAATGATTAATTTCTTGGTGATGCCAAGCCATGGATATACAAAGAACTGATTTTTCTAAGTGTTTGCCTTCACTTAAGGTGTTAAGGTCATGTCTTCATTTAAACTGTGTTCCTTTTCTGATATAAATGCATGGTCGCCATCCTCTGAAGCAGTCTAACCGTAAGAGTCAGTCATTTCGTACAATGAGAATACTGTATGTTGGATTTCTATGTTTCTGCACAAGTGCTCAGTGACACCAACTACTATGATGTTTTGAAGATAAGAGATCAACTGTGTTTTACTGTTTATTGACTGCAAGTGTTGACAAAGGATTATCAAATCTGTGAAATATCCTATGTTACTTTTGCCAACAGTTTCTTTTCATTTACGACATGTGGTAAGAGTGTCAGTTGGCATTCTCTTGAATTTTATTATGGTAAACAATACAGGAATAGTATGTCTTGCATATTTCTGTATTTTGACTTAGCCTAAAGCCGATATATTATCCTAGGAAGCGAGATATAATACAAAATCTACCAATGGCAGAATATTATCTTTAAAAGATGTAATGTAATGTGAGGTAAGCTCAGTCTAGCTTGTGGTGTACCAAGTGATCTTGAATCACGTAGGTGCAAAAATCATTGCAAGTTTGCAAAACCCGACAAGCCTTATGTTGCCTTTCATCTTCGGAAGTTCTCCACAGCACATGTTATGGTGTCACAAACGCGTCACGTAAAGTCATGCTTCCATATCCATGCTCACTGCCCATCCGACACGTCATCGGGCAAACTATGAAACAGAAGATTAGTTGGCGTCATGCGATGCCCTGGTTCTTGGTCGGAATATGACAGTCAGTGACAGACCCTAACACTGAGACTGTATAATGAGAACCTCTTTCTGTTCCTGGCGTAAAGTTAACAACTTTTCCGCATGAAATTCGAAATTCATTTCTGAATCGGCAAGAATATACTCTCATATCCCTGCAATGTACCCGGTACTAGTGGATAGTTTCGATTATACCTCATAAAAACATAATACGATAAACAAACTAACTAACAAGTTCAGTGACTCCTCTGTCATATCCTGACAAATCGAAGAGTGAGTTAATCCCTAGAGATGTTCGCCAGCATACCAACCATTCATCGACACAAAAAAGAATAGCGCCGTATTTATTGATGGCAGGAAAATTTTCATTCTTATTTTGTCTGGAGTGCATGAGACTAAGAGTTATCAGAGCACAGGAAGAACTTTGCAAGTTGTTCTTAACTGATAGGCTAGGCCAGTTCCGGTGCAATCTGCATTGTTGCCAAATTTCTGCCGACATCCTGATGATGTTGTCCTGCAGCATAGCTACATTCCTCCTCCTTCCCCTCCCTGTAACCTCTGATATAAGAGGCCACATGTCCGATGTGCAAAATGGTAGGAAATTCATAAATTGGTGGGATATACAAAATAGCCGAATTGTGACATGTTTTTGCCCCATCCTCTAACGTCGCAGCTCAGAGTCCAGTGTAAAATGGCAAGAAATTCAGAAATGGGCTTTTATATTTGTGGGATGTTTGCATAGATCACTTGTACCATGTACTGAATCCAAAATGGCTACCTTCAGAGCCTTCAGGGTGTTGGTGTAGCCTGCATGATTGTCAGATTTTTCTCGTCCGTGAGATGTCAGAATTCAAGATAGCAGACCTATGGATACTGGAACAATACTCATGGTTGCCCAGTCACATGTGGTAAGTTTAGGATCAGAACCTAATTTAAATTGTGAGATCTCAAATCATTGGCTTTCCCCCCACTCCTATGACATTACAGATCACTTGCGTTTAGGATATATGTGCCGTGAGCTTAAAACTATGTATTTTTTAAACATTTGCAATAGGAATCACTTGTGTTTAGGATCCATGTACCCTAAGTTTAAAGCTAAGCGTTTTTTAAACATTTGCAGTAGAAATAAGGTAGGAAAAAATTTGTTTTATTTAAAACAGAAAACTTGCAGATAGTCCCTGCATATTCTTCAGGTCTCGTATCACGCCAAGTATAACTGCTGCCTAGACAATGCAGGACAAGCGCCTCCGGACTACAAAGTCACTGCTCCCCTGGCCATGTGCTGTGAGTCATGTAGCAGAGCTGGCACTAACTCCACTTAACTGTCGGATATTTAGTGTGGGTGACTGTATGTCAACACTTTTAATGAACTGTAATTACATCTCGTCTTAAATACAGAGACCTGCAGTGCAGATGTAACTGCATGTTGTAAACTATTACATATGTTAGGGTTGACACAGAAATAGAGAACCGTGCGACTAGAGTTGAACGAAGTATATTTATTTCTTCTATCGTTTTTCAAAACATATTTTTATAAATCACACAGATATTTAAAAAATATATGTATCACATAAGTTCATATACTTTACATTTGAAACTCTGTACAATATTTACGAAGATAAGTTAAATATGTATGGAAAATAAATATACCATTTGGGTCAAATTGAAACAGGGTATAGTGAGTCCACGGCCGATTATATTCAGACAGGAATCCAAAGAACGGAAATAAATATTTATTGTGTTATCGACATACATAGCATAAATCATATAACAACAACATAGCTCATAGTAGTCGTTCAAGGTAACGACTGTATGGTAATGGTGCATGAAATTCTGCTGCACTCTTGCAAAGATCCCTGTGCATCTTGTAGAAGAAAACAAGCAGCTTGGATGCAAGCAAACAGGTCTTCATTCATTTCTATGGATGTTTCATGCACCAACGTCTTGATGTAACCCCAGAGGATAAAGTGCAGAGGTTTTAGATGCGGCGATCGTGTGGGCCATAGGGCAGGACCTTCTCTTCCAATCCAGTGATGAAGGTAAACGTTATTAAGGTGTCTGCTGCCGTTAACATCGAAGTGGGCTGGTGCACCGTCGAGTTGAAACTACATGCTTTCGGGGACAACAGGGGGGGAGGGGGGGCTTTTTCCAAGAACTGTGGCAGCAAATGTTAGAGGAACACGAGGTAACGTGGACCAGCCAAATGGGGAGGCAGCATATAAGGTCCAGTTAGGTGATCTTGGACAGTGCTTACCCACAGGTTGACAGAGAACAATTGCTGGTGGTCCCCAAAGTCAGTGATATGGGGATGGTCTCAGTCCAGACATGGGTACTGTGGCTGTTGAAAACAACATCGGGAAAGAATGACGCCTCAATAAAAACTGTAAGAATGTCAGCACTACAGCACTCTGGTGATTGATCCACTGACAGAAGCGAATTTGAGGCTCAAACTCCATAGGTCCCAGCGCTTGAACACATTCCTTATGACAGGCTTCTAATAAGTGTTCCATCAGTACTCTGCACCCTGTATCTTTCGAAGTGTGCGTTTCATGGGCACATTGGCCGGTTCTTATTGCTGGGTGGTCAGCCACATGATCCATCACGATCTCCTCAACCTCTGGTGTTCGCACATGTCTTTAGCCGAACCTTGGATGGCTCTTTGTCGCAAGAATTACCCCCTCTCCCGTAAGCTGATGTCCACAGAGATAAACTTTTCCCAATTACGATGATACCTTCTGTGAAAGCGTTGTCTGTATATTCATGCTGTTTTGTTAGCACTATATTCTGCGGTACCATACATTAAATGCACGTCTGCGAACTCTTGTGACGAGCGACATTTCATCTCTGACTACATTTCATCTACTGTGCAGAGTAGCACACCTCACGACTGACACATAACGAACTGTGCCATGCAAAAGACAGCTGACACCGGGGATAGTGGTGTGCATACGGTGCGATACATGTGGTCGTCACATGACACATGTGCTATGAGCTACATTGTGTACAATATGTCTGTTTGATAGTCATTAGTGTGAGCCGTTTACAAATCGCTGACTCTCATAGTGAACAACGGACACCCAGGATCCTTGCGAAAGTGCAACAGAACTGCATGCAACGTTGCAAAAATGGTTCAAATGGCTCTGAGCACTATGGGACTTAACATCGGAGGTCATCAGTCCCCTAGAACTTAGAACTACTTAAATATAACTAACCTAAGGACATCACACACATCCATGCCCGAGGCAGGATTCGAGCCTGCGGTCTGCAGCGTTGCAATACATGCATTGAGGATGGCGGTGGTCACTTTGAACAGTTCCTATGATCTACTTTGTTCTTACGCAGTGTATATCCACAACACAGAAACTATGCATTTCTGTCCATTAGTTCAGTATCTATATACAATTGGTTGTGGGCCCATGTTAACAATTGCCTGGGCTAACAGGCCAGGGCGGGTTAAGTTGTGGAAAGCGGCCAAAATGAGGTTGCTGTCAGTTGCACTCAACATACAAACTTTATTGCCCACAAACAATATTACACAAGAATTCAAAAGACTCATAGTTGTAATGGATCTCCGTTGATTAACTTCAGATCGGCTGAAGGCCACACTCAAATCCCAAGACGCAAGGCTAAAGTAAGAAACTGACATAGAAGGGTCTTCTGGGTGTGTCACCCAAAAATATTTTCTAAATTTTCAATCTAAACAGGCTCAAGGCGTTGGCACTTTAATCTTAATGGAGTCCGCTTATTAAGCAGTACAAAGTGTTTCAATCCAACGGCAGAAGCCCTAATCTTAAAAGAACTGAAGCAAATTCGGCCGAATGCCCCATACAAAAACATTACAACCGTATGCCTTAAGGGCAAGACAAGATCATTAATTCAGGATATATAAAACTCGGCTGAAGGCTACACATCAGCCAAATAACTAAAACTCAAACAGGGAGGTTACTATGTAACACACGGCGCTCAGAAGTTCCAAGGGTCGGCCTGGAATTGTAACACTAACGCCCTTTTAGGCGAGACAGGCAGCCTGACCAACAGTCTCTTAATCGGAAGGCAACCCAACCGACAGACAGCCGGCCGACCAATCAACCAAACAGTTTCGCTCGACGCAACCAGCAAAACGACCACAAGATTTCAATACAACACACAGAACATAGGCGTCCACAACGACCAACAACACCTCATCCGTCGAACAACACGTCGCACTGGACAGCAACAACACGACAAGGGAATAAACTAAGTAAAGTTAAATTTCACAGGAAGACGGCTGGAATCTTAGCCGACTTAAATACACACACGTTGTTGGTCGGGGGAATGTGCCAAAGGCGACAACCTGGATCAAATGAAGAAATGTAAACAGTTCTGTCTCATTATTGGAGATATCAAATTTAAATATGTTTTTGGCTATTTGGATGATGTTGTCGTTTACAGTTTAACTTTTGAGGGGCACTTTAATCATGTTCAATAAGCTATTATTCGCTATAGAGAGGCTGGCTTGACCGTTAAACTATCTAAAATTAAATTAGCCCGAACTCAGATTCCCTTTGTGGGGTATTTGGTGTTAGCCGATGGAATTAAAATTGACCAATAACTAATGTGTGATTTGCCCTCCCAAGAATAAAAAAGGATTAGTTGGGTTAATTGGTATGGCAGAATTGTTCCGCATATTTGTCTTAAATTTTGCGCAGTTAGCTGCTTCTCTCAATAACTTGCGTAATAAGGGTGAGTCCTTTAACTGGGATGAGAGCCAACAAGCAGCATTTGATGCTCTTAAGGAAGCACTAAATAACCATCCCGTTTTGGGAACCCGTAATTTTGAACTTCCGCTTATTTTTCAAACAGAAGTGTCGAACTCAGGAGTGGCTGCCGTCCTTCTGCAAGACGTTGTGGCCCAAATGTGTCCTATAGCCTATACCAATATGGCGTTATCTCCTGTCGAACTAAAGTATTCTACATGCGAGTAAGGTACCCTTGCCATGCTCTTTGTTGGAAAGGATCAAGTTTTATTTGGAGTTTCAGGTCGAGATGGACAATCGAGCTTTGAGCTAGGTTTCAGGGCGCCCCAAGAAAACAGGGAGAATCGCCCGTTGGCCGGTCCGTTTATCTGCGTTCAAATTTACTGTTAGGCATGTTAAAGATACTTAAAACCAAGTTGCCGATGCCCTCAGTCGAATGCTTCAAGCGGGTGACCAAATCTGAAAAGAGTGTGTTGTTCCACAGGTAAGGTGTACGGCCGCAGTTCTGAACGAAGTTCTAGAGTTATTTTCTGATTTAAAACGTATTCAAGAAGAAGACCCAGCCATTCATTCTATTAAGTGTTGTTTAGAAAGAAGTGAAGAACTTAATGATTATACCTCGAGCATGGGACAGATCTGCCTTAAGGATGTTCTGGGTTATGGGTTAAGAATTTATCTTCTTAGAGATTTTTTGGCAGTTCTGTAGTCTGTGAGATTTTTTTTCTCAATTCTTTAGTACGGTGGTTTTTGGGACTTAACGGTTCACTTGCCAAAATCTTACGTGGCCTTCCTTGTAAAGGGATACCAGCCGTCTGGTGTGAGAGTGCGAGAAATGTAAGATAGCCAAACCTAACTCCAATTCTCGGAAAGGCTTTTTGCATTCCACTGGTGAAGATCATCCGATGAACAAACTTTGTATAGATTATGTAGCATCTTTGCATTGTACCAGAAATGGAAATCGGTATGTTCTTGTTGTAGTGGATGCCTTTCGGTTGTCTCCTTGGTTGGTTCCCAACCGAGGGTCACTGCAACTTTGACTATTCATCATGTAACTAAAGTTTTTTTCGGTGTTTGGTCCATCTTCGTCGTTAGTTAGTGACAACGCTCCAGCGTTCACCTCTAGGGAACTCAGGAGATTTTGTTTCCAGAATAGCGTTCAACATATTACAACCACTCCATATTATTCCCACTCGTCATTTGCTAAAGGGCCTACAGCAATCTTAAATCTGCACTAATCACTTTCCTTACCAAGGCCCAGAAGAAGTAGGAAGTTCAATCCTCTGGTTTAAGTTTGTCTTTGACACCGCTCAGCGTGAAGAGGTTAAAGCCACCCTCGCCTCCTTAACTTTGTCCTACTCCCTTAATTCGCCCCTTGAAAACTTATGCTCCTTTGATGAAATCTTGCCTGAGGAGAACTGTCTTAGTGTTATTGAATTTCACCGTGGCAGACGTCTGTTTAAAATGAAGGTGGGTGATCACGTTTTCATACGAAACTTTAACATTGACAGAGGGTGACAGGAGGAATCCTCTGGAATCCTCTGCTAAACAGCGTCCCCGTTTCATGTATCCTTGCCAGGTTCTGCAGTTATTAAATCTAGTTAATCTCCTCGTGTATACTCATAAGACCTGAAATATATCTAGAGTTTATGCTAGCCTTGTTAAGGTTAGTGGCCAGACTTAACCCTACCCGTTAAGCAGTGTAGGCTAGCTGCTCTGGAGGGGGAGGGGGATAGATGTTGAGCCATGGCAGCTTATGGCGCGATATCGACTTTGTTAGTCGCCTCTTATCTTTGACTGCAGGGCTTTGAAACCAGTGTGGCTCCCTCTGGAGAGGACCATGGCGAACCAGGAATTTGGTTGTCTTTGGTCTGAGAGTATGGGTCTGGTGGCGTCCGGCCTGTTGGTGTAACAGGGGAAAAAGGCTCTCAACATCGTGGTCTGAACGAACATTATACTCATCGTCTGGCACCTTCGAGGAGTGTGCGGTTGGCTACACGGCAGGTAGCTCGAACTTTGTTCCGATATGCCATGTGTATGAATTTTTATTATCTTATTGGATTATTTTACTGGCCTGTAATTGGTGTCAAGTGTTCTTGAAAGGAGATGGCCACTATGTTAAGCGGCCGTGGCTGTTATTGCGTTCTTAAGTGTGCCATATTTTTCCATCGTGGCATTTTGGTAACATACCTAGGTGTTGAAAGGAATTTCAAATTTTAATTGCCGTGCATGTCTGAGGCACGGGTCACAAATTAATGTTGTAAATTGTAGCCTTGGCCCAGTTATTTTAATGGGATGAATTTTCATATTTGAGTTGGCTTTGGTTTGCAATGTCGGCACTAAATTACGTAGCCCGGCTAATGTGGTCTTATTCGTTAATGCTTGTTCAATGGGTGGTTAATCGTTATATATTATTGCTCTTAAATATCAGCCTTAAATTAAAATTATTCTAGGTTGTGTTTCTGCTGCAGTGGCTGAGTGTACTTATTGTAATACGGTGGTTCACGGAGTATGCTTCAGCATGTAGTGTATACCGGTGCCTCAAGGTTATTCCCCAGGAGCTGATTACGAAATGCTGAGCAGATTGTAGAAGCATTTCAACGCCTCTACCAAACACATTGCAAAATAAAAATTCACTGTTTTAGTCGTAATTGAGACGCCCGCTAAACCCGCTGGGCAAAACAGGTAATAGGATTGTGAAAAGGGCCAATGGTTGAAGTCAGTTTCTGCTTCTAATTGTCATTTATTGTAATTTAAACTCTTTCACGGCTTAAGGCCTCCAGCAAGAAATCTTAACGAGATAAAAATGCAATTAAGATAGCAATAAAATAATTCAAAAACAACATACGCAAAGTACAATACAAATGGCTGAGGGCCACAAGTAATTTCCAAAATTTTAGAATATATTGCCATAGACCTTTAAAGGCAGAAGGCCAGATGATTAACAACAAGAAATCTTAAAAATCAACAAGATAATAATCCAATTAAGATACCAATAAAATAATTTAAAGAAACAACATATGCAAGGTGCAATACCAATGGCTGAGGGCCACAATCAAACTTCAAAATTTCAAAACATTACCATAATCTTTAAAGTCACGAGGCCGCAGTATTTACACTTGAAAGATAAATTTAAAAATAAATTTGCAAAATTTTAAGAAACAAACAATAACCATAAACCTAAAATTTAAAATAGCTGACAACAGATAATTAAACACCGGTGGCACTCAGAAGGCCTCCAGAGAGGTCGGTCTGCCCCCTCGTTCACTGAGGTGAGACGGGTGGTGAGCCCAACTATACTTGATCCGTCGGAACCCGACTAGGTGGCAGCCACGGACCGACCGACACAATAACTTGCCTCCCGTCAGTCAGTACATGAAAACCGCAACCGGCAATGTTACAAACGTGAAAATCCATAAAGGAGTACGTATTAGCTGTCTAAATTACACACCATGTTGGACAGCGACAACAGGTGAGGAAAGGACGCTGCCTGAAATTACGTTAGTGGCGAGGGAAGGTAACTGGAACACTAACGGCCACAAGACAGAAAATTCCAATGGTGCACTCAAATCGTAGTCGACCAAAATAGGTTGTAGATAGTTTCAGGGACAGCATTAGAGAACGACTGGTACGCACTCACGTGATATGTATCGCAACTGTCGGGCGAGTCATGGCTGTCCGGACTTCACTGCAGCCACGCCCCGACTGAACTTCTGCCACGTCAGTCAAACACTGCCAGGTCCGAACTGCACTGCTACTGCCTCCCAACTCACTGGCAGATTCGAACTAACTCCGAACACACGGCAACCGGGAAGTAATAGCAGTCAGCAAAGATAATACTCCAGGGCTTATATCGACAAGCACCGCTGCTGCCGCTCACGGGCAGGCAAGGCAGCAACTCAGTGACACCAGTAACTGATATTAACGTAACGAGGTGGTAGTACAGTAAAAAAAGGGTGTCAAATGATATATGGCACGAACACGAGCCAAGCACAGCTCAAGTGACTTTTCTGAAAATATTTCTTCATCAGACTTCGTAGATTGAATAATTCCAAATTTTTGGCTCTTGCTGGACCTATCACAAAGTTTATAGCACAGAACATTTAGACATGACAAGACACTTTTTAGTTAGAACAATAGCTTGCAACATAAATGAAACATTAGATTGAATAATATCACTGTATTCACTAAATATTATACTAAATTAAATTACATAGACATATTAATTCTGATGCTGTCTGTAACTATGAGTCTGCCTAGTGAGACTACATCTGGCCGGCCGCGGTGGCCGAGCGGTTCTAGGCTCTTCATTCCGCAACCGCGCGACTGCTACTGTCGCAGGTTCGAATCCTGACCCGAGCATGGATGTGTGTGATGTCCTTAGGTTAGTTAGGTTTAAGTAGTTCTAAGTTCTAGGGAACTGATGACCTCAGATGTTAAGTCCCATAGTGCTCAGAGCCATTTGAACCACTTTGAGACTACATCTCAATAATACATAATAATGGCGGTGTGGAAAATAATTATCTGCAGCGATGGCAGATATGTGTCCGTTCTGGCGCGCTTCCAGGACAAAAAAGGTGCCGTCTTCTCGGCAAGACAACTGAACTGCGTAATTATTCTAATGCCTCATTGGTTACCCGCCACAATCGATGCAACAGCTTATAGTAATTAATATCTTAAGTAAGTCTTTATTTATATTCTGAACTTAAATTTACATTTTTGCTATAGATTCACGCCCATCCTGAAAATTTGCCTTTAAAAAGTTATTACAATACGATAAAGGAAATGAAAATGTAATAGACATGGGGAACTGGATTTCAGTTGTAAGGAAAGGAGTAGAAGCAAATGTTACAGGAGAATATGGCCTTGGGAAAAGGAATGACAGAGGGGAAAGAATAATTGAGTTCTATAATAAGTATCAGATAGCAACAGCGAATGCTCTACTCAAGAATCACAAGAGGAGGAGGTGTACTAGGAAAAGGCAGGGTGATAGGGGAAGATTTCGGTTAGATTACATCATGTTCAGACAGATATTCAGAAATCAGATTCTGAATTCTAACGGGTACCCAGGAGCAGATATAGACTCAGATAACAATTTAGTGGTGATGAATAGTAGGCTGAAGTTTAAGAGATTAGTCAGGAAGAATCAATATGCAAAAGTGGCATATGGAAGTAATAGGCAATGACGAGATGAGCTTGAAGTTCTCTAGGGTTGCAGATATAGCAACAAAGAATAGTCCAATAGGCAGTACAGTTGAGAAGGAATTGTTGTTGTTGTTGTGGTCTTCAGTCCTGAGACTGGTTTGATGCAGCTCTCCATGCTACTCTATCCTTTTCAGGCCTCTTCATCTCCCAGTACCTACTCCTATCCTTCTGAATCTGCTTAGTGTATTCATCTCTTGGTCTCAGTCCTGAGACTGGTTTGATGCAGCTCTCCATGCTACTCTATCCTGTGCAGGCCTCTTCATCTCCCAGTACCTACTGCAACCTACATCCTTCTGAATCTGCTTAGTGTATTCATCTCGTGGTCTCCCTCTACGATTTTTACCCTCCACGCTGCCCTCCAATACTAAATTGGTGATCCCTTGATGCCCCACAACATGTCCTACCAACCGATCCCTTCTTCTGGTCAAGTTGTGCCACAAACTTCTCTTCTCCCCAATCCTGTTCAATACTTCCTCATTAGTTATGTGGTCTACCCATCTAATCTTCAGCATTCTTCTGTAGCACCACGTTTCGAAAGCTTCTATTCTCTTCTTGTCCAAACTATTTATCGTCCATGTTTCACTCCCATACAACGCTACTGCCAAATTAAGTGATTTGTAATTTACGGCTACAGTTACTACTGCCTTACAGAGTTGTAAAAATACTAAGCCAGATTACATAGTAGAATTTCAAGCATCTCCTCAATATCAGTTAGCATATGTGATGTATGGAGTGTTCATGGCTACACTCCATACAAATACTTTCAGAAATGACTTGCTGACACTTAAATCTATACTCGATGTTAACCAATTTCTCTTCATCAGAAACGATTTCCTTGCCATTGCAAGTCTACATTTTATAGCCTCTCTACTTCGACCATCATCAGTTATTTTGCTCCCCAAATATCAAAACTCCTTTACTACTTTAAGTGTCTCATTCCGTAATCTAATTCCCTCAGCATCACCCGACTTAATTCGACTGCATTCCATTATCCTCGTTTTGCTTTTGTTGATGTTCATCTTATATCCTCCTTTCAAGACACTGTCCATTCCATTCAACTGCTCTTCCAAGTCCTTTGCTGTCTCTGACAGAATCACAATGTCATCGGCGAACCTCAAAGTTTTTATTTTTTCTCCATGGATTTTAATACCTACTCCGAATTTTTCTTTTGTTTCCTTTACTGCTTGCTCAATATACAGATTGAATAACATCGGGGAGAGGCTACAACCCTGTCTTACTCCCATCCCAACCACAGCTTCCCTTTCATGTCCCTCGACTCTTATAACTGCCATCTGCTTTCTGTACAAATTGTAAATAGCCTGCCGCTCCCTGTATTTTACCCCTGCCACCTTTAGAGTCTGAAAGAGAGTATTCCAGTCAACATTGTCAAAAGCTTTCTCTAAGTCTACAAATGCTAGAAACGTAGGTTTGCCTTTTCTTAATCTTTCTTCTAAGATAAGTCGTAAGGTCAGTATTGCCTCACGTGTTCCAGTGTTTCTACGGAATCCAAACTGATCTTCCCCGAGAAGGAATTGACATCTCAAAAAAGGGCAGTACTGAAGTTGGTAAGATAAACATAGGTACAAAGAAGGTGACTGCAAAAAAACCATGAGCAACAAAAGAAATAATTCAGTTTGTCAATGAAAGAAGGAATTACAGAAATGTACATGGAAATACAAGAATACAGAAATACAAGTCACTGAGGAATGAAATAAACGAGAAGTGCAGGGAAGCTGAAACGAAATGGTTGCATGAAAAAGAAGTTAACAAAATTGAAAAAGAAATGATAGTCGGAAGGGCTAACTCAGCCTGTAGTAAAAGTCAAAACAACCTTCGTTGATATTAAGAGCAAGGGGAGTAAGATTAAGAGTGCAAGCGGAATTCCGTTGTTAAATGCAGAGGAGAGAACGGATAGGTAGAAAGAGTACATCGATGCCTTTATGAGGGCTAAGATTAGTCTGATGTGATAGAAATAGAAACAGGAGTCGGTTTAGATGGGATAAAAGATCGAG
This sequence comes from Schistocerca americana, assembly GCF_021461395.2. NCBI lineage: Eukaryota > Metazoa > Arthropoda > Insecta > Orthoptera > Acrididae > Schistocerca > Schistocerca americana. Next base: position 279,699,632 of record NC_060119.1, on the reverse strand, counting down.
TATTAGAATCAGAATTTACGAGAGCTTTTGAGGATTAAGATCAAATAAGGCAGAAGAGACCGATGGCATTCCCTCAGAATTTCTAAAATCTTTATGGTAAGTGGCATCAAAACGACTATTCACGTTAGGCTGTAGAATAAATGAGTCTGCCAATATGATGCCTGACTATCGGAAAAACATCATCCACACAATTACGAAGACTGCAAGAGCTGACAAGTGCGAGAATTATCGCACAATCAGGTTAACAGCTCATGCGTCCAAGTTGCTGACGAGCATATTATACAGAAGAATTGAAAAGAAAATAGAGAATGTGTTAGAAGACTATCAGTCTGGCTTTAGGAAAGGTAAAGTTACCAGAGAGGCAATTCTGAAGTTGCGTTTGATAGTGGAACCAAGACTAAAGACTAATCAAGACACGTTCATAGATTTTGTCAACCTTGAAAAAGCGCTCGACAATATAAAATGGTGCAAAGTGTTCGAAATTCTGACAAACAGTGGTAAGCAATAGGGTGAGACGGAGAATATACAATACTGAAGACCAAAGAGGAAATAATAAGAGTCGACGACCAAGAACGAAATACCAAAATTAAAAAGTGTGTTAGACAGGGATGTAGCCTCTCGCTTATACTGTTCCATCCCTACATCGAAGGAGTAATGATGAAAATAAAAGAAAGATTCAGGAGTGGAATTAAAATTCAAGGTGAAAGGATATCTATGATGTGATTCGCTTATGACATTTGCTATCCTGAGTGAAAGTGAAGAAGAATTACATGATATGCTGAATGGAATGAACAGTCTAATGAGTTCAGAATATGTACTAAGAAGAAATCGAAGAAAGACGAAAGTAATGAGAAGTATCAGAAATTAGAATAGCCAGAAACTTAAGATTAGGATTGATGGTCAAGAAGTAGATGTAGTTAAGGAATTATGCTACCTAGGTAGCAAAATAATCAATGATGGACGGAGTAAGGAGGACATCGGGAGCACTGGCAAAACGGACATTCCTGGCCAAGAGATGTCTAGTAGTATCAAACATATGTCTCAATTTTGGGAAGATCCTTCTGAGAACATATATTCGAAGCACAGCATTGTATGGTAGTGAAACGTTGACTGTAGGAAAACCGGAACAGAAGAGAATCGAAGCATTTGATATGTGGTGCTACAGACGAAAGTAGAATTTTAGATTCTGTCCAGAATCAGAGAGGAAAAGAATGTGTGGAAAATACCGATAAGGAGAAGGGACAGGATGATAGGACTCCTTTCAAGACCCAAGGGACTGACTTCCATGGTACTAAAGGGAGGTGTAGAGGGCAAATAATGCAGAGGAAGACAGAGACTGGAATACATCCAGCAGATAATTGAGGATGTAGGTTGTAATGAAGAGGTTGGCACAGGAGAAAAATTTGTGGAGGACCGCATCAAATCAGTTTCTAGACTGATGACTCAAAAAAAGAAGAAAAGCAGATTAGTAACAAGCCAGAGGACTTAGAGGACATCCTCAGGAAAGGCATACGTAATTTTTATGAAATGTGGCATCCAGTGTCCCAAAAGACCGCCCATCTCACGTGAGATTGAGGGCAGAATGCTAACTGATATTGAGGAGATGCTTGAAATTCTACTATGTAATCTGGCTAAGTATTTTTAGAACTCTGTAAGGCAATAGTAACTGTAGCCGTAAATTACAAATCACTTAATTTGGCAGTAGCGTTGTTGTTGTGGTCTTCAGTCCTGAAACTGGTTTGATGCAGCTCTCCATGCTACTCTATCCTGTGCAAGCTTCTTCGTCTCCCAGTACCTACTGCAACCTACATCCTTCGGAATCTGCTTAGTGTATTCATCTCTTGGTGTCCCTCTACGATTTTTACACTCTACACTGCCCTCCAATACTAAATTGGCGCTCCCTTGATGCCTCAGAACATGTCCTACCAACCGATCCCTTCTTCTATTCAAGTTGTGCCACAAACTCCTCTTCTCCCCAATTCTGTTCAATACCTCTTCATTAGTTATGTTATCTAACCATCTAATCTTCAGCATTCTTCTGTAGAACCACATTTCGAAAGCTTCTATTCTCTTCCTATCCATACTATTTATCGTACACGTTTCACTTCCATACATGGCTATACTCCATACAAATACTTTCAGAAACGACTTCCTAACACTTATATCTATACTCGACGTTAACAAATTTCTCTTCTTCAGAAACTCTGTACTTGCGATTACCAGTCTACATTTTATATCCTCTCTACTTCGACTATCATAAGTTATTTTGCTTCCCAAATAGCAAAACTCCTTTACTACTTTAAGCGTCTCATTTCCTAATCTAATCTCCTCACCATCAACAGACTTAATTCGACTACATTCCATTAAACTCGTTTTACTTTTGTTGATATTCGTCTTGTATCCTCCATTCAAGACACTATCCATTCCGTTCAACTGCTCTTCCAAGTCCTTTGCTGTCTCTGACAGAATTACAATGTCATCGGCAAATCTCAACGTTCATATTTCTTCTACATGGATTTTAATACCTACTCCGAATTATTCTTTTCTTTCCTTTACTGCTTGCTCAATATACAGATTGAATAACATCGGGGAGAGGCTACAACCCTGTCTCACTCCCTTCCCAGGCACTGCTTCACTTTCATGTCCCTCGACTCTTATAACTGCCATCTGGTTTCTGTACAAATTGTAAATAGCCTTTCGCTCCCTGTATTTTACCCCTGCCACCTTCAGAATTTGAAAGAGAGTACTCCAGTCAACATTGTCAAAAGCTTTCTCTAAGTCTACAAATGCTAGAAATGTAGGTTTGCCTTTCCTTAATCTATTTTCTAAGATTAGTCGTAAGGTCAGTATTGCCTCACGTGTTCCAATATTTCTACGGAATCCAAACTGATCTTCCCCGAGGTCGGATTCTACCAGTTTTTCCATTCGTCTGTAAGGAATTTACGTTAGCATTTTGCAGCTGTGTCTTATTAACCTGATAGTTCGGCACTTTTCACATTTGTCAACACCTGCTTACTTTGGGATTGGAATTATTATATTCTTCTTGAAGTCTAAAGGAATTTCGCCTATCTCATACATCTTGCTCACCAGATGGTAGAGATTTGTCAGGAATGGCTCACCCAAGGCAGTCAGTAGTTCTAATGGAATGTTGTCTACTCCCGGGGACTTGTTTCGACTCCGGTCTTTCAGTGCTCTGTCAAACTCTTCACACAGTATCATATCTCCCGTTTCATATTCATCTACATCCTCTTCCATTTCCATAATATTGTCCTCAAGTATATCGCCCTAGTATAGACTTCTATATAGTCCTTCCACCTTTCTGCTCTCCCTCCTTTGCTTAGAAATTGGTTTCCATCTGAGCTCTTGATTTGCATACAAGTGGTTCTCTTTTCTCCAAAGGTCTCTTTAATTTTCCTTTATCTATCTTACCCCTAGTGAGATAAGCCTCTACATCATTACATTTGTCCTCTAGCCATCCCTGCTTAGCCATTTTGCACATCCTTTAGGTCTAATTTTTGAGACGTTTGTATACCTTTTTGCCTGCTTCTTTTATTGCATTTTTTTTTATTTGCTCCTTTCATCAATTAAATTCAATATATCTTCTGTTACCAAAGGATTTCAACTAGCCCTCGTCCTTTTATCTACTGATCCTCTACTGCCTTCACTACGTCATCCCTCAAAGCTACCCATTCATCTTCTACTGTATTTCTTTCCCCCATTCCTGTCAATTCGTCCGTTATGCTCTCCCTGAAACTGCGTACAACCTCTGGTTTAGTCAGTTTATCGAGGTCCCATCGCCTTAAATTCCCACCATTTTGCAGTTTTTTCAATTTTAATCTACAGTTCATAACCATTAGATTGTATTCAGAGTCCACATCTGCCCCTGTAAATGTCTTACAAATTGAAACCTGGTTCCTAAATCTCTGTCTTATCATTACATAATCTATCTGATACCTTCTAGTATCTCCAGGCTTCTTCCATGTTTACATTCTTCTTTCATGTTTCTTGAACAAAGTGTTAGCTATGATTAAGCTATGCTCTGTGCAGAATTCTACCAGGTGGCTTCCTCCTCCATTTCTTACCCCGAATCCATATTCACCTACTACGTTTCCTTCTCTCCCTCTTCCTACTATAGAGCTCCAGTCACCTATGACTATTAAATTTTCGTCTCCCTTCACTATTTGAATAATTTATTTTATCTCATGATAAATTTCATCAATTTTTTCATCTGCAGAGCTAGTTGGCATATAAACTTGTACTACTGTAGTAGGCGTGGACTTCGTGTCTATCTTGTTCACAATAGTGCGTTCACTAAGCTGTTTGAAGTAGCTTACGGGCACTCCTATTTTTTTACTCATTATTAAAACTACTCCTGCATTACTGCTATTTGATTTTGTATTTATAACCCAGCATTCACCTGTCCAAAAGTCTTGTTCCTCCTGCCATCGGACTTCACTATTTCTCACTATATCTAACTTTAACCTATCCTTTTTAAATTTTCTAACTTACCTGCCCCATGAAGGGATCTGACATTCCACTCTCCGATCCATAGAACGCCTGTTTTCTTTCTCCTGATAATTATGTCCTCATGAGTAGTCCCCGCCGGACATCCGAATGGGAGACTATTTTACCTCCGGAATATCTTCCCCAAGAGGACGCCACCATCATTTAATCATGCAGTAAAGCTGCATGCCCTTGGGAAAAATTACGCCTGTAGTTTCCCCTTGCTTTCAGCCGTTCACAGTACCAGCACAGCAAGGCCGTTTTGGTTAGTGTTACAAGCCAGATCAGTCAATCATCCGGACTGTTGCCCGTGAAACTACTGAAAATGCTGCTGCCCCTCTTCAGGAACCACAAGTTTGTCTGGCCTCTCAACAGATACCCCTCCATTGTGGTTGCACCTACGGTACGGCTATCTGTATCGCTGAGGCACACGAGCCTCCCCACCAACAGCAAGGATGGGGGGGGGGGGGCGGACTTTGCCAGTAACAACTGGAAATATCCTAAGCTACACGTCATAAAGAAATGTCGTTAGGAAGATACATAGATTAGAATGGAACTGAATAAGGAAATGCAATCACCCACACCCACAATAAAGGTAATTTGTAAGTTTCCAACAACTGGTTGACCCATTCTAATTTACATGCAGAAACGTAAGAGTTTATGCTAGCTATAGAGGATCACGTCATTGGAGCCAAGAACTGCCAGAAATTACATCCTGGATAAGGAAGAGGTAGACGATATATAAAATATTGTTCAATATCTTTTTTTCTAGCCCAGTTTCCGTTGAAAAATAACGGAAGTTATTGTGGGATAGGTGGAATGTATCCACTTCTTTCGCTGCGGTTTCATGAAGTTCCTGTATGAGCTATACGTAGCCTTCAAAGTGGCGTCTGTAACGGAGCTTCGTTCCAAGCAGAGAGCTGTTATAAAGTTCCTTTTCGAAAAACCGGAGCAGCGCAGGTACACACGCACTTACAAAATGACAACGGAGACCTGACAGTGAACAAAAGCACGGTGATTCATTGGGCGAGTCGTCTGTCGTCATTGCAAAAGGGTGCGCAGACCTTTCCGCGCTCCCACGTGCTGGCACATCGCAAACAGTCGTGGCTCCTGCAATGTTGGACCGAGCGGACATTGACATTCTAGGTGATCGACGGATCACAATCAAACACCTCAATGCTCAGCAGGACTTCTCTGTTGATACTGCTGATACACTCGCCCACCAGTTGGAGTACTGACAGGTGCGTGCTGGCTCGGTTCCTTGCCGACTAACAGAAGACCGTAAATGGCAACAAAGCGCTATCTTTGCGGAACTACTTGTGCCTTACAAGGTTTCTATGGAAAATTTTTGACGATCGTCGTCGCAGGTGATGAAACACTTATTTTATGTTTGCGTAGGCTTCCGCGGCCAGAGTCAGTCGACATAAAAGTTTTCTGGATTTGGTACCGCGTCATAATGTATAAAAATACTGCTACTCGAGAAAAAAACCAACGTTTCGGCCACGGTTACAGAGGCGTTCTGGGTCTACTGGCGAAGACCCAGTATTTTTATACATTATGACTCGCTACCATACCCAGAAAACTCTTATGTCGAAACACTTATTCATCATTTCAAACCGCAAACAAAACAGCAATCCATCGACTGGCTACACACCGCCTCGCCTCCAAAGAAAAAGTTCAAGGCCGCAGCGTCAGCTCGTAAAGTCATGGCTGCTGTCTTTTGAGACTCTGAAAGAATTATTCTGTTTGGTGTACTCTCCCGTGCTGCTACGATCTACTTTGAAATGTATTATCCTACCCTCGGAGAACTGAAGAAATGACTTTAGAGAGTTAGTCGCTGCAAAAACATAAACCAATTTCTCCCTCTCCATGCCAATGCATGGCCCCACAGTAATCTGCACATCAAAGACCAGTTCACAAAATCCCACTTTATTGTTCTCCCTCGTTTGCCCTGCAGCCCGGGCCTCGCACTTTCCATCTGTTTGGTCCAATGAAGGATGCACTCCGTGGGAAGCAGTACGTGGAAGACTGGGAGGTTATTGATGCAGCAAGACGTTCGCTCCGAATTCGACCAGTATAGTGGTAGCATGCTGGCATACAGGCACTCCCAGAAAGGTGGCTTAAACCATCGCATTGGCTGGTGATTATGTTGAAAAATGAGGTTTTGTAGCCAAAAGAGTGAGGAATAGTACGCTGTATTGGAATACTGAATAAAACTAACGTGCTTTTAGGAAAAAATGTGTTGCATCACTTATTGAACGCCCCCCCCCCAAAAAAAAAAAAACTTTATCATCCACAGGATATATAAAAAGGCATTATGATGCCGACAAAATAAATGATCAGTCATTTGTCCAGAAGTATCAGTCACAGAGAGACTTTAATCCACACTGCAAATTATATAGTGACACAGCAACAGAAAATGAAAAATTCAAAATTTACTTTCATAACACCATCATGACTGGTAAAGCATTGTTGTACATTCGACGTGATGGAACAATAGTCAGTCAGGGTAAGCAAACAACCTTTCCCATAAACGTTTTCGTACCAAAAACCTGTAATTTGAAAACCATATACAACTAGAAGATGAAGTAAAAACCATATGAAACAGAAGTTTATGCACCTCATCCAAATAATAATTTCTCATACAGGCATTACCTCAAAGCAAACCAACGAGTGTCTGCAGAACCTAAAACCTGAACTTTCGCATTGTTGGCTACTTCGGAAGGCAGTTGTTCTGAAAACCCGCAGAACATCTTATCTAACAGCAGGAAAACATAGTGTACAGCATGATATCGTACTGCTTAAGCCATTATCACAATCAGCACCATGTCAAAACGTGCAAAACAAAAGATGTAAGATAAAATAATTTACTTGCCTTTGCAACTATAAACACTGCCTGACGAAAGGGGAATGCGTGTTGTAGGACCTGTTGTAGGAACCATTACATGAGGTGACCATAGTAAACCCAATAAGAATCACTGGATCAGGTAATCAAACCAGAATTCTCAATATTTATTTCATGTTGTAGTGTAGTTTAGTGGCTTGCTATTCAAGACCTCTGCTGTAAACAATGGTGAGCGAAGTCAATGAGAAAGAGAGCTATTGTATGTGAAAAATAGTAACTGATGTTCTTTATTCTTACTAGTTGATAGTTTCACGATAAACCGAGAGATGTCAGTGAGCCGTGGCGGCTCGGTTTGCTGGCCTAACTACCTCTGGCTCCGGTATTGATAGTCACCTCCCTTGTGACTTATCTTCGGTTTTCTGGTTGAGACGTGGAGGGTCGGCGAACCGGAGGAGGAGGGCTGGAGCAGCAGTGCCGGGCGGTGTGGTTTGGTTGGACTGATTTTGGATGGACAATGCATGTACCCAGCCGGATCGCAGAGCGCATTGTCGAATGTTGGGCAGCCGCTAAAGAATGTGACGAATATCGTGCTCTGGAGCACTGGTGACGGGGGCTTCCTTCTGTTATTTGAAGAGGAGTTATAAGGATATTTCACGGTGGGGAGAGAGCGCCGTAACATACTGCTTATGGGTATTCCGGCCTTGTGCTTTTATTTTTTAAAGGAAAATTGGCGCAATATTACTGTCTTGTTGACCGAATAATATGTATTTGTTTATTCTGTAGTGTGCCTTGGCTTGAGAGTGGCCAATTGTTGTTTGTGCGTCTTCTTTGAAGCAAGTTTATTCTGTTAGTTTGGTAAACCGCTTGTGTGACCCACTCGAGGTGCAATGTTATGAACTGAAGTGGTAACACAGGTGAGTGGCACTGCACCCGGTGGCAACGTCATGGAACTGTGTCAAGTTGTGGGTATGAAATTGAATTCTAATTGTGATTTAGTAAGCTGTATTTATTCTAACCTACGTTGATGTGTTTTACTCATATTTGAATTAGATAGGGCTACTACTGTGTGAAATTTTCTGCCTTGCGCTTAAGGGTTTAACTGTCTCTGTTTGTACCTGTACCTTCTCAGTTACAGCACTCGCTTATTATCTTACCTATATAGAGGCGCATGTTTTTATATTGTACGACCAAATCCATTCTAATCATCTCTGTCAATCTTAGCGAGTTTCCCCTGATCTGATTAAAAGCCTTCTGAAGGCGTGTATATACACTCCTGGAAATTGAAATAAGAACACCGTGAATCCATTGTCCCAGGAAGGGGAAACTTTATTGACACATTCCTGGGGTCAGATACATCACATGATCACACTGACAGAACCACAGGCACATAGACACAGGCAACAGAGCATGCACAATGTCGGCATTAGTACAGTGTATATCCACCTTTCGCAGCAATGTAGGCTGCTATTCTCCCATGGAGACGATCGTAGAGATGCTGAATGTAGTCCTGTGGAACGCCTTGCCATGCCATTTCCACCTGGCGCCTCAGTTGGACCAGCGTTCGTGCTGGACGTGCAGACCGCGTGAGACGACGCTTCATCCAGTCCCAAACATGCTCAATGGGGGACAGATCCGGAGATCTTGCTGGCCAGGGTAGTTGACTTACACCTTCTAGAGCACGTTGGGTGGCACGGGTTACATGCGGACGTGCATTGTCCTGTTGGAATAGCAAGTTCCCTTGCCAGTCTAGGAATGGTAGAACGATGGGTTCGATGACGGTTTGGATGTACCGTGCACTGTTCAGTGTCCCCTCGACGATCACCAGTGGTGTACGGCCAGTGTAGGAGATCGCTCCCCACACCATGATGCCGGGTGTTGGCCCTGTGTGCCTCGGTCGTATGCAGTCCTTATTGTGGCGCTCACCTGCACGGCACCAAACACGCATACGACCATCATTGGCACCAAGGCAGAAGCGACTCTCATCGCTGAAGACGACACGTCTCCATTCGTCCCTCCATTCACGCCTGTCGCGACACCACTGGAGGCGGGCTGCACGATGTTGGGGCGTGAGCGGAAGACGGCCTAACGGTGTACGGGACCGTAGCCCAGCTTCATGGAGACGGTTGCGAATGGTCCTCGCCGATACCCCAGGAGCAACAGTGTCCCTAATTTGCTGGGAAGTGGCGGTGCGGTCCCCTACGGCACTGCACCTTCCGCCGACCACTGGCGACAACATCGATGTACTGTGGAGACCTCACGCCCCACGTGTTGAGCAATTCGGCGGTACGTCCACCCGGCCTCCCGCATGCCCACTATACGCCCTCGCTCAAAGTCCGTCAACTGCACATACGGTTCACGTCCACGCTGTCGCGGCATGCTACCAGTGTTAAGGACTGCGATGGAGCTCTGTATGCCACGGCAAACTGGCTGACACTGACGGCGGCGGTGCACAAATGCTGCGCAGCTAGCGCCATTCGACGGCCAACACCGCGGTTCCTGGTGTGTCCGCTGTGCCGTGCGTGTGATCATTGCTTGTACAGCCCTCTCGCAGTGTCCGGAGCAAGTATGGTGGGTCTGACACACCGGTGTCAATGTGTTCTTTTTTCCATTTCCAGGAGTGTATTTAAGTTTGGCTTTAAATACTTGTTGTATCTAAGGTTGCGAGCTGTATTTATCTTGCTAAAACGTGTCCCATCAGTTGTGAGTGCATGTTCTGTTATAGTTTGAGGGTGCTGCCTCGCGTGTGATTTATGTTCACAGTTGATTGCAAAAGACGCGAGTCTACCTTGGTGCTTGCAGCCTTGACTTTTGGGCCGCTACGTTGACGGAATCCTTCCCAACGCCCGAGGTCTAAGTCATTGGTGCGGGAGCGCTTTGCCTCGTCGTCTGTCATACCTAGCAAAAGTTAAGTAATTGTCTCCTTAGAGCTATACCTGGGTTGAGCGACTGCCGCCCAAGTTTTAGGCTGTGGAGTAAATTAAGATACAATTTTCATTGTTACTGTTATAAACTCCGATGCTTTGCGATCATTGAATATTGTTTTCTTTTGTTTATATTGGTAAATTTTAGTAGTTTGTCGCTTTATATGTCACTATAATTTTGACGGTTTTCATGTCATTATTAATCTGGAACTTAACTGAGCAATCTGCTTTTCTTACATAATTGTTAATTTGGTGAAAACGACGAACTATCTGATGGGTCTCCTTTCCAAGTGTTGATGTTTGATCCTTTCCTACCATGAACCTGTTACCTGGGTTTCAGTCAGTTGTGTTTAAGTGAAGTTCCTTATTATTCAACATTTTTATAATTAGTGTAAATCGTGAAAGTAGTGCGTAACAGTCTTGTTTTGTTACCTGAATCCGTGAAGGGCTTTATTTTTGTATGCTCGGTTTTTTCACGTGTATCGCATTCGTCACGTTTATGATATTAAAAAAGATGAAAATAATGTGATTAAAACTTATGGTCGAAGTGCTGTAACGGAAATAAGTTGTACCAGGTTAACTGCATTTTGTCACTGGTCCGCTTTAGGTAAGTGGTTGTTCTCTTCCCTTATTTCACGACTCAACGATTTAGGTAGTTGTAGTGTTTTTATTTGTGATTGTGTGGCCGTTGTATGGCTCTGTGACGTCATAGGGAAAGACACACCATCAGTTTTTTCGAGATTGTACTGAAAATGAGCCGTAGTTCTTGGTCGTTCACGTCTCTCGATTTTTAAAACTGAAACTCCAGATTTGCAGATACGGATGTAGCTACAGGGAGTCCCAAAACAAAGTTCAGGCTTTCACCAGTCACTCTATGCTCCAAAAAGAAAGATCCAATCAAACCAAATGCTGATAAACCACACCACATTGTAACTCCTGGTAGGTTCACATAGTATCCCAGTGTGAAGTGAGGGTTCTGAGCTGCCCATTAGGTACAGTTGTGACGGTTAATAGAAACATTTAACTTAAAGTGACCACTGCGCTCTTTACTTGGGAATTTTTTGTCTTGTGCGCATCTCGCTTAATACCATTCTCAAAATTCAAATACCACTCACAAAATTCAATTTTCAGTCGTGGCCATTCTCATTCAGAGCATGGAGTAATTTGGGAGTAAAATTTTTCCGTTCGACACGCTTCAAAGCGCGATGGACGCTTTTCGCAATTCCTGTCTCGCCAGCTGCTTGGCGCACAGGCTTTACAGGGGCTGATGAAACCTTTCGATGACATTTCTTTGTCTTGTGGAACCGGCAGATGATGGTGGTCTTTCGGAACGGTTGTTTGGACATTCTGGACGGTTCTTTCTTCCTCTAACTTACACTGCAGATGAGAAATTGTGAGTAGCGCTGGTGCGTCTCGATGAAACTGCGTTTGCACTTTGCTTACGTTGTCAGTCTTCCAGCAGCATTTCATGATGAACTTCCTTTGCACGAGGTTCAGCCTGCTTTCAGCAATTTTTTCAAGCAATCATACATACAAAATGAAAAAATGTAATTACGAGCTGTAAAATTGTGTATACATAAACTTTGTGTGTTTTTAAGTCGTAGCACTTCACTGCCCAATAACAACAGTGAAGTTACTGATGACTGTGCCACAAAAGCAGAGTTATTAAACACGGTCTCCCAAAACTCCTTCACCAGAGAAGACAAAATAAATGTTCCTGAATTCCAGTCAAGAACAACTGCCAAAATGAATAACATAGAAGTAGATATCCTCGGTGTACCAAAGCAGCTTAAATCACTTAATGTAGGCAAGGCCTCCAGTCCAGATTGTGTACGAGTCAGGTTCCTTTCAGAGTATGCAGTCACAATAGCTCCATATTTAGCGATTATATACAACCGCTCGCTCAGAGAAATATCCGTATCTAAAGACTGGAAAATTGCTCAAGTCACACCAATAGTCAAAAAGGGTAGTAGGAGTAATCCGTTGAATTACAGGACCATATCACTAACGTCGATTTGCAGTAGGGTTTTGAAACATATACTGTGTTCGAACATTACGAATTATCCCGAAGAAAACGATTTATTGACACACAGTCAGCACGGATTCAGAAAATATCGTTCTTGTGAAACACGTCTACCACTATATACTGAAGAAGTAATGAGTGCTATCGACAGGGGATGTCAAATTGATTCCATATTTTTAGATTTCCAGAAGGCTTTCGACACCGTTCCTCACAAGCGTCTTCTAACCAAACTGCGTTCCTATGGAATATCGCCCGAGTTGTGCAACTGGATTCGTGATTTCCTGTCACAGTTCGTAGTAATTGACGGAAAGTCATCGAGTAAAACAGAAGTAACATCCGGCGTTCCCCAAGGATGTGTTATAGGCCCTTTATTGTTCCTGATGTATATTAACGACATAGGAGACAATCTGAGTAGCCCTCTTAGATTGTTCGCAGATGATGCTGTCATTTACCGTCGTGTAAAGACATCAGATGATCAAAACGAATTGCCAAGCGATTCAGATAAGATATCTGTATCGGTGGGGAAAGTGGCAGACCCCGAATAAATGTGAAGTGATTCACGTGAGTACTAAAAGAAATCCGCTAAATTTCGATTACTCGATAAGTCACACGAATCTAATGGCAGAATTAAACTAAATACTTAAGCATTACAATTACAAATAAAGTAAATTGGAATGATCACATAGATATGTCGTTGGTAGAGCAAACGAAAGACTACGATTAATTGTCAGGAACACTTGCATGGTGCAACAGGTCTACTAAAGAGACTGCGTACACCACGCTTGTCCGCCTTATTCTGGAGTATTGCTGTGCGGAGTGGGATCCGCACCAGGAGGGATTGACGGATGACATCGAAAAAGTTCAAAGAAGGGCGGCTCGTTTTGAATTAATGCGAAATAGGGGAGATAGTGCCACAGACATGATACGTGAATTGGAATGGCAATTATTAAAACAAAGGCAGTTTTTCATTCTGCTTGATCTTCTCATGAAATTTCAATCACCAGTTTTCTCCTCCGATTGCGAAAACATTCTGTTGACACCCACTGACATGGGAAGAAATGATCATCACGATAAAATAAGAGAAATCAGGGCTTGTACAGAAAAATTTAAGTCCTCGTTTTTCCCGCGCGGTGTTCGAGAATGGAATGGTAGACAGACAGCTTGAAGGTGGTTCGTTGAATCAAAAAAATGGCTCTGAGCACTATGGGACTCAACATCTTAGGTCATAAGTCCCCTAGAACTTAGAACCACTTAAAGCTAACTAACCTAAGGACATCACACACACCCATGCCCGAGGCAGGATTCGAACCTGCGACCGTAGCAGTCCCGCGGTTCCGGACTGCAGCGCCAGAACCGCTATACCACCGCGGCCGGCTAGGTTCTTTGAATCCCCTGCCAGGCACTTAATTGTGAATAGCGGAGTAATCACGTAGATGTAGATGTAGATGCGTCTCCAATTCCAGATTCTTTTTAATGACAGGTTTATCAGGATGTTCGTGTGTAATTTGTAATAAGTGCATTGAATATTGCAGGAAGTGGTAGTAATGCATGCGGTTTTCGTGCATTTGTGAGAATGAGAGAATGATTTGCAAAACTACAACTCTTTTAAATATGTCCCTGGGCACAGTTAGTGGCTAACAACGTAAATGTGAATATTTATTTAAACAAGTACGTAATGTTGAGCCCTTTATCACATTTTACGTTCATTTACGTTACACAGTAGGAAACTCATTGCATGACCGAGAAGAAGAGGAGGAGGAAGAAGATGGTTAAGTTCATGTGTTTTTAGAAAATATCACGTACTAAAAGACAGCTACATGCAAAATAATGAGAATACAATGTATGACCAATGTGCTTCATAATTTATGGCATCAGTTTAAAGCCTGTCGTGTGTTGAAAACAAAGTGCAAATTTCTCTTTAATGTGGTTAATTTTGATTTGTTCACTTGATTCTGATAATGATTGGTTAAGTTTAATTTTATTAAAGAGTTGGTTAAGTTGATTTCAGTGCACTGTTAACCTCTTAAGTAATGTTATGTAGGTGGAAACAAAATTAACTTCACATTATACTGAATCTTATATTAACTTTTGAACTTGTTATACTTTATTTATGCTAAAAATGTTATTGCAAATCTTAGCGTCAAAATTAAAACAGTTTGGATCTTTTCAATTTGTATTTATGAGGAGTTTCAGAGTAATGTTTCGTTAACTCTGCAGCAAGTAAACAGTGGTAAGACATTGCTGATACATGTTAAGTGTTCTCAGCTTGCTAGTACACCATGTTAGGAGCCCACAGACGAATTATTAAGAACAAAATTTAGTACAGAATTTCTCAATTCAAAAATATACTTTTACTGTAGACATGTTTGAAACCAATGACTCATATGAATAACGAAACATTTTGGACCTACTTGATAGATCTTATTTTTGATATTTTATTGAAACCTTACTACGCTACTTCTCAGAAAAACCAATTCGACCCACGTCATAGTTTACAGCTGAGATCTTCTATTAAAATTCCACATCCACATAAACACAAAGCAGTACATATCTACAATACTGTGTATAATTCCAGAATTTAAATTAATTGCGTTTTCATTACATGACTGAGAGGATCTAAGGTATTCCTGCGTTAGTAAAAAGTGAGTGCTGGGAGAAAAGTCTGAGACTTCCATTCCTCAACAACTGCCATCAGGTATTGTGTAAGACGATTTGAAATGTACCAGTAAACACAAGACTCTTTAACGTATCGAACTCCCATGTATAAAACAACTGCAGTCTCCTGATTGCTTTAAAAATGAGTTACTGAGTTATACATACAAGCGAGAAAATGTCAAGAAAAGATTTAAAATTTTGTTTTTCAGAAGTTGCAGCTACGGTTAATATCAGACACTGGCTGTGTACAGTTTGTGTGATATGCGCTCAGTTTCAAGGAAAAACTAGTTTTTCATGCAGCTCAATTTTAAGAAATCATATCTCTTGCAGTACGGTTTGCACAATGATATAATTCCGTAAGTTGATTTAGTAGTGCATGTATACTGCCTGCAAAATCTGTTGCCGTTGGAGCTGGTAGTAAAGAAGTAATAAATTAGGTCGTCATGTCTGATGCAGCATTTCACTGCATGAATAACGAAAATGTGCAAACGAAAATGTGCAAGGTTCATGAGTAAGTTCGTAGCGTTTTTGTTTTACATATTAACATTTTGGATACTAAGAGTTTATTTATCGATTGTCGCTTTTTTATTTGTACTTCACCGATGCTATTTGAGTCTACATATTCTCATTTTGTCATTTGTTGATAGCGAGTGCAGCTATGGATGCTGGAAAATCGAGTGCTAAGTAAAGAAATTAGGACATATCCGATACATTCCCCTGTTTGATTTCAGTAGAGGACTGACAGCAGCAGAGGCAGCCGGAAACATTTTCGCTGTTTGTGGGGATAATGCCATGGGACAGACTACAGCAAGAATGTGCTTTACTCGAATAGGGAGAATCATTTTTATATTAGTGACTCTCCACTTCAAGGAAGATTTCCAAGCTCGATGAAGATCGTTTAAGGCCATTAATCCACAATTATTCACGTCAGTGTACGTAAGAACTGGCAAATATGATGAAATGTGATCATTCCATCATCGTGCGACATTTGCCTGCAATGGCAAAGGTTCAGAAACCTGATGTATGGGTACCGCACGCTCCAAGCCAAAGTCTCACAAATCAGCGGGTCGCCATTTATGCATCTCTGCTAGCTCGTCGTCAGTTGGCTAGTGAACAAAATCGACCATTCCCGTCCTGTATCTTCACTGGTGACCAGAATGGTTGAGCCCAAACAAAACAACAACTCCCCGTACAAAGACTTGCGCACATCCACGAAAGATAATGTTATGCATATCTTGGAACAGCGACGTGTTCTGTACTACGAATTACTTCCTCAAGATGTATCTATCACTGTTGAAGTCTATTGTTAACAACTGAGGCGTCTTGCACACAGTCCAAGAACAACGACAAGGAAGACTACGTGAAGTGATGCTCCTGCACCATAGTATCCGCCTGCATTCTGCTAGAAAGATAAAAAACATTATACAGGAGCTGCATTGCAAAGTCATTTCGCACTCACCTGACTCACCTGATTTTATTACTTCAGATGTTCAACTGTTGCGCTCTCTATCGAACAACGTTTATGGAACTTCCTTTCCGGATGAAAATGAGCTCCAGACATGGCTCAATGAGTTTATCGCCTCAAAATCACGTGATTTCTACAGCTGCGAAACCGAAAAGTTGCACCAGCATTGGCAGTCTATTTTAAATACTGAAGAATAATATATTATTTATGACTGAAGTCTCTGTTATGTGTGAAGCCCTATGAACTTATTCACCAGCCAAACGCTAGGTGATAAACTTCTTTCTTTTCATTATTTTGCAAGAGCATCAGCGAGAGAAAGTTTCTTTAAGAATTGAAATTATGTTTAAAGTTTGTTACAAAAATGGAAGAGGATGTAGATGAAGATGAAACGGGAGATACGATACTGCGTGAAGAGTTTGACAGAGCACTAAGAGACCTGAGTCGAAACAAGGCCCCCGGAGTAGACAACATTCCATTGGAACTACTGACGGCCTTGGGAGAGTGAGTCCTGACAAAACTCTACCATCTGGTGAGCAAGATGTATGAAACAGGCGAAATACCCTCAGACTTCAAGAAGAATATAATAATTCCAATCCCAAAGAAAGCAGGTGTTGACAGATGTGAGCATTACGGAACAATCAGTTTAATAAGCCACAGCTGCAAAATACTACCACGAATTCTTTACAGACGAATGGAAAAGCTAGTAGAAGCCGACCTCGGGGAAGATGAGTTTGGATTCCGTAGAAATACTGGAACACGTGAGGCAATACTGACCTTACGACTTATCTTAGAAGAAAGATTAAGGAAAGGCAAACCTACGTTTCTAGCATTTGTAGACTTAGAGAAAGCTTTTGACAATGTTGACTGGAATACTCTCTTTCAAATTCTAAAGGTGGCAGGGGTAAAATACAGGGAGCGAAAGGCTATTTACAATTTGTACAGAAAGCAGATGGCAGTTATAACAGTCGAGGGACATGAAACGGAAGCAGTGGTTGGGAAGGGAGTAAGACAGCGTTGTAGCCTCTCCCCGATGTTATTCAATCTGTATATTGAGCAAGCAGTAAAGGAAACAAAAGAAAAATTCGGAGTAGGTATTAAAATCCATGGAGAAGAAATAAAAACTTTGAGGTTCGCTGATGACATTGTAATTCTGTCAGAGACAGCAAAGGACTTGGAAGATCAGTTGAACGGAATGGATGGTGTCTTGAAGGGAGGATAGAAGATGAACATCAACAAAAGCAAACCGAGGATAATGGAATGTAGTCGAATTAAGTCGGGTGATGTTGAGGGTATTAGATTAGGAAATGAGACACTTAAAGTAGTAAAGGAGTTTTGCTATTTGGGGAGCAAAGTAACTGATGATGGTCGAAGTAGAGAGGATATAAAATGTAGACTGGCAATGGCAAGGAAAGCGCTTCTGAATAAGAGAAATTTGTTAACATCGAGTATAGATTTAAGAGTCAGGAAGTCATTTCTGAAAGTATTTGTATGGAGTGTAGCCATGTATGGAAGTGAAACATGGACGGTAAGTAGTTTGGACAAGAAGAGAATAGAAGCTTTCGAAATGTGGTGCTACAGAAGAATGCTGAAGATTAGATGGGTAGATCACATAACTAATGAGGAGGTACTGAATAGGATTGGGGAGAAGAGGAGTTTGTGGCACAACTTGACCAGATGAAGGGATCGGTTGGTAGGACATGTTCTGAGGCATCAAGGGATCACCAATTTAGTATTGGAGGGCAGCGTGGATGGTAAAAATCGTAGGGGGAGACCAAGAGATGAATACACTAAGCAGATTCAGAAGGATGTAGGTTGCAGTAGGTACTGGGAGATGAAAAAGCTTGCACAGGATAGAGTAGCATGGAGAGCTGCATCAAACCAGTCTCAGGACTGAAGCCCACAACAACAACAACAAGCCACCAAGTGCTCTTATTCTCAAATGCTGGCTGAATGTAGTCTGGCTGTTGTCGAGCGTAGGCTACCCTGCCCCAAGGCATATATATTTTCTAGCTTTAATATTTGCCTCTCTGTGTTATATATGCAACATTTCATTATACCTCTTAATGAGTAGATTACGACAGCATTTTAAAATTTACTTCGTTCAAAAATTATATAAAATAGTGAAAATCGAATTTATTTTGGTCCTGGAAGCTTTTAGATACGTAACTTGCAAATGAGTTTGATTCCATGAACCGGACTGGATGTTTACATCATAAAAAACGTATTGTTATTTCACTAATATGAGACGAAAAATTCACGATTTACTTAAAACGTGCATATATTTTCAGAAATCTAAACCACAGAACCTATCTTCAAAGACAGATCTACATTCCATACTACCCAGAAAACCTCTGGAGACTGTAAGCACGGACATAAGGGGTCCATATCCAGCAAGTAATGGTGGTGTGAAGTGTATTTTAGCATTTTGTGGCATATTTTCTAAACTTAACCTGTACGCCATAAAGTCAGCAGCTGCCAACGCAATCATCAGACGATTCTCACGTGACTACATTCCTCACGTGGGAAAACCCAAGGAAATTTTATTTGAGAAAGCCAAAATGTAATTTATGTATCTATGAGTAAGTATCTGTATCGATGTAAAGCAAAATGTAATATGTTAGTATGTAAATGTGATCACAATTTGTAATATATATCAAACTTTATAAACCACGAGACTTATGTGAAAGAGACTGTTTTAAAGACATTCTACATACTTCGCAATGCCTGGAACCGCGATGAAGTATGTGTGCAAAATTGTTAAAACTCTTCTTCATATATCGCTATGAGAATGATTGCGATGAAATATTTACGTAAATAACTTGATAACAAACATTCTTTGCACGTCGCCAGACGAACTGTGAGGGCGATGGAAGTGTGCATGTTAAGTGCAACAACATTTGTAGTGCATCGCCTAATGACATTTATCACGATGTAAATGTACAAAATAAAAAAAAAACTGGTAAACCACTGGACCTACGGTCGCGCCGCACAAAAGCATTGAAGGCAACTCCACTGGTGTAGGAATTTTGGATGGAACTTCAGGGAGTATAATGTTCTCCGCATACCATGGCCACTCTTACCTGGACAAATCGAAGATCGATGCCAGCACTTTGCCGTCCGAAGTCTTGCATCCATGCCTTCACGAAACTTATCTTGTGGAATGGAAATCCATTGTTCTTCAATAACGTGACGCATGACCTAGGAAGAACAGTGTTATCAGTGAAAATAAGCAGAGCAACCAGTGAACATACCCACATATCGGTTGTCAAATCTGTCAGCAGTGACGTCGATATGCAACAACATTTACGTTATGCAAACTGCCAAAACAATGCTCACCTTTCCGTTGTTATTGTACGTATTGTGTAAATGAACTGCAAAGGACGACACGTCATAGAAGGACAACTAATCTAAAACAGAAAGACATTTTAAATGTTATACTTTCCATGAGAGACAATAGCCAGTAATGAATTGTATTTTGCCTCAACATGTGTAGTAGTTTTAAGAGTATTGTACCTATTACAGATGTTAGTGCATATTTTTTGTAAAATGTTCTAGGAATGTCCCGTCACAGTGATGTATTGCGCACACCAACTATATATAAGCTGTGATCACCGCGTCGCGAGTTCAACTAAGGGCTACTGCCAGACTGAAAAACACCGGACTGCGCAATCGCGGCAGCCAGAATAGCAACACTGAAATCTATTGGGCACATGTGCCCCAGCAAATATTGTATACCATGAACTGTATTTCAATACGTATATAAATATTGTACTGAATGTGCTTTAGGGTGAAATGCTCACCTGGCGGTGGGTCCTTTCGCCTCGCAGTTCAGGGGGCAAATTAAAGGCACATTTGTAGGATGGGCTTGGATGTATACCAAAACCGTATATATAAATTCAGAATATAAATAAATAGATAAGGTATTAATTAGTATAAGCGATTGTATCGATTGTGGCGTGCAACCGCTGAAACATGAGAATAATTACGCAGCTCAATTGTCTTACCGCGAAGACGACCTTCTTTGTTCTGGAAGTCGTCCTGAGCGGACGTATATCTGCCATCGCTGCAGATAATAATTATTTGGCACCCCGCCATCAATATATATATATATATATATATATATATATATATATATATATATATATATATATATATATGTATATATATGTATATATATATATATATAAAAATCGAGATGTAATCTCACTAGGCTCACTCATAGTTGGACACAACAACAGAATTTATGTGAGTGCCTACATAGTTAATTTAGTATAATATATTGTGAATACAGTGCTATCATTTAACTACCCGCCAGGGTAGCGAGAGCGCTAATGCGCTCCTCCCTGGACTCGGGTAGGCGCGCCGGCCCCAGATCGAATCCGCCCGGCAGATTAACGACGACGGCCGGTATGCCGGCCAGCCTGGATGCTGTTTTTAGGCGTTTTTCCACATCCCTGTAGGTAAATAGCGGGTTGGGCCCCCGCAGAACACGACATACAGACATTTGAAACACGTTCGTGCTATTTCATGGCTTACACTAGATGCAGACAGGTGGGGTATACTATTTACGTCCCAGGGTGTTCAGCATGGTGGCAGGAAGCGCATCCCACCACCCTCTGCAACTAACACCGCCAAATCCGTAATAACATGGCCGACCCTGCATTGAAGTGGGACAAAGGCCTGAAGAAAGAAAGAAAGTGTTAGCATTTAATTATTGTGTTTCGTTTATGTTACAAGCTATTGTTCCAATTAAACGGCGTCTTGGCAAAGGCTAAATGTTCCGTGTTACAAATTATATCAAAGGTCGAGCACGAACCAAAGCATTGGAATTATTCAAACTGCAAAGTCCGATATTTTCAATAAAATCACGGTCAATCTACAATGAACGGACCTTCCGCAAAAATCCATTGTCAAGAGCGTAACGTTTGTATCAACTGATCACATACTATTATCATTAATTATTATTATTTGCTTGTTCTTCGATATACTCAAACCAGACAGGAAAAGCCACTTCTGTAGAATCAAAGGTTGGCAGTTGTTTAAACATGCTAGTTGTACGAGCTTTAAACTTAGGGGCAAGTGAATTTTTGAATGTGCCATCGTTTAAAACTTATGATATGATTCCAAACCTGGAACACATGCAATCTTGCAACCAAGTCTCCAGGTCCACCATTATTGGATCTACAGTTAGCAAAAGTGATCTGACAACCATGTCAGCAGCAATGGCATTACTTCATCCGTCATGTAGAATTCTGGTGTCATAGGGCTGCGGAAAAAACAGAAAATCTGACAACCATACAGGCTGCATAATGCATGCTGCTCCATTATCCCACTAGTAGGATAACTCCTCAGATTGGATTCCTTAACTTCCCATTAAATTACACATAAGACAAGTGTTCTACTTCCACACTGACATGATAGGATGTGGACGAAAACCCTCTAGCACAATTCGGCTATAGTGAGTTGCCCATCAATTTTTGAATTTCACAGTATGTTATACATGGACAATTGGCCTGTATCGTCACAGGACTGGGCGGAGGGAGAAACTTGGCAACAATTAATGATATGACATCATGGGAGTAGAGGAAGGGAGAAATCTGGAAGCAAAGCAGGTTGTTCACAAACCCCCACGGTCCCATGACTATTAGGAGCTTCTGTTACGTGATAATATATTTTCCTTAATCTTCAGTTAAACAAGACTTTTGAATACCAAAATTTTTAATTTTTCCAGGTAAACGTCAAGCAAACACTGTGTCCTTTGTTATTATGAGAAGATACAGGGTGTCCAGAAAAGGGCACCCTGATTTCAAAATTAAATATCTCGAAAACAAATATCGATAGAGGAATGCAGTAAACGGTATGTTTATTGTGAAAGCTGTAAGAAGTTTATACAGCATTTTGAAATAATAGTTACAAAAGCTGCTAACAGATGGCGCTGTACGCTGTACAGCTCATATCAGTATACATAAGTGAAATAATCGTATGAAAACAATCTTTGCAAACAATCACATCACAATGTTTTCAAAATGTTCACCATTGGCCGTACAGAGGTGGCGCAAACGAAGAATGAAATTCGCCATCACATTTCGTAGTGTCTCAGCCGAAATGGATTCACATGCCACAGAGATCGCCGATTCAAGCTCTTCCAGCGTGGCGGGATGCTTCGGGTAGACCATGTCTTTCACTGTGCCCCACAAAAAATGTCACAGGGAGTCAGATCCGGCGGATATGGAGGCCAATCCATGCCTGCACCAGTAATTTTGGGATATTTCAAAGCAATGGCTCGACTCCCGAAGTATTCCTCAAGAAAGCGAAACACTTGTTCGATCCGATGCGGTCGGGCTCCATCTTGCATAAACCATTCAGTACCTGGTCGATCCTTTAACGCTTGCTGTGTGGCGACAAATTGTTCCAAAACTGCAACGTAACGCGCACCAGTGACCGTTTCTCGAATGAAAAAAGGGCCGGTAATGCCTCTGCTGCATGCTGCAGCCCACACAGTACCTTTAGGAGAATACAGGGGTTTCGCTTCACCCTAATATGGCTTTTCGGAACCCCAAAATCGCCAGTTCCGCTTATTCACGTATCCATTCGGGTGGAAGTGTGTTTCATCTGTAAACCAGATCCAGCCAACATCAAATCCTTCACTATCAATCATTGTGAGCATCTGATTAGCAAAGGCAACCCTTTGTTGCACAGCTCGTACGGGTATGGCCTGCTGCGTGTGAATTTTGAATGGAAACATGTGTAGGCTCTTTCTCAGTATTTTCTGCTTGCTGGAACGCTACAAACCAGTCTAAGATGCAATTCTACGGACGGATGACTTTGGAGTTCGCTGAATAATTCCAGAAACTGTGCAATATTTTCAGGCGTAACTGCGGTTTGCTTGCGGCCAACATGCCCCACTAGATCATCAGTTACGCTGCCTGTTCGTTGAAATTTTGCGAAGAGCGTACGAATGGTTTTCGCATAGGGTCCTTTTGGAACATTAAATCGTGCTTGAAAACTTCGCCTTGTTGCCGTAGGACTCTCTTCTAACCTGTGGTGCTCTAGCATCATAAAAACGCGTTGTTCAATGGAGTACATGGTTTTAATCTCTTCCTTCGGTACGCCAACCTCCTTTCACGTTTCAATAGTGGAACTGATCGTTCTGGGCTTCGGATCACTATTTATACTAGGCATTACGTATGGCGATTACAGTGCCATCTGTTAGCAGCTTTTGTAACTATTATTTCAAACTGCTGTATAAACTACTAATAGCTTTCACAATGAACATACCGTTTACTGCATTCCTCTATCGATTTTTGTTTCGAGATATTTAATTTTGAAATCAGGGAGTCTTTTCTGGACACCTTGTAGATGAACTCAGAACAACTGGCACTGACATATACTTATTGAGTGTGCCATTACTTTTATTTTAAATTCTAATATGAAATGATTTCTGAATGTGTTGACTCGTTCTGAGACTATTACTCGTTTGGTTCAGTGGGAAAGTTACTGCTCTCGATTCCACATTCTTTTTCTTTTAATAAACTTGTTACTCTCAGTACTTGTTGGATGCACTGCGTGGCGGTACGCCACATAACGCGAAAAAATAAAATTGAAGAATTTCGCAAGTGATATATGTTAACGATTTAGGAAGATTCTATAGGGGAACACTGGCACAGACGTCAACGCCCTTGTCCTAAATGATAACGGCCTAGAGTCGTAATAAATATTTCCTAATTTTGACAAATACTTAAAACAAATTGCAAATGTAGAAGATTTTAACTGATTAGTGGTTCTCCATTTGAAGCAGTAATAGTAGACAATTTGACAGATGTAAAACAAATGACTATCAAAAGGAAATTATAACCGTACATCTGGAAATATGTTTGTTCGTGGTGTCTTTTAATAAAAAAAACAGCGTGTCGGGTAAACTAACTGCGAGAAGTACCTCAACTAAGTCACTGACGAAAATAATTTTCCAGTTGTGAAGCAGCCAGAATAATACTAACTCCAACTTTGCATAATAAACAAATGCCAACAATACATACGTAAAAAGAACCACCACAACTGCTGAGATGCAAATCTTTCATAATCATTACGGAGAAATAATATAATATTTAAATATGGAAAACTGATTTCATAAACATAGAATTAAGAGGTAAGGTTTCTGCAATGACTTTTTACACTTGTCTTTCTGTCAAGATGTTGTGTTCCACAAAGAAACTTACAAGTCTTCACATTTATACAATCGAATAATGACCACGCACAAAGCAGTTTGATCAGCAGGTTGTAATGTAGTACTTACATTTGTACATCCGTGGATCGCAAAATTATTTCTTTTGGATCATTTTGTTTTATCTAGCAAGAGGATTTCTTTCGTGTCAAAATTATCTTTCCTGTGGGTGTATCTTTCTATGAATTATGTCTGATCAGGCAAATGTGCAGCATTTGCAACAGTCAGATATTACACATAGTTATATTCCTATTTTGGCAAAGGAAAAATCATAAAAGGACATTTAACGATGTTAGGTATTATTTGCTACAATTGTGGAAACAAAATGGAGCGCAGACTTTGAATATTTAACAAATCTGAAAAATAATGCGACTTATTTCTTGCAATAATGTCGAATGTACTCAGCGTGATGGACCTCAGGTACATGACAAGTATCTAATGGCATCTGCTAAATCTCACTTTGAAAGAGGCTAGCAGCCGGACAAAATGTTGATGACTTACGAAATTCCTTGAAGTTAGTTGAAAGAAGCAATAAAAGGAAATAATTACCGGCTTTTGAGAGGAGAACGCAGTCCACAAACTGTCTACTGAATAGCGCGAGCAGGAATCGATAACGGCATAAAAGAGGACTGAGGTTCTGGTCTTTCCTGTAATAAGTAAAACGATCCCTGCCCTCAGCGGCGGGTGATTACAAAGAAAGAGGCCGAAGAGAAACCTTCCCGTCTGGTTTAAAATCTTTTACCCTTTCATTAGTGTCTAAGTGCTGGGCCGTGTTCGCTTCAGATTTCTAGAGAAGACAGCTCCGCTTTCACGACTTCTTTCACGACATTTATCTGCTACTTCAATTAGAAACTTTTGAGGGAAACGGAAAGAAAGGCAGAGCGATAAGTTTCGGGGGAAGTCAGACGTGGCGATTCTGCTGACAGACTCGCTTGAGGGACAACGGGTATCACAAACAAAGCTTTCTCGTTTCTGGGTCAAGGAACTTTGCCTTGGGAAGTATCGGTAATTCGATCTTTTTCAGACGATCAACTGTCAGACTGAGTTTGGCCTCTGGCTTCCCACGGCATAAAAAAGAGGGGAATAAACTGCAGCGTCGTAGAATAAATACCTGAAATGTTCTTCAGTGGACTGCGGAAGTAGCAACTCAAAAATAATGGACTGTTATCCTTGCCACTGGATACATAACAAACAAATTCTGTAATAGCTAAATACAAATGCTACATATAAACTTAGCAATGAGAGGAAACTGAGCCTCACTCATAAAATACTTCATTATCTACTTTTTCACACAGTAGTAGTACGTTTCAAAAAGTACGAATCGCAGTAATTGCAAGACAAAGGTACTTCATTTATGTGAAAAAGGCGGAAACAAAAACTGAGTGGCAAATATGTGTCCATGACAAATCGTAACTTTCCATGTGAAAGTATTTCTACAACAAATTTTTTTTCCTCGTCCATCTGATAGTTTAAAACCCCTGTCGACTCGTGCCAATTACTCTCGTTCCATTTCTACCTCTTTTTTTTTCATTTCGACTTATAATCATTCAGTATTTGCCAAAGATAATCGTCCACGTCTTAAAAGCCTTTAAGTCACATTAATTTTTGTTTCATTTCAAGCCGAGATGTGTGTGACGCTGAAATGTTTCTAGGCGCGGCGAAACGTCCGGGTGTAAGCAAGGTATTTAAGCAGTCTGTTGCAGAGACAGGTTTAGTGGACATGGGAACGTCTGGCTAGTTAACCCACTTGGAACCTTGGATGATAATCAATGCAGTACCCACGCACAGCCTTCAGCGTTTGCCGAACGACATCACATTTTAATTTCTCTACAATTACGCTATAGCATGACATAGCTACTCTTCAGTCCACGCTTAAATACTTGGCAGAGGGTTCATAGAACCCCTTACACACTATTTCTCTACCATTCAGCTGTAGGCAGACTAGTGCACTCAATATTGTTGCCAGATTTTCGATGGTGTCACTCGGTAATATAACAGGATCACGTCAAGCAGTGTCGCCAGATTTTGCTCACCACTCCGGTTCCCACACTTACACATCACAGTGATAGATGGCAGACCTTACCCTGTTATTTTAAAATGGCAGGAAATTCAAAATGTCCCCAAACCCAGATGCCTCAAAATTCCAACAGTCCAAGATGGAGTAAGTTTGAAAACGAGTAAAATTAAAAAATCGAAGAGGTAGACCTGGATCATTTGTGCCACGTATAAAATGGCGAGAAATTTGAATTTCCTATTACAGTCTAAAGTGGAAAACTGTACTGAGTATAGAACCCAATGGCCACTTGTAATAATTTTATGTTTTGAGAAAGCTTACTTGTGGGTTGTAGCTGTTTAAACATTCACCATGTAGTAAACATTTACCCGGCGCATCACATGACCATTTCGTCTACTGATCCATTAAACAGAATGAAGAGTAAACTGTGTATCTTTTGCAGTGGCCTCGTAGTTCAAAGAATTTATTTTTAAGGTGGTGTAGAAAAATATTTGCTATTGAGCCAGAAGAGTAACTACCCATCCCAAGAGAGCCTTTCTTTGAGAATATTTGGTCATTTAAACTAAAATAGCTGTAGGATAAAAATGTGGTTAGTAGTTGTAGTAATTTGTGAACATCTGCTTGAGATATTTTTCTGTGTTTCGAAAGTTTTTCTTTCATTATGAACTGGTACATTAGTGTATACAAGGGTTGTTCAAAAAGTATATGACACAAAAGCTGAACAACATTATTGCTAATTGTTTTTAAGTTTGGGGATTCTCAAATGGACGCAATCTGCATGGTTCAACAAGAGTTTGAGGACAAAGTAATCCTCAACATCCACAAATGAGGTTATAGATCATATAAGGACCCTAATGATGCAGGATAGACGAATTACTACCAGAGAACTTGCTAAAGGGGTTAAAATTTGTATCGAAGCCATTCATTACTCAGGAGGAACTCAGAAAAATTTGTGCTGAAGTTACTAACGTCAGAGCACAAACAAGTTCATTCGGACATTGTATGTAGATACGACCCACCAAAGTTCCAATCATCGCACAGGAAGCATCCATCATACCTGAGACCCAAAAAAGCCATGCTGGTCTGCAGCAATGTCGAAGTAATGTTGACCCTCTTCTTTATCTCTAAAGGCTTGGTCCATCACACGTGCGCCCCAGACCGTCTTTATGTAAATAAGGACTATTACCAAAAGCGTCTGCGTCACCCTTGTGAAGCAGTGAGATGCAAACGGCCAGAAGTGTGGGTATCCGGCAGTTGGCGTCAAAACGATAATGCACCCGTTCGTCGCTCTCAGTTAATTCGTTTTTGTCCAAACGCAACATGGCTGTGGACTTCAAGCTCCCTATACTCTGATCTACTAGTCAGTGACTTCTGGCTTTCCCTTAACTGAAAAACATCCTGAAAGAGGCCAGATTTTGGAAGAGGGAAGAATTACGCTGAATTGGATGGAGCAGCTGCGCACCATACCAAAAGAGGCTCTCTAGCGATACTTCCAGCAGTGGTATCATCGTTGGGAGAGGTGTACATAAGCTGAAGGGGACTACTTTGAAGGTGGCTTGTGTCAAACAAATTTATCTGAATAAAGATTGATTTTATAAATAAAATACAGATACTTTCTGAACAGCCTGTAATGGTTCTTTATTTACGTGACCATTACGGCACTCCAACCCCAGTTCTCGATACCAGTAATATCGTACTACTCTTCTGCGAAGTAACAGACATATTTTTGTGACAATATTCACATTTGTTTTTATTAATGTATAGGTACTCCGATGTATCGATATATTACAATGATATGGGTCTTGTGTGTATTCATTTCTGTTAGACTGCCATAATCTTTGACTTACTTGTAACCGTTTTGGCGCGAATGGGCACAGAGTAGTCTTTGTTTCACTTTGCAGAAGTTAAGTTGTTATTTCACTTTGTAAAAGAAGAGTCAAGTCTTGTGTTTGGTTAAAGCAGAAATTAAATATATGAAGATTGATACAAAACTGTTTTCTTGATGATGTGACAATTAAGAAGAAGTATATGTGAATTTACAAGAAGTTTGATAAAAATGTGGATCTTGAGCACCAAGTCAAAAATTATTTCTACCATATCATTGTTCTGATCTGGGATTGTTTGATCATTAAGAATTTCCTGAAAAACGCATTTGTTAGGTCTTCAAATATTGCTAAAATACAGATCTGGACCTTCTACCAGTCAAAGTGAAATCAACAAGATGAGCCATAACAACTTCGACGAAGCCTATGAGGGAATCCATTCAAGATAGGTGCCAAAATTAATGACTTTTTTACAGTGACATTATTTCTATTCTGACGATACCATCCGCAGTCAATAACTTTGTTGTTGCCTGATAAAGCGAACATATACTGCGTGAGCAACATTATTAATCTGATTTCTAACGTGCTTTGAAAGTGGTGGTATTGTTAGAAGCCCTTATACATTAATTACAGCTCAGGAAAAGAATCCATTACTGTCTGAGATTTATAAGTTTTCCTTTTTATTTTTGCAATTAGCTGTGTGGATTTCTTGACTCTAAAATGTCTATTGGCCGACATAACTTTGTTCAGCTTTTTCTCAGTTAAGTACGCAGGACTCTTTCTACAGCTTGTCATCAGTCAAATCGAAGTATTAGGTTTATGTACTTTTGGTTGTTTTAACTTAGGCCATTGCAGACTCATGACTATATGTCTGTTCTGTTCTTTTTGTGTGAACAGAAAGTGATTTTTTTATTTCTCTTTTTGTTAATGCTTGGTATCCGTTTCTGGGGTCTTTATTTATATGTGTGACCTTCTCGCCTTAAATGATTTATAACATTTTTTACATACTCACTTTTCTTCATCAAGATTTGTTATCATCTTCTCTGCTTTCAAAGCTACTCTTCAATGTGCTTTTAGTATTTTGTTAATGTTGTGCGCTTTTGTAGTTCCTGTTTATTATTAACATTTCTTCTTATCATATTATCTGTTATATAACAATCTATGACTTCGGCAAATTTGCTAGCTGTACTCTTTCTCTCTATTTTAGTACGTTTTTCTGTGACCAGAGCTACTTTTGTCTGGTCTCTCATGAAAACTACATTGGTAGCCTTTGGTTTTTGTGGCAGATTACATTTGAGTCCTTTCTGCAAGACATTCGCTTTCATTTTCAGTAACAGCAAACTGTTTTGATTTAGTAACCTTTCAAAGAAAC
Source organism: Schistocerca americana (assembly GCF_021461395.2). Taxonomy (NCBI): domain Eukaryota; kingdom Metazoa; phylum Arthropoda; class Insecta; order Orthoptera; family Acrididae; genus Schistocerca; species Schistocerca americana. Next base: position 279,669,790 of record NC_060119.1, on the reverse strand, counting down.
ATAGATTTGTTGGTGGATTCAACTTCAGCAAGGATGAATTTTGCTAAGACAGCTGTAGATTTCTTTTCACATGTTACTATAAGACTTGCATCTATGGAATTGATCATTAAGTTGAATGTAGGCATGGATAACATAATTCCAGTGTGTAAATGTGTTAAAAATACTTTGGTGCTTAGGATTTCAATACACTTCTCTCTGTTTCTAATGTCTTGTGTACCCAAAGGCATTCACTTTACTTCTTTACTAGTGGTATTACATATGTTTTCACTTTGATGCTGACAACAGCACATTCTGGGGTCTCTCAGTTTCTCTTATAGCTTCGACGTTGGTCCTAATTTTTAGTTCTGATATTGGTATCTTAACATGACATTGGCCTAGTCTGTCAGGCAGGTGTCTTGCAGTGCTCAAGTACAGAACAAAACACTTCCTGAAGTTTACTCAGAAGCTACTAATTATTTATTGACTGACTAGAACTGGGCTTTAAATGCAGATAACGAAGGTATCTGTGATCATATGGTTCATACATTAACTGCTAAAGTATTAAGTGTATATGATGTGTTTGGTATGGACAGTTCTTGCGTCATCACATTTAAATGTATCTCAGATCTGGTTTAAAAGGTGTCGAAATTTTAGTAACTACTTATCATAATATGGTTGGATAAGTGTATATAATGTATGTTTCTTAATTGTGGTATCTTCATCATCCAGTTTGAAGTGATCCTCATCAGAACAATATTTTACACACAATGGACAATTTGTTCTCATTGGTTTACAATGCACGTCATGCTGACTTATTTATTGTAGCTGTTATCGTTAAGTTTGACCGATGTTAATGCAACATCTTTTTATTAAGTCTCATATAATTTCTGATGTATTTGTCAGTTCTTGCAAGTGAATTGCTGCCTGACCCTTGTCTGATGTGTTCTATACGTAGGAGGAGTAAACTCAGGAAGGAAGGTCACGTTTTATTAATCTGAACGTGTAAGGCTCTCTCCGCTTGTACCTGACTCATAACTCAATTGAAGTGCTAGCCTTCTTATATAATTAAAACGTTAAATCAGAAAGTACACTAGAAAACTTCGTATAATGGAGTCAGAGAGTAAACAAATAGAACAAGAGATAGTAAATTTAAATCTAGGAGTAAATGTACGCATGAAAAAGAGAACTGCACGTGTAACACAGCGTTCCTGATGGTTCCATCACATCACAATCACGCAATACTTTTCAATTTCCTTTTCAGCACAGTTTAAGAGGATACATTATTTTATTCGTATTTCTTTGGAATCTACATACAACATTATAATTTATTATGCTGTTATGGGCCAGTGTATACTCTAGTGATGAATCTGGGAAAAGCCAACTGACGAATAGGTAACCGTAGCACAACATCGAGTGTGCATTGTATGACGCTGTAATATTCCCTGGTTAGCTATTCTTGCAATATCTTTCCCATCTAGTTAATTTGCCAACATCTGTAGAGTACTTTGGGTATGTTCGAGATTGTCTTTTCAATTTTATTTAATCGTCGTCTGCAGATTTTGTGTGTTTAACGTGACAGATAAGCATTTCAGATAGCGAAACTCTTCACTCGAGGATGCTTTGAAGCTTGTTGATGCTGTAAATGAGTTTAAGAGCGTAGCAGACAACCCGAAAACTGATATGGTCTCATGCAATGAAAAACAAATTAGTTGAAAACGTTTAACTAAGCTTTTGAGATATCTGTGTATGCAACATGACATTCTATCTATAAATTTAAGGGTCAAGTATTTGTTATTTGACATGTAAGGGAGATTTATAAATTTCCACATAAAAGTTTGCGAAAAATATGAAACATTTTCAGTTCACAGACAGCTTCACATACAACAGAAAGAAGACAGTTTGATGAGAGAAACGCAAATATTATTTCCAGAAGATGTTGCAGAGTTACAGACTGATGGTGGCCCATTCATGGAATCTAAGTTACACGTTGCATGCACTAAAATAAACATTTTGATAAAGCTGTCAAAACAAGGACACCACAGTCAGTTCGATTCAGATGAAACATTGCAAGGCAAGATGATGTTCCGACAGTTGTAGCTGTAAGGTAGTATGATTGACAATGAATTGCAAATAGGCACTAATATAATAGCAACTGTGAAATGCAGTCTTCTATGTGAAATAGTTGTTTCTTGCCGCATGGTCTGAGGCGTCATGTCACGGACTGTGTGGCCCCTCCCACTCGAGGTTCAAGTCCTCCCTTGGGCATGGGTGTGTGTGTCGTTCTTAGCATAAGTTAGTTTACGTAGTGTGTAAGCCTAGGGACCGATGACCTCAGCAGTTTGGTCCCTTAGGAATTCACACACACACACATGCACACACACACATCAGTTGTTCTTTCCACAGCCATCGACAAACCCACCATGGAGATTGATCTGACTGGTAATGTTCGCAAGTCGTGCTCACTGGCTAGCTTGCTTTTGTATTTATGTCTTAGAATGATTAATTCAATACAACAGCAGTGGCTGTTCCACAGAAAGTGCCTTTGCTGAATTATTGAAACCGTTTTTGTGCATCCACTTTTTAAGACCTTGGCCACATACAAATACTGTTTCAATAATGCAATGGTTATTAATCATTATATTGGGGGAGGGGGCGGACACATGTGAAGAATAAAAAGCCGACACCTACAATGAACATCCATAATCTTTTTTATATTTCTGGAGTATAGATGTACCTATGACACAAACGCAACCTGGAAACTATTGTTAATGTGTCTCACCGAGATGTTTCAGTAAAGGTAATTGTATCATATACAATTTTGGATTCCACATTTATCCCTAGTAGCTGTATACAAAATGGCATGGAGGAGGATGTAACTGAAGGTGTGACCCCTCTCAGTTCTATGTTGTTTGCTATAACTGTCTAAGCTTAAAACTGTCAATGTTGTTTTCATAAGAAAAATACCTATTCTCAAATGTGAAATAGCGGAGTTGCACACGATGCTGCTTGAAAAGTAGCATGACAAGAAATAGAAAATGGAAGAAGAATAACATTGGTTAAAGAAAGAGCATAAAGCTAAGAATTAGTTTTACAAAAGAAAAATAGAAGCATATAACTCCGGAATAAAATATCTTAATGCGTATGTTGTACATCAACTTCCTTTACTTTCATTTAATTATAACAAGAAACTGAATTAACTAACAGAGCACACTTTTTTGGATGTTGTCGTTTGTCATACAGTTCCTTTTAACTATAGTGTTGACTGTCCCTTTCTCAATATATCTGAGTGTCAGTAGTAGCTAGTTTATTGGTGGAACAGAGTCATTTCTGAAAGAAAGAAAAGAATCACATAAGACATTTTTTGTGACAGTTCAAGAGAAATTTAAAGCCATACCTCACAAGACACTCCTTTCTCATGTTACGATTATGTAGATTCAGTAACTAGAGATCCTTGTTAACTAAATTACAAGCAGTAGTGCTCTTATAACACAGAGATCACTATTATTTTGCGATAACTATCTATGTGTTTATTTGAATAATACTAACAACTGAGAAACACTACACCTATATTTGTAGCTGAGGAAGCGTCTTATTTTCGTTTTTGTTTGGAAAGAAGAAATTTACTGACTTACATGTTAATATTTCTGTGTTAAAGTTATGTTGAGTAGGTGTGAATAGTTTACATGTTTAGGAGAATGGTGTTGCTCTGAAGCATTAGAGGACCTGTGGTCCTAGTAATTTCACTAAAAGATGACAGTTGTCCCTGGAGAGATAAGAGATAACAATACTAGGCACTGTAGATTTAAAATGACTTTGAGAACTCTGGACATTAATGTTCCAACAATCATTTTGTAATGTGACAAATCGAAATATTGTTGTCTAATTTCAAAAGGTGTTTATATAAATAGTACCAAAGGGCTGTGTGATTTTTCGATTTTATTGTCTCTGTTTTGGCACTGTCTTTTACATAAAACTAAGAAGTTATTTGTAATACTGCGGCAACTGTAAGTAAATGAGGCCACTTTGGCACAAATTATCATTTCTGTGCAATTAGTTCATATAAATTAAACGAAAGTTTACCTTTCATATAGTACTGACACAATATGCTTATTATTACAAATAAACAGTACATGTTACAAAACATGGAAATAGTCTCATATGCAGTCATTTGCTGCAGTTCCTAACTTACAAGTTCTTAAAGACAAAGTACAGCTTCCTCCAACAGACAAAATTAACATACAAATTCAAACTCATTTCACTAGTATTTTTAAAATAATTATATGATTTCTCAGTGCATTGTGCTTTCTCATTCTAACAAACAATTTTGAAATATCTCATCATCATTGTCTGACACTATAACTATTCCTGCAAACGAGTAAACTTACTCTCTGGATGAACTCCCAAACCCAGGCCAAAATCGGCATTTAAGTTAGACCTTTTTCCAGGTTGGTATTCCTAGAGTAGAAGTTAACCAATAGTTAACAGAAGTTAACTGGTATTATAACTTTTAGTGTATAGTTTGTAGTGTAGTATTTGGTGATTGGTTAAGGAAGGAAGATGTCGAATTTATATGCTGATTAGCGTATTGTTGAAGGTTTATATGAATCATTTGTTGCCAACTGTTAATTATTCATGGTGGAATGCCCCTCATATGCTCAGTAATGCGCTATGGAAACTTTTTATGTACATTTTGCAGCACATTTTGGTTGGTTCATTTAAAACTTGTTCTGAATGGTTGGTTGTGTCAATGTGGATTTGTATCTCTTCTGAATGTCCATTAATTGGCCTTTGAAGGATGTAAAAGAGTGAGATTACTCTCGATGTTTTCAGTGAAGTGTTCATTCTCTGTGGAGCGTCTACTGAAAGCTGAAAGGTCATTTTTGTTTGTGTTTATGTGTTCTCCCCATTTCAAACGTTCAGCCTGTCACTCCAATATTGGCTTTACTGCCTTCGTTGCATTCGATACTGTACATGCCAGAATCGTTACATCATACTGTTTTCTCTATTTTATGAATGATATTAAGCCCTAAGGTGTTACTGGAAGAGCACCCAAGTTTGAGATCTGCTTACTTGAATTGTGTAACTTATTCCGTGTGATTAATGTCCCCATTATGAAGGTACTACAGATTTTTCTTTCTTCCTTCTTTCGAACTTTGACAATATGTTTTCAGCTTACGCTTTCTCTATTTTCTACTTAATTTATTGTTATGGCATTTATTGACTAGTTCACGGCTATAGTGCTGAATGATTGCTACTGGTCTGGATGTGTATGCCTTTAATTTAATGTTAACATATTTAGTGATTCGATCTGTTACACATTTAGAGTACATCTCTTTATGGCATCATGAGTGCAAATGGCTATTATAAATGATGATATTTGTAGTTGTGGATTTGCAAAATATGTTCGAAGTATGTCTCAGTCGATGTTTCTGACAGTTAAGACGGGAAAGTTAATACCGTTTGTGAACAGAGCACATCTTTCAAAGAGACGCTTTTGTGCCTATCGTTCAGCTATTGATGAAAGTCGTCAAATTTGTCTACTGATCCATTCAACAGAACCATTGTGTCACTTATGTACCTTAGATAGTACATATCTTTATTTTCCATTGTCTTCTTCTTTGGAGATCCATTTTGAAGATTGTCTAAAAATATAATTGCTAGTGTGCCATATTGTAAACTATTCATGTGAGAACAATTGGTAATTCAAAATAAAATAGTCTGGCAACAATATTATTGTCAGTAGTTGCACTAATTAGTAAATATATGTCTGAAATATTTTTCTCCATTTCAAGAGGTTCACTTTTATCATGTCTCATCAATGGGTACAATCGTATATGGATTAGTTACAGGTAAGGAAAAGAATATGCTGTTGTCTGGGTTTTGTATCTCTTTTATTTTAGCAATTAAGTCCACCCAATTTTTATGGTAGATTGCTAATTATATGTGTAATTGTCACACATATTTTCTTTACCTTGTTCTCAATAAAGTATGCAAGACTGTTTATACAGTTTGCAATTGGTCCAGTTGAGATGCTATTTTCATATACTTTTGGCTGAGCTCTTAGGTTGGTACATTGTGGATTCATGACTTAACTTATTCATGCTCTTCCTGTGCTAGGAAAAATACAGATTTCTTTTATCTTTCTTTTTATTAGCGCTTTGAATGTGTTTTTTGGCCTTTTTCCATGCTTGTAATGATATATTCCTTAAGTAATTCAAGTTTTACAAAATATATATTCACTTTTATTTGTCAATATGATAGTACTACTTTTGTCTGGTCTAAGGTAGTCGCATAATTTGCTTTTAGTATTTTATTACAGTTGTGCATTTGTGGTAGACCCTGTTTTTGGTTGTCGTCTTTCCTTATCGTATTAAATGTTGTATAATCATCTATGGCTTCGACGATTTTCCTAGTTACACTGTGTTGCTCTACTACAGAAAGTTTTGCAGTGTTCAGTGCTACTTCTGCATGATCTGTTATGGAAAATAAATCGGTATCTTTTGGCTTTTGTGGCAGATTATATTCGAATCCTTCTTGCAGCAAATTTATTCCATTTTTATTGGGGACAAAGACTGTTAAATTAATAACCACTTTAAGTGAATTTATTTAATAGGGCTGTAAATTTCTAATCATATGTTACCTAACAGTTTCAGTTGTACAGTATAGTTGTATGTACTCTTCAATAGCATTCACTATTATGTTGTTGGTAGGTACAGATTACATATTTCCAACCCATAATTGAGTTAAATAAATTTTGGTAATTGGGAATTTGTTCCACTTGTATTTGGTGTGAATTTCATGAGGTGGGACCTGGATAAACTGACAGAATCACAGGTTGTAGAGAGTATCAGGGAGAGCATTAGGGAACAACTGACAGAAATGGGGTAAAGAAATACAGAAGAAGAAGGATGGGTAGCTTTGAGGGATGACATAGTGAAGGCAGCATAGGATCAACTAGGTAAAAAGACGAGAGCTAGTAGAAATACTTGGGCAACAGAAGACATATTGAATTTAATAGATGAAAGGAGATAATATAATAATGCAGTAATTGAAGTAGGCAAAAAGGAATACAAGCGTTTAAAAAATGAGATAGTGCAAAATGGCTAATCAGGGATGGTTAGAGGACAGATGTAAGGAAGTAGAGGCATATCTCATTAGGGGTAATATATATACTGCCTACAGGAAAATTAAAGAGACCGTTGGAGAAAAGAGAACCACTTGTATGAATATCAAGAGCTCAGATGGAAACCCAGTTCTAAGCAAAGAAGGGAAAGCAGAAAGGTGGAGGGAGTATATAGAGGGTTTACACAATGGCGATGTACTTGAGGATAATATTATGGAAATGGAAGAGCTTGTATATGAAGATGAAATGGTAGAGTATGACAGACCACTGAAAGACCTAAGTCGAAACAAGGCACCAGGAGTAGACAACATTCCATCATAGCTACTGACAGTCTTGGGAGAGCCAGCCCTAACAAAACTCTACCATCTGGTGAGCAAGATGTATGAGACAGGCGAAATAACTTCAGACTTGATGAAGAATATATAAATTCCAATCACAAACAAAGCAGGTGTTGACAGATGAGAAAATTACCGAACCATCAGTTTAATAAGTCACAACTGCAAAATACTAAAGCCAATTCTTAACAGACGAACGGGAAACCTGGTAGAAGCCGACCATGGGGAATATCAGTTTGTATTCCGTGGAAATGTTGGAAAATGCAAGGCTATACTGGCCCTACGACTTATCTTAGAAGATGGAACAAGGAAAGGTAAACCTATGTTTCTAGCATTTGTAGACTTAGAGAAACATTTTGATAATGCTGACTGGAATACTCTCTTCCAAATTCTGAAGGTGGCAGGGGTGAAATATAGACAGAAAAAGGCTATTTACAATTTGTACAGAAACCAAATCGCAGTTATAAGAGCCGAAAGGCGTGAAAGGGAAACAGTGGTTTGGAAGGGAGTGAGGCAGGGTTGTTGCCTATCTCTGATGTTGTTCAATCTGTATATTGAGTAAGCAGTAAAAAATACAAAAGAAAAATTCGGAGTAGGAATTAAATTCCATGGAGAAGAAATAAAAACTTTGAAGTTCGCCAGTGACATTGTAATTCCGTCAGGCTCAGCAAAGGGCCTGGAAGGGCAGTTGAAGGGAATGGACAATGTCTTGAAAGGAGGATATAACATGAATGTCAACAAAAGCAAATCGAAGATAATGGAATGAATTCTAATTAAGTCGGGTGATGCTGAGGCAGTTAGATTAGGAAATGAAAAACTTAAAGTAGTGGATGAGTTTTACTATTTGGGGAGCAAGATAACTGATGATGGTAAAGGTAGAGAGGATATAAAATTTATACTGGCAATGGCTAGGAAAGCGTTTCTGAAGAATAGAAATTTGTTAACATCGAGTATAGATTTAAGTGTCAGGAAGTCGTTTCTGAAAGCATTTGTTTAAAGTGTAGCCATGTATGAAGTGAAACATGGACGACAAATAGTTTGGACAAGAAGAAAATAGAAGCTTGCGAAATGTGGTGCTACAGAAGAATGCTGAAGATCAGATGGGTAGATCACATAACTAATGAGGAAATATTGAATACAATAGGGGAGAAGCGAAATTTGTGGCACAACTTGAGTAGAAGAAGGGATCGGTTGGTGGGACATGTTCTGAAGCTTCAAGGGATCTCCAATTTAGTATTGGAGAGCAGTGTGGAGAGTAAGAATCGTAGAGGGAGACCAAGAGATGAATACACTAAGCAGATTCAGAAGGATGGACGTTGCAGTAGGTACTGGGAGATGAAGAAGCTTGCTCAGGATAGAGTAGCATGGAGAGCTGCATAAAACCAGTCTTGGGGCTGAAGATCACAACAACAACATTTGGCTGTAATCTCTTCCTATACACATAGGCGTTAACCTTTCTCCTTTTGTCATTGCATTCCAGATGTCTTTACTCTGATACTGCCAATAGCATATTTTGGGAACTCTCTGCTTTGCAGGCAATGTTCATTACATTTTAGACCATCAATCTTTAGCCACACTTTTAGTTTTGTTCTCTGATATCATAATATGACATCTATAGCCTGGTGTTGTAGATATATAAACGTTTTCAGTAGACCGCATTTTGTAGCTCTCGAATATTGAAGTATGGACATTTTTAGAAGTTTACATCAAAGCTACTAGTTACTTATTGGCGGATTGCTTTTGGGTTTTGCTCATCTTCACAAGCCACGTATTACAGTAGGGAAAAATTGTTATTAGCCGATTGGTTTAATGTAAATAACAAAAGGTATTGGTGTTAATACAGTTGATACATTAACTAATGATAGATTTTGTATGCAGGAAGTGTTTGTGTGGACAGCTGTATATATACTATCATATTTAACTATATCACTGATTGGCAATAAAATATGTCAAAGTTGCAATTCCATTTTACTCTTTTACACTGAAATACGTGCATAATAAATATTTTTCATAATTTTACGTACCTTCATCATGTACCATTATGTGATCCACTTGACAACAATGCTTTGTGCACAATTGAGAATTTTTTACACATTATGACACGCTGGCTTATGTATTGGAGATGTTATAATAATTTTGACAAGTGTTGATACAAAGAATTTTATGATCAGGTCTTATATAATGTCTGATATATTCAGTTCACTTCTCTCTGTTTTGTAGGCAAGGCTTCATATGTCTTACAACTTAGAGTTTATTCTCATTTTTAGCTTTGTTCTCTGGTATGTTAACCTGATATCATTAGTGTGATATGGCATGTTTTTTGTTTTGTGTTTTTTGTACATGGTGCCTTGCACCTCTATAATGCTGAATAAAAGACGTTTTAACAGTTTACACCAAAGCTACTAATTATTTGTTGGCTGACTAGTTGCAGACATTGCCCATTTACGCAATACACCCATTACAGATTAAAAAAAATGTATTATGGGTGTATGTATCGAATGTGGATATAATTGTGCCAGTGATAATGTGGTTCACATGTTATCCATTGACTTATTGTCTATATAATATACTGTTTGTCTAGTGTGTACATTTTATATATGTCATTACAGGTGAATGTGTCTCATATCTGGGTTAAAAGATGTCAAAGTTGTAGTTACGCTTTACAGGATAATGTCAATGTATTTGCATAGTATGCATTCCTTGTAGTAGTCCTGCCTTCAATATCCAGCGTAATGTGATCCACAGGACAACGACATTTTATATAAATGGAGAATTTTATGTCATTGGAATAGACTGTGTGCCACGGCACCTTATTTGCACTAGGTAATATCGTAATTTTGACTCATGTTGATGAAAATAATTTCTGATTGTATTAAAACCACTGACTACATTCAATGTGAGACACATTTTCCCATTTACTTCATAGCTGTGCAGGAGGTATTTCGTTTCCTTTTCAGCACTATTTAGGAGAAAACTCTTAGGTCCATTCGTATTTCAGTGAAAATGGCATGTGAAGGTATTGTGATGCTGTTATAACTTTCAATGTACAGTTTGTAGCCTCGTATTTGGTGAGTGATTAAGATAGAATGGAGTGCATTTCGTATGTTGATTAAGAAGGTGTTGAAGGTTTTGTGAATCGTTTGTAGTTGCGAATTTTTTTATTAATTCAGCGTGGAATAACTTTGAAATCCTGACTGTGCTGCTATGGAAATCTTCTATGAATTTTTTGCTGTGAAATTTTGCTTCTTCTTTTAATATTTGTTCTATGTGCGTAGTCCCATGGAAAAGCCCATTAATTTGACTGTGAATACATTATGCAAACAGGACAATTTCTCTCGATATTTTAAGTGGAGTGTTTTTTTTCTCTTAGAGGTGCGTGACAAGAGCGGAAAGGACATTTTTGCTTGTATTTATGTGTTCTCTCAAACTAGTTTTAAGCGTTGTGATTATCTGTCCAATGAAGGCTGCACTGCAATCAATACTGTAAACGCCAGAATGGTTACCTCTGTGTGTTATGTCTATTTTATGAATGATGATGCCTACTAATGTCATGCTGGTATAACATTCTAATTTGGGATTTACTTTCTGTTGTTCGTAACTTATTCTGTCTCATGCATGTCCACAGTATGAAGAATCTGCAGATTTACCTTTTCTATCGTGTGAATTCGTCTAGCACAAATTTACGAGGTAGTAAAATTACTGACCATGATATTATTTCTCAGCCATTCCAGATTCAGTGACCAAATATTCTGACAGAAGGAAGATCATGGGATGGTAGCTGCCTGTTTGAGACAACAGCAAAAAATATTTTAGGCCTCCCAGAAATTAAATCCTTTGGAGAAGAAGAGCACTCTAAAAGAAAAGCAAAATACTATCTTAGATACGAAGATAACACCATCCTTCTATTCAATGCATCAGTAGATGAAATTATTGAATTATGACATCCACTAACCATTCAACGACTGGTACAAAACTATAACCTTCGCAATCTGACACGAACATAACAAAGGTATTAGCCCTTGTGAATTCTGTCACGTATGCAGAGAGTACTTACTTTCAGTACGTCCAACAAATCGACGACTAATGACATTGTCTTTCACAAAACCGTCACCTATGAGGCAAGAAGAACCCTACGGTAGATCTGTTAGTAGATCGAATAGCCAAGTATCCTCTTGGCAAATCAAATATTAAATTCGTTCTAAATAAAGTAACAATCAGTAATATTTATAGCTCAAAGCTGGCCAACAGACGTTATAGAAACAGGTAATTACAAAACAGGACGGCAGTGAAGACGAAATCACGTTGACAAGTACTAAGCAAAGCAATAAATTCTTAGTACTTACATAATGGGGATATTATTGAGACAAAATAAACCACGCACTGAAGAAAGGAAATGTCCAAATACTCTTCTATACTAGCATCATATTAGGAGACAACATTATCCCTGAAGAAAGGAAATGTCCAAATACTCTTCTATACTAGCATCACATTAGGAGACAACATTATCCACGGAATATACAAACCACAGCAATATAACGAATCTGGAGAATAGAAAATAGAATGCTGTGTATGCATTAAGGCCTGCATTTGGCAGACATCCACAACTTTTAAAAAGAGTTAAACAGAGCACATAAACACAAGTTAAAAGAAACCTATAGATTTCGGGGCTCGCGTCAGAGAGAATAAAAATTCCATTAAAACAACGAGAGAACTATCACTGTTACACAGGATATCTCCAGAGGCTAATTCATGGACATTTTAGAAGAAATACAAATCTACATCGTCACGACTAAGTACTCAGAAAAAAATTTTGCATCAACACACAGAAGAGAGCAACATAAAATTAATAAAAAATTTCCATAGTACCTGACTCATCATATGATAGGGACACAGTCAGGTATTATTTAGCAATTAGTCGACTACAAACAATTCATAGAAACCTTCGATTGCAGATTTAGTAGCATATGAAGTACACTTCATCCTACCTTAAACCCTCACTAAATACGAGACTGTAAAAGTTAAACTGAAAAGTATAACAGCGTCACAATACTATTGTATGTTATGTATTAAACATGAAAGAAACAATGTTTCCTCTTAAATAATGCTGAAAAAGATATGGAAAAAAAATTGTAAAACTGTGATCTGAAGGAACGCTCTGAGTGTAGTTAGTGAAAGCACTGTGTATAGTCAATGACATTAATACAAGCTCGAAGTAAATTTAATATGTCAGGTGTTATATAAGACCCTATAATAAAATTCTGTGCCTGAACATCTCTCAAAACTACGGTAAGGTTTACGATAAATAATCCAACAAGACTTAAAGTGTAATCCAATGAGAACCAATTTTCGCCTGTGTATAAAATGTGTTTCTCACGTGAATCACATCATGCTACATAATTAATTTACCACGCTTAAGAAAAATATATATTATGCACCCATTGCGTTAATGCTGTAATTTGAAATTTGAAGTCTGGAGTCCTTTAATGAAAATCTGAGTTTATTTAAGGGTGATTTCTTTCAGTATCTTTGTAAGAATATAACGTAACATACTTGGTGTGATGAATGGCAGCCAGCTCTAAATGTAGGAAAATGTAAGTTAATGTAGATGAGTAGGGAAACCAACATCAACGATACGTCTTGGAATGAGTATGTAAGGTTGTATTAGGGAGTCCGAACGGTCGACTTTGGTTTACTGGGATACTTGTAGGGAAGTGTGGCTCATCTGTAAAGGAGTTCTCGTTTAGAACACTATTGTTATCCATTCTTGAATACTGTTCTAGCATCTGGTATCCCCACCACGTTGTATTAAACGAAGACATCGAAACCATTCAGAGAATGGGTGCTAGATATGTTAGTAGTAGGTTCGATCAACATTTGGGTATTACCGAGATCCTTTGTGAGCTGAAATGGGAATACCAAGAGGAAATACGACATTCATTTCGGGGAATGCTATTCAGAACATACAGAGAACCGGCATTTTAAAGCTGACTGCAGAACGATTCTACTGCCACCAACGTAGATTTCGCGTAAGGACTACGAATATAAGAGAAATTAGCGCTCGTACCGAGGCACATAGACAGTCGATTCTCCATCGTTCTGTTTATGAGAGGAACAGGTAAATAAACGGCTGGTGACACAAGGTACCCTCCGCCACGCAACATAAGATTTCTTTTGGATTATATACGAAGATGTGGATGTAGAATAAAACTGACCATACCAGAGGATCCTAACACAAAATACGTAATTAGCTACGATGTGAACCATATTATCACTGATATCTTTATTACCCACATTCGACGCATCCACCCATAACAAATTTTATTATGAGTAATATGTATCTTGTGAAAATGGCATAGCCTGAAGCTAGATAGGAAATGAATATTTAGTAGTTTTCACGTAAACTTTTAAATATGTTCTTTCTTCAACTGAGTTGTTATTGCTGCTACTTTCTGCCCGAGAAAACTACAGATGCAGTTGTTTAATATGGTATGTGTCACGATATATTTACGAGCTTCCCATAAATTGCGACTGAACAGCAAAAGAATGCATAGTAACCTTGAAGACCCGGGAATGGTCTTCTGTGAGAGGAACTTCTTGGTGTTGAAACAGATCACGGAACAGCTAAACCTGTACATTCAAGAACCGAATGTAGTTATTCCGTCAGCTTTAAATTCTGCAAATGACACCTGATGCCAACCATGTCATAGAACATTTACATCTACGGATTTTTCTATACTGTGCTTTGAATTGTACATAGGACACCAGATGTTTCGCAGGATTTTCCAAATCATTTCTATCGATTGCCGATGTGCTTCATTCAAGGAAGTCACTAGCAATTTATACCCTCATCTGTACCAGCTAGTGCTACGTCTCTGATGATCTCGATGTAAGTGGCACGTCAATCTCTGAACCTCCTCCTTAAAACAGAAAGTTATCTAGTGTTCCGTTCAGCATTGCATTTTAAGTAAATTTTAAGCGATTCGTTACATTAATAGGTAATTAATGACTGCTTCTCTCCAAGTCAGTTGCAAGTATACCAGTTGTGGCAAAGAAATTGTGTAGTTCACTTCCCTCCGTCCCTTCTTTGTTTGCCAGACTCTAATGTCAGTAAGAAGTAAAACTGAGCTTCCATCTTTGAGTCGAAGGCACTGAATTTTGTGACTAAACCAGAGAATTCTGTATTGAAATCCTTGAATTTTTGGACAAATTCAGTCAATTTTTTGCCGAAAAGATGGAATTTTATCTTGAAAGCAGTGAATTTTCTGCCGAAACCATTGAACTTTTTGTCAAAATTATTTAGTACAAAGGTTCTTCTAGGAGTATGATAAAGATTTTGACAGCTATCTAATTTCTGAACGCCTTTTCATCCATCTGTAACTACCATACCTCCACCCCATGCCAGGCTCTTAACGTACTAGGTAACAAAGGCGAGCAGGAGTGCTGTGTCAGTATTACTGGACTTCCGTTACAGTGAACTACGACCACTCTCAGACCAATTTATCACGAGTGACTCTTCGTACTTATATCACAGGAAGTTATCCTGTTAAACGACGTCAAGTACGAAAGGGTATGAACTTCAGGATGGAAGAAACGTATTGTCTTTAGTGGTGGCTATAACTAATCGAAATGAAGCAAAAGTACACAGTGTATCGATACATCAAGAAAATTTTACTGGAATCCATGAAACTTTATTGTTTTTCCTCTGTGACTGCAGTGGTATTGTATTGCTTCAAGTAGAGAACTCTCAAGATCGGCTATTATTAGTATGTACATGCATGATAATGGAAAGAAAGGACTAAGAAGTTCTCTGGTACAGCTTCTCGCGGTTTCGTCAAAGAGTTGACCACAATCATCTTCTGTTCTGGACAGAACAATGGAAACTCCATGTAGGAAAATCAACAATGTAGGAAAAGATAGATTGCTACTTACTGTAAAGAAGACAATTCAAACTGCAGACAGACACGATTCTGAAACGCAATTTCGGATTACCTATTAGTGCCCGAACTGATCCTGTAGGTGACAGTGAGTCTGCTTCCATTATGGTGGTGCTATTAAGCCGTGTTATCGGAGCTAACAGACTTTAAAATGATAGGGAAATTGAAAACAATGATCACAATTCTACTAGTCATACAATGATACTGCATTAAGTGCTATAGCAGCACACACCATACCGGGGGAAGCTTCAGTTACTAAAAACAATATAAGAAGAACAACTAAATTTAATTGTTCAAGTGGTAGACCACATATACTAAGTTTAAAATGGCAGGTCATCTCAATACTAGCTTGCAGTTCAGTACAAAATTAGTGGGGCTTTGCAGTTGTCACCCCTGCTCTCAGGCTCACTACGTATCTGGCAGACAGCAGACGCGCCCTGACCACCATACTGAAAGCTTCATCACCATTATGAAGCATCATCAAAGCTCATCCACCCCCGGCCAAAAAAAACTGTCTCTCACATTGGAATGGTAGTATTAACCCATTCCAACCCCACTGTGAATGCTCATGTTATCTATTGTGTATCTGTATGTGTTAATTTATTTTATCTTGATGTAGGTGATAAAATTCCTGATTGTGGCGTGAAATCAACATGCTGAATTGTTTCCAGGTAGGCTCCCTGATGCACCTCCTGCTACACTGAAGCAAAGATTAAGTCCACACTTTGAGTCGTCACTGTCTCCAACAGCTGCACCACTCGTTGAGCTGCTTTTACGACATAGTGTGCCAGTAAACGTTGTATTGTTCTTTGAAATGTATAAGCTGATCGTGAGTGCCTGTAAATGCATTGTTGTAGTCTTGTCCTACGAGCGGAAGCTTAACGTAGTATCAATTTTCAAAAAACCCGCGATTTAGCGACATGAGTTATCAGACTATAAATGGTTTCAATCATGCACAAGTTCAACATAGATAACTGCAGTGTTCAACACTAAAACGTCAGCAGTTTTACTGCAACTGGGTGAGTATACTGTATGTATCGGTGATTACCCAAGTCTGGTGAAAATATGCAACCCTGAGAATATCAAGCCGTGCTGTCACCCTCAGGAATCCACGTTCAGGAAATTGAAGTTTGCTGCGAAAAGCCGACTAGCCTGTAGTGGAAGAGAGTGCTGAGTAACACCCATCACCTGTATGGACTTTATGGAAATATCTGACGATACCTTATAAAGCTTGGCAGTAAGGACACTTCAGAAGAAACTATTGCTATAAATTTCGATGTGCGTTGCCCATTAGTACACTATATTATGTACGATGCATCAGCTTCAGTGCGGATTTTGGTGAGAGCTATGTGCGTGTGGACGTTGTTTGTATATCCAACTACATTAACCCAGTTTCAAAACAACAACAAATAAATGTGACTCTCTAACCCGTGTTCCTCCAAACACAACCACCAACATGTTGAATAAAATATGCAGCTGTAACCTCTGAAACAAGGATTTACACGTTCAGTAATCTACCTAAAGAGGCAGTCGGGTCATCTCTCAAGAAAGAACTGTAAACATTTATCTTGTGTAGGAGTATGTGGAAGAACTGTGGCTCAAGATTAAATAAATAGTTGCCCATGCACAAGATACGTACACATCCAGTAGAAAAATCCTTCCTATGAGGGACTCTAATGGCACAGAGTTCTGCAAACAAACTTCAAAAGGAAAAACTGTTACTACATTGCATGATCAATATTTAAGACTATATTTAGAAGTTTGCTGATTGAAGCATGATCATAACTTAAGTTTCATTCACTTGAAGTATACAGATGACTGTTATTTCTGGTCAATGAATTCGGTGTGTGTGGTCTTATGTAGAATTTGAGCAGCCTTTCTTAACTGCTCTGCTGACGTCATGACAAAATTGCGCAACAAGTGGAATTATTCTAAGGAGAGACAAGTAAAATTACCTTATGAATAGTGATATATGTATTTTGTATGAACTTGTTGGTACAGATTTCATGCAAAATTTTATCAATGTATTGTTTGGCGTTGTCAGTATATGTTGTATATGGTAAACACAACACACCATCTGTTCTGTACATTGTATCATATAGAAGCGATTAGCACGTTTTAAACACTGTTTGCCAGCATTTAATACACGTGGACCGTCTTCCACAGAGTCAAACAAACTGAAGTGTATAATACTTTTTCTGTTTCCTTGAAAGTATGGTCACCCATAGAAATCGTGGTTTGATGTCTGTTAATCAGCATTTTCGTAAGATCTTGGTCACTTACACGGAGCTGCTGCAGAATTCCAGGCAGTTGGTCTATCAGAATACTCACTTTAACGTCAAACAATTCCGTTACACGGTATGGCCACAGTACTTTTAGGTTTCTTTCTTGTCGACGTAGTCCAGTATTCGTCTTGTTGTTAGACTGTCAGTCCCCTGCAGGAGAAATGCTATTTTTGCCGTGATGCCTTGTCTTCTAGATATGAGCTAGCAGAATTTACCTTATAGATAAACACTGATTGCACCATACATGTCCTTCTTTAAGACGTCAGCCTGCATCTTCGCTAATGTTTCATTACAGTCTCTTGATCATAGGTTTTAACCACCATACAATCACTAACGCTCCGAACACAATATCAGCAAAGGATTTCGGGAGTCAAGGTCTTCCTTTATATAGCGGGAACGGCAGATTCTCCACTTCACTTGCCCATGTTACCAGCCATCCTCCAAGCGTACCTTTGATACAGCGGTGATTACCTGTCACATCAGCTATAAGTTCCATTAGCTGTCTCTCCAAGCACTGGACAATTCAGGAAACATATGTGCAGCTCCTAACAGACACCACTGAGACAACATACCAGTGCCAAACCGTTCACATTTACTACAATGACGCTAACCTTAAAAAAGATCAGTAAAACCATTGATGAAAGAACTACTTCTTCCCCGTTTGTATATTAACTACATTATCAAACCTAACTCAGTGAATTCCTTTCGTATCTACGCACATCACCTCTAAACCCTTTCAAGGGTTGACTACTCTCATACGTTTGTCAACATCCGACATATCTTCAGCGTCCAGTCGAAAAGCATCTGCATGCTGCCTATATCTCGTCGAAAATTACTTCACAATCTGTCATGTATATTTCGTGTGACACGATTTCATAAATACCAGCATGTTCCAATTTACGTACCGTGCTTCCAATTTCATGCTTTAAATTCTTTCCGATTAAGTTTTTGCTGTGCATGCCAACCGGACATTTGTTGGTCAAAAGTATTCGCCAATTTCTGTAAAGTTTTTCTCAAAATACAGTAATAGACTTTCTATTCATAGCTACTTTGACTTTACGTTTGGTAAGACGATTCTCCGTCCTTACATCGCACCCAATATTTATTGCTCTCTCTTTAATGATATTTTATTCATTTAACATATATGCTGTACTCATTGGTATATGAACAGCTTTGTTCACTGAACTCTTAAACGCCCCTTTTTTATATATTTTTTGGTGGTGAGACTGGTTAGGAATCACATGTGTTGCAGTTCGTTTTATAAAGTGCTTGACGTCGTGCGACTGGTCTTGCCTCATTAAGTCGTAGTCCAAAGCCGAAATACATCATTACCTCATGGTCCAAAACCGAAATACGACCTTGTGTTGTTGTTGCCGTCCTCAGTCCAGAGACTGGTTTGATGCAGCTCTCAATGCTACTCTATTCTGTGCAAGATTCTTCATCTCCGAGTAACTACTGTAACCTGTCAATCTGCTTACTATATTCATCCTCTGATCTCTTTCGACGATTTTTACCCTCCACGCCTTCCTCCAATAGCAAACTGGTGGTCCCTTGATGCCACAGAACATGTCCTATCAACCGATCCTTCTTCTAGTCAAGTTGTGCCACAAATTTCTGTCCCCAATTTCATTCTGCACCTCCTCACTAGTTACGTGATGGACCCATCTACTCTTCAGCATTCTTCTGTAGCACCACATTTCGAAAGATTCTATTCTCTTCTTGTCCAAACTGTTTATCGTCCATGTTTCACTTCCATAGATGGCTACACTCTATACAAATACTTTTAGAAAGGACTTCCTGACGCCGAAATCTATACTCGATGTTAATAAATTTCTCTTCTTCAGAAAGGCTTTCCTTGCCATAGCCAATATGCATTTTACTTCGACCATAATCAAATATTTTGCTTCCCAAATAGCAAAACTCATCTACTACTTTAAGTGTCTCATTTTCTAATCTAATTCCCTCAGTATCACCTTATTTAATTTGACTACATACCATTATCCTCGTTGTGCTTTTGTTGATGTTCATCTTATATCCTCCTTTCAAGACACTGTCCATTCCGTTAAACTGCTCTTCCAGGTCCTTTGCTGTCTCCGACGGAGTTATAATGTCAACGGCAAACCGCAAAGTTTTTATTTTTCTGCCATGGATTTCCTACTCTAAATTTCTTCTTGTGTTTCCTTTACTGCTTGCTCAATATACAGAATGAATAACATCAGGGATAGGCTACAACAATGACTCACTCCCTCACCAGCCACTGCTTCCCTGTTATGCTCCTCGACTTTGTAGTTAGCCTTCCTTAATCTAACTTCTAAGATAAGTCGTAGGGTCAGTATTGCCTCGCATGTTCCAACAGTACCACGGAATACAAGCTTATCTTATCAAAAGGTCCGCTTCCACTAGTTTTTCTATTCGTCTGTAAAGAATTCGCTTTAGTATTTTGCAGCCGTGACTTATTAAACTCATAATTCTGTAGTTTTCACCCCTGCTAACACCTGCTTTCTTTGGAACAGGAATTATTATATTATTCTTGAAGTTTCGGTGTATTTTGCCTCTCTCATACATCTTGCTCGCCTGATTGTAGAGTTTTCTCATGGCTGGCTCTCCCAACGTTATCAGTAGTTCTAAAGGAATGTTACCTACTCCTGGCCTTGTTTCGACTTAGGTCTTTCAGTGTTCTGTCAAATTCTTCACGCAGTATCATATCTACCATTTCAGCATCATCTACGTCCTCTACCGTTTCCATAATATTGCTCTCAAGTACATCGCCTTTGAATAGACGCTCTATATTCTCTTTCCACCTACCTGAGCTTTCATCTTTCCTTAGAACTGGTTTTCCACCTTAGCTCTTAATATTCATATAGGTGGTTCTATTTTTTTCCAAAAGTCTCTTTAATTTACCCATAGGTGGCACCTATCTCACCCCTTTACATGCCTTTACATCCTTACATTTGTCCTCTAGCCGTCCCAGCTTAGCAATTTTGCACTTCCTGTCGATCTCATTTTTGAGACGTTTGTATTTCTTTTTGCCTGCTTCATTTACTGCGTTTTTATATTTTCTCCTTTCATCAGTTAAATTCAATATCTCTTCTCTTAACCAAGGATTCCTACTAGCCCTTTTATTTTTACCTAGTTGATCCTCTGCTACTTTCACTATTTCATCTCTCAAAGCTACCCATTCATCTCCTGTTGTATTTCTTTCCCCTGTTCTAGTCAATCGTTCCCTAATGCTCTCTCTGAAATTCTCTACAACCTCTGGTTCTTTCAGTTTACCGTAGTCCTATATCCGTAAATTTCCACCTTTTTGCAGTTTCTTCAGTTGTGATCTACAGTTCACAACCAATAAAGTGTGGTTAGAGTCGATATATGCTCCTGGAAATGTCTTACAGTTTAAAACATTTTTCCTAAATCTCTGAGCAGGAGGTTTTCTCTTTCATTCCTTACCCCCATACCATATTCACCTACTACTTTTCCTTCTCTTACTTTTCCTATTATCGAATTCAAGTCCCCAATGACTATTATATTTTCGTCTGCCTTCAGTATCTGAATAATTTATTTTAAGGCATCATACATTTCTTCAGTCTTTCGTCATCTGAGGAGCTAGTTGGCACATGAACTTGTACTACTGTGGTAGGCCTAGGCTTCATGTCTGTCTTTGCTACAGTAATGCATTCACTATGCTGTTCGTAGTAGCTTATCTGCTCTACTATTTTTTTATTCGTTATTGAACCTACTCCTGCATTACTCACATTTGATTTTGTGTTTGTAAACCTGTATTCACCTGAGCAGCAGACTTGTTCTTCCTGCCACCGAACTTCACTAATTCCCACTACATCAATCTTCAAGCATTCATTTCCATTTTCAAATTTTCTAACTACTTACCCGTTTAAGGGATCTAACGTTCCCCGCTCCGGTCTATAGGAAGCCAGTTTTCTTTCTCTTGATAACGAAGTCCTCCTGAGCAGTCCCCGCCCAAAGTTCCGAATGGGGGACTATTTTACCTCCGGAATATTGTACCCAAGATGACACCATCATCACTTAACCACAGAGTAAAGCTGCATGCCTTCGGAAAAAAATTATGGCTGTGGTTTCTCCTTGATTTCAGCACGACCTTTACCATTATAAAATGTAATCTTTTTCGCTACTGGATAGGCAGATATTGAAACATTCTCTTGTAGATTAATAAAATTGTGCCTCAAATGCTTGATCCATATCCAACCCATTTTTCTGGATGTAAAATTTGTTATTTTATGAGAAATAGTTAAAATCCTTGTCAAGCTGCAGAAGCTCTATAAATTCAAACGTTTGCTTTCTTGAGACCTTCTTAAGCATGAGAAAGATATTTTTAATAATATAGATTCACAAGAACATTAAGGTATAAGTTTTTAATGTCTAATTAGACAAATCTGAACTACGAACGCGCTGATACATAGTAGTTGTCACTGTCTCTAACGAGGCGGTTGAGTACATTCCTCAATTTATAAGCAGTGCTCGCTCTTTCACAAACATTCATCCTGACTGAATTATTTTCTTTATGAACTTATAATTATGATGTTAATTAGGTGCCGTAGGTCTCATAACATTTCCTCTTCTCGGCCTCTGTAAATAGGAAATACATATTTTCATGAACCCTGTTTTGTTCCTGTTGAAACTCGCCAGTTAAATGTTTAGGTGTTTCGATGATGTAGTTTTCTTCAGGGAATTCCACACTTTTGCTAATATATTCCTCTGATTTAACGATCACCAAGACGTCCCCTTTAATTGCCGTAGCAGCTATCGCTTTTCCGTCCTTTAATTTCTAATTAATAGATTTTATTCTCTTTGAGTCCTTATTACATTCATGGAATATACTACCATTCCCCCGTTTACTTAATTTATCTTCCGTAGCCTTACACAACTTGTGCTCTGTGTAACCCCTTACGATTAAGTTTCGCTAAGTAAGCTGCCATTTTAGGTGCAGTGACTGGCTCCTTAACTAATGTGGTAAACACCGGTTTAATATTTAGTTTCAACCCTTTATTTAGGGGCGCAGTTCCACCATCCTCAAATACAGTGTCCATATAATTCACCAGTCTTGAGAAGGAACTAAATTTACGCAGCTGTTTCACCCACCATGTTTTACCTGCGACTCTACTGAAACTAATCTTCGCAATACCAAGGGCTTGAGGGGGGTGAGAGCTTACCTTATACCCAGTTTTTTTAAACTATTGTGATCTAATGAGTTATTTTACATTATAAAATTCTGGAAAAATATTTATTGTTTTTAATGAATTCCATATACGTTTAAAATTTTTCAGTTAAACCAAAAATTTACGTCTCAGTAATAGATTCCACTTTCCAGAATGAATGTGGTATTCACTTCTAGAATCAGAGCCTTACTTACACATCAATATGTGTTTAAAATGTATATTGTTAATGTAACTCAACAGCAGTTAACGAATTTGTTAGCGTTTCCATTTTCTAAATTTTTTTTACGGTAGGCGTGAAGTAATAATCCGCCCTCCGTCTTTGGTAATGCGCATTACGGAAAATACCTTGGTATTACTAAAGTTAAACACGAAACAATTTATTTGCTTCTGCTCCTTCTATACGAACTCCCTCTGCAATATATCTTCAATGCAAGTTTTTACTGTGCCCCAAATGCGTTCCTGCAGTGAATTTCTAATTTCATGCAGTTCTGCCTCTATTTGTCTTCTTATCATTTTTATCAAACGAGGAGTTTAATTTCAACAGAAAACCGCTGTTTCCTTGCCTTCTATATCGTCAACTGTCCCGCTCTAGGTTTCTCATCAGTTTCCACAACTCAGGATAGGATAGTTTTTAACACATTCTTTGTTGAACTTAATAACACCAACAATTTCAAGTGAATTCTACCTAAGGTCCTTCTATTCTTACATAATCCTCAACGCAACTCTTCAGAAGAAACAGTTGAGACTGGTAATGCTTTCTTCAGTGGTATTTTTGACCCTTATAAGACCAGTTTGTTGTTTGTCAGTCTATTGGTCCGCCTGACTATTATAGCCCCTTTTTCTCAGGAACGGGTATGGGTATCAAGGTGAAATTTGTGTCACATACTAAGGTATATGGTTTCTTGGCGGTGTGAAAATCGTAAGCTTGTAAGTCAGTGCAATCCAAAAATACGCCTTTTACGCCAAGTATTTTGATATTCACAGACTCATTCATCAAAACTCGTTGACAAATAATCATGAAATTCGACAAGAAGCAGGGTTACGCAGTGCAAGTAAAGAAAGGAAGACCGAAAATGGTTAATTTGTGGTTATTACACTTAAGAAAATTGCCTGTTGTTGTGCTTAAGTCTGTCTGTCCATTAAAACCCCATTTTCTCATGAACAGATAGAGGTGTCATGCTGAAATTTATGTCAAATACTGAGGTCACGGTACTTTGGCGGTGTAAAAAGTATAAGCTTTTAAGCCAATGCAGCCAAAGATGCGGCCGTGTATAGCACATATTTTGATATTCGCAAACTCACGCAACAAAACAAAACCTGTAGACAAACGGCATACATGCCTGTCGGAGCTGGTTTTCTGTTGCCGACGAGCCTGTCGGAGCTGGTTTTCTGTTGCCGACGAGGTTCGGCGTAGGACAGGCCACCCTCTATATATATATATATATATATATATAGTGTAGAAATCTCATCATCTTATCGAAAGGCGTCATGCGGTATTCGCAAATAACCACTGACTAAAATAAAGACGAATAAACAGATTTAAAAAAATGCTAAGTACATACATGGAAACCGAATGGTCACTTGGGATCGAATGTCAGTTCGGCCACGAATTTTTCAGTCATCGTTTTAACCTAGCCATCACCTTCCAGTGATGTCAGTAGTACCAGAGGGAATATATCATTCGGTTTCCACATTCAACTGTAGGTTGCTTATCCGTTTGGATGAGTGGAGTATGTTAGGGACACCCAAGTCGCTGAAGTGGCGTCCTATAGAAAGACTTCCACCGGGCCATCGAGCCAAACGACGTTATTATTATTATTGTCTATACATGTTATTGATGTTTATGGAATCCTGGTATGCTGTCTCTTCGACAGCTGATGTAACTTGATAGCTGATATGACTGGTGTTTCCTGCTAACCAAAAGAAACGCCTGGTAGATGGGTGGAAGTATGGATAACTCGAGCGAAGGATGTGATAATGACGGATTTTGAAGTAAGACGAGGAGTCCTTGTCGGATTAATTTTATATGTTTCATTTCTGACTGCGTGTGCTTCTGAAGTGAATGTTTGTGTAGGACTAACACACACAGCCAGATGACGGGGGTTTGACTCCCGAAACGCGTTGCTCAGAATTACGTTCCTAATGTTTGTGTTTCTATGCTGAAGTGTTATAACGATGTTGATGTTTCCCGCCATTCTATGAAATTCCCGCCATTTTAAATATAGGACAAGTTGTCTACGCCTGTTATCTTGGAGTGTGACGTCAGAGAGATGGGGCGTCCAGAGGGGACTGATATCTGGCAACACTGCATGTCATTGGATGACATCATGAAACTATATAATTGAAAATTAGCAACAACGCAGAAACCACTATCACGCCCAATTCCCTATTAGTCATTTCTACTCGTAAATGGCTTGTGAGAAAAATGAACACGTACATTTTCCATGCGACTTCTGATGTTCCTTATTTCAACACAATTGACATTTTTCCCCACATAGCTAGGAGTTAACAAAATATTTT
Source organism: Schistocerca americana (assembly GCF_021461395.2). Taxonomy (NCBI): domain Eukaryota; kingdom Metazoa; phylum Arthropoda; class Insecta; order Orthoptera; family Acrididae; genus Schistocerca; species Schistocerca americana. Next base: position 279,644,425 of record NC_060119.1, on the reverse strand, counting down.
CGCAAATGGAGGTGAAATATGGTGACTGAAATCTTCTGACAATATTTCGTCAAGAAAAACACTATTGTTTTAATTGTTGCCCCCAATGTCTCATGTCATATAGATGGCGTTGTCTCCTCTCTTTTGCGATAGTACAAATCGAGCTGCCCCTCTTTGAGCTTTTTCAATATTTTCCTTCAGTCCTATATGGTATCGATACCGCATTGTGCAGCCAGACTACAGAAGAGAACGGGCAAGCATATTGCCGGCAGCTCTTCAACAGAATTGTTGCATTTTCTAAGGGCTCTGCCAATAAAAGGCATACTTCGGTTCGCCTTACGCTCAACGTTTTCTCTACGGTGGTTCCAGTATACGTTTGTAATTGAAAGCCCAAGTATTTAATTGAATCAAAAACCTTTATATTTGTGCGATATGTCGTACGACCATTTCACGACTGTACCGTGAATATCAGGAATCCGGTAAAACATCAAATCTCCGACATTGCTGCGGCCGAAAATATCCTGCAAGAACCGGACCAACGACTACCGAAGAGAATCGTTCAGCGTGACAGAAGTGCAACCATTCCGCAGATTGCTGCAGATTTCAATGCTGGGCCATCAACAAGTGTCAGCGTACGAACCATTCAACGAAACATAATCGATATGGGCTTTCGGAGCCCAAGGCCCACTCATATACCGTTGCTTACTGGACGCCACAAAGGTTAACACCTCGTCTGGGCCTGTCAACACCGACACTGGGCTGCTGATGAAAGGAAACGTGTTGCCTGCTCGGACGATTCTCGATTCAAATTGCATGAAATGGATGGACGTGTATGGGTATGGAGATAACCTCATGAATTCATGGACCCTGCAGCAGGGGTCTGTGCAGTTGGAGTGATGTGGGACCTCTGATACGTCTAGACACAACTGTGACAGGCGACACGTACGTAAGAATGCTGTCTGATCACCTGCATCTATTCATGTCATTGTACATTCTGATGGACTTGGGCAATTCCAGCAGGACAATGAGACACACCACACGTTCAGAATTGCTACAGAGTGGCTCCAGGAGCACTCTTCGGAGTTTAAACACTTCCGCCGGCTACCAAACACCACAGATATAGACTGGGACACTCAGATGTTTAGGACGGGTGGTAGGGACAGAGCATCGAGTGACATTATACTGAGGGCACTATCCGAAAATTACCTCGAGCAATTAAACAGAGAACCGACTCGTGGAGATAACATCTTGGACCTACTGATAACAAACAGACCCGAACTTTTCGACTCTTTAAGTGCGGAACAGGGAATCAGTGATCATAAGGCCGTTGCAGAATCCCTGAATATGGAAGTTAATAGGAATATAAAAAAAGGGAGGAAGGTTTATCTGTTTAGCAAGAGTAATAGAAGGCAGATTTCAGACTACCTAACAGATCAAAACGAAAATTTCTGTTCCGACACTGACAATGTTGAGTGTTTATGGAAAAAGTTCAAGGCAATCGTAAAATGCGTTTTAGACAGGTACGTGCCGAGTAAAACTGTGAGGGACGGGAAAAACCCACCGTGGTACAACAACAAAGTTAGGAAACTACTGCGAAAGCAAAGAGAGCTCCACTCCAAGTTTAAACGCAGCCAAAACCTCTCACACAAACAGAAGCTAAACGATGTCAAAGTTAGCGTAAGGAGGGCTATGCGTGAAGCGTTCAGTGAATTCGAAAGTAAAATTCTGTGTACCGACTTGACAGAAAATCCTAGGAAGTTCTGGTCTTACGTTAAATCAGTAAGTGGCTCGAAACAGCATATCCAGACACTCCTGGATGATGGCATTGAAACAGAGGATGACACGCGTAAAGCTGAAATACTAAACACCTTTTTCCAAAGCTGTTTCACAGAGGAAGACCGCACTGCAATTCCTTCTCTAAATCCTCGCACAAATGGAAAAATGGCTGACATCGAAATAAGTGTCCAAGGAATAGAAAAGCAACTGGAATCACTCAATAGAGGAAATTCCACTGGACCTGACGGGATACCAATTCGATTCTACACAGAGTACGCGAAAGAACTTGCCCCCCTTCTAACAGCCGTGTACATCAAGTCTCTAGAGGAACGGATGGTTCCAAATGATTGGAAAAGAGCACAGGTAGTCCCAGTCTTCAAGAAGGGTCGTCGAGCAGTTGCGCAAAACTATAGACCTATATCTCTGACGTCGATCTGTTGTAGAATTTTAGAACATGTTTTTTGCTTGAGTATCATGTCGTTTCTGGAAACCCAGAATCTACTATGTAGGAATCAACATGGATTCCGGAAACAGCGATCGTGTGAGACCCAACTCGCTTTAGTTGTTCATTAGACCCAGAAAATATTAGATACAGGCTCCCAGGTAGATGCTATTTTTCTTGACTTCCGGAAGGCGTTCGATACAGTTCCGCACTGTCGCCTGATAAACAAAGTAAGAGCCTACGGAATATCAGACCAGCTGTGTGGCTGGATTGAAGACTTTTTAGCAAACAGAACACAGCATGTAGTTATCAATGGAGAGACGTCTACAGACGTTAAAGTAACCTCTGGCGTGCCTCAGGGGAGTGTTATGGGACCATTGCTTTTCACAATATATATAAATGACCTAGTAGATAGTGTCGGAAGTTCCATGCGGCTTTTCGCGGATGATGCTGTAGTATACAGAGAAGTTGCAGCATTAGAAAATTGTAGCGAAATGCAGGAAGATCTGCAGCGGATAGGCACTTGGTGCAGGGAGTGGCAACTGTCCCTTAACATAGACAAATGTAATGTATTGCGAATACATAGAAAGAAGGATCCTTTATTGTATGATTAAATGATAGCGGAACAAACACTGGTAGCAGTTACTTCTGTAAAATATCTGGGAGTATGCGTGCGGAACGACTTGAAGTGGAATGATCATATAAAATTAATTGTTGGTAAGGCGGGTACCAGGTTGAGATTCATTGGGAGAGTCCTTATACAATGTAGTCCATCAACAAAGGAGGTGGCTTACAAAACACTCGTTCGACCTATACTTGAGTATTGCTCATCAGTGTGGGATCCGTACCAGATCGGTTTGACGGAGGAGATAGAGAAGATCCAAAGAAGAGCGGCGCGTTTCGTCACAGGGTTATTTGGTAACCGTGATAGCGTTACGGAGATGTTTAATAAACTCAAGTGGCAGACTCTGCAAGAGAGGCGTTCTGCATCGCGGTGTAGATTGCTCGCCAGGTTTCGAGAGGGTGCGTTTCTGGATGAGGTATCGAATATATTGCTTCCCCCTACTTATACCTCCCGAGGAGATCACGAATGTAAAATTAGAGAGATTAGAGCGCGCACGGAGGCTTGCAGACAGTCGTTCTTCCCGCGAACCATACTCGACTGGAACAGGAAAGGGAGGTAATGACAGTGGCACGTAAAATGCCCTCCGCCACACACCTTTGGGTGGCTTGCGGAGTATAAATGTAGATGTAAATGTAGATGTAGACATGAAAATTATTGAGCATATCTGGGATGCCGTGCGAGGTGCTGTTCAGAAGATATCTCCACCCCCTCCTACTCTTACTGATTTATGAGAGCCCTGCAGGATTCATGGTATTAGTTCCCTCCAGCACTACTCCAGATATTCGTCGAGTCCATGCCACGTGCTTCTGCAGCACTTCCACGTGCTCGCGGGGGCCCTGCTACTGTATTAGACTTGTGTACTAGTTCTTTTTTGCCTCTTCAGTGTATAGTCTTTTTGACATAAAATAATGAATCCACTCCAACAACTGCGACCATAACACATAAGTATTCAATTTGAGTAGAAATCACTTGTGAGAAACGGTATCCAAATGAAGGTGGTTATTTCTCCATAGATAACGGCATTAACTAACATATTTTTAATATGATTTTGGAGACCGTGTCATCGCATAACACTAAAACTACTAATTTGTTGACGTTTCGACCGAGTTGCTGGTGTACTATTCAGGGCGATAAACTGCTGGATTCTGATGAAAGTCTTTCCTTACACACTGTCTATTTTCGGTTATCTGGTAGCTACCTACGTCTCATCTCTGTGGACGTCACTGGAGAATTCCAAGAGAGGATGCCATGGAGAGAGATGACTGTGCTACTCTGGTGGCTGATCTGAAGGCAATTGTAGTAGGTGAGTGGTATAAAATACCGTACTGGCAGGCTATTTTCCGCGACACTGTAGTAAGTGATTGGTAGGTGACTCTCGTTGGATATTGGTAGGCAATAGTGTTCAAGAATATCACGATTCTGAAAGTGCCTTCTACTTAGGTGAAGACATTTTGCTAGGTTTCATTTGAGGATGATATTGACGTTTATCATGAAATACGATCTTTACACCTCAGATCGCTCTGGACCACTTTCCTGAATGTTTAATGAGTGTGACTGTAGTTCATTTCACCGATTAATAGTCGATTGTGTAGACCAGGCGGTTCATGCTGCCCCATTGAGTGCCAGTGCCCACAATGCACATCTGCTCGCCCTTGGGTAAGCACAGGTAGTGCAGACGATCTTCCAGACGGTCTTACTACATCCTTTCTGCACCTGCATGACCAATTTGGCCGTCCTTAGCCACGTAAGCTCTGCTATTACAGTACGATGGCTTACATTACGGCCCCATTAAAGGACTGCTCACCCCTCCGCCCCCCCCCCCCACCTTCACCCACCCTTGGCAACCCGCTCCCCTGCCCGCACAGCTACTCTCAGAGCGGCATGTGAGCTACAACAGTCTAGTTTATACAAACGATATCAGATCTGGAACGCTCGTCGTCATCATATCTAAATCTCAAAGAAAGAACATATTTCAGTATAACTGTGTACTCCGCTATTTTCTTTCCTCGTTTCTTTCAAACATTCGGAATATACATTTTACTTTAATGAAAATGTGTAACATGTATCTAGTATAATTTATCCTCTTTAATGCTCCATGGAAAAGCTTCTGTTTATTTCACTATCTTAAGAAACTGCATCGTTAGCTATTGTGGTTACATGCTGAATTCAGTATGTACTGCTTCCCTACAAAATGTAAAAGAAAATCTGTAACAGAACGCTTGTGATCGCCTAAAGGGGCTACACTTATCTGCTGAGTAGGGATGTTGTACAGCTGATGACAGTTACAAGGACTTCTTTATTAAGGTTTGCTTACAGTTATTAATAGGTGGCGCATGTGTATGGCGGTATTTCTCCGGTGCGCCTGCCTCCAGCTGATGACTGGGCACCTCCTCTGCTGCAGTCATTGCTGCGTCGCCATGCTCCCAGTGACAACGTGGTCATCAGCTGTTGCTGTAAGGACGTCCGGCTGCGTACTTATCCAGGGTTCGGAGCGTAGTGGAATTCTCTGGGTACCTCTGTGGTGGTAAAGATCTTTGTATCGTCTTGTTGTACTCTGGGGACGGCGACCAACTGCTGGATTCCTCCTGGAGTCCAGATGCTTAGTCGACAGTAAGCAGTTAACGTTCCGGCTGAAGCAGAAGGCCCTGCATCATCGGCGTGGCGTGGCACAGAGTAGCACAAGCTCGGTGTCAACATTATTGCCCAGATATTCAATGATGACGAACTGGTTCACTTGTCACTAAATACTTCATCTCTGTGCTGATGTCACGCTAATGTCGGCATTCATAGACTGTCAGAAAGTTCTGGGCTGCAGCCGACGAGCTAGTTTACATAATCGAGCTGCAGTAGCTCCATGGAAGTTCGCGGCATATGTTGTTTGTCAGCACAGAGTTGGTTGCGAAGGCCCGTGCCCGTCTTTGCTGTGGCCTGATTCTGCCCTGGCACTGCACTCCTGGCTCTAAACATTTGTTACAAGTTCACTCCTTTAAATTTCGTATACATCCTTTCTCCTGCATTGTGCACGATTTTTAAGCATATTTAACTGCATTCCAAGCAAAGTATTTGACCCCAAAGTAAGCATCGAGGCACTTTAAAGGACGGCAGTGGTCGAGAAGGGCCGGCACCGGTGGCCGAACGGTTCTAGGCGTTACAGTCTGGAACCGCGTGACCGCTACGGTCGCAGGTTCGACTCACGCATCGGGCATGGATGTGTGTGATGTCCTTAGTTAGGTTTAAGTAATTCTAAGTACAGGGGACTGATGACCTCAGATGTTAAGTCCCACAGTGCTTAGAGCCATTTGAACCACTTTTTGGTCGAGAAGGAAATGAGGCAGGGTTGTTGTCCCTGCCCGATGTTATTCCGTCTGTTTATTGAGCAAGCAATAAAGAAAGCCAAGGAGAAACGCAGAAGTGGAATTAAACTTCATAGGGAAGAAATAAAATCTTCAAGTTTTGCCAGTGACGCTATAATTCTGCAGAGGCAACACATGACTTCGAAGAACACGCGAATGGACTGGATAGTATCTTGAATAGAGGATAACATGAACAGCACAGAAAGTAAAACACCGGTAATGAAATGTACGCAGCTGAGATTATGTGATTCTGAAGGAATTAGAATACGAAATAAAATGCTTAAGGAGTCGATAAGTTTTGATATTTGGGCAGCAACATAACTGACGATGGCCGAAGCAATGCAGTCTCGCAATAGTAAGAAAAGTGTTTCGGAGAAATATAAATTTGTTAACATTAGGAATAAATTTAATTGCTAGGAAGTCTTTGCTGTAGACAGTTCTGCGGCGTTTAGCCATGTACAAAAGTGAAACGTGGCTAATAAACGTTGATAGAAGAAGAGGATAGAAAGTCTGAGTTATGATGACATATAAGAATTATGAAGATTACATTGCTCGATCGAATAACTAATGAGTAGATATTGAATCGAATTGTAGAGAAAAACAATTATGGCACTGCTTGACTAAAAGAAGGTATCGGTTAATAGGACATATCCTGAGCCGACAAGCTATACCAACTTTCTCTTCCGAATGCGAAAATATTTTGTTGAGCCCAACCTAAATAGGTAGGAATGATCATCAGAATAAAATAAGAGAAATCAGAGCTCGAACAGAAAGGTTTAGGTGTTCGTTTTTCCCGCGCGCTGTTCGGGTGTGGAATGGTAGGGAGATAGTATGATTGTGGTTCGATGAACCCTCTGCCAAGCACTTAAATGTGAATTGCAGAGTAGTCATGTAGATGTAGATGTAGATGTAGATGTAGTACGGAAGTGCGTGGCGCAAAGTAGTAGAAGGAGGGAAAGGTTTCACTACAGTAAGCATATTCAAATGGATGTAGGTTCTCGGACCTATGCATAAATGAAGACGCTTGTTGGAACAGACTACCGTGGAGAGCTGCGATTAACTAGTTGTCGGAGTAGAGAAGACAATAACAAACATCCAAAAATTACTTCACCTGTTCATCACAGTATCGAAACAGGATGTGGTGATATGCATCAACAAACTTCCAAACTTCAGTCCATGGCGAAAGAGACCCTCCATGAAACGAAATTCGCTCTTCTCCACCTGACATCATGATGTCGTTTAATTACTGAACAGGATCCGGCGTGTGATCGGATAAGCGAGAATGAGTTCTCCCGATGACCCTCCACACGTTTGCACAGAGGCACAGGTGAAATTCAGAGCAGCGTCACAACCGGCGTAATCAGATTATGCATTCGCGGTTGCCGGCGATTACGGCGCGTGGCCGACTAAAATGGCAGCTAAAATTAGCGTAATATGCCGCTCGAAAAAATAATCTCTTCAGTTCCTGCTCTTCACCTGCCAAATGCACGCTATAATGTTTTTCCGCGTCCGCTTTTAATTACATACTTCTTTTTGTATGGTGGACGTCATTGCAGAACATCGAAATACTGCAAATGATTTACGACTGGGAATGTTCTTACACACTTCTCTCAAAAATACTCACGGACAGTATGCATTCTTTAAATGCATTTTTATAGAGAAAACCGCCGTAGTGGAACGTAAACGTGAACATTTTTGTGCATCTTTACTGCCGTTCGTTGTAGTGTTTGAACGGTCGGGGAATACCGCTAATTTGAATTGTTTGAAACAGATGAAACTAACGCAGCTTAATCCACTGGAGCGTATGGCATTAGCGTTAATTTATTTGTATTGTCGCATAACTTTATACCTCATATGTTGCATTTCGTTCCTTTACAGGGAAGTTCGTTAACTGGGGTTCAGGATGATCCATAAGTATTCTACTTTTGATTCTGTTGCTCTTGCGAGCCACAAGCTAGTTGGGGGTTAGCGCGAAGGTGAAAGTTTATTCAGGACCAGCTGGAGTGCACTTCAGATCAACGCAATGAGATTTCATTCAAATTAGTCATTAAGATTTCTCACCCAGTACCAGTTTTACAGAAAAGGCAGTAATTGGGACAGAATTGCAAATACTGGGGAAGTCAGGAGGGAAGGTACATTCTTTAAAGAGTGACAGCGTTAGTGACTGAAAAAAAAAAAAACGTGATGTGAACATATGTCGTTAACAGTTTCCAGAGGAACTAATGAAAACAATGAGGAACAGGAGAAATGCAGGTAAAAGATAATGAAACATTGTGGTCTGATAGTTTGTTTAGTTGTGTACATTTCCTTACAAAAGATGTTCAAATATCCATTGACAACTACAATGCATTTTGCAACTCTTGTGGACAGCTGCTGTCTTGTTAATTTGACCTCATTCTGAAAGTACTTTTCTTTAGCACAAGCATGTTTAATAAGAGTGAGAAATTCCTCCCCTTTGTCCATTCCGATCTTGTTCACTTTACTCTTCAGCCAACCGCATAAACTGTAATCTAATGAGCTAACATCAGGTGACCTCGGTGGCAATGAAATGATTACAGGGAGACTTATCCAACCGTCGGGATACGTTTCAGTAAAGTATCGTGTCACTGTCTATTCGGAATGAGCAGGAATTGAAATGGTCAGTAGAGACGTAGCCTAACGTTCCTTTGGTTTTATCAGTATGATAGTTCTGGTAAAGAAGGAGAGGCAAGTGACGCCACTGATTTTCAAACAAACGTACCTCGAAAGCAGTTAAGAAGGTGGCACATGTGTCCTCGGAGTCTTTTCCGGCGGCATGCCTGAATAAAATCGCTTTGGTGTCCATCTCAGTATTAAATTTACTATCTAGATGGAGAAGAACAGCAAGTTACCGTTCCTGGATGTTTTAGTTGAGTGGCAGGAAGGTATAGGCAACCGACACACACTCATCGATACCTGAACATCGATAGTTTTTACCACCTTATACACTAGAAAGCGCTCCTGTGCAGCTTAGTACACACAGCACAAGTTATTTCTTACGACGACCGCTTACAGTCTGAGTAGTCACACTTTAGACTTTCAAGGTACATTTGTATGCTGAGCTTTTGTTAACAGAAAACGTAATTATAAATAATGAAATAAAGAAATAATTTGAGCCATAGGTATAGTCCACGGCTGTATAAATATTGTATGCAGCCATTGGAAACATTTTAATGTTTTTGGTCGTCAGATTATTAGCAGAATAAGAGCCCCTTTGTTTTCTAGGTCTTGTCCAGATTGGACGTATTTTGGTACACCACCATTAATAATACCTTATTTTATTAGTACATTCACGAGTTGCTGCCAAACGGCACTCTTAATTGCATAACTGAAGTCTGAACGTAAGTGTCGTATTTTAATTGTGTTTTATGTCAGAATAAATTGTTATCACTAACCTATGTATGTTTTATTTTATATCTTTAGTCATTGTAAGATTGTTGGGTGACTTGGCATGGCAAAAGGTTCAATATTTCTAAGCAAAAAGTCGTCCAGCTTGATCCGCCGCCGTCTTCAGGCGCTGTCTTATTACGAAGAGTGATTGTAGTAAAACTGACCGAGAAGAAACATGGTTAAAAATGCAGGCACGGACCTTTAACAAACTAAAAAAATCCAGATACGAACGAGCTGAAATTAAACTGGCGGTTTCGTGTCTGGACGCATTGTTACATGCACTATATTGTTTTCCTTTTATTACATGTCTGTTGGATACTACGAGGATTGTACCAAAAATAAGGTTCCCATATTTTTTACACATATTCCCCATTTTTTCGACATGCTTTTGAAGACGATGCCCCAACTTTTGTATTTCTAAGTCGAAGATGTCTCCCACTAACCTATTAAGAAACCGTGGGACCTCTGCTCGGATTTCATCGTCGCTCTTAAAGCATTTGCCACCCAAGTGTTCCTTTGGCTTGGGGAAGAGGTGATAATCACTGGAGGCTAAGTGCGGGCTGTGCAGTGGATGGGGCATAACAGTCCACCAAATTTCACGAAAATCTCCTGTGTTTGACGTGGAACGTGGGGTCGAGCGTTGTCGTGAAGAAGCACTACGCCCTCCATCAGTCGTCCTCTCCGGCGATTCTAGATTGCTCGCCGGAGTTTGATCAATGTTTCACACTATTTTTCTGAGTTTATTGTTGTCCTAGGTTGCATGAAATGTATGAGGAGTAACCGCATCCGATCCCAAAACACAGTCGCCATAACCTTTACTGCCGACTGCGTTTATTTGAATTTCTTTGGTGAACCGGAGAGGCGCCTCTGACGAGATTGTTGTTTTCTTTCGGGGGTGTAATGAACACCCATGTTTCACCTCCCACGAAGATAGAGTCCAACAACTTCTCCTTGTATCCTCCCCCCTCAGTTGTTGAAAAAACTTGAGGGCCCAGTCAAGGCGTTGCCCCTTCTATCCGTCAGTCAGCATCTGGGGGAGTCAGCGAGCACACACCTTGTGATAACCCAACTTTTCTGTTAAAGTTCTTTCAATTGTGCCATGGGAAGCTTTAGGAATGCGTTCAACAAGTTCACAGACAGTGACCCTCCGATCCTTGAGCAGCTCACTGTTGATCTCCTGGACAATCGCATCTGAAACCGGCGGTCTTCCACACCATTCTTCATCGTGAAATTCTGTGCGATCCTCAGCAAAAGCCCTGCACCATTTGCGGACGTGCGGAACGGACATGCACTATTCACCATAAGCCTCAGTCAGTTGACGATGAATCTCCACGGGCGGTAACTTTCTTGCGTTGAGAAACCGAATTACTGCTCGAACTTCCCACTTGACGGTAGCGCCGATCAACACTTCCATCTCTGACGGCTGCCAAGCCAACACTGAACGACGTAGCGAATCGCGGACGGACGGGCTCGAGAGAAGGGAAACTAAACATTACTATAATGCCAAGGTTTAGGAGAGCCTCATAAAATATGCACAATTTCAACCATTTATACCTGAAGAAAAACCGTGCATCCAGTCTGTGGTACCGATAGCTACGATACCACAGCGTAGGTGCCCGTTCTTACGTTGGCACTACGAGGGCGGAAGATCTTCGCCAAAGACAGCACCCTCTAGCTGGCGCAGTGACTTTCAACATTTGTGGACGTTCTGTTCGCATGCAGCTGGACACTGGTGCGTCTGTTTCTTTACTGAACAGATCGACGAATGACTTGCTTGGTTCGCCCCCGCTTCATCGTTCACATTCCACACTGACTGCATTTACTGGACAGGAAATCTCCGGAATTCACTGCGAAAACTGTGTCTTTTCATGTGCTCCGCTCTAGTGATGCTCCGAACATTTTTGACACGGACGCATTTGCACTTTTTGGCCTCGCGATTCAGGACAATGTACTTTGCATCAACGCTAGTGACTATGCAGACAGTGTTGCCGCACTATGCGATTATTTTGTTGACCTCTTTTCTGATGGCCTTGGTTGTGCCGCAGACTTTGCAGCGTATGTTGTAGTTAACGACAATGCCTTGCATATTTTCCGGCGCGCACGCTCGGTTCCGCACGCACTGCGCGACACCGTAGCTGCTGAACTTAAGCATTTGCATGACAGTGGTGTCTTTGAACCTGTTTCTGCTTCGCAACGGGCTTCGCCTATCGTGTCTGTGAGAAAACTAAACGATTGTCTCCGTATTTGTGCTGACTTTAAGTCTACAATAAATCCCCAGACAGTGGTCGCTACGTTTCCCTTATCGCGCCCTGAAGACATTTTCGACAAGCTTGGTGCGGGAGAATTCTTTTCGCGATTGACTTGCCGGACGCATACTTCCAAATTCCGCTCGATGAACAGTCGCAACGCTACTTTGTGATCAACACCCACCTTGGCTTGTTCAAGTTTCGCCGCCTTCCATTCAGGGGGAAAGGGTGTGGTATCGATAGCTACGATGCCACGGGAACTGGAATACATCTACGAACATGCGGATGGGTCAAAACACGAAAACGCAACGATCGCCACAGTTCGGAGACTGGAATATGCAGTGCCCAGTGGTAGATATTATCGAAGTAACTAGTGATATTCCACCTTCTTCTGTACCTGCACACACTACAAATGTGACGACGTCAAACTAAGAACAGTCACTACCGTGCGCCAGGTCGTGGCTGTGGAAGATTTGGGTGGGGACTTCACTTTAAATTTATTATTTGACACATCCACTTTGCAACAGCACAATGATCATGTACCTGAAAGTTGTATACAGCAACCATTATTATTCAGAAGGTATAATAATGACGAAAACTTGTCTGATGAACTGTTACAAGAGAACACATAATGTCGTTCACCATCCAATGCAAATTTTTTGGCCTCAACTACTGGTGTTGTGGGTGGTATTCCCACTACTATTATTCTGGAGCAGTTGTTAGTGTCTTGTCCTATGGTTTTTACAAGAAAATGTGTGAGTTTTAACCGTACCAGAGTATCCTCTCCAGAACTCTAAAATTTTAACTACCGTAGGCAATAAATCTTAAGGTAGGTAATGGAATGGTACAATGGCCATTCCTCATCGTCCAAAACCTGGTCACTAGTGTATTTTAGGTTTAGACTTATTGTACAAGAAGGACAGCATTATTGACGTCTCCCAGCGTAAATGTATACTTAGATGTAAGGCAGTGAAATTTCAATTGACTTGGATACCAGGACCATGAAGCACCGTACAACATTCAGTTAATACAGGACACTGATGATGTTGACATACAGATACACGCACCTGATGGCGAGTCTGAGGACTTGAAAACTTTAATTACTAATAAGTTATCAGAAACCACAGCTGTCACACATGATGAAAGTAATGAACTTTATGGTCTTTTGTCCAAGTATATACCAGTATTTAGCAAATGACCCGGTGTGATCAACACATATGTGTATAAAACAGAAGTGTCACCAGATTTTCTTCGAGAAAACCTGTAATGTCCCACTATCCCAAGGACCCGCCATGTCGCACGAGTTGAAGCAAAACGGAAAATCATCGAACCTTCTACATCAACTTACTGCAGCCCTGTACTTGTTGTAAAGAAACCCATCGAGAATATCACAGTTGTTTTGGATGCTGATGCAATTAACGAGATTATTTTACGCGTTCGGATCAAACCTGACTACTTTTGATCTGACCAATTCGTTCTGACAAGTCGCAATAACACCAGATTCTAGAAAGTGTATTACATTTATATTCAGGTGGTGACCCTATCAATTTTGTGTCCTTCCCTTCGGTCTGACCGTCAGTTCAGGCGTGTTTATCGTCGCATTGGATACTGTACTTGGTGATGAATTGGTGAATCAGTTACCCACTACATTGATGACCTGCTACTATCTAGTGAAACTTGGTCTATGTGGTGTGCGTACTGTAAGACCTCCGGTACACACACCATCAGATTATTTGACTTGTCTCTCTAACGAAGTGGGCGCGCGTCAGCAATATGTCTTGTGGTCTTATCGTGGCGTGTTTATCTTCTGCCGTTAGGTGAGACGATAGAAGTGCCACTTGCACGCTTAGAGTGGCAGATTGACGGTGACCAACTTTAAACAGAACTTGATTAATATTCACACACATTTCTTAAAATAATAACAATGATAAACCCTATTTAACTTGATTCTGGATGCTATTTACGATCGACAATCTGAAGTTCCTTTGGTCTTGGTATGTTAATCTTATTCCCACATATCTCTGATACTTGACAAAGTATCTATACATTTATTTTCATGGCTACGTACAGGAATATGATAATCTCATTGGGCGCAGACTGAAACTTGACTATACACTGGTACAGACAAATGCAGACTAATGCAGACTGACTAATCGGAGGTCTGTACACTCGTTATAATACCTCGCGTGTTCATGTATCACTGCACGATTGTGATCCACGAGGAGAAAAGGTTCTACATTATCAGCAATCTCATTGGCTGCGTTACATATTAATACGCGGATCGGCGGAAGCAGAATTTGGTCTGTCTCTTAGGCAGCGCCATCTCGTAGTGCGGAGACTGACGAGCGCTGCGCTCTAGTGGGAAAGTTGTGTACACACTGACTACGCAGAACTATGTACACAACAGTCTGTGCACATTGATACTTTGCAAAAGATTCTGCATAAATTTGCACAAGCTCGAGTGACAGCTAATCCAAAAAGTCGAAGTTTGCTTGCGGTGAAATTAAGTATCTGGGACATATTATTAATGTTCAAGGTATATAACCTGACCCAGGAAAGTTGGACGCAATCAGGAATCTCCCTAGTCCACGGACTAGAATGCAACTGAAATCTTTCTTTGAACTTTGTTCTTTCTTTCGATGGATTTTTATCACACCAACTTTTAAACAGCAAACTTCTATGGAACCTACTCGAAGAGAATCATATATGGCTATGGTCTGACCAGTATCAGAAAGACTACGATAGTATTAAGCATCCTTTGTTTAACGCAAACATTTTGGATCAACATGATTTTAATTTAGATTTTTGTATGACATGTGACGCCTCATCCTATGGCGTAGGATGTTATTTGTTTGAAGTTGGATAAAATGGAGACTTAACTTCTGAGGTCATCAGTCACCTAGAACTTAGAACTACTTAAACCTAATTAACCTAAGGACATCATACACATCCATGCCAGAGGCAGGATTCGAACCTGCGACCGTAGTGGTCGCTCGGTTTCAGACTGTAGCGCCTAGAGCCGCACGGTCACTCCGGCCGGCGAAAATTATTGGTTTTGTGAGCCGCGCACTCAGTGATGTGAACGCACTTACTCTACCACAGAACGTGAAACAATCTCTGCTGTGTGGGCCTTTAAGAAATTCAATTATTGTTTCTATGGTAAGCACTCTAAAACTTATACTGACCACCATTCTCTCACATTTCAGTTAACTTGTAAGTTTGTACATTCCAGATTGTCACGCTGGGCTTTATCTTTGCAAAGCTATTCCTTTGAAATTGTATATATTGAGGGTAAAGACAACATCATTGCCGACACTTTGTCGCGTCTGCCTCAAGGCTTTAATGATTGTAACTCTGACATGGAGAAAGTGAATGACTATCGAATACTGCTAATGCAGGATAATCTATATCACCAGTATTATACCGACTTATGTAGAAACATGTCAACGTGGCAGAAATCTGATTCTTACTGGAATAAGGTTATAGTTTTATTACAAACCAACCTGACGATCCTCTGTCTAACCGATATTTCACACATAATGATGTGTTATTTTATCGCCGTCATTCTGAAGCCACTATTTGGTGTGTTTCTATTCCCAAGAATTTTGAACGCAGCCTAATTTGGCAGACACATGTTGATTAGGGTCACTATGGTAAAAAGGAGTGCCTAGCGAAGCTCAGTACCTACTGTTACTTTAGCAATATGAGACGTAATATCCGAAGTGTACTCAAAACATGCGCGATTTGTCAAAAACCTAAACCGCTGAACTTTTCTACGGAGACTAATTTGCATTATATTCTACCCAGTAAACTTCTAGAAATGGTAAGTTCTACATACGTGCTCCATATCCCACAA